>NC_082685.1:33537773-34181226 GCF_949987515.2 Delphinus delphis | reverse complement strand
TTTTCAAAACTTGGAAATTAATGGGCAAGAGATTACTGGGTGTCTTTAAGGAGTATGTCCATGTTTTCTAGCATACCCTCTGGGAATTATCTGATTCTATTAGTTGAACATCTAACTTTCTATTGAGTAGATTATTTTACATCTCTCTAGTGGCAGAAGATAACTTGAAGAAATCTGATAGGAATGCAAATTATCCTTACCCATAACAATGCAAATGAAGATCATCTGGTGGAGAATCAATTATTTATACCTTGTAGAATAGATCAACATGACACTGTTTTATTGTCCTATATGATGTTAACCAGTTTTACATCTATTAGCAACTTCATTTTTACATTCCTGTATGTGCATGCATGCACACACACACATAGAATCACACACACATCAGTTCTTCAATTTTTTTTTAAACTGGTTTTAACATCTTATTGGTTCCCTCACTAATTAATGAAGCAAATAAAATTTTGAATATGTGTTCATTTTATATTTTTAAGAGAATCATGGGTTTACCTTTTTTAAAACTGAGTTTTAGCACAAAAAAATTAAGTGAACTGGATAACTACATTTAAGAATACTTGTCTAGGGCTTCCCTGGTGGCGCAGTGGTTGAGAGTCCGCCTGCCAATGCAGGGGACACAGGTTCATGCCCCGGTCCGGGAAGATCCCACATGCTGTGGAGTGGCTGGGCCCGTGAGCCATGGCCGCTGGGCCTGCACGATCCGGAGCCTGTGCTCCGCAACGGGAGAGGCCACAACAGTGAGAGGCCTGTGTACCGCGCAAAAAAAAAAAAAAAAAAAAAAAAAAAACCTGTCTAGAAGCTTGCCCTCCAGATCTTCTTAATAACCGTCATTGTATCAACCTCACAGCATTAATAATTTTAAAATCACAGTCTCCCATTTATATGGATTCACAACTTGAATATATTCATTTTTGTCAACCACAAATAAAGTAAAATACATCTAATCAAATTAGAACTGTACGTATCTGTATAGTAATAGAATTTCTATTTTATTGAGAAAGAAATGATTGAGTATTAGCCAGAATGTTCAAGAGTATATCCTTAGTCACTATGGAGCTATTTTTGCAATAAAACCTGCACTTTGTCTAACAAGTTCCCTTAGGAATTAAGAAAAAACATGTTAAATGGGGAAAAAAATGCAGTTGGAAAATTTCAGCCTAACAACTATATGGTCTAGCTTCATACTTTAGCATAAATATTCGCAACATATTATTAATGCCCTAAGTTTTCATGTAATGAAATAGAATAAATTATTCAATATTTTAATTACACCTGTAAAATAAAATTTGCATAATACATGTTAAATGGGGAAAAAAATGCAGTTGGAAAATTTCAGCCTAACAACTATATGGTCTAGCTTCATACTTTAGCATAAATATTCGCAACATATTATTAATGCCCTAAGTTTTCATGTAATGAAATAGAATAAATTATTCAATATTTTAATTACACCTGTAAAATAAAATTTGCATAATAACGTGCTATTTGAAAAAGTAGGCATAAATTAACAAAATGTAAACCATGATCCTTTTAAGAAAATAAGTATGAACTTACTGATCTTAATTCACTGGTGCCATGGAAATTACTTCTTTTATGAATTCCATTTACCTCAAAAATAAACACTTTCATGACTCAGGGAATGCATTATTTTGACTATCCTTAAGTGTTCACCTTATCTAGTTAGTGATTCGTATAGATAGACTCACCTTCAAATACAAAGAAAAAGCCATTTGTATAATGACCGCATCAAAAGAAACAAACACACCAAGCCACACTATTACTCTTAAATACATGACGGTGCAGGTGGAATTTTCTAATTCAATCTTGTGAGAGATAATTCTAAGATCAACATGCTCCATATTTTCTAACACTTCAGATTTGGCCTCCAACCATGTTTTAATATTTTACTATAGGTTAAGTATTTGTAATTATGAAAAAGTAACAGGATATAATTTGAAATGCAAAACAAAAATATTACATAAAATGTCAAATGAATAAAAATCAACTATGTATGTTTTATATATACACACATGTACACAGGCATATATAAACTGGAAAGAAACCCTCTGAACTGTTAATAGTACTATTTCCCGAAGAAGTTTATGGTTGATAAGTTTTGTCACCTTCTTCATAATTGATTGTCTTTAAATTTTTGACAGTGAAATTAAAAAATTACTAAAAAAATCTATGCTTTTCCATTGGTCACACAATGAGCTACACATTTTTCTCTCTTTAAAGTTTTCACCTGCCATTTCTTCACTCAGGTGTTTCAAAAGCTCAAGAAGAATAATGATTCCCACTATTTGCACAACTGTTTCTATCTTTTTAATTGAACTGAATTCATAAAATATGCTTCATAAGCTTCCAGCTAGGGCAGGTTTACTTAATACCTTGTCCCTGATGTGTTATAAATGTTTTACATCCTTTCATACCCATTTTGAGCAAGTCATTTGGCATAACTGTTTGCTGTTACAAAAAGAATCCACTCTGAAGTCATACCCACAACTAACTAGAAACACATTGCCTGGACATTTGCAAAGTCAGCATGGAGCTGATTATTTTCAAGAAATTGAACAGTATATTTTCAGTAGTAATCAAACTAGAAGCAAACAGCGTTGTTCTAACAGACATTTTAATCACTAATGATTATACTCCTTTAATATTTATTTGTTTATTTATTTTGGCTGCACTGGGTCTCAACTGCAGCATGCTGGATCTAGTTCCCCTGCCAGGGATCGAACCTGGGCCCCCTGCATTGGGCGCATGGAGTCTTACCCACTGGACCACCAGGGAAGTCCCACTCCTTGAGTTCTTCATGTTTACAAAATAAACATGTAAAATGAAAATGGCATTTTAAAAGTAATTTTTTGGTATATTCAAATGATTGAGAAGTATTAGTTTAATCTAGCAGTTAGGAAAGTTCCTTGGAAATACAATTATTTCCACAGCACAAGGATTCTTGGAAGATGGTGGCTTGAATGACTCCCACCTTGGTTAGCCTCTCAGTTCTCACCTGTTCACTTTTGCTAAACAAGCCCCTACTGAGAAGAAAAGTTAGGCAGAGTCTAGGAGGGTAAATGTGAGGTTACAACTTCATCTTCCTCCTCACGGAGACGGACAGTCTCTCTGGACCAGGAGAACAGCAACAGAGAGGCCTGAGACAGGATACAGATTGCCAAAATAGGCCTGTTTTCCTTGGAGACCAAGCCCTCAGAGTCCTGCAACTTACCTCACTCATGGGATGCCAACACTTAAGGTACCAAGAAACTGGCATACAAAGGAAAATTACCACAAGCTCAGTGGCACTCTATCGGCATGAAAGAGGAAATGGACAAGGAAAATGAGCCCTTACAGATACTAGAGTTTCTGAAGGAGAAAGATAACAACATGACCAAACCTAAAAAGAGCACAAGAGCACATCAATATATTTAAGAAAAGCACAAAACAAGGTTCTGAAAAGAGAACACATCATTTGCAAGCTAAACAAATATTCTGAACTGAGAGAAAGAAAACTAAATGATGACATCTGAATTTAGTAGAGCAACAGGATCTGCTCAAACCTTCCTAATGATTTCCCATCTTATTCAAAATAAAACAACAATTTGAATATGTGTTCATTTTATATTTTTAAGAGAATCATGGGTTTACCTTTTTTAAAACTGAGTTTTAGCACAAAAAAATTAAGTGAACTGGATAACTACATTTAAGAATACTTGTCTAGGGCTTCCCTGGTGGCTGGTAAAGCCCACTGTGATACTGCATTGCACTATTCTCAGACCTAGAATCTGACTTGTCTCCCCTTACTGTAATCCAGACACATTTCTGTTCCTCCTTAAACGCTATCAGCATGATCATGCCCCCAGATTTTTACACTTGCTATTCCCTCTCCTAGATAGCCACATGTCTTGTTCCCTCATTTCATTCAGGTCTTTGTTCAACTATCACTTCACCAGAATATCCTTGGTCACCCTATCTAAAACTGTTGCAGCCATGCTCTCTCAAAATTCTTATTCATCTTTATTATCCTTATAGTATCCATCATCATCTGTTATATATTTAATTATTCATTTTTTAAATTGTATCTCTTCCCCAACAAGAATATTCTCCCTATGAGCTTATCTGTTTCATTCATTTCTGAAACCTTAGTGCTTAGAACAATGCTTGGGACATTGTAGACACTCAATAAATTTGTTGAATCAGTGAATAAATGAGTGGTGAGAAAGTTCCTATTAAAATTGACCTCTCAATGTCCTCAAATTTTAAATTGAAGTATGGTTGATTTACAATATCATTTTAGTTTCAGGTGTACAACACAGTGATTCAGTATTTTTGTAGATTATATTCCATTTAAAGTTTTTACAAACTAATGGCTATATTCCCCAGTGCTATACAACATATCTTTGCTGCTTATCTATTTTATACATAGTTTGGATGTCTTAATCTCATACCCCTATCTTGCCCCCACTTGCCTCTCCCCAGTGGTAACAACTACTTTGTTCTCTATACCTGTGGGTCAGTTTCTGTTTAGTTATATGCATTCGTTTTATTTTTTATATTCCACATACAAATGGTAACAGAGTATTTGTCTTTCACTGCTGACTTATTTCACTAAGCATAATACTCTCTAGGTCCATCCATGTTGTTGCAAATGGCAGAATTTCATTATTTTCTATGGCTGAGTAGTATTCCGTTGTATGTATATACACCACGTCTTCTTTACCATTGATGGACCCTTAGGTTGCTTCCATATCCTGGCTACTGTAAATAATGCAAACCTTGGGGTGCATGTATCTTTTTGAATTAGTGTTTTTGTCTTCTTTGGATATATATTCAGTAGTAGGATTGCTGGATCATATAGTAGTTCTTTTTTTAATTTTCTGAGGAACCTCCATACTGTTTTCCATCGTGGCTGCACCAATTTACATTTCCACCAACAGTAAGTGTATGCGGGTTCCCTTTTCTCCAAATCCTTGCCAACGTTATCTGTGGTCTTTTGATGATTGCCATTCTGACAGGTGTGCGGTGATATCTCATTGTGCTTTTCATTTGCATTTCTCTCTTGATGGGCAACGTTGAGCACCTTTTCATGTACCTGTTGGTCATCTGTATATTTTCTTTGGAAAAATGTCTACTCAGGTCTTCTGCCCATTTTTCAATTGGGTTGTTTGGGTATTTTTTTATATAAATTAAGTTGTATGATCTGTTTATATATTGTGGATATTAACCCCTTACTGGTCATATCATTTGCAAATATTTTCTCCCATTTGTAGGTTGTCTTTTCATTTTGTTGATCGTTTCTTTTGCCATGAAAAAGGTTTTTTTTAAGTTTAATTAGGTCACTTTGTTTATCTTCCCTTTTATTTCTTTTGCCTTAGGAGACAGATCAAAAAATTATTGCTACAACTTATGTCAAAGAGTGTCCTGCCTATGTTCCCCCTTAGGAATTTTATGGTTTCAGGTTACATTTAGGTCTTTAAGCTTTTTTTAAAAAAGCTTTTTAAAAAGTAATGAGAAGCATTTGTGGAAATGAATTCCTATATTATTGTTTATGTGTATAATACTGCTGAAATAGTGACACCAAGTAGAACAAAAAGTAACTACTAGAAAAATATTTACTACAGGGGTGAATTGTATTAAACAATAAACAAATTAAATTGCTCACAATTTTTTGCTTCCTCTGCACCCCTCCCATGCTTCCTTGCAGGCAGATTATAGTTACCTGCCCCATCAATCTCAGCCTTAATTATGTGACTTGCTTTAGTCAAAGAAATGTGAATGGATGTGACTACTGTTGCACTTGGGCAAAAGCTTGAACAGCAGTTATGTCATTTTGTGTTGAATTTCTTGCTCTGAGACAAATACCATGAGAACTGAATGTTCAGTGGTCACCTATTCTTTCAGCTTGGATTCTAGAGAACATATATGGAGCTCAAGCAATCTAAACAGAATCAAAGCCTTCATAGAGCCACATAACATAAACAAGAAATACATATTGGTATATGTCACCGTGGTATTGGGGTTGTTTTTGCTACAGCAAAAGATGAATAACAAAACTAAGTATTTCAGAGTTTAATATCTTTGCGAAAAAAAAATAAAAGTAATGGGTATTTTTTTAATCTGCAACTGTATCCCCAGTGGCTAGAACAATGCCTAGCATATAGTAGGTATCCAATGAATAGTTGTCAAGTACAAGGGACCATTGTCTATCCATTAAAATCTCTCATGTATGACCAAGGTGAGCCTGTACATCATCTGTAAATACTTCAATGAGAGTTTTACATTATGAAATAAAACCCTGATGAATTCTTAGTGTGTGAAATCTGTGTTTTCTAACTAGCAGACAGACCTTCCCTTTATTACCTCATACTTTGAATTTGGCCACCCATACTTAAGTGACAACACCTGATTAAGCTGACAGCTGAATACACATCTGAATGAGCATCTAAAGTTCGTTAGTATCAAATTGGTATTCATTGTCAGTTTAATTTGAAGAAACTCTCCCTCCTTGATTTCTCCTTTCAACATAACCACCAAATAAATTTTTTGTCTAGTCTGAGTCAGTCTCTAAGCTTTCAGAATTACACAAATTCTTTCAGATATGTCTTCCTTAACAAAGGCAACAAGAATAACAGAAGTGACTACCTTTAATGTTGTATTTACCTAAATGTGATTTAATAAGTTAAGAAAAATTAAGTATAAAAATAGGTATATATATATATATATGTAAAAAGTGAGAATGTTCATGGCATATTCTTGAAAGAAAGAAGTAAATGAAGGAAAACTGTGGTCATCACTAGAACTGTTGAAATATTTCTTAATCTCCATCTTCTAGACTGAGTGTGATTGCAGTTCCTGGCCTTTTACAGTTCAGTGGAAACAGACAACTAGTTCTAGACAATGAGTTGTGAGTGGAAGTGACATGGGTCACGTCTGGGACAAAGCATTTAATTGCTGGTTTGAGACATTAAGAGTTCTATGAGACTCTGAGCCATGTGGCAGAGCAGTTCTCCTGGGCTCCCTTACCCTACTGCTCTCCACCTGGACGCCCCTTCTGGCACTGCGACTGGCAAGATCCCACATGGTAGCTTCTCCATGAACTTGGGTCTCTGCAGCTACAAAGAGCAGGTCTCTACCAACCCATCTTGGACATGTCATGTGTATAAGAAAACCAAACCACTGTTTTAAGACTGGAAATTTTTGGAGTGCTTACTGTAATGCAAGACTTAGTGTAATCTAATTAAATAAAACAGAATACATACATATAATTGAATGTATATCTTCATTGTGTATGTATATGCACAACATAATTGGTCTAGAAGAATAACACAAACTAATTAGTAGTTATAATTATGTAACTATTAATTTTAACTGATTAAAATAACTGATTAACTGTAAATAAATATTAATTATATAATTAATATTATAATAGAGGGAGATTTTAACATTTATATACTTGCATGGCTTTCTTTCTGCACTGTGCATGTAGTAATGTTATAAATTTTCAAAATAATTTATAATAATAAATACAACCTCTACACTCCTGAAAACTGTATCTTTTAGTAGAAAAGTATAGGAAACAAGATAAGTCATGGGAGCTCTGTTTGGAATAAAGAACTAGCAGCAGAATCTCAGAAAGGTAAACTATCAGCTTCATGCCTACGATTTCACTTTTGTGTGGTATCCGGTAGTAAACAGTAAGATTCATGTTCCACCAGCACGTATCTCATATAAACTGTTGAAACCTGTGGTGTTTCAGGTGGAAAAAGTTTACTGTAGTAGAGACTTGGGCCCCTAATTCTGCTAGCTTTACATCAAATGTTAGTACTGTAAAGCAGAGGAACACAATGGATAAACTTGAATCAATTCAGAGCATCAGAGGCAAAGTTTAACAACCTCAGATTAAGAAGATGCAGCACAGCCTAAAGCACTTTTTTTTCCTGTCTTTATTCATACTCTTCTTTTTCTCTGCATTGAATTTGATCCTCCAAAGCAGACTTTTTTAGCCATTTTTCTAAATTACTGCTGATCTCCATTTTTTCTCTTTGATATCCACTGCACTGCTTCCATCAGAGCATTTATCATAATTTGTAACTGTTAATTAATTTATTTTTTTGTATTTGCTTATTGGCTGTTATTTCCCCCTATGATCTGTGTTTTATGAGGGGAGGAGCCATGTCTATCTCTTTTAGTACCTTCTTCCTAGATTTAGGCAGTGATGGACACTCAATAATATTTTTTCATAAATAAATGAGTCATTAAGTCAGTCAACATTATTCCACAAACTGAATGGCTCTAACAGGGATAAAACATGAAACTACTGATAGTTACTTATATTTCCCATTGTAGGAATTATCTTATACAAAATACAGTTCATTTTTAATGAACCCCCTCGTATCACATGTAAATGGGATTGTTTCTTTTTTTCTTTCAAATTTTAGTAAAAAAACTTATGTCCATTTTTAGGAATATCATTGGATCCTGAACAGAAAAAAGATTTGAGAAACATGTCCTGAAACTTACATAAGAGTTCAAAATTCCTTGAAGATTTCTTAAATTTTACAAAAATAGATCAAATTGCACACTAAAGAATTTTTTTAAATCATCAATTGATCAAGTTTTTCTTCAAAGGCATGACTTTTGAAAGAATTAATTCAAATAATTAATAGCTAAGAGTTTGGCTGTTTCTTAGCAAATTGTTTTGAATACCTCTACAGATTAGACTACTCTTGCTTGAAACTGGAATTAGAAATCTCAAGAATTGCTGGCATTTCTAATTTGATCCATACTAAGAATAAGTCAAAGAAGGGGCATGATATGTTCAGATTAATTAAAATTCTAATTAGAAATGAATTTAAGAAGCCACCCCTGAGAACTCTAGAAAGAAATACCTGAATCTGTGTATTTTAGATCTTGCAGGGATTTATCAGATACCCTTAAGTCCTTGCTCATTGAAATATACTGTCAAGACATTGTCTACCTTTTTAAAAGAGGTTTAAGTTTGATTTATGTGTTAAACTAGATTTTAATCCTTTCAGAAAAAGTTCATCTTTAACTGCTTTCCTACAGTTAAAATTCCTTACACAGAATTTTCTCTTGATCAAAAATACTTGCACGTGCTTGCCTAGTGGCACAGTGGTTGGGAGTCCGCCTGCCGATGCAGGGGGCGTGGGTTCGTGTCCCGGTCCGGGAGGATCCCACGTGCCGCAGAGCGGCTGGGCCCGCGGGCCGTGGCCACTAGGCCTGCACGTCCGGAGCCTGTGCTCCGCGGCGGGAGAGGCCACAGCAGTGAGAGGCCCGCGTACAGCAAAAAAAAAAAAAAAAAACAACTTTCACAATAACTATTTGCTAATTATTTTTAACATTAGGGCTAAACAAACTTAACTCAGTCCCCTTACTGAATTAAGGCTTCACCACCACCATATTAAATGCAGATCATGAGATCAGGCCTTGTTTTGATAAACAACAACAAAAAATCCTAAACTGGGCAATCTTCAATGTTGCAATTACTGCTGCTTCTGTAAGTACATTTACTGATTCACTGTAACAATGAATTCAGTGACAAGTTGGTTGACCCTCTAAAGTTTCTGATGCATATCAATATTCACGAGCAAAGATTAGAAGAGTCTGCTATTTATATTCCTAAAAACTGTCATGGCCAATAGCATTTCTAAATCCTGCTTATCAAACTGCTTGACTCTGCTTGTGAAATTGAGAGAGAAGTGGGCTTGGGTCTGAATTATCCTCTGCTTAATTCTGGTAGGACCAATTCAAATCTAATGACTTTTTCCAGAATGTACACATCAGTTTTTATGGCTTACTCCCAGGTACCTACTGGTAGGCTATACTCAGGTTGTAGATTTGATGACAAAGCGAGGAAGAAAAATGAAAATAGGTCGATCGTGAACTATGGTTTTTAGTGTGTAGTCCCTGCACCAGCAATAGGAGCACTACCTGAGAACCTGACAGAAATGCTGTTCTCAGACCTGTCTCAGATCTACTAAATCAGAAACTCTAGATTATGGGCCCAGTAATCTATGCTTCAACAAGGCCTCCAGTTGATTCTGATGTTAAGTTTCAGAACCACTGCATTAGCATGTTCTTCTACAGTAGTCAGTGGACTCTTGCATGCTGGCATCTCCCCTTGCAGTGAACCAGGCCTCAGAGCTCCTCTGCCCTGAAGAGTTTCTACCTCCACATGGGCTGTGCTGGTCCCGGAACTTTAGGCTTATCTCTCCTAGGAACCAGGAGGGTGTTGGCTACTTGCAGAGCTCCCTATGTTTATATCCTGAACTACTGCATACCTGTGGTTATGCTCAGATCCTGATTAAAATTAAATTAAACAAAAGCCAGCATGATCCTAATGAGTTAGCATCATCACCAATCTTCAAACCTAGACCAACACTTTACATCCAAGCCCAGCTCAGTGATAGTCCAAAAACACAAATGAAAAACAAATCTACTGTCCTTCCTATATGAGTAATGGTCCATGAGGATTGTCTAGATAATCTAGATTTCTGGATAATGAGATTTACACTTTCTATTCTGATCTGAATAACTTACTTTCAATATTTAACAAAAAGATGTTAAGCCCCCCCACTGATGTTTTGCTAAAACCAGCATCATTCTCAGTATTTGTTTTGACAGTTCAGAGGGTGTTGTTTTTACTCTGATCAGTAAATACAGGTAGTTAGCATATGGTCTGCAGTATCCTTTGCCCTTCTGAAAGGGCCATTGAATACTGTTTGAGAATTGCTGTTTAAAATCGTCATATATTCTAGACAGCATTGTCTACATATGTCTAAATTCAATTTCCGTGCCACCTTCTTCTGAAATAGTTACCTCCTTCAAACCATTATTAATCTTATATAAATGTAACATTCCAGAGAGTCAAAGGGTCATGCTGGGAAAACACCAGTATCGTTTAAAACTTTGAAAATATGTGACATAAATTTGAAATAAGGTACTAAGACCAGAGACATTCAATATTGCCACTAAGGGTCAAATTTAAATATGAACCAAGAACGCAGCTGGAAGGAAAAATGGCAATTTCCATGAACCTAAGTCAAAAACAGAAACAAAGCATTTTCCCAAAATTGTCCTCATTCTCTATGTAGAAATACAAAGTCCTGATAATTAGTCTTGTGTGATTATAATTCCCATTGGTAGGCTTCCATGCCGCAGTGATAGGCTAACACTTGGGTGGCAGTATTAATTGTATTTCCATTTTCAGTTGCACTTTGACTAAGTAGAATGTGACTGCCATTCTACCTCTGGCAGAATCTTAAAGGTAAGTTATAAATTTCAAAAAATTAAGGAAATTATCTAAGAAACTTGAAAATTGGAAGTTATTCTTTGTTGCTGCATTTGTCCTGAACTACTGTTACCATTCATCTTTTATATCCTTTTTCACTGAAAAATATTATAGTCTAACCTTCAAAACTCATGACAGAAGTTGTTTATTCTGATTTTTGACACAATTTATTTAAATTTAACTGGTGTAGTCTTAGGCAATGCTTCTCAAATATTTCATGGTATACTTAAATAATGGTAATTTTATGTAGCACACTGAGGTAAGTGACCAAGAGTATTTTCAGCTATCCTAGCCTCTCCCACCAATGACCACCCCTGAGTCACCCAAGCACATTTGTGGCCCATTCATTGAATACTAAAGCACTTATACACTTCAGTTGTCAGACTCTGCCTTCAGTTTTAGACAACATGTAATTCCTAGGATGAATTATAGAACAAGAAAAAGGAGGGAGGAAGGAAGGAAGGAAGGAAAGAAGTTAGGAAGGGAGGGAGGGAGGTAGGGAGGGAGGGAAGGTTAGGGTGGTAGAGAGGGGGAAAGAGGAGAAAAGAAATTTTAAAAAGAAAGGAAGAAACAAAAGATGGGAAAAGAATAAAAATAGAGGGAAGGTTAGGGTGGTAGAGAGGGGGAAAGAGGAGAAAAGAAATTTTAAAAAGAAAGGAAGAAACAAAAGATGGGAAAAGAATAAAAATAATGATATTATATATAGAAAAAGAAACAATTAAAGAACAAAAATACTGGTCGAAGCTGAAAGGTCCAAATTTAAAAAGCAAGGGACAAAGATACAAGCCAAGCAAGAGGTCAAAAGACAGATTAACAAAATAATTATTATTATAAGGATAAGTAGATTAACAGAAAAAAAAGTTAGTTTTGAGGAGTGTAACATAATTATAGGTGGTACAAACTGACAGGCATTAATAAATAAATGTATTATGCTCCCTTTCTCTTTCTCTTTATTTTCTGATTAGTCAAGGATAAATGTTCAGATCAATACTAGTATGTCTTTCAGACTTCTTTTAAACTTTCTAACCGTTTTTTTAGCAAAGAAAGAGCTCAGAGCCTTTGATCTCTAAGTGGAATTCAATATTATTTTGTTATTCATTGAAATTACACCATTAACTTATGTATAAGGTACCCAACTGGTGCAAGAGTGATAGAATTTTGAAATCTGGTCTTGCCCAAACTTTACATTGCAAGAGTCTTCTAATTTTTAAACTGGACATTAAAAAAGTATGCTTCTTTCTTAAAGTCACATGGTTTCCAAGAGCCAAAGTGGACACTGGAAAACAGTTCTCTCCCTATCGCTCCCTAATGAAAAGAGACTTAGAAACATACTTCAACTAATTTGTTACAGGTTTCTTAAAATCATCCTCATTTATGTTCAACCATCCAATTTTCTAAAAAAAAAAATAGTGTACATCTGTTTCATTCTCTTAACATAAATAAAACTACAGCCAGATGCAACCATGCTTGCCAAGGCTGCTTAATGAAAAATGAAAACTCTTCACTTCCACAAGATCTGGTCACATTCCCTCTAAGCAAAAGCAATGCTACTTAAACATGAGAACTACAGAGCCCAGTGCAATAGCCATAAATCTATTAAACACTTAAAATATGGCCAGTCCAAAATGAGATGTGTTGCATTAAACACTGATTTTAATGGTTTAACATGAAAAAGGAGTGTCAAATATCTTATTAATAATTTTATATGGATTAAAATAATATTTTAGATACATGGATTTCAATAAAATATATAATTAAAATTAATTTCATTTCTCTACTTTTTTTTAACACATTATAAAGTTTTAAATTACATGTGTAACTCACTTTATATTTCTATTGGATAGTGCTATTCTAGAAGCTCTCACCAATGGATTCAGCAAAGTGAAGGCCATTAATGACTTTGTAGAAAACATAATTTTTGTGAAATTTTTTCATAATTCCTTTCATAATCATGAGTCTATTCTTGAATTATTTTTTATATTTAAATTTTCCTAGAAAATAGTCCATTTCAGAGCTTTTGAAATATTTAATACATATAACATATATACTATTCTCATGAATTTCCAATTTTCTCTGGATTGCTAGTCATATTTCTAATGTTGAATTGTGTATATTTGGAATTTACCTTTTATTTGGAATTTATTTATTGCTTTTCTGTTTTCTACAAGTTCCTCCTTCTAGATTTACTAACATCTTCTGTTTATTTTACTATAGTTTTGTTAATTTCTAAAATTAAATTCTTTTCTTTTTCTTATTTAACAATAAACAGCATTAAGAATGTACATTCACCTGATTTTTGTAGCATGACATACAATTTTTATAATGATTTCTTTGACATTGTTTACTAAATGGTATATAATTTGAGCTTTATGTCTACCTTATGTTGAGTGTTTAGATTCTTTTTTTTAATTTCAAATGTCTTAGTGCTTTCTATTTAAAAATTCATATTTAGCATATGGTATTGATAATGGTAAATGTAAACTGTATGGCTTCTACTTTGGAAAATTCATTGAACTTATTCTGGTGACCTAGAATGTAAATAGTGTTAGGACCCAGGGCAGTCTACCCAAAAATACCTCAGCAGAGTATTGATTATTTTGAATTATAGCTATTTAAGAAATGTCCGATGCAAGAGGACACTCTGACCCTCCTCTATATCTCCCTGAAAGCAAGAAGTAAATCTCCAGTGTGAAAGGTACCCTTCCTGTAACAAGAGGTGGAAAGACATCCTTATCACCAGAGACAGGGAATTCAGGGCCAAGAAGCCTGTATAAACTAACTTTGTTACTTCTTCACTAATTTACTACCCAAGCCCAAATTTGGCTTAAATTCCTTACTAATTAACCACCCAAACTTAAGTTTCTGTGTCCTGTCAATTTCTCTCCAATTTATTGTTTCTTTTTCTAAAAAGTATAAAAACTGCCTGCTTTGGCCACTTCTTAGATCCCATTTCTATTAAGACCTCCACCGGCATGAATCTGCTTCTTTTTCTCCTGTTAATCTGTCCTGTGTCAATGTTATTATTAGTCCAGCCATAAGAACTCAAGAAGGGTAGAGAGGGAAATTTCCCCCTCCCCAACAATAGTCAACATTTATTAAAAAATTCCTGTACTCTCTGTAACACAAAAAAATTTGTATTTATATACCACATATAGCCTATTAATTCATATTTCAAGTTTTCTAAAGCCTTGCTTTTATTTTCATCCTTTGTCAAAAGCCTGAGAGAGCATTTATGTGCATATTCCTAATGGTTTGCCCAACTCCACAGAAAGGATAATCTTATATTCCATGCTTGAATAAGATGCTTCTCTTTCTTTCTCTTGATGTTTGTAAACAAGAATGTATGTTATACCGATTCTGCTGTTGGCTATCTTGTAACCCGGAGGGAAGCCAACTTGCGAAAAAGCTAATACATATAGTAGTCAGCAAGTAGAAAGATGAAAAAGAACTGGATACTTTATTCATATTTCCTAAGTTTCTACATAATATCCTTTTCCTGTTCTAGGATTCCATCTAAGATACCATATTAGATTAAGTCATCATGTCTCTTCATCTCCTCTTGGCTAAGAGTTTTCTTACCTTTTGATGACCTTGACAGTTTTCAGTAATTTTGATCAGGTAGTTTGTAGAATGTTCTACAGCTGGGATTTATCTGATATATTTCTCATGACTGGAGTAGAGTTATGGAATTTAGAGAAGATTACAGAGGTAAAGTGCCATTTTCACCATATCATATTAAGAATAGATACTATAAGATGATTTACACCTGTGGGTGTTAACCTTGGTCACCTGGTTGAGACACTGTTTGCCAGGTTTCTGCACTGTAAAGTGACTCTTTATTCTGCCATCTCCATACTATACCCTTTGGAAGGAAGTCACTATACATAGCTCACATGTAAAAAGTTGGAGGTTATACTCCTTAAGAGTGCATTCTCATATAGGTTATTTGAAACAGTTCTTCACAGGGGATTTGTGTATTCTGTCCAATTTATTTTTTTCAATCAATTAATTATATCAGTATGGATTCATAGATGTTTAATTTATACTTTGGGTTATAATGCAATACTTCTTTATTTTCTGTCTCAAATTGTTTCATCTTCTCCATTGGAAGTTTTTCCAGTTCGCCCCAGTGTTCCCTGAATGTATGTTTTTGTGTGGGCAGGTTTTCAAATCAGTTGAATAAACACATAGAAGCATAACTGCTGGATTTAATGCCTTTGCTTTATTTGTTTTTGCCCATTATACTTTGACAATTTTTTTATTTTTTAAACTTCACATAATTTTGGTTTTAGGTATATCTGCTGTAAGTAATAACATATAACAATGAAATATATTGCAGATGGCTTTTTTTATTCAAATAAAAATCTTTGACTTTTAGTAAGTTAAATGCATATGTATATATATGTATTTATATTTATATATATTCTGAAATTTGATGGTTTCTTTTAGGTTTTAAAAAAATATATCTCTACATACTTTTATTTTTAAAATACTGCCAGAAAGAGATAGCATTCAGTGACTATCTTTGGGAAAACTGAGGAATTTAGCATACTTTTGCTTCAGTATTTTTCCATCTTTCAAAGTTGTAGGTATAATCTAGAATAGTGAATTTAAATCTTTTTAGTAGAGGAAACCTGTCTTCAAATTTTACATGAAAATATAATAAAATGGCTAAACAATGCAACTGCTCCAGTTGAGTCATAGTTATTCCTCCCTCAATTCTTTTCAATTTTTCCGAGTAGGCTCAAAGATTGTCTTTGTTTGATAACAGTATTTCTTTATCATTAAAATGTGTTACACTCATCTCACAAAGGGTAGGCAGGCCTTTAGAAGCAATGTGTTTTCACTGTATTAATTTACTGTTACTCCTTATGGCAAATGATCCTAGAGTTTAATTCACCATAGTGGTATAAGATCTCTTCCTGAGATTAATTAAATTACAGAAGTAAGTTGATCTAAAGAAAAATACTATGTAAAACTCATGCAGACAATATGATTTTTTAAAATCTCAATGGTGGGGCTTCCCTGGTGACGCAGTGGTTGAGAGTCCGCCTGCTGATGCAGGGGACACGGGTTCCTGCCCCGGTCTGGGAGGATCCCATGTGCCACGGAGCAGCTGGGCCCGTGAGCCATGGCCACTGGGCCTGCGCGTCCGGAGCCTGTCCTCCACAACAGGAGAGGCCACAGCAGTGAGAGGCCCGCATACCACAAAAAAAAAAATCTCAATGGTGGATAAAGGAATTTTACAACCTTAGGAAGCTCCACTCTATAACCAAGCCTCCTAGAAGAAGAAAAGTACAGTTAAGGAGATATAGAAAGTGTTGTCTAGGACTACAACAGATAGATCGGGGATCTTTCAAAGATTTTGCTTCAACAACAAAATATTAGGGGAAATATAATAGGGTTAACAGATATGGTGATAAATGGTATAAGGCAACAGAACCATGTTAGAGCCATGGACTGTGCCAGTTTGCACACACCCCTCCTCACTTTATTCTTAGGAAGGAGCCAGCCTTCTTAAGGAATAAACAGTAACCAGAAACAAACCACCACAAGATGTATGCACAAAAATGCACAGAGCAAATGATAAATGTGGAGAATACACAAATCATATCCAAAGAAGAGTCCCAAAATGCAAAAGAAAAAAATATTCGGGATGAGATAAAACTCTCCTTGAACTAAAGAAAAGACAATGAGATGTAGATTAAAAGAGCATCCCATATATTGATACAGTATTCCAGTGATATTTTGAGACATTACTGAACATCAAAAATAAGGAATGAATCTCATATGCATCTAAGCAAGAAAACTGAATAATGTACTAGTGAAAAACTGATTTACCTCAGACTACTCTATGGCAACACTCAATGCCAAAATAAAGTGAGTTAATGTGTGTAGTAGGTTGAATAATGGTCACCCAAAGATATCAAGTTCTAAACCCTGGAATTTGTAAATGTTACCTTGTTTAGAAAAAAGGTGTTTGCAAGATTTGACTAAATTAAGATTTCGAGATGAGGTTACCCAGGATTATCCAGGTGGGTTCTAAATGCCATCCTTAAGTGTCCTTGTAAAACAGAGACAGAGGGAGCTTTCACACAGACATACAGAGGCCACGACAAGAGTCAGGCAGCAGAATGATATAATCACAAAACAAAGAAGGCTAAGGCAGCCATCAGAAGCTGAAAGAGGCAAGGAACAGATTCTTCCCTAAACCCCCGGTGGGATTGCTGCCTTGCTAGACTTCAGGCTTCTAGTCTCCAGACCTGTGAGAGAATAAATCTCTGTTATTTTGTCATCAACTTTGTGGTAATTTGTTATAGCAGCCACAGGAAACTATCACAATGTATAAGATATGATGAGGGAAAGAATATTATTCCCAGACAAATATGCATGAGTATGCGAGAAACTAGGAAACAGAGGCTATCTTAGAAAATAAAACAAGCCAAAAAAACTCACTTGAGTATGAAATCCAACGAAGACATAGGTTAAAATAAATAATTAAGGAATAGAGGAACTGAAAAAAAATAAGTCAATTTGAATACAGAATCAAGTTTTTAAAGCTGTGGGAATTATGGTTACAAACATTAACATATATATTTATAGATATAAACCCTAACAAGATAATAATAATATAACTAAGATGAATCGAGGGAAAGTAGACTAGGCAGAAATGAGGAAAATGAAACTGGGACAATAAAATATCTTTTATGAAAGGGAACAGAAAATATCTAAATAAAAATACATAGTACAAATACCTAAGAATTTCAACCTATAACTTTTTATAATCTTTTTCTTAAGTTTAGTGTGATCTTTTAGGAACACATTAAAGTGTCAACTGTGTCAACTTAAATAGACTATAGTACCTCGTTATTTAAACAACACTGATCTCAGTGTTGCTGTGAAAATATTTTATAGATGTAGTTCACATCTATAAACAACTGACTTTAAGGAAAATACCATCAATGATCTGGAGCTTACCTTCAATGACCCTTCATCCAATCAACTGAAGGCCTTATGAGCAAAGACTGAGATTTCCCAAAACAAAAGAAATTCTGCCTCAAGCCTGGAACATCAATTCCTGACTGAGTTTCCAGCCTCCCCACCTGCCCTACAGATACCAGACCTGCCAGCACCCAAAACTGTGTAAACCTGTTCCTTGAAACCCCTCCCCATCTGTTTCTGTTTTTCTCTCTCACCTATCTATCTACCACTGGTTCTGCTTCTCTGGAGACACCTGACTGATACAGGAACTAATTCTGTTTTTCTTCAGATTCTTTTTTAAGAAAATTTAATTAAAATGAAATTTTAATTTAAAAATATGGCCTGTATAATTAAATTATATTTAAAATAGTTTCTTCTTTTTTCCTTATAGTTCTCTTTGTTTTGTTTTACCCCTTTCATCCTTCTCTTCCTTCTATTTTGGTAGATCAATATGCACAAAGGAGAAACAACTACTAAAATGTTCACTAACAGTTATGAAAGTTGTTTTTAGCTACTGAGATTTCTTTTTAACTTTCTTTATTGTACTTTTTAGTGTGCTTAGAAATGTTACAAGTGATCGTGTGTGTGTGTGTGTGTGTGTGTGTGTGTGTGTGTGTGTGTGTTTAAGCATTCAAAAATAAGTAGTCCTGATATAATCAATTATTTGGAAGAAAATGAAGTTGAAACCCTTTCTCTCTTACATACACATGCATGTATGCACACACATACAAATGAATTTTACATTAATTATTTAAATGCAATAACATAGATGAATGTAAAAAAAAATAAATTAGCCCTAATATGAAAAATAGAAACTATTAGTGGATAACTTACTAAATATTAGAGTGAGATAGTACTTTCTCACACAAAATCAAGAAAAATGAATTACAAAGTGTATTCATCAGGGTTCTCCAGAGAAACAGAACCAGCAGGATGTAGATATAGATACAGATATAGAAATAGAGATCTCATGCAATTATGGATGCTGGCATGTCCACAATCTGCAGGGTGAGCCAGCAGGCTAGAGACCCAGGGAAGAGCTGATGTTGCAATTCGAGTCTGAAGGCCATCTGTTGGCAGAATCCCTCTTCCTCGGGGGACTGATTGGAAGAGGAGGACTGACTCCTCTTCAACTGATTGCATGAGGCCCATCCACATTATTAGAGCAAAAGTCATCAAAAGTCCACCGATTTCAATGCTAATCTCATCCAAACACATCTTCACAAAAACAACTGCAATGTTTGACCAAATATCTGGGCGCTGTGGCCCAGTCAACTTGACACACAATTATTCAGCACATGAAAAGAATTGCTTAATATAAAACTATAATAATAAAAGAGAAAACTAAAACCCAAATATGTCCTAGAAACTTAAGTGGCAGACTATTTTAAAAATGTATTCATACATCTATTCCATCCATGAGGAAAAGGGTTACTTCTGTCTTGTTTACTTCTGGAACCTCCAACTCTTAGTACAGGCATGGGCACAAAATAAGAACTTAGTGCACTTTTTAAAACTGGAAGGAAAGGAAGGAGAAAGGGAGAAAAAAAGGAATGGAGAAAATATGTCAAAATTTTAAGAGAATGCCACTCTCCTATTTATTTTTCCTCTATTTCTCATCTTTTTTTCATAGTGAACATTCTACTAAATACATATTATTAGTTTTAAAATAAATATCCTTTAAAAACTAAATAATGTGCAATTACATACATTGACATATTCCTTAATAAAATGTGATCAAAACTATATATTTATCATAATTTATTTTCAAAGGTAGCTTAAAATATGAATACTTATAAACTATGCCTCTGAAAAGATTTAGTTTTGGTCTTACAGAAAATATAACTCTTTAATTATTTGCCTTTGAAGTATCAGAATAATAGCATGGGATTACAGTTTAGGTATTAATACAAATTTTCTAGTTCCACAGTTACTATAGTTATCTCTCAGTATCCATGGAGGATTAGTTCCAGCACCCCAGCCACCAAATACCAAAATGAGCAGACACTAAAGTCCCATATATAACCTACATTCATCTTCCCATATACTTTAAGTCATCTGTAGATTACTTATCATACTTAACACAATGTAAATGCTATGTAAACAGTTGTAAATAGGATGTAAATGTTATGTAAATAGTTGCTTTAGGGAACTTTTTGGATTTTTAAGAAATATTGTTGGTCTGTGGTTGGCTGAATCCACAGATACGGAACTGCAGATATGGAGGGCCTACTGTAGTTGTATGACCCCAAGCAAGAATATGAAATACTATTACAGTGTCTGGAAAATAAAAAGGGCTCAATAAAAATATAGCTATTAAGCTGCATCTAAAGAAAATTTTCAGTATAGTAATCTGAGAAAGTATATCAGTGGAAGTCCCATAGCACAATAAAAACAAATTCATACCACCAAAAACTACTTTAATGCCATTGTAAAATATCCATTCATGTCCTCTGAAAATGAAATCTTGCTTGAATTACAAGCAATAATAACCTGGAGTTTATTGTTCTGACAGTGAGCACATGAAACTGATAGTCTCATTTGTGACTGTGCACTGTTATTAATCAAACTCACAGCTACACAGGGTGAATTACTTCATCTCTCTTTCCATGCCCAAGCATAGCTTTATTTTTACTTACAGCAGTTTACATAGGAAAGCCAAAAAACAACAGGGACACTTAGATCAAACCCAGGTGCTTTTAATACCACAATTACTACCTATTTACTTACATGAAATTGAACATTTCCGTCAAAAAATAATCACTGATTCAAGTAAATTTATGTTTTATAAGGGCCACATAATGAAGATAAAAGTCTAAAAAGAATTCCTGTAAACAGAGCTATCCAAATCCATTGAAAAGAAAAATTAATTTCTCCTTTATATATCTACAGCCACCTAAAAATTATCTAAGGCAAAAGAGTGAATTGAAAGTAAATTTTTATAAATTTCCAGTTCAACTTTACAAGTTCAAAGAATGACATAAGAACCACATAAGTAGAGTATGACGAATCAACTTTCCTTCACCAGAAATAAATATTCTGCTGTTAGAAAAATTCTCTCACTGCTCAAACTGTGGATCTCTGTCTTCAAGGTTTATTATAAATTTAATTATCAGTCATTTTAATTTCCCACAGCTAAGTGTGGAGTTTCTAGCAGAAACACCATTCAAACACTTGGGAGTTAGCTATAGTTTGTGAATACAATGATAGCACTTTTTCTATAGAAGGACTTTAACAATCAAAATACTTTAGGCAATTTACAAATGATATTATCTCTGTAGATTAGGATAAGGATAATAGGCAAGATTTAAGTAACTGAGATCTGTTTTGTTGTCAAGATTACATAACATTTGCTTAATCCAATCTCCCCCATAATACTTTCACTGATCACTCTCACTGCATTAGTTTCATCTTTCTTTTCCCTCTTTATGCTCATCCTCAGAGAGCAGCATAAGGATTAGCACTTAAATGCAGAGTGTGGTCTAGTCTGGTTCCCTAGACTGAGAAAAGTCCTTCCTTTACATGCATGGTATTGCCTGGCTCACTGTAAAAAGAGCTGGCTAAATGCCAAACACTTTCCTAGGGGATTTTACATGTAGTGCCTCATTTGATTTGCACAACAGCCCTGTGAGATGTGTATTATTATCATACCAACTTTTCCAAAAGGGGGAACTGAATTACAGTCAAACCAGAGTTTAATTCTAAACCACCTGATTCCAGAGTCTTTCCTCATCTCACTACATACAACCACATAGTAGATGTCCAATAAGTACTTGGGAGCAGAAGGAAAAGGAAAGCACATCTCAGATTCATATCCTAGTAACTCAGTTTTAATGTTTCCTTACTCTATAAAAGTGATGGGGATGAAATAACTAAAAGCATATAGAAAGTAGTGAGATTAAAACTAATTCTAGTCAAGTTTACTGAAGGTAATTTTAAAATTAAATTCCTCTGTCATTCATGATTCTTAAAAAAAAAAAAAAAACTTTGGAAAACCTAAAACAAGTCCAAAACAATTAAGAAAATGGTAATAGGAACATACATATCGATAATTATCTTAAATGTAAAGGTATTAAATGCTCCAACCAAAAGACAGAGACTGGCTGAATGGATACAAAAACAAGACCAGTATATATACTGTCTACCTGAGACCCACTTCAGACCTAGGGACACATACAGACTGAAAGTGAAGGGATGGAAAAAGATATTCCATGCAAACGGAAATCAAAAGAAAGCTGGAATAGCAATTCTCATATCAGACAAAATAGACTTTAAAACAAAGACTATTACAAGAGACAAAGAAGGACACTACATAGTGATCAAGGGATCAATCCAAGAAGAAGATATAACAATTGTAAATATTTATGCACCCAACATAGCAGCACCTCAACACATAAGGCAAATACTAAGAGCCATAAAAGGCAAAATCAACAGTAATACAATCATAGTAGAGGACTTTAACACCCCACTTTCACCAATGGAGAAATCATCCAAAATGAAAATAAATATGGAAACGTAAGTTTTAAATGATACATTAAACAAGATGGACTTAATTGATATTTATAGGACATTCCATCCAAAAACAACAGAACACACATTCTTCTCAAGTGCTCATGGAACATTCTCCAGGATAGATCATATCTTGGGTCACAAATCAAGCCTTGGTAAATTTAACAAAATTGAAATCGTATCAAGTATCTTTTCCTACCACAACACTATGAGACTACATATCAATTACAAGAAAAAAATTGTAAAAAATAAAAACACATGGAGGCTAAACAATACACTACTTAATAACCAAGAGATCACTGAAGAAATCAAAGAGGAAATCAAAAAATACCTAGAAACAAATGACAATGAAAACACGATGACTCAAAACCCATGGGATGCAGCAAGAACAGTTCTAAAAGGGAAGTTTATAGCAATAAAATCCTACTTTAAGAAACAAAAAACATCTCAAATAAACAACCTAAGCTTACACCTAAAGCAATTAGAGAAAGAAAAACAAAAAAATCCCAAAGTTAGCAGAAGTAAAGAAATCATAAAGATCAGATCAGAAATAAATGAAATGAAGGAAATGATAGCAGAGATCAATAAAACTAAAAGCTGGTTCTTTGAGAAGATAAACAAAATTGATAAACCATTAGCCAGACTCATCAAGAAAAAAAGGGAGAAGACTCAAATCAATACAATTAGAAATGAAAAAGGAGAAGTAACAACTAACACTGCAGAAATACAAAGGATCGTGACAGATTACTACAAGCAACTTTATGCCAATAAAATGGACAACCTGGAAGAAATGGACAAATTCTTAGAAATGCACAACCTTCCGAGACTGAACCAGGAAGAAATAGAAAATAGGAACAAACCAATCACAAGCAATGAAATTGAAACTGTGATTAAAAATCTTCCAACAAACAAAAGCCCAGGACCAGATGGCTTCACAGGGGAATTCTATCAAACATTTAGAGAAGAGCTAACACCTATCCTTCTCAAACTCTTCCAAAATACAGCAAAGGGAGGAACACACCCAAACTCATTCTACGAGGCCACCATCACCCTCATAGCAAAACCAGACAAAGATGTCACAAAGAAAGAAAAATACAGGCCAATAACACTGATGAATAGAGATGCAAAAATCCTCAACAAAATACTAGCAAACAGAATCCAAGAGCACATTAAAAGGATCATACACCATGATCAAGTGGAGTTTATCCCTGAAATGCAAGGATTCTTCAATATACGTAAATCAATCAATATGATACACCATATTAACAAACTGAAGGAGAAAAACCATATGATCGTCTCAATAGATTCAGAGAAAGCTTCTGACAAAATTCAATACCCATTTATGATAAAACCCTCCAGAAAGTAGGCACAGAGGGAACTTTCCTCAAAATAATAAAGGCCATATATGACAAACCCACAGCCAACATCGTCCTCAATGGTGAAAAACTGAAACCATTTCCACTAAGACGAGGAACAAGACAAGGTTGCCCACTCTCACCACTCTTACTAAACATAGTTTTGGAAGTTTTAGCCACAGCAATCAGAGAAGAAAAAGAAATAAAAGGAATCCAAATTGGAAAAGAAGAAGTAAAGCTGTCACTGTTTGTAGATGACATGATATTATACACAGAGAATCCTAAAGATGCTACCAGAAAACTACTAGAGCTAATCAATGAATTTGGTAAAGTAGCAGGATACAAAATTACTGCACAGAAATCTCTTGCATTCCTATACACTAACGATGAAAAATCTGATAGTGAAATTAAGAAAACACTCCCATTTACTATTGCAAGAAAAATAATAAAATATCTAAGAATAAACCTACCTAAGGAGACGAAAGAGCTGTATGCAGAAAGTTATGACACTGATGAAAGAAGTTAAAGATGATACCAATAGATGGAGAGATATGCCATGTTCTTGGATTGGAAGAATCAACATTGTGAAAATGACTCTACTACCCAAATCATTCTACAGATTCAATGCAATCCCTATCAAACTACCAGAGGCATTTTTCACAGAACTAGAACAAAAAATTTCACAATTTCTATGGAAACACAAAAGACCCCGAATAGCCAAAGCAATCTTGAGAACAAAAAATGGAGCTGGAGGAATCAGGCTCCCTGACTTTAGACTATACTACAAATATAAGGTAATCAAGACAGTATGGTACTGGCACAAAAAAAGAAATATAGATCTATGGAACAAGATAGAAAGCCCAGAGATAAACACACGCACATATGGTCACCTTATCTTTGATAAAGGAGGCACGAATATACGATGGAAAAAAGACAACCTCTTCAATAAGTGGTGCTGGGAAAACCGGACAGGTACATGTAAAAGACTGAAATTAGAACACTCCCTAACACCATACACAAAAATAAACTCAAAATGGATTAAAGACCTAAATGTAAGGCCAGACACTATCAAACTCTTAGAGGAAAACATAGATAGAACACTCTATGACATAAGTCACAGCAAGATCCTTTTGACCTACCTCCTAGAGAAATGTAAATAAAAACAAAAATAAACAAGTGGGACCTAATGAAACTTAAAAACTTTTGCATAGTAAAGGAAACCATAGACAAGATGAAAACACAACCCTCAGAATGGGAGAAAATATTTGCAAATGAAGCAAATGACAAAGGATTAATCTCCAAAATTTACAAGCAGCTCATGCAGCTCAATATAAAAAAAAAAAAACAACCCAATCCAAAAATGGGCAGAAGACCTAAATAGACATTTCTCCAAAGAAGATATACAGACTGCCAACAAACACATGAAAGAATGCTCAACATCATTAATCATTAGAGAAATGCAAATCAAAACTACAATGAGATATCATCTCACACCGGTCAGAACGGCCATCCTCAAAAAATCTACAAACCATAAATGCTGGAGGGCTTCCCTGATGGCGCAGTGGTTGAGAGTCCGCCTGCTGATGGAGGGGACACGGGTTTGTGCCCCAGTCCGGGAAGATCCCACATGCCGCGGAGCGGCTGGGCCCGTGAGCCATGGCCGCTGAGCCTGCGCGTCCAGAGCCTGTGCTCTGCAACGGGAGAGGCCACAACAGTGAGAGAGAGGCCACAATAGTGAGAGGCTCGTGTACCGCAAAAAATAAAATAAAAAATAAAAAAAATAAATGCTGGAAAGGGTGTGGAGAAAAGGGAACCCTCCTGCACTGTTGGTGGGAATGTAAATTGATACACTATGGAGAACAGTATGGAGGTTCCTTAAAAACTAAAAATAGAATGACCATATGACTCAGCAACCCCACTACTGGGCATATCCCCTGAGAAAACCATAATTCAAAAAGAGTCATGCACCAAAATGTTCATTGCAGCTCTAGTTACAATAGCCAGGACATGGAAGCAACCTAAGTGTCCATCAACAGATGAATGGATAAAGAAGGTGTGGCACATATATACAATGGAATATTACTCAGCCATAAAAAGAAATGAAATTGAGTTATTTGTAGTGAGGTGGATGGACCTAGAGTCTGTCATACAGAGTGAAGTATGTCAGAAAGAGAAAAAAAATACCGTATGCTAACACATATATATGGAATCTAAAAAAAAATGTCATGAAGAACCTAGGGGCAAGACGAGAATAAAGACACAGACCTACTAGAGAATGGACTTTAGCGTACGTGGAGAGGGAAGGGTAAGCTGGGACAAAGTGAAAGAGTGGCATGGACATATACACACTACCAAACGTAAAATAGATAGCTAGTGCGAAGCAGCTGCATAGCACAGGGAGATCCACTCGGTGCTTTGTGACCACCTTCAGGGGTGGGATAGGGAGGGTGGGAGGGAGGGAGATGCAAGAGGGAAGAGATATCGGGACATATGTATATGTATAACTGATTCACTTTGTTATAAAGCAGAAACTAACACCCCATTGTAAAGCAACTATACTCCAATAAAGATGTTTAAAAAAAAAACACCTTTGGGCAATAATTTTAGACTCAGTACAAGTTGCAAATACAGTACAGAGTATTATTGAAAATAATAAGTAAACAATCTATAATAGGAATAGAAAAGAGTTTTATTTGAGCCCAACTGAGGACTACAGCCTGGGAGATACAGATTCAGAAGCACTTGAAATGTGTTCTGCCAGAGTACAAAATGCGGGAGGCTTAAAAAGGCAAAAACTGAAAAATTACATAAGTTGTTTGTCAAGAATTTTAACTGGAGCCGGCAAGAAGTAGGGGTGCTTGTTAAGCAAGGATTAGTTGGGGTCTGAAATGGTTGCATCGTTTCAAGGGGAGACCTTGAGACCATAGGTTTGCAGCTAGTGGCAGCTAGCAGATAATGTTTTGAAAACAGCTGGTGATGTCCTTGAGTCTAATAGAGTTCAGAAAATTCAAGTTCTCAGTGATGCAGGAACATGTCTGAAAGCATGTGTACAGTAGCCACCCAGCTCCATTCTGCGCGCCTGAACCACAGCTGAACCATTTAGAATTTTGAATACATTTTTTTCTTTAATGGTTAAAGCAGATGTACAATGCATGTTTAAGAAGCCACGAAACAGGCTGTTCTTTTGATAGTTAGCATAAAGTTTAAGTTAAATCATGTATAAGTCAGAATGACTTTTCCATACATCGATATGTGAAATTTTCTTCTATCAAGAGGGCTACTATATAGCCTTCACTCAGTTTCCCCCGATGTTAATATCAAATCATAGTACATTATTAAAACCAGGAAAATGACATTCACAAAACATTCTGTTGTTTTTGAATGTTATGGTTTGTGGAAATGGATAGGCCCATTTCCTAAAAGTTGTTTCAAACTAGTATAATTGCCAAGCTTTTGCTAGGGAATCGTATCTTATAACGACTAGTCAAATTCCTACAAGAGAAAGAATAAGAGCCTCATAAATACATTTTTGTTTTTGCCCTTGTAATTAAGCAATTGAAACCAAAAAGTTGTGTAGTTGGAAAAAGGTATTATCATATTCATGAATCTGCAGACATGGAAATGCTCTTATGGAATATTGAGTATAACCCCTCATTTTATAAAATGATATAAAATGCTGGGAGACTTGCTCACCATCACACAGGAAGTCAGTGATTTAATCTGCATGAGAAGCCATGTGTTTCCAACCAGCATACTTTCCATTATACCCCACAGTTGTTTTACAAGTATAAAAATAGATATATAGGCTGACTTCTGAAAAGGGACAGAGAGCCCCAGAGGAATCTAGCTTCAAAATCAGACCAGGTTTAGATTAAACAGAGATCGATAACATTTAAAGATTAGTGAGAGAGTTGCATAATTACACACAATATTTAAAACTTCCAATTTTTCATTTTAGATGTGATAACATTTAAATTAGCTATTTTTATTCCAAGTAAATTTTGATGAGTAAGCTGAGCTGCATTAACTAGATAGGTAGTCTGATAACATTTGAACAACAGGGAATCACTGAAATGTGATAGGTGGACATACATCGCACTGAACCAATCATTTAAAGATGAATAAAATTAATGTAAATTATACCTGCAAACCTAAATTTACAGGCATCATCCTCTTTTACCGAAAAGTATAATTCTTAACCTATTTCAGTTCTGACTTTTCTCTCATGTCTTAATTAGTTCATGTTAATCTAACTCATCTCTGATATATTCTACTACTGCTTATAATCTGTAAGAACAAATTTAATAACTAATTAAAACCTTTCATATTCTTCTTCTCTATATGTTCTCTCACCATTACGAAGAACCCTTTGGGAAGGAGCTTGTGTTTAATGATTTTCTTGTCCAAACTGTCCACAGAATAAGTGTTCAGTAAATAAGTCCAAAATTATTTTGACAAATGTTCCAGCATAAAGAGCATTTTATGCCATGTAAACTGAAAATCTTCTTTGTGTCAAGTCACTAACAGAAAAGAAAATTAATATTCTGAAAAGGTTGATAAAATAGGACTAAACATCTGACAATGAATCATCAGTAATTTATGCATGGAGTAGCTTGATAAAAGTTACTGCTTATTACTTTAGAAGGTTGGGGAGTAAAGCTCTAAACTTTAGAAAAGTTTCCAGCATGGGCTATTCCAGCAAGCTGCATGACCTTGGGGAAGATACATAATTTCTCTGGGCCTCAATTAGGACTGATCTCTAAAGGAGTTCTAGGTCTAAAATATTATGATTTTATTTAAGTTCTCAAAGCATCCTTTACTTATACAAAGGAAAGAGGAATTTAACTTACAGCAGAGCTTAGAAAATCAAATGTTTTAGATTACTTGTTTCAATATCACATAACCATTATTTTAAATTAATCTGTGAAAACCTATTTCAGAGACAAAAACTAAATAAGAAAAATTCTGAAGGTTTAAAAAACATATAGATGCTGGTGTCAGCTGACTTGAATTTAAGACTCTGCTTGACCCTTACCAGATATTAGAACTTGAGGAAACTGCTTTACTCTCTCTTTGCTTATTTTCTTATCTATTAACAGGTGTGGGTGCTGGTGGGGGTGAGGGTGTTATTATGATAAAATAGTCTTTAAAGACCTTTCCACATTTTTTATTATATCATAGGAAAATGATGTGGTATTTCAATACCACCACTACCTCAAGAAAGAAGGCTCAAGAAAGCAGAGCATTAAATAGTATAGTAAAAGCAAAGAGTATGGGTCTGAGTCAGTCACGGCTCCAAAGGTGAATTTGGGGCAGTGGAGGAAGCAATCCTATGATCCCTAGAGAAGAGAGGTTAGAGGGTAAAGCTGGAACTGCAAGGTCACAGGAAGGAGCTAGACAACACTCCAAGGAGGCAAATCTCTGTACGTAAATGCCAACTTAACCCTTGCTCTAAACTGAATGTTTGTGCTCCCCCAAATTCACTTTTGAAGCCCTAATCCCTAATGTAATGATGTTTGGATGTGGGGCATTTGGGAGGAAATAAGGTCTGGAGGGTGGAGCCCTCATGGTGGGATAAGTGCCCTTATAAAAGAGATGAGAGGTGTGTGTGAATGAGAGAGAGAGAGAGAGAGAGAGATCTCCCCACTGTGTAAGAAAACAGCGAGAAAGCAGCTATCTGCAATAGAGCTCTTACCAGGAACCAAGTCAGCCAGCACCTTGATCTTGATCTTGCCAGCCTCCAGAACTCTGATAAATAAATGTTTCTTTTTTAAGCCCCACAGTCCGTGGCATTTTGTTAAGGCAGCCCAAACTAAGTCCTCCATTGAGGCAGCCAATTATTTCTTTTAAACTAACACTTTCAAATCTAGCCCATACTTTTATTCTGAAGTGTGGATCTATATGCCTATTTTCACTTAGATGTCTTACAGCCATTTCAACCTCAACATGTCCAAAATCAGGGTGACTTGATTTGCCCCCTCAAAGTTATTCTTCTAGTGTCACAATTCATCCAGGTGCTAAAACCAGAAATTCCCGATTCCTCCTTTCTTTCTACCCACCCTCAACATCCAATCCCTAATAGTCATAACAGTCCACCTCTAAAATGTCTTGAATACATTCACTTCTCCCCATCATTACCGCTACTTTCTAGTCAAAGTCCATGTCAGCTCTTGCCTGGACTATTCCAGTAGACAGCTTCCATTCCTTTTTCATCCAAACCAAAATCCATTCTCTCTCTCCAACAGTCAGAATAAACTTAAAAAATATGAATAAGATTGTCATGATTATGATTAAACCCTCCATTGGATTCCCAGTGCACACTGTTTACCACACTCTGCAAAACCCTTTATGATTTATCACGGGCTTCTCTCCATCTTCACCCTGACTGGCTCTACTCCTTGATCAGTTTTTTCTAGGAGCCCCTGATCCTGCAATAGACCAATCTCATTTTTCCTTTGGGTTTTGCATAGACTGTCTCTAATTCTTCTGCCTGGCATGCTTTTCCCTTTCCCTCTTCTTATATCTTAGCCCATTCCCCTTCACGTAACCAGTTTGTTTTCCTCCTGTAGGGTTTAGTTTGATGCCAGACAAAGACAAGTTTTCCCTCACCACCCTACCAAAAATAGCTTCTCCTTAATCACCACCTAAGTCCTTTATTTGTTTCCTTCATGGCTCTTACTGGAATGTGCAATTATTTAACTCATCTGTCTCTTTATTTTTAATCTCTCTTTTCCTCCCTCCTCGAAGGTGGGGAACAAACATCTCATTCACCACCATTTCCTCAGTACTTAATACAATGTCTAGAATATGACAGGAACATGGTAAATATTTGTTAAATAAATACATTGTGTGTTGAGAAATTTACCTATCAGGAGACATCAAATTTTCTCATGAAAACTAATTATGAAACAACAGTCATTTTCTCTAGTTTCTTCTTTGCCAGCTTTATTCCACAAAGCAGGGGAAACCTGGAATGAAATAACTGAGAAACTGCTGTTCATGTGTCTTCTTATCACATTGCTCATTTGAACTTGTATTTTATTTCTCGTGACTCAGAAGTTTCTTAAAACTATTTCTTCTAGATATTAGACCATATCTTATACTTAAAACATCTGAAGACTACAACATTAGTATCCTTAGTATTCCTTGTTAGTAAGTTTACTGGAGTTCAGAGTTGCTGATTAAGCTATTATACTGTGAAAACTCTGAGAATATTATTGGATACTTTGAACACAAATTGGTTGGTATTAAAAATGGTATTCATGGGCATATATACTGCCCAGGAGGTACTCATGGGGTATGCCACATACCATCAACATTCCACAGCACTTATACCATGCCATATAGTTTACTGCTTCAGGACAAAAATCAGTTTTCTAGGGAGACTGTGCAATCAAATTAAGTTTGCATTAATTTGAACCTTAAATGATTTTTTATAACTCAAAAGGATGTTTCCAGCAATAAAAAGTGAGATTGTATTAAGTAGTGCTTTGAAGAAAGTTGTATCTGCATTTGTAAGTTATCATAATCCTATTTTAGACAACCTTATATTTTCAATGGGTCTGTTTCTGTATGAATTCTTCTGAAAAATAAAAACTAGAGGGGAAAAAGAGTGAAAAAAATTAACCTACTGGTCAAAGCAAGGAACCTGTGAAAAGACCTATTTACCTTTGCTTAATCAATATTTTTTTGCAGCAGGGTTTCAAACCAGGCGATTGGATTTATATAAAACTTTGACCTGAATTAAGAGCAGATGGGGTCACACAAAATTCTACTGCATGAATTCTCTTAATAAAAAACACCTAGCATTTCAAAAAAATCTATCAGTTAAAACTAGTACTCAGAGTAAGTTGCAGAAAACTGTTAAGAATTAATTAACTCCTAAAATCTTAGTAGGAGTTGATTAGGAACAGTAAAAACAGGGTAGAATCTGCAAAACTTGCCTGAGGCATCTGAAATAAAGAGTGGTAATAAGTAGTCAGAAAGTTTTCTTAAATTATTCAATTTATATTTGGATTTGGGGATAAGAAATTATACTTATCATTGTTCCGACTGACTTCACTATTTTAAAATATAAAGAAGTCAACACATTTTTAACCATATATTGTGAAGTGCCCAGAGGTAAAATAGATTATAGATATATGCAAAAAATTAGATCCTAAAATGCAGCGTAAGACTGGATATAAAAGAAGGTAGAAGGTATTCTCAGCACAGCAGCCAGAGTGACCCCTTTGAAACGGGGGGCAGATCCTGGCATTCCTCTGCTCAAAATCTTGCCAAGGTGCCTCCTCACTCAGAGTCCAAGCAAAACTCCTTAAAGGGAACTTCAAGGCCTTCTGTGATCTGCTCGCCTACAGCCTCTCCAAAGCCACAGCAGCCTCACCTCACCTCTGACTTCACCTCCTCCTCTCTCCTCCTCTTTCACTCTCTGCCAGCTATGGTAGCCTCCGTGCTGTTCCTTGAATGTTGCAGGCACATTCTCACCTGAAAATCTTCATATCAGCTGTTTCCTCTGCCTGGAATGCTCTTCCCCAATATTTACACAGCTAACCTCACACCTTTTTCACATCTTTGCTCATATGTCGCCTTTTCAAGGAGGACCATCCCAGCCACCACATTTGAAGTTACAGCCTGCCTCCCACACTCTCAATTCCCAGTTCTTGCTCTACTTTTTCCTTTTGTCTCCATGACGCTTACCACCTTCCAACATGCCATGTAATTTACTTATTTATTGTGTTTATTATTTATTACTGCTCTTCCGTTATAAGAATGTAAGCTTCATGAAGATAAGGATCTTTATCTGTTTTATTCCCAGACACCCAGAAGAGTGCCTAGTATGTGGTAGGCATTCAGGACATATGTACTGAATGAATGAAATGATAAGTCCATGACTTTTCTTCATTAGAAATTTAAGTCTCTGGGAGAAAAACATAGCCTGAACCAAGACAAAAAGCCAAAAAGAACCAGAAAGGATACAGAGCCCTAGGAAAACCTAGACTAGGAACAACTTGGCTTGCAGTGATTGGACAAAGAAATTCTAAAATGAGGAAGTTTAAAGACTTTAAGTTAGCCAAAGTTGGGTTTTTTCTACAATTCCTTTACATTCTATAGTAATCTTTTTGATATCGGAAAGTCGGTTAGTAATATTTTTGATACTAGGAGACATTTTCTGTGAAAGTATTCCAGATGCCTTCTTAGGAAAAAAACAACAAGAAAGTGAGGCTATCTCTATTTGGCTACAAACCAGCAATCCAAGTATCAGTGGCAAGTGACTCTAGAGCCAATGAACCATTGAGAATCTGTAATATTTCCCTCAATACCCTGACTCTTAGGATTTCATTGACCATTAAAGACAATTTTCTTTCATCCAAATTGACATTTTATCCAGAACAGGGATTTCTGGTTGAAGCTTTAAAATACTTTCTTTGTTATTTCTCTAATTAGAACTGCTGCTCTATCCAAAAATTGACTTTAAACTTTAAAATTAGGATAAACTTAGAAGCTGAGATCTATAATATATTCTCAAGATGAAAATTACTCATTCTCTAATCTTTATCAGAGAAGTTTAAGTTGCCTTTTAAAATCTGTATAATAAAAATGAACTAAGGTCCCTATAATTTCACGAATAGAGTAGGCAGGCAATAGGAGAAAGAAAGGCAAGACACTACCACTGGTGACAAAAATGCAGCTATTCTGCTATTTTGGCAAATTACAGCTTCCTTCACTCAAAATTCCATTCTCTCTTATCCCATCATTGCTCACCTATAAATTTATTTGTACAATTTCTTGCTTATAAATGTATTTACTTATTGACCTTAGGCAAAGAGACTTCTCAGGGAAGTTTCATCCTATACAGATTCCAGAAACGTTCTAGTCTTCAGATCTGTTACTATGTCACTACCTAGGTCTAAATCTAACCAGAAACCTGCTAATATCAGTTCATACTTTCAAATGATTTTTATAAAAAATAAAATTTAGAGGCTTCCCTAGTGGCGCAGTGGTTGAGAGTCCGCCTGCCGATGCAGGGGACGCGGGTTCGTGCCCCGGTCTGGGAAAATCCCACATGCCGCAGAGCGGCTGGGCCCGTGAGCCATGACCACTGAGCCTGTGCGTCCGGAGCCTGCGCTCTGCAACAGAAGAGGCCACAACAGTGAGAGGCCAGCGTACCGCAAAAAAAAAAAAAAAAAAAAAAAAAAAAAGATATAGAGACTTTGCCATCAGAAAGCTTATATGTATAGTAGAAAAGAGAGACTAGGACTTCCCTGGTGGTGCAGCGTTAAGAATCCACCTGCCAATGCAGGGGACACGGGTTCAAGCCCTGGCCCAGGAAGATCTCACTTGCTGCAGAGCAACTAAGCCCACGAGCCACAACTACTGAGCCTGTGCACCACAACTACTGAAGCCCATGCACCTAGAGCCTGTGCTCCGCAACAAGAGAAGCAACCCAGTGAGAAGCCCGCACACCACAAAGAAGAGTAGCCCCCACTCACCGCAACTAGAGAAAGCCCATGCACAATGATGAAGACCCAATGCAGCCAAAAATAAATAAATTAAAAAAAAAAGAGGAGATTAAATTACTAAATAAACATTAAATTTCAGTTATAGAATGTGATAAAAGAGAGATAATGGGGTATTATGAGAATATGTAAGTGATGATCAAGCTTTATTGAAATTTCTAATCATGGGAACAAGAAGCATACAAATATGGAGGGCTTGGAATTCCTTTAACTATTGCTCAAGCAGATGTTTGTTTCATGGTTTAGACTTGTTTATTTCAAGTGCAAAATAATTCTACACCAAGAACAAGATTTATTTACTCTTTCTAAATAATCTAGTGCCCTGTCCTTATATGTAGCAACTGTAATTAAATTTAAAATATTGGAGCAGTGCCTTTACTTGGATTCTGCAGTAAAAACATCTGTCCAATGTGGTTCAATAAATGGAGGAAGGAAATTCAACAGCAACTGAGGCTACGAGTAAAACTTGATAAAACAATTACGTGCTGACATTTGTTCCTGAAAAACATTTGTGAAAACGAAGGATGATGTTTCTATTGCAATCAACTTTGTTGGATCCACTAAGCTCTATTAAAAATGAAGAAAGAAACAAAGAGAGATGGAAGTGAGGGACAGAGTGGTGTCTAATGTGAAACAGCATATTAGGCAAAATTTCGGACTGCTGAAGTCAAGGTCATTGGAAGAGGGATAGAAAAATCCCCAAGCTACCCATGCCTATCCAGTTGTGTCCCTTTTAACTTTCAGATCGGTGTTTGATTCCCAATTTTTTTTTTTTTTTTTTTTTTTGGCTAGACCATGAGGGGTCTTAGTTCCCTAACCAGGGATGAAACCCATGCCTCCTGCAATGGGAGTGTGGAGTCTTAACCACTGGACTGCCAGGGAAGTCCCTACAGATCAGTGTTTAAAACACAAGTGTCAAAAGGGCAAATGAGTAAAGCGGGCCAGGTGATAACTTGTATAAATAAGAGTCCCAGGTTTCAACCAAATGGGGCCTCTACTACTCAACTCTAATCCAGTGTGGCCAAAAAATATACTTAGACACATGAATTTCTATGTGAAATATCTCAGTATTAGTTTCCTTTCACTGCCATAAAAAATTTCCACAAATTTAGGGACTTAAAACACTCTTTTATTATCCCACAGTTCTGGCGGTCAGAAATGCAGTTATAGCATAACTCAACTGGGTCCACTGCTTAGAGTTTCTCAAGGCTACAATCAAGGCGTCAGCAAATTTAAGTTACTTTCCAGAGCTTCTAATGATAAATTGGCTTCCAAGCTCATGCAAATTTGGCCAAATTCAATTCCTTGTGGTTGTAGAAGTGAAGTCCCTATTTCTTTGCTGGTTTTTGCTGCTAGAGGCTACCCACATCCTTTCTCGTGCTTTCCATGTGGCCTCCCTCCTGTAGCAATGAGTTGAGGGTTTTTTCTAAAGCTTTGACTACCTCAGGTATTCCCTGCTGTCACATCTCTCTGCCTTTCATCTGGAGGAAGTTCTTTGTTTTTAAGGGTTATTGTGATTAGATAGGGCTCACCTGGACAATCCAGGCTAAACTCTTTATTTTAAGGTCTGGTCCATAATCTTAATTATATCTGCAAAGTCTCTTATGCTGTGTAAGGAAATATACACAGTCTAAGGAATAAGACATGGACGTCTTTGTGGAGCCATTACTCTGCCTACCACAAGCCCAAATTTAAAATGTTGACAAGTAATTACTAACACCACTTGGGCCAGACAAAACATGTCTGTGGTCCACATCTTGACTTGGGGACATAATTTGTAATCTCTACTTTAGGAGATACATGTTACTAACGAGACCAATATTGTGCTGTATCTTTTAAAATAAAATGTTCTTTCTTAAGTGAACTGGCATGAAGATAAAAATATTAAAAAGAAAATGGATATTTGGTTTTATGGATATTTGGTCTTTGCTCCTACATGCATTTGTTAGTACTACATAGAGGTCAAGATTCTTCAGAATGGACTTTGCTAATATTTGAATAATTAATAATCAACATTTGTTTGTAACCTTTCTCTCTTTTGCAACACTATTAGAGTCATTACTATTATGTACGCTGGTTTGAAGGCAGTTTAAATACGTCATTTTCTTACTGGGTTTGATTTATATAATCTAATAGATGTTTTTCACTGGGTCAAGAGACAGAATTAATATTAACCCAAAGAGTAATTTGTTACTTGTATATTCTCATTAATCCTATGGTAAAATGAACCATGGAACTATATTAAAGTAGGTTTGCATTAAAAGTCTTCCTTGACGTTTTATTTATATTTTAAATCTTCAAGCTAAATTTCAATGTAATTTTAAACGCTGATAATTTAAAAAGGAAAACAATGAGTAGGACTGGGGAAGGCCACGGCAATAGAATTGCAATACCTCTTCACCAATTTGCCCTCACCATAGACAACTGCCTTTTTTTCACTTCTTTTTTTTAAAGTTTTATTTTATATTTTTATTGAAGTATAGTTGATTTACAATATATTAGTTTCAGGTATACAGCATTGCTTTAAACGTCTCATTTAATGGGAGGCAAGGGTCTAGGCTTGGGAGACAGACCTGGATTGGACTCCAGGATAAAGCACTATCTAGTCAGTTAACTCAGGACAGACTGCTAACAAACTGAGCTACAGTTTTCTCCTCTGTAAAATGACTTACAAAAAAATTTTACCTATTGCTCATAGGGGTTGTTGTGAGGATTAAGTGAGAAACTAATGGACAATGCACAATACATAGTATACTTTCAGCAATATTAACATAATTCTGATTTTAGCTCAGATAATACATTTGATTCATACAGTGAGTACTACTCATCTAATTTCCTTTGGACAATTCTCTTCTAACTTCTAAATTCCTCTTAAAAATTCAACCTGTTATTAATTATTACTGCCATTTTTCTGAGGACTAACACATTTCAATATACTGAGTTAACGACTTACATTACTGCATTTAGGATTGCTTTAGTTAATAATATTCTATTTATAAAAATAATTATTACAAAGGCCAAATAGAATTGAAATAAATGTATGAAAAAATGTGAAATAAAAAAATACAAAAATTCCACATAAATGCAACTATGTAATATATATATAAGGAATATAGACAAGACCTAGAGGCAAATAAAAAATAATTTTGTTAGGGACTATGGGAGGACATCTTTTTTAGTAGTAGGACATCCATGTTTTCAATTAAAATAATAAGATGTTTAAAATCCTTAAGAATCGTCTACAGGCTTTTAACATGTATATACAGTTGCATAACAAATTTGAAGAATTCATCATTTACAAATAGAATTTTAAAAGGTAAAGGTGACCTTAGAGGCCAGCCAGCCAGGAAGTTTTCACACTATGCACAACAAAGCCATTGCAGGTCAATGGAAGTGCTTTGGGTATAATTACATGAAATGGTTTTTATAAAGCACAGGGCAAGCAGGCAGAGACCCAGGCCTCTCCAGCACTGCTTCCATTAGTACAGTTTCACTCTTATTTGCTTTACATATTTATATATTTCATTAAAAGAAATGCTTCCACTGGTTAAGCAAATAAAACAAAAAATCAAAATCCCCTCATGTGAAAGACAAAGTCACACACTCCAAATATTTCATCTGTTCTCTATTTCTCAGCTTTCTTACAGTTAGAGGGGACCAAGGACTGATCCTTGCCAATGAAAGATATCACTTCTAGGATGAGGCAGTAACAAGCTCATACACAATTCCCAACTCTCTCTCTTCTATTGATGAGGTGAGATGGCAAGTGGGGAAGACGCATGTTCACAATGGCTCAACTGCAAGAGAGAGAAGCCTCCATCTCCTTGCCCAAGTGACTGTGGAGCAGACCTCTCTGTCCAACCCCATGGGACATGCAAAATAAGTGAAAAGGTAACTTTACTGTATTAAATTTTGAGTTACTATGGTTACTTGTTACTTCTGAATAATTTAACCCATCCTTACTAATGCACTCCACTTTAAGATGAGGAAACAGGGTTGCAGATAATAGAAGTGAGTTGTTCAAGGTCACTGAGATCTGCACTGAAATCCAAGTTTCTTGACACCCCAATGCAAAGAGGGTATCACTATACCAATCTATAAGGCCTTAGTGAGCACAATGGAATAATAAGCCACGGTGTTGGGGGTGGACCTAAAGACCACCTAATCCAAACTCCTCTAAATTCAAGATGACAGAAGACCATCCAGATGATGGTGAAAACCAGTGATGGCGATCTTACCATTTCCAGGGTTGGCTGATTCCCATTTTATTGTTGCCATTATTAGCAAATCCTTTTCTAAAGACAAGGCATTGAAAATAATGAAGCAAGGAAAGTGAAGATTTGTTCAAGACTTGTTAAGCAATTAATTTTAGAGCCCTTACTATGTAATAAACACTGAGTTATAGCATAAACAAGTATGTAAGCACTGATGAGTAAACATAGACATGATTCCTACTCTCATGGAGCTTTCAGGCCAGTGAAGTGTTATATATATATATATATATACACATACATATATATATTCATGAAATAGTCACAATATAAATCAATGATCACAAACTTCAATAAATTCTATGAACCAAAATTCACACAGTATTATGAGAGCACAAAAAAAGGACCCAACTTAGTCTGAGTCATAAAGGGTAGAAGACAAGGTATCAAAGATAACATACATATTTCTGGTTTGCCCACCTTGGTAGATTAGAGTATTATTTGTTGAAACAGGGACACTTCTGATTTTGGGGAGTAAAGAGGTTGAGCTGAAGAAACCATGTGTTCAATTTCAAAACATCTGGAATTACAGGCATCAATCTAACTTCCACATACAAAAGAATACATGAGGATGCCAGGAGTCTTTGAAGGAGTGAGTATCTCTATTAAAATCTAAAAAAAGATGGAACTGGGCATGACAGCATATTCACTCAGCTGGAAGCATCAACCCTCCCTGCCCAATCATTTTCAAGTCACTGGCAACATAGGCAGATGACTGCAGCCGAAGTCCAGCAGCTGTTCCTCCTGTCCCCTCTCCTCTGACATTTGCCAGATGGTGTCATTCTGTGGGTGATCGTTATTGGAGAGCAACCCTGTCAGTGTGGACCTTAAAGAATGGCCTGAGTCAGGAGGTGGAAGTGGTTGCCCTTTTAAATCAGACCTATCTCCTGCCATCCCTTTGGCCAGGTGTGTTCCAGTGCTGAGAATCCTCCGAAGCTGAGAATCCTCCGAAGCCTTATAATACAACCTTATGGATTGTATTATAACCTGACGCAATACAACCTTAGCCTTTTTGAGCCTTACCTCTGGAAACCCTACTCAGCTAGCACTACTTGTCAATCAATTATGATTTTTTTTTAGAGAAAAAAAGCTTTAAAAAAAATTCACAGAAAACCTAGTGGACCATCACTGGCCTCTGGAATCTGGATCAATAGAAAGGCAAAAGCTTGAGCTTCAAACGTACCAACAATCTGAGTTATGGAAGCCGCCGTCAGTAACCAGTTGTGGAGCTTTGAGCAAGTGATATAATCATTCTGGATCTTGGTGCTATTGTGTATAAAATTGGGCTAATGTCCAATTTTGGGTTGTCGTGATGACTAATGAATATAAGGGCTTATTTATGCATTGTACTTGGAAGTTTAATGCATTTTTAATCCATATTATTTTACACATTGATTTGTTTCTGCCTAATACTATAAAAAATAGTAGCTACCTTTTACTAAGTGCATACTGTGTACCAGGCACTTTCCTAAATGCTTTCTGAATATCAGTTTACTTAATGTTAACAAAAATATGTGAGGTTTTTACCATTAATAACCTCAGGGTTTTTTTACATGAGAACACTGAAGCAGAGTTGCTTACTCAAGGTCACATAGATTACAAATGAGGGCAGTGAGATTTGAACCTAAGCAGTCAGACTTCAGAAGCCATATTCACACCCATCATGCTAGGGTACCAACGATAAAAGCATGCAGTGTGACTAAGAAGCACAAAGACCTATGTATTGCACACCTCTTTTTTTAGGGGCAATATTAATACTTGAAAATGTTTCTATAAAATTGCCAGTGCATCCTTCCTCAGCTGGGCTAGATGGGGAGAAAGCCGTGTTACAGGGAAGATGGGAGATGTGAGGCAAGGGTTTGTGGGAGATTAGCAGCAGGATGAATATTTTGACTAGCTGAAGACAACCTGATGGCTTTAAGGTGTAGCTGGAAGCATTCTGAACTAGAAGCCAGGAGATCTATGTCCTAGTTTCAGCTCTGCCACTAACAAGCATCTAGCATTTCACCTCACGTAACCTATCACACTACCTTGGTGTCCTCATCTAAAATGAAGAGTTGGGTCTAGCACTAGACCAAATTAATTTAGACAGTCTCTAAAGATCATCGCAGTTCTAATTTAATTGTATTATTATATTAAAATCCAAAAACAACATCTTTAGCCACAAAGACCCCCAGCAATATCTTTTAATCTTAGAAACAGGATTTTTAATTAAATTTTCATTAAGTTTAATGAATGCATGTTATACTACTTGATTCAAGAAAACTGGATATAACTCTGAGGAATTGAATACCCATGTGTCAGTTGGTGATGTGCCACTAGCTGTAGAACTCTTGGGCCAGCCCATACTTGACCATAAAGCTCAGGATCTTGACCAAAAGGGGTAATTTCCACATTCTTTTCCTGATATAACATTATTCATGGTCCAGTTTCAACCAAATTAAAAATCTCTTGGAAATGCGTTTGTTATATCGATTTTACCATTTATGAAAAGCACCTTATGTGAAGAAAAGGGAACCCTCCTGTACTGTTGGTGGGAATGTAAGTTGGTGCAGCCACTTTGGAAAAAAGCAAAGAGGTCCCTCAAAAAACTAAAATTAGAGTTGCCACATGATCCAGCAATCCTACTCCTGGGCATATGTCCATACAAAACCGTAATTCAAAAAGATATATGCACCCCTATCTTTATAGCAGCACTATTCACAAAAGCCAAGACATGGAGACAACCTAAATGTCCATCAACAGATGAATGCATAAAGAAGATGTGGTACATTTATACAATGGAGTACATAAAAAAGGACAAAATAATGCTACTTGCAGCAACATGGATGCAACTAGAGAGTATCATACTAAGTGAAGTAAGTCAAAAAGAGATAGACAAATACCATATCACTTATATGTAGAATCTAAAATATGACACAAATGAACCAATCTATAAAACATAAACAGACTCAACAGACATAGAGATCAGACTTGTGGCTGCCAAGGGGGAGGGGGCAGAGGAATAGGGGAGGGACGGACTAAAAGCTTGGGGTTAGCAGATGGAAACTATTACATACAGAATGGATAAACAACAAGGTCCTGCTGTATAGCACAGGGAACTATATTCAATATCCTCTGATAAACCATAATGGAAAAGCATATAAGAAGAATGTATTGGGCTTCCCTGGTGGCGCAGTGGTTGAGAGTCTGCCTGCCGATGCAGGGGACACGGGTTCGTGCCCCGGTCCAGGAAGATCCCACATGCCGCAGAGTGGCTGGGCCCGTGAGCCATGGCCTCTGAGCCTGCGCGGCCAGAGCCTGTGCTCCGCAACGGGAGAGGCCATAACAGTGAGAGGCCCGCGTACCGCAAAAAAAAAAAAAAAAAAAAAAAAAAAAAAAAAAAGTATATATATGCATAACTGAATCACTTTGCTGTACAGCAGAAATTAACACAACACTGTAAATCAACTATACTTCAATTAAAAACAAAAAAGAAAAGCACCTTAAAAAAACATCCATTGTTTTCTGAAGAAACAAAGCTCTGAGGATTCTCAGCTGGTGACATTATGTAGCACAAATCTGCCATTAACAGACAGAAAGCCTCTGGTATTGCTTCTTTTCTGAAGGCTCACAGCTAAGTGGTGGAGTTAGCCTCCTGACTTTCTGATTTGTCTGGGTAGGAAACTTTCCACTACTAGTAATTAGTACCCTCTAAACATCTGTTTCCCTGGGGAAAAAAAAAATACATAAGCCACAGAAAGGTTAAATCTAATTATTATGATTTCCATTTCTGGGGCAAGGCCTCTTCATAAATAATTATGTCTTAGTGCAACACTGGCAAATTTTAAGCACTGGCCCTATCATTCATAATAATGAGTAGATTTATAACCCCCAAACTCATTAGCTACAGAAGGCTAATTAGGACTTTAACCAAAAGCACCACTACGTGAACTGCCCATTGAGTTAACCACAGTATCTTGGCTTTGAAAACACCCACTTCTTACCAAACGAACGCCTTATCCAGACCCCAGGGTAAAAGTGAAGTAGTGACTACAACTCCAGGAAAGAGGAGCTTACAGGTCCTGAAGAAGTAACCCTCAGACAGAGGCAGGTTTCTGAATTCCCGAGGATGTATATACTTACAAATGTGTGCATGGAAATCATGACAGAATAAAATACTGGAAAGAGCACTGGATAGGCATGAGAAAGACCTCAGGCCTAATTCTGGCTGAAATACTGCCCATTCTCTCAGCTTCATTTCCTCTCATTTAATATGAGAATATTGAACTAAATACACTAAAGCCATTTCTAACCACCTAATACGATGGAAAGGAATTAAGGCAGAAGCACATTTTACCTCCTGTTTCATAAGATGCATTTATTTTATTAATTTAATTTTATTTATTTTATACACACACTCCACTTACATGTGCCAGGCACTGTTTTAAACTTTTTACAGACATCATCTCATTTAATCATCCAGAAATGCCTTAAAATAGGGAATATGACTCTACCTTAAAGACAAGGCAACTGGACCATAGAGAAAGGTTAAATAATTGGCCCAAGGTCATCCAGCTAGTGGTTCTCAATCCATGTACTATGAAGTGCTGGTGGGCCACAGGTTCTTCACGACCAAATGCTGATCAAGGTGGTAATTTGATTTAATTACAATTGATATGTACTTTTACTAAAATGCCTGTCAGAAGAAGTAGTTACTTGAGTGTCTTGTGTGATACGGAGATTTTTCAGTTTTGAAAGACAACTATTAATATTGGAAATTATATTTTTTACATATTTTTTTGCTTTTTAATTTTCCACCTCTTGTCAGTAAGTATAAACTCCAAGAAGACAGAATTTTCTCTGTCTTTTACAGTATTCTATCTCCAGAACCGATAATGAATAAATAAATGAATGAATGAGAATCTTTCCTCAGTGATTTAATAGATTATATTTGAAGAAACACATTATGAGGAAAAAAAATTGGAAATAATTATATAAATAACACTGCCAAAATACCTATGTTATGAAAATTCATAAAATTCAAGCCACATCTCTTTCAATAAAGAAATCTAGATATACAAATTCTTATCAACCCTACCATAAATCATCTTCATTAATCAGAATTCAAATACTTTAACAACTTTTTATTACTTCAATAACATATGCTGCTTGCTATATTGCTTACTGTGTTTGACTACCCCATGTCATCTCTACCCCTAATCATTCCTCTAAGCTAATAATGATAAGCTCATCCCTTTTCCAATAATTGGCTCAAGAACAGACTGGTCATATAATGCTCTTCATACATGCGTAGGAATCTGTTGGATGGGACTCTGAAATACCTCCTCTTTTTTTACTGACTGCATAGAAAGATATACTGTATCTTCTTATCCTGTCTAGATGTGGTGGAACTGCTGCCACCATTTTGAAATGGGATTGTAGAACAGAGAGATGGAAAGGAAAGGGTCCTGGATGATATCATTGAGCCACTGAACAGACATCCCCTGCAAACTACCTTACCTCAGACTTTCTAGTTATGACGGCAAGGAATTTCTTTATTGATTAAAGCAGTTGTAGTTGAGTTTTTTCAACATGTAGCCAAATTTATTCAGACACCCCTCAAAAGAATATTCTTTTAATTACCACTGCTATCCAGAGCACTCTTTCCTATAATAACACAGGTAAGTTCAAAAGACTGAAACAACTGGTGGCAAGAGAACTACTTCCCTATCCTAAGCTGTCCTCTGTAGCTTTCACTATTAACTTTCACTTCATGGAGGCATGAGTCTCCGTCTGATATTTTCCCATCAAACACCAAGGAGTCTTGCTTCCTCTATTTTCATCAATCCAATGTTTGTAGATGGTCATTAAATCCTGATACTCTGAATTCTCTTTGACCAACTGATACAACTCTGATCTTCACCACATCAATAGTCTCACTCACCAATGATAGTGTTGGCATTTGATGTTTGGCTGATAGGATCCCAAACCTTATTTGTATATTGACTAAGTATGCTACAGTTGCTTCTTTGATGTTCTCAGTATGTCTTGGTAGCCCTAAATTGGCCAAAATGGGAAATTAGAGGTGAAAAAGCAAGATGATATTACATAATTAGTGTGGAAAAAGGGAAAAGAGGTAAAAAATATTGTCTCTTTTTATTAAATAAGGAGCTTCTGCACTCATTATACTCATCCCAAACCAAGCAATTTAGTCAAACTTAGCAATATGGCAGGAGCCAAACACTTCACTCCAAACTTCAAGGCTTTCAACTAATAGTAATTTTTCTCATTTCCTCTTCATAAGAAACTTACTTTTGATTACATGTCAAAGCTGTTTCTGACTCTGCCAAGCCCACCTCCCTACTAACTCTTGTTACCTCCTAACTCTATCATTTAACATGCTTTTCTTTCCATCTAAAAAACATTCTTATCTCTGCACAAGCCCTCTCTCCCAATCCAACTGATGACTAATAAGATAAAATGAAGGAATGTGAATACTGGAATACTGGAAACAATGAATATGTCCAACAAATGAGATTAGCTAGCTATGGAATATGTGTATTGTGAACTAATATGCAACTAGCAAAGGCATTCTGTACAAGAGCATATATAATAAATCGATATGTGGAAAAGAGAGGTACAAACATCATAAATTCACCCACTGATAACATTTAAGAGGCTCCTTTTATGTGTCACTTATTTGTCATATGATGATGAACAAATGGCACACACTGCCCACATTTCACAGGCTGGTGAAAGTGACAAATATTAGTCAAATAATTACATGATATAAAGGACAGCTTACATGGACCTATTACTAAGTATAATAAGGATACATGACTCAAGTGAAGGTCCAAAGACTAAGCAGAGATTTGAAGCATGGCTTGAGGTTAACTTGGTAAAGAGGGGATAGAAGAACATTCTAAGAGGAAGTAAGAACAGGAGAAAAACGCCTTATGATAAAAAAAAAAGAGGATACATTGCAGAACACAAAAGAGGGCCAGTAGAGTTGGAGAGCCAAAGGAGTGGAGGGAGCAATGCTACCTCACATGGATGTATGGACCATGATACTGCAAAAGCTAGGGGCCTTCTTCACACAGACTAAAATGTGTCAAATGCTTCCTGGAGCTGTACAGTACGCAACATACACAACTACACACAGCCGCCTTGAGGCACAGTGTGACTGATGCAAGATGTTGCTAAAAAAGTAAGATGTTGCAGGGTCTTAAATCTATGATAGATTTATCTTCATCTGAAGTGTAAAGGGAAGCCACTGCATGGTTTAAGGATCAAATGTGCAGTTCACAAAGATCACTAGAGTGATAGAGAATAGTTTGGAGGGCAAAGTGTGGATGGGAATTAGAGCAGTTGGAAGGTCATTGTAGCAGCGCGAGTGAAACGTGGTGGTAAGGTGACCATTGACAGCCACAGTTGTAGTATAGCTGAAAATAACTCTCTAGACCTGAGAGATATTTTAGTAATAAAATCACCAGGATTGGGGTGGACTAGATATGAGGACAGAGGAAAAAGATTTTTTAAATGACTCCATGTCCTGCTTATATAACTAGAATCTACTAGTAGAAGGTGTTGCATTCACAGAGATGGGAGAGAAATGAAGAGGACCATGTATGGGGTTGAGAGATTGTAGAGTGTCATCACATACTGTAGGACCCTATTTTTACAAAAGAACCAAGAACACATGCTCAGAGAGGGACAAGATTTTGAAGGAAGTAAAGCCAAATATTAACATTTAAATGTGCACAGTGATAACAGAGAGGACTACCACATCACTGTGTGAGCAATATATTTAAAATACTTTATAGTATTTTTAAAGGCTTTTTAAAAACATGTCATTGCAGTCTTTGTGTTATACTCAGGCTACCAATTACTACTCTGTGACTTCCCCTCTGATAGTCGTGTAGTCTGCTTTGGAAGAATTTATAAATTCTAGACTTTCTCACGCTTTGCTGCATCAATGATGTCCTAGTGGGCTGCAAGCCCCTACCGGGGAGAAACTAGTTTCTTCTGGCTTCTTGCGTTCTCCGCCACAGAGCCTAGTTCAGAGCCTGACATTCAGAAGCACCCCATGCATATTACAAATTGACTTTTTATCTACTTCCACAGTTACACCGGAAACATCTGTGAGGGATTGTTCAAGCTCCATCAAGGGAACACCCAGTGCAGTTTAGTTTAGCATATCATAAAGTACTCTGCAAAAACAGAAGAGGAAGAAAGGAAGATTTGGCTGCGGAGAGGATAAGTTTATAATTTGTGATGTACTGCCAACCAGAATTTCCTCCCAGGAGGTATGGAATGGCATACAAACCAATAAATCACTATTCACTCACAGAGTCCTGCCCAGCTCAGAGCAGTCTGATAATCTACTGCCTTTCATTCAACTCCCCGGTATAACTTGGGAAATTAGCAGTAAGGTCTGGCCTAAGTGCAGTTCACATGTAGTCACCTCTAATAATGCATGTTATGCTTCATTTACACAATCCATTACACCTATTTCCACTGGTTGATTTTACCTTTTATTATTGTTTCAATGTTATTTCAGGAGCTAAGATGAATTGATGCCTTAGCAAACTTATCCACTGGCTCATATACTTCCTGTGAAGGCCTCCTTGAACTTTTTTGAATTGATGAAGGACCAAAGGAAATAATCTCTACCTCCCAATATGCCACCTTAATCATTTTCACTATACACAACCCTATTAAAAATCCTCCAGGTGTTTTCATGATTTTAAAGCAGGATGAAAAAATAAAACCAAAGGAAGAATTAGAGATTCTGGGTGTTTCAAAAATGTGTTCCAAGGTCAGTGGCATAATTCTAGCATTTTCCCTTGTCCTCAAACCTAAAATACTGGCTTCTGGGAAGCTCCAGGACTCTGACAGAAGTTAAGGCATGGCTCTTCCAAAAGATGGTTCTTTCTCATATTTTGTCCTGAGAAACTGGTAAACTTTTACTGCAGAAAAGGCATCTTCAGGAAAAAAAAAATGCAATCAGATGTGCTGCTATTAATTTTCAGGAGACGACATAGAAGAGCTATTCTTACATTTTTTGGTCTCACAATCCCTCTACATCCTTAAAAATTACTGAAGACCACTAAAGGCCTTTGCTTATGTGGATTTTATCTATTTATATTTAGCAGATTTCAAAACAAAAACTGAGAAATTTAAAAATATTTGTTTAATTCATTTAAATAACCTATATAACATGTTCACATGAAGAGCATATTTTTATAAAAATAATAAAAGTAATTTTAAAATAACTTAGTGGGAACTGTATCATTAGTTCCCATTTTTGCAAAACTTATCAATGTCTGGCTTGATAGAAGACACCAGAGTTCTATTTTCCTCTGAATTCAATCTGTTGTGATTTGTTGTGATGGTTAAAGTATGTGTAGGAAACTCAGGCTCTCACAGATAAGAGGGTTTGAAAAATGGTACCTCATGTGAAAAACAGCTAGTTCTGCCTGCAACTCAAACAACTACTTCGGAAGACAGCGGACGTGCTTTATGTGCACATCTGATTTTGTCACACAGAATGTTAAAAAGATGTGTACTCAAAGGCTGAGATTTATTAAAATTATTTTTTTTTGGGTTCCTTACAGATGTAAACTGAACTTTGTTTTTTTAAGATTTTACTTTTTAAAGCAGTTTTAGGTTCACAGCATAATTAAGAGGAAGGTGATGAGACTTCCCATATACTCCCTGACACATGCACAGGGCTCCCTACGCACCGCCACCATTATCAGCATCTTCCACCAGAGTGGCACTTCTATTACCATTGATGAACTACACTGATACATCATAATCAGTCAAAGTCCACAGTTCACCCCAGGATTTACTCTTGGTGTTAATACATTCTGTGAGTATGGACCTATGTGTAATGACATGTATCCATTCTTATAGTATGATACAGAGTATTTTCACTGCCCTAAATATCCTCTGTGTCCCTCCGAACATCCCTCCTCCCACAGTCAGGCCCTGGAAATCACCGATCTTTTTTACTACTTTCATAGTTTTGTATTTACGTTCATGAGAGATACTGGTCTGGAATTTTCTTTTCATATAATGTCTTTGCCTGATTTTGGTATTAGGTTAAAACGGGTCTCACAGAATGATTTAAGAAGTATACCACCTGCTTCCATTCTCTGAACGATATTGTAAAGAATTGGTATAATTTTTTTCTTGAATGTTTAGTAGAATTCACCAGTAAACCCATCTGAGCCCAGTGCTATTTTGGAAGGTTATTAATTATTGATTTAATTTATTTAATAGGATAGGCTTATTAAGTTTGTCTATTTTGTCTTGTGTGAGTTCTGGCAAATTGTGTTTTTCTAAGAATTGGTTCATTTCAGCTAGTCTATCAAAATGTGAGCAAAGAGTTGTTCATAGTATTCCTTTAATTATCCTTTTAATGCTCATAAGTGCTATAATGATGTTCCTCCTTTCATGTCTTAGTAATTTGTTTCTGCTCTCTTTTTCCTTAGTTAGCCTGGCTAGAGGTTTATCATGTTATGGGTCTTTGTGAAGAACAAGCTTTTGGCTTCATTTATCTTCTCTATTGGTTTTCTGGTTTCAATTTCATTCATTTCTGTAGAAACACTTCTTTCTTGCTTGCTGCTTACTTTAGATCTAATTTGTTTTTCCACTTCTAGTTTCCAAAGGAAGAAAATTAGATTATTGATTCTAGATTTTTCTTCTTTTATAATATATGTGTTCACTGTCATAAATTTCTCTCTCAGTGCTGTTTTTACTGCATCGCACAAATTTGGTAAGGTTTGTTTTCATTTTCATTTAGTTCAAAATCTTTTTTCCTTGAAATTTCTTCTTTGAGACCCATGTGTTATTCAGAACTGTGTTGTTTACTCTCCATGTATTTTAGAAATTTCCGGTTATCTTTCAGTCAGTGACTAAAAATTTGTTCCATTACAGTTTGAGAGCAGATACTCTCTGATTTCTATTCTTTTAAATTTATTAACGTGTGTCTTATGGCCCAGAATTTCATCTAACTTGATGAACAGTCCATATGAGTTTGAGTAGAATGTGCACTCTTTTGTTGTTTGACAAAGTAGTCTACAGATGTCAATTATATCCAGTTCATTGCTGGTGTCGTTAAAGTTCAACTATGTCCTTTTTTTTCCCCACATATTTATTGGAGTATAAATGCTTTACAATGTTGTGTTAGTTTCTGCTGTACAACAAAGTGAATCAACTATATGTATACATATATACCCATATTCCTTCCCTCTTGAGCCTCTCTCTCACCCTCCCTATCCTACCCCTCTATGTCATCACAAAGCACCAAGCTGATCTCCCTGTGCTACGCAGCAGCTTACCACTAGCCATCCATTTTACATTTGGTAGTATACATCAATGCTACTCTCTCACTTCATCCCAGCTTCCCCATCCCCCCTGTGCCCTCAAGTCTGTTCTCTACATCTGCGTCTTTATTCCTGCCCCACTACTAGGTACATCAGTACTCCTTTTTTAAATTGCATATATATGCATTGGCATATGGTATTTGTTTTTCTCCTTCTGACTTACTTCACTCTGTATGACACATTCTACGTCCATCCACCTCACTACAAACAAGTCAATGTCATTCCTTTCTATGGCCAAGTAATATTGCATTGTATGTATGTGCCACATCTTCTCTATCCAGTCATCTGTTGATGGACATTTAGGTTGCTTCCATGTCCTGGCTATTGTAAATAGTGCCGCAATGAACACTGTGGTACATGTCTCTGAATTATGGTTTTCTCAGGGTATATGCCCACTAGTGGGATTGCTGGGTCATATGGTAGTTATATTTTTAGTTTTTTAAAGAACCTCCCTACTGTTCTCCATAGTGGCTGTATCAATTTACATTCCCACCAACAGTGCAAGAGGGTTCCCTTTTCCCCACACCCCCTCCAGCATTTATTGTTTGTCGATTTTTTGATGATGGCCATTCTGACCTGTGTGAGGTGATACCTCACTGTGGTCTTGATTTGCATCTCGTTAATGATTAGTGATGTTGAGCATCTTTTCATGCATTTGTTGGCCATCTGTATGTCTTCTTTGGACAAACGTCTATTTAGGTCTTCTGCCCATCTTTGGATGGGGTTGTTTGTTTTTGTGAAATTGAGCCAACTCCGTTGTATATTTTGGAGATAAATCCTTTGTCAGTTGCTTCATTTGCAAATGTTTTCTCCCATTCTGAGGGTTGCCTTTTCATCTTGTTTATGGTTTCCTTTGCTGTGCAAAAGCTTTGAAGTTTCATTAGGTCCCATTTGTTTATTTTTGTTTTTATTTCCCTTACTCTAGAAGGTGAATCAAAAAGTATCTTGCTGTGATGTATGTCATCTAGTGTTCTGCCTATGTTTTCCTCTAAAAGTTTTACAGTGTCTGGCCTTACATTTAGGTCTTTAATCCATTTTGAGTTCATTTTTGTGTATGGTGTTAGGGTGTGTTCTAATTTCATTCTTTTACATGTAGCTGTCCATTTTTCCCAGTGCCACTTATTGAAGAAGGTGTCTTTTCTCCATTGTATATTCTTGCCTCCTTTATCAAAGATAAGGTGACCATATGTGTGTGGGTTTATCTCTGGGCTTTCTATCTTGTTCCACTGATCTATATTTCTGTTCTTGTGCCAGTACCATACTGTCTTGATTACTGTAGCTTTCTAGTATAGTTTGAAGTCAGGAAGCCTGATTCCTCCAGTTCTGTTTTTGTTCTCAAGATTGCTTTGGCTATTCGGACTCTTTTGTGTTTCCATACAAATCATAAATTTCTTCTTCTAATTAGGCAAAAAATGCCATTGCTAATTGGATAGGGATTGCACTGAACCTGTAAATTGCTTTGGGTAGTATAGTCATTTTCACAGTATTGATTCTTCCAATCCAGAAGCACGGTATATATCCCCATCTGTTTATGTTACCTTTGATTTCTTTCATCAGTGTTTTATACTTTTCTGAGTACAGGTCTTTTGCCGCCTTAGGTAGGTTTATTCCTAGGTATTTTATTCTCTTTGTTGCGATGGTAAATGGGATTTTTTCCTTAATTTCTCTTTCTGATATTTCATTTTTATTGTATAGGAATGCAAGAGACTTCTGTGCATTAATTTTGTATCCTGCAACCTTACCAAATTCACTGATTAGTTCTAGTAGTTTTCTGGTGGCATCTTTAGGATTTTCTATGCATGGCGTCATGTTGTTGGCAAACAGTGACAGTTTTACTTCTTCTTTTCCAATTTGTATTCCTTTTCTTTCTTTTTCTTCTCTGATTGCTGTGGCTAGGACTTCCAATATTATGTTGAATAATAGTGATGAGAGTGGACATCCTTGTCTTGTTCCTAACCTTAGTGGAAATGTTTTCAGTTTTTCACCACCGAGAATGATGTTTGCTGTAGGTTTGTCATATATGGCTTTTATTATGTTGAGGTAGGTTCCCTCTATGACCACTTTCTGGAGAGTTTTTATCATAAATGGGTGTTGAGTTTTGTCAAAAGGTTTTTCTGCATATATTGAGATGATCATATGGTTTTTATACTTTAATTTGTTAATACTGCGTATCACATTGATTGTTTTGTGTATATTGAAGAACCCTTGCATTCCTGGGATAAATCCCACTTGATCACAGTGCATGATACTTTTAATGTGTTGTTGGATTCTGTCTGCTAGTATTTTGTTGACGATTTTTGCATCTATGTTCATCAGTGATATTGGTCTACAATTTTCTATTTTTGTGTGATATCATTGTCTGGTTTTGGTATCAGGGTGATGGTGGCCTCATAGAACGAGTTTGGGAGTGTTTCTCCCTCTGCAATTTTTTGGAAGAGTTTGAGAAGGACAGGTGTTGATTCTTCTCTAAATGTTTGATAGAATTCGCCTGTGAAGCCATCTGGTCTTTGACTTTTGTTTGTTGGAAGAGTTTTAATTACAGTTTCAATTTCAGTGGTTGTGATTGGTCTGTTCATATTTTCTATTTCTTCCTGGTTCAGTCTCGGAAGGTTGTAGTTTTCCAAGAATTTGTCAGTTTCTTTCAGATTGTCCATTTTATTGGCATAGAGTTGCTTGTAGTAGTTTCTTATGATCTTTTGTATTTCTGGGGTGTTGATTATAATCTCCCCTTTTTCATTTCTAATTTTATTGAGTTGCATCCTCTCCCTTTTTTTCTTGATGAGTCTCACTAAATGTTTATCAATTTTGTTTATCTTCTCAAAGAACCAGGTTTTAATTTTATTGATCTTTTGCTATTGTTTTCTTTGTTTCTATTACACTTATTTCTTCTCCGATCTTTATGATTTCTTTCCTTCTACTAATTTTGGGTTTTCTTTGTTCTTTTTCTAGTTGCTTTAGGTGTAAGGTTAGACTGTTTGAGATTTTTCTTGTTTCTTGAGGTGAGCTTGAATTGCTATGAATTTCCCTCTTAGAACTGCTTTAGCTGTGTCCCATAGGTTTTGGATCATCATATTTTCGTTGTCATTTGTTTCTAGATATTTTTTTATTTCCTCTTTTCTTTCTTCAGAGATATCTTGATTATTTAGCAGTGCACTGTTTAGCCTCCATGTGTTTGTGTTTTTTACTTTTCTTCCTGTAAGTGACTTCTAATCTCATAGCATTATGGTCAGAAAAGATGCTTGATACAATTTCAATTTTCTTAAATTTTCCAAGGCTTGATTTGTGACCCAAAATGTGATCTATTCTGGAGAATGTTCCATGTGCACTTGACAAGAAAGTGTATTCTTCCACTTTCAGGTGGAATGTCTTAAAAATATCAGTTAACTCTATCTGGTCTATTGTGTCATGTAAAGCTTGTGTTTCCTTATTTTTTGTCTGGATGATCTATTGGTGTAAGTGGGGTGTTAAAATCCCCCACTATAATTGTGTCACTGTCTATTTCGCCTTTTATGGCTGTTACCATTTGCCTTATGCATTGAGGTGCTCCTATGTTGCGTGCATAAATATTTACAATTGTTATAACTTCTTCTTGGATTGATCCCTTGTTCATTATGTAGTGTCCTCCTTTGTCTCTTGTAATAGTCTTTATTTTAAAGTCTATTTTGTCTGATATGAGAATTGCTGCTCCAGCTTTCTTTTGATATCCATATGCATGGAATATCTTTTTCCATCCCCTCACTTTCAGTCTGTATGTCCCTAGGTCTGAAGTGGGTCTCTTGTAGACAGCATATATATGGGTCTTGCTTTTGTATCCATTCAGCCAGTCATGTCTTTTGGTTGGAGCATTTAATCCCTTTACATTTAAGGTAGTTATCAATATGTGTGTTCCTATTCCCATTTTTTTAATTGTTTTGGGTTTGTTATTGTAGGTCTCTTCCTTTTCTTGTGTTTCCTGCCTAGAGAAGTTCCTTTAGCATTTTTTGTAAAGCTGGTTTGGTGGTGCTGAATTCTCTTAGCTTTTGCTTGTCTGTAAAGGTTTTAATTTCTCCTTCAAATCCAAATGAGATCATTGCTGGGTAGTAATCTTGGTTTTAAGTTTTTCCCTTTCCCAAGGACTCCTAGGGAATACTGAGATTCCTTCAGGAATCCACAGGGTCAAAACTTTTTATAGTAATACTAACACATTATTTGCTATTTTAGTGTTTGAAATTTGCCATAATTATACAAAAAGCAATAACAGGTAAAATTGCTGGTGCCTTAGTACAAATCAATTCAGTGGCAGCAAATTGTACTAGCAGTTGTTATATTCTTTACTGAGCTACTCATGGTTTAAAAAAAAAACACTTCTGATTCCACATATAAGGAGCTTGGAAGTCACTACTCATCTTAACAACAAGTAAGAAGCTCAACAAACTAAGACATCTACAACTCTCCTTGGATGTCAAAGAGAGGGAAGGACACAGAACAAACTGCTGGCCCCAAGGATGGAGAGACAGACAGGCAAATATAAAGAGTAGTGGCTTAGTGGAACAGAGACTCAAGAGCAGAAAGTAGAACTGGGGTAGGGAAACCTGAACTGTAATTGATGAACTGCTGGAGGCTCAATGTGGACAACTCTGAGAGTTAGAACTCCAGGGGAACCCAGGCATAAAGGGGCCCTGGAATATTGTGAGACTTACCACAGGGAACTCAAAGAGGTTCTTAGTAAATATCAGAAAAAAAATCTAGTTGTGTTTCAGGCATGGGGAGGGGAAAAGGAATAATTTTGAGATATGTAGAGCACTCTTCTTCTTAACAAGGCCTCACTGACCTGGGGAAGGGAAAGCCCAACTCCAGCCCCCTCAAGCTTTCCACAGTGAAAGAAAGGAAATATCAAATTCCAGGCCACTCTAGCCATCCTTTCCCACCTAAGAGGGGATCCAAAAAAAAAAACAAAACAAAGAAAAACGAGAAACACTTGTCATCACAGTCCAGAGGCACTGGCTCACTAAAAGACTGAGACCTAATCATCGCATTACCAATTTCTTTTCCTGCCCTGGCACCTTACTGCCACATTACTGAAGGCCTATATACAGCAGTTCCTTTTACCTGGTACATTATGTCCAGCTAGCAAGAAAAAATTACAAGGTATACTAAAAGGCAAAATCCACAATTTGAGGAGATAGCAAGCAGATACGGCAGGGATGTTGGAATTATTAGACCAGGAATTTAAAACAACCATGCTTAATATGCTCAGGTCTCTAATGGATAAAGTAGACAGCATGCAAGAACAGATGTGCAATGTAAGCAGAGAGGTGGAAGTCTTAAGAAAGAACGAAAAAGAAATGCTAGAGATCAAAAACATCATAACATGAATAAAGAATGCCTTTGATGGGTTTATTCATAGACTGGACACAGCTGAGGAAAGAATCTCTGAGTTTGAGGATATGTCATTAGAAACCTTGAAAACTGAAAAGCAAAGAGAACAAATACTGATAAAAACAGAACAGAATATTCAAATACTGTGGGACAACTACAAAAGGTGTAACATTTATGTAAAGAGAATACCAGAAGAAGAAAGAGAGAGAAACAGAAGAAATATCTGAAGCAATAATGACTGAGAAATTCCCCAAACTAGTGTCAGACACCAAACCACTGATCCAGGAGCTCAGAGAACATCAAGCATGTAAATGCTACCCCTGAAAACAAACAAACAAACAAATGACACATAGACATATCATTATCAAGTTACAGAAAATCGAAGATAAAGTCCCTAAAGAAGCCAGAGGAAAGAAACAATGACAGCAATGATATAAGGGACAGGAGGGAGAAATTAGGATGATTTTGTTATTATATACCTGTGAAATGGTACAGTGTTATTTGAAAGTGGATTTAGACTAGTTGTAAATGTATATGGCAAACTTTAAGGAAAACAAAGGAAAAAAGAAGTATAACTGGTATGCTAAGGAAAGAGTGAAAATGGAATCACATAAAATGTTCAATTAAAACCACAAAAGGCAGGAAAAGAGTGAAAGACAAAAATAAGAACAAAGAACAAGGGCAACAAATAGACAATAGTAACAAATATGGTAGATGTTAATCCAACTATACCAATAGTCACTTTGAACATCAATGGTCTAAATGCGCTAATTAAAAGATAGATTATCAGTTGGTCAAAAAATAAGACCAACTGTATATTGTCTACAAGAAACCCACAAGACTATAAATATAAAGGTACATAAATATTAAAAGTAAATAGATGGAGAAAAATATAAAATCCCAACACTAATTAAAAGATACTAGGAGTAGCTATACAGGTATACATTATTTTATTGCCCTTTGCCTTATCGCACCTCACGGATATTGCGTGTTTTTACAAATTGAAGTATTGTGGCAACACTGCATTGTCAGATAATGGTTAGCAATTTTTTTTTAGCAATAAAGTATTTTTAAAGTAAGATATGTACTTTTTAAAGTCATAATGCTATTGCCCACGTAATAGAGTACAGTAGAGTATAAACATAACTTTTATATGCACTCGGAAACCAAAAAAATTCATGTGACTCACTTTATTGTGGTAGACTGGCACTGAACCCACAATATCTCCAAGGTCTGCCTATATTAATTCCAGATGGAAAAGACTTCAAAGCAAGGAACATTATCAGGGATAAAGAAGGGCATTGTATAATTATAAAGGGATTAACTCTCCAAGAAGACATAAACATCCTTAATGCAGATAAACCTAACAACAGAGCACCAAACTATATGATGCAAAAACTAGTTGAACTGTAAGGATATATAGACGAATCCACTTTCATAGCTGGAGACTTCAACACCCTTCTATCAGAAATGGACAGATGCAGCAGGTAGAAAATCAGTTAAGGGCATAGTTGGGAGGGTGGAGTCAAGATGGCAGACTAGAAGGACGCAGAATTCGCATCTCCGCACAACTAGGGCCCCTACCAGGCATCGGTGGGTGACCATGGACACCTAAGGGGACGGGAGGAACCCCAGCAACTGGGTAGGATATGGGGCATGGGAGGAGTGAAGGGGGAGAAGGAGTGGAGGTGGAATGGGACTGATGCCCCTGAGGGGCAGCTGGCAGGGAGGGGAAGGGATCCCACGCTCAAAGGGGTAAATTGGGGGACAGTTGGGAGGGCAGAGGATCAAAAGGGAGCGTGGCCAGGTTTCTCCTGCCCACTTGGGCCCCTGGGAGCCTGATGAGATCCTGGGCTTGGTCCTCTGTCCACCGAGGCACCCTCCAGCCACCTGGGTCCTGAGGGAATGGGAGGGAAGGAAGGGGGAGCAAAAGTAAAGTCCAGACCTACAGGACTGGCACCTCTGAGGGGTGGCTGGGGGAACGGTGGAATTCCTACATCCAGCGGGACCCACCCATGGCTAGGGGTCCAGAGGGGACAGGGGAGACCCTGTGGGAGACCGTGGGGGGAGGGGCGCGATGGAACGGAAGGGAATGTGGCCAGGACTTTCCCTGTCCATTTAGGCAGCGGGGAAACTGTTGGGCTCCTGGGTCTAACCTTCTGACCTCAGAGCCTCCCTCCTGCCGTGCAGAACCCAAGCCTCGCCGCTACACCCCCACCCAGGGCCCTAACTCTACACTCAGAGGCCCCCTCAGAGACCCCCTCCAACTGCGCTAGGCCTAAACCCCACCCACACACCCTAACCCAGGGCCTTACCTCCAAACTCCAGAACTACATACTCCGGAGACCCTCCTTTCGATGTGCTGCCTCTACCCTTCTGCACAAAGGTCCTAAGAAGAGGCCCCGCCCACAGGGGGCCTCTTGAACGCCCCACACTTGAACGTCATCACACCTAGGCCCCATCCCATGCTCAGCGGTCACCCCCAACCCGCCTAGGTCCCGCCACTCCCTAAACCCCGCCCTTGCCTAAGTTCCACACCTGCCTAAACTCCATCCCCTATAGCCAAGAGTTTTTTTTTTTTCCCTTGTGGTTTTATCTGGTTGTAGTTGTTTCAATTGTATTTTATTTTTCCTAATATATTTTTTATCTAATTTTATTTTGCTTTTTATTCTTTGTAATTATATTGCTCCTTTTTTTTTTTTTTTTTGCCATGCCACTTGGCTTGTGGGATCTTGGTTCCCAGGCCTGAGGTCAGGCCTAAGCTCCTGTGGTGGGATGTCTGAGTCCAAACCTCTGGACTAACAGAGAACCTCACACCCCAGGGAATATTAATCGGAGTGAGGCGTCCCTGAGGTCCTCATCTGAGCACCAAGACCAGGCTCTTTCCAACTGCCTGCAAACTCCAGTGTGGGACGCCTCAGGCCAAACAACCAGTAAGAGAGGAATACAGCCCCACCCATAAAAAAATAATACAAAATGACAAAAAAATTTGTTACAGACGAAGGAGCAAGGTAAAAACCTACAAGGCCAAATAAATGAAGATGAAATAGGCAACCTACTTGAAAAAGAATTCATGGTAATGATAGTGAAGATGATCCAAAATCTTGGAAACAGAATAGAGAAAATAGAAGAAACATTCAACAAGGATCTAGAAGAACTAAAGAGCAAACAAATAGTGATGAACAACACAATAACTGAAATTAAAAATACTCTAGAAGGAATCAATAGCAGAATCACTGAGGCAGAAGAATGGATAAGTGAGCTGGAAGATAAAATGGTGAAAATAACTGACAGCAGAATAAAGAAAAAAGAATGAAAAGAATTGAGGACAGTCTCAGAGACTTCTGGGACAACATTAAACGCACCAACATTTGAATTATAGGGGTCCCAGAAGAAGAAGAGAAAAGAAAGGGTCTGATAAAATATTTGAAGAAATTATAGTTGGAAACTTCCCTAACATGGGAGAGGAAATAGTCAATCAGGTCCAGGAAGCACAGAGAGTCCCGTACAGGATAGATCCAAGGAAAAACATGCGAAGACGTATTAATCAAATTATCAAAAATTAAATACAAAGAAAACATAATAAAAGCAGCAAGGGAAAAACAACAAATAACATACAAGGGAATCTCCATAAGGTTAACACCTGATTTTCAGCAGAAACTCTGCAAGCCAGAAGGGAGTGGCAGGAGACATTTAAAGACATGGATTCCACTTTGAGATCCACTATCTTAGAATTTAGTACATATAAAAACTCTTCTTTTGTATTCTATATCAAAATTACATACAAAAGTGGAATGGTTAACGGTCTATATTTCTTTGGTTCTAAAAAATGTCTTTGCTCAACAGCTTTCTTTCTCTCTAAGAACAAAAATGACCCTCCAGGGCACCTACCTCTTCCAGCACTAGTTACCTTTTGTTATCACAGAAATGAAGCTAGAAGTAACCAACAAAATTGCCTAATCTGGGCTTTTACACCTGAAGAAACTGAGACCGAGACAGGAAAATTCACTAGTGTAAGGTTGTTATTTTAAGTCCCCTGATTTCCAGTCAAATCGTGTTTTATTTTTGTATATATGGCTTTATTCAACCACTGAATTCTTCTCTCTTTATTACGTTTATTTTCTTCTTTCCCTCTCTGTTTTCCTTCTTTTAATCAGATGCACTCCTAATCATACCCAGTAATGTTTCTCATTTATGTTTTGCTAGTTCAAGCTAAAAGATCTTTAAAATATTGTCTCTGGGTGGTTTGACTACATTTAAAAGCTGTGCTATAGCCCAAAGCAATTAAAAATGGTTTAGTATAAATCTCTGTATGATAAAGTTTACAGAGAAAACAGAATGCATATAACTCCTAATTATCTTTGCATGAATTTGAAATCTTTCTGGAGGACAAAATATTGTTTAAACGTAAATAATTGCAGCGGAGAGGAAATAAGTTCACCCTGGAATGCTGTCTCTGAAGATAGCAGTTTACTCCACCCTTCAGTGTCTGTAACCTTGCCTAAATTAAAAATAATGAGTAAGAAACTATTAAAAAGGAAAGCAGAAAGTACAAGAGGAGAAAAATGAAATCGATATTTTCAGTCCTAAATTACAGGTTTACTAATCTAGCTGCACCATATTGCAGATGTTTCTTGATCCATTGTAAGTGAACCTCAGAAAATTTCCTCCTACAGAGAATAAAATTGTTAACTTAACCCCCAAAAATATGATGGGAGCATCAAGCACTGGATAACAGCTTTGAAAATGTTCCCATCCAAAATCTATGATGCCTTTAGCAATTAAAATGTGGTTAATAATTCTCATGTCAGTCATTTATGGGCTATTTAGGTCTTGTTAATTGAATTTAAAGGAGGACTTATCATAGAGAGAGGACAGACTGATTTTGAATATCTTCCCGAAATAAATAAAGAACCTTTCTATGTCCAGTGTATGGAACAAGCTAGTGGCCTGTTTAAAATGAGGTGCCATGTTGCTTTTAAGATCTCAATATAATAATCTGAGTGCCAAGGAGTCTATTAGAAGTCAATACTGTAAAGCCGAATTCCCTTATGCAGCTTAAAATGTAGGTTTTGTATACCTGGTTTTGAGAATTATACCTTAGCTCTTTCTAGGTTTTGTGTAATACAGATCTAAAGATGGCTCCAGCTTAACCAGCTGAGCATATCACCCAACAAACAGCTCTGGCTTACATTATAACAAGCAAACAAGGTGAGCTGCACACTTCTTGTCAATCTTTCAGTCTTTAATGGCTCAAATTTAGTGAGAACAGTGCTGTGTAGATTTCTCTTTGTTCTGTTAGAATGGCACGTTAACTAGGCATCCATGGCTGTAAGTTTAATATATCATCCGGTATTCAGATTTTAGTCATAACAAATTGTTTAAAACTAGAATCCATTTTTATACCATGTTATAAATTATATGGGAGTATCTAAAATTTCAGTGCATTTCTAAAACATTGGCTCAAATACTTTTGCAAAAGCTTCCTTTTATCCAACAACTTTACAGACATTACATATCTAAGCTTAACATTACAAAATCTACAAGGAAAAGCTAAAACAGTGAGTGTCTGCCCTGTGTGGTTGTCAGTATGTTAGTGTCACTTCAAGGTGCTAAAATCAAACCTGGAATCTTTTCCTCCTATGGGTATGGGCTGAACAGCTTTGAATCAAATGTTAGAGGGACTCCTGATGATTAGTTCTTCCAAGCTAGTTTTATTTCATTCCTTTCTTAACTGTGTATGCAACAGAACACTAGCAGGTAATTACCAATGAGCTATAGTAAGAGATCAAGTAATGCCAAGTCTGATGTTTCTGTATGCAAAAATGATCACTCCAAATCCAACAGAAGGGCTGACCAGAACAAATGTGAATGTTTGCATATTCAGTTTTGCTCAGTACACACTGAGAACATCACCTTAGAAACACTATTACACTCTCAGCTATAAATTTGGGGTGAAATTAAAAGGGGAAAAGAGAAAACATGACAATTTACCTTTATTTTACAAAGAGTAAATCGTCTTTGGTTCAACTGTCACGCAAAGTGACAGAAGCCAGAGTATTCTGAGGTGAAACTGGCTCAAAGAAACAGAATACTGAAAGGAAGAAGAGGAGTTTAAATCTGTGTTCCATGTTCTGGGTACCTTCCAGAATATCACAAGACAGGGAATAATAAGAGCAGCCATATTTATTGAGCATTTGCTCTAAGCATGATTCTTTCCTTCATGTGCCTGTTCATTTTATAGGGAAGGAAAAGAATATACACAAGAGATATAAGAATCCAATAATAAAAATCACTAGTGGCAAAATGCATTGTTTAACTCTACAATACTCCAAACTCAGGCTTCACTTCCTGGGTTACTTAACAAAACTGTCATTCCATGAAGGTATCAGAATTTTTATTTATCTCTCTCTATATATATATCTATTATATACGTTTGATGTTAAATAAGTTTATATATCTAGATATATAGATAGATAAGTATATATACATACATACATATAAATATATGCATATTTATATAGCGATAAATAAATAGATATGCACACATATATTAATGTACATATGTGCACACAGAGAGAGATAGAGAAAGACAGAGCGAGGCAAATAGAAAAGATTTTGTAAATCTTTAAACTCATCCCATAGTTCCACTGCCTGAGTCAGGGGAGACTGGGCCACAGCTCCTTTTCATTAAAACTGCATTTGAACGATTATATTTGGCCTAAATGTGATTATCCTCTTTTCTCAAATGAATTTGGTCCTTGTGAAAAAAATACGGATTGTCAGCACTGGATCACAACCTTGAGCCCACACTGAGCACACTTTATCCAAAAAAAGTGTTAACTACGTCTGCAGGAATTTTAGAGATATAATATGCTTCTACAAATATAAAAATAAAAGTTAGACGCTGTGACACTAGAACGGCATTAAGGAGGAGAGTGTGGAGATGTCTCTCTAACATCTAACATTGAGGCTCTTAATCATTAATGAATGTACACACCAAAAAATGGGGCCATAGGGAACCCCACTGACCAGAAGCCTCCTGTTTAGGCAAACCAAACCAGGCCCTAGTTATAACAAAATTTTGTAAGTAAGGTTGTATAATGACACTTAAAAACAATTTGAAGCGAAGTAAATTAGAGAAAGACATACTGTATGATCTCTTATATGTGAAATCTAAAAAAAAGCAAACTCATAGAAACAGGGAACAGATTGGTGGTTACCAAAGGCAGGGGGCTGGGGTATGTAAGATACAGCATGGTGACTATAATTAACAATACTGTATTGTATGTTAGAAAGTTGATAAAACAGTAGATCTTAAAAGTTCCTACCACAAGAAAAATAATTGCAACTATGTGAGCAATTTGAACACATATCAGTTTGATGGGAAATGACTAGAAACAAACTGGAACTCATTTAACTCTTTGAACCTTGTAAGATTTAGAAAGTCCTTGAAATAAGAAGGAAAGACTATCTCTGACAGGTGTTTAGAGTAGAAGGACCATGAAGACCCACATATATCTCACATCCACTAAATCGATCACTACTAAGTTCCATTCACAACCTCAGTGAGTCTAATATAATCATTCTGATCTTCTTGGGTGGTAAAGGAGGTATGTCAATCCCTGGATTAACTGGAATAATTTTAAACTAAAAATAACTATAGGTATAAAAGTAATTATATGTGTGGTGGTCAACTGTTCCATTGTAAGTACTTGAGGGAGATTTCTGTTTTATTTTAACATATATTCAAATTTATCAGAAAATTGTAATACTTATAATTACATTTTAAATCAACGCTATTTATATCCATTAATTAATATTTGATTTCAAAAAAATGCATAAGGGAAAAAACACATATCAAGATATCAAAAATCTCAAATTACCAATGGCATTTTTTACAGAACTAGAACAAAAAATCTTAAAATTTGTACAGAGATGAAAAAGACTCCGAATAGCCAAAGCGGTCTTGAGGGAAAAAGACAAAGCTGGAGGAATCAGACTCCCTGACTTCAGACTATACTACAAAGCTATAGTAATCAAGACAATATGGTACTGGCACAAGAACAGAAATATAGATCAATGGAACAGGATAGAAAGCCCAGAGATAAACCCATGCACCTATGGTCAACTAATCTATGACAAAGGAGGCAAGGATATACAATGGAGAAAAGACAGTCTCTTCATTAAGTGGTGCTGAGAAAACTGGACAGCTACATGTAAAAGAATGAAATTAGAACACTCCCTAACACCTAACAGTTTATACACAAAAATAAACTCAAAATGGATTAAAGACCTAAATGTAAGACCAGACACTATAAAACTACCAAAGGAAAACACAGGAAGAACACTCTTTGACATAAATCACAGCAAGATGTTTTTTGACCCACCTCCTAGAGTAATGGAAATAAAAACAAAAATAAACAAATGGGACCTAATGAAACTTCAAAGCTTTTGCACAGCAAAGGAAACTATAAACAAGACAAAAAGACAACCCTCAGAATGGGAGAAAGTATTTGCAAATGAATCAATGGACAAAGGATTAATCTCCAAAATATATAAACAGCTCATGCAGCTCAATATTAAAAAAAAAACAAAAAAAAACCTGCGCTTCCCTGGTGGCACAGTGGTTGAGAGTCCACCTGCTGATGCAGGGGACACATGTTCATGCCCCAATCCGGGAAGATCCCACATGCCGCGGAGCAGGTGGGCCCGTGAGCCATGGCTGCTGAGCCTGCGCGTCCGGAGCCTGTGCTCCACAACGGGAGAGGCCACAACAGTGAGAGGCCCGCGTACCGCAAAAAAAAAAAAACAACCCAATCAAAAATTGGGCAGAAGACCTAAATAGACATTTCTCCAAAGAAGACATACAGATGGCCAAGAGGCACATGAAAACCTGCTCACCATCACTATTAGAGAAATGCAAATCAAAACTACAATGAGGTATTGCCTCACACCAGTTAGAATGGGCATCATCAGAAAATCTACAAACAACAAATGCTGGAGAGGGTGTGGAGAAAAGGGAACCCTCTTGCACTGTTGGTGGGAATGTAAATTGATAGAGCCACTATGGAGAACAGTATGGAGGTTCCTTAAAAAACTAAAAATAGAATTACCATATGACCCAGCAATCCCACTACTGTGCATATACCCAGAGAAAACCATAATTCAAAAAGACACATGCAACCCAATGTGCACTGCAGCACTATTTACAATAGTCAGGTCATGGAAGCAACCTAAATGCCCAGTAACAGATGAATGGATAAAGATGTGGTATATATATACAATGGAATATTACCCAGCCATAAAAAGGAACGAAACTGGGTCATTTGTAGAGACGTGGATGGACCTAGAGACTGTCATACACAGTGAAGTAAGTCAGAAAGAGAAAAACAAATATTATATATTAATGCATATATGTGGAATCTAGAAAAATGGTAAAGATGAACTGGTTTGCAAGGCATAAATAGAGACACAGATGTAGAGAACAAATGTATCAACATCAAGGGGGGAAAGGGGGTGGTGGTGGTCGTGGGATGAACTGGGAAATTGGGTTGACATATATACACTAATATGTATAAAATAGATAACCAATAAGAACCTGCTGTATAAAAAAATAAATAAATAAAATAAAAATTTTTTAAAAGATATCAAAAATCTGAAAGGGACAACATCCCAAGAGATTTTTCATTTTCTTTTGAAATGAGGTAAAAGGAGTCTTTTCTAAAAGTCTTACCTCATCATTTGATAGCAATATCCAGAGATACCAATATACCTTGATCAAGCTGATCAATAAAGAATATTCCCAGGTTTATGGAAAGAGGCATATTTGATGGACTCTTACTATATGAGTGCTTTAGACAAATAACATTGCATATAAGAGCAATACTGATTGAAACTTTGTTTTAAATAGTAAAAAACTGGAAATCTAAAGAAGTAAAGTTCAATATAAATAATGATCTTACCTCCCACTTGAGACAATACTGCTATAATGGACACTTTTTAACACATTATAAAGCAAGACCAATTTTTTTTAACACCTTAAGCCTGTTGAATTCAGGAAGATAAAATAAACTATACTTCAAACAAAAATTATTTGTGAAAACAGAAGAAATACTGACTCAAAATATTGATTTTTGAAAAGTTTAGATAATCTTCTAGTGACAAACTGTGGGCTATGTTAGAGATGTTTTCTATAAATTAACTTCAGAGAATTTTTCTATAATTTTGCCCTTGTGCCTGTCTTTGGGTGAAACAACAGACTGAGGAACCATATATGTAACCCAGTAAACTAATTTGTATTCACTTCTTTACACAACAAATATTAGAGTACCAGCTATGTGTCAGGCATTTGAGGCTTCCTGCTGGGATTAAATAATACATGATGCATGGTTAAATATGCAGGAGTTACTATATTGTTTTAAAAGTTGAAATAACAGTTAATATTACACATTAAGTAGAGCACATCCTTATAAGGGTGAAGAGTACAATATACAGTGAAGATGTAACTGTGGTTTACCTATGGGCAAACTACTATAGTAACACAACACTTAGGGTCAAAACATCTGGGTATGCAGAGACAAACAGGTATAAGTAGCAAGGTGTTTTAACACAGTTCTCATTCTTTATGTGAATAAAATAATCAAAAGTGACATAAGAGAGATGAATAAAAGAAAAGTAATAAGAATTGAACTCTGTACTCTGGAAAAAAAATAGTGCATTTCCTTTTCAAATATCCATGAAATAGTAATCAAATTTTGATCATACGTTTGGCCACAAGGAAAAAATTAATTTTTTTTAAAATGAAAAGCATACAAATGACATTCAATGACTATAATCTAAGTTTAAAAAGCAATAGATACTTATTTACAAAACAGACTCGCAGACACTGAAAACAAATTTAGGGTTACCAAAGGGAAAGCATAGGGGGAAGGATAAATTAAGGGTTTGGAGGGGCTTCCCTGGTGGCGCAGTGGTTGAGAGTCCGCCTGCTGATGCAGGGGACACGGGTTCGTGCCCCGGTCCGGGAAGATCCCACATGCCATGGAGCGGCTGGGCCCGTGAGCCATGGCCACTGAGCCTGTGTGTCTGGAGCCTGTGCTCCGCAATGGGAGAGGCCACAACAGTGACGCTGGCAGCGTACCGCAAAAAAAAAAAAAGAGTTTGGGATTAATAGATACTATATATAAAATACATAAACAAAAAGGACCTACTGTACAGCACAGGGAACTATACTCAATATCTTGTAATAACCTATAGTGGAAAAGAATCTGAAAAAGAATATATATATATATATAACTGAATCACTTTGCTATACACCTGAAACTAACAATGTTGTAAATCAACTACAACTTTAAAAAGCAACAGAAATCAAAAGTAAAAACTATATCCAGACCCTCAGATATTTAAAAACACTCTCCTAAACTTCTTTTGAAGCAAGAAGTAAATAATCTCAATTGCTAAAAAAAAAAACAATCAGTGAGAATTACCCTTTGTTCCACAATTCATGGGATGTGATCAAAGAACACTAATTTGAAAGGATAAAATAGAACGAGGGCAATCACTGTTTTGTTTTGTGGTTGTTATCATTACTAAGGAAAGGGGCAGATAGTAAAACAGAACCAGCCAGCCAAACTGACAAAGGGACACAGAGAAGTGGTCTGAGAAGACCCTGGTCATTATGTTGTCATCATCTTAACAGTGATGAGAAGGTGTGCTCTGAGCTCAGTGTCTGGAATCAAATTCTTTTTCTCCCATGTTCTAGCTGAGTGATCACGGGCAAATTTGCCCATCTTTAAATTGGTAATAATAAATACTTTCATGAGGTTTTCACAAAGGTTAAATAAGTTATTCAAGGCTAGAATAGTGCCCAGGACAAAGTAAATTCTCAATAAACATTAGCAAAATTCCAGTGAGGAGAATCGAAAAAATAGGAGGACAAAAGGTATCAAATACTGCAAAAAGTCAAAGGGCATAAGAGTTAAGAGGATTATCACTGGATTTGACTAGCTGACTGCCACTTGAAATTACAAGAATGCAATTCGAGAAGAGCAAGAGAAGTTAAAGATGATAGACGGCAGGAGCTTATTGTGTTCCCATGTAATGTTTTGGGGAAAAAATTGTCCAGGATGTCTAACAGGCATTTCTTAAAGATTAGTATATATGAATCATTTTGCAAAGCTATTTCAAGATGGAAAAAAACAGATCATTCCACTGGCTTTCTCTCCTGTATCCTCTGTTGGCAACCTAAAGGCCCATGGGCATGACTCACTCAATCACAATCACGCCATATTCTTTGTTTAGTATAATCACTCCTTAATGTGTTTAACTATCTACTGAGCACCTATAACGTATAACAGTGCCAGCCTTTATGTTAAAATTTAGAAATCAACACATATGAGTCTCAGAAGGCAAAACAGATCTGATTTTGAAGACGAACCAAAAATGCAAATATTTATGTAAAATATACTGATTTTTACGTGTTGGCTCAAAAATACTGAGACCATACAAACCAACAAAATAAAAGGTTAAGTAGAGTTCATAATTGATCACTGTGACAATTTGGCTCTTTATTTTTATTTTTTGACAATTTAGTTCTTGTTATCCAATCTCTCACTTATTCTCATTTTTAATCTCTTTCTGTGTTTCCTGTAAAATTCATGTTTTTGGGGGAAAAAAAAAAGCCTCGAAGTACAAGAGATTTAGAAATAAAGGAAGTCAGAGAAGAGTACTACCTGTCCCTAGGGCATTTATTTCATGTCCTTAGGTCATCCCATTTTATTTTCTTCTAGTTCTGAAAATACCATGCTCACCAAATTTCTGATTAAAGGTGGATTTGGACTGAGCAGAAATTTAGAGAACTATATATCAACTGACCAAAATCCTTTTCAGGAATGAAACTGAACAAAGTACACTTCCCTTTTAGGTACAATTCTCACAGGAGTGAAAGTATTTCTTCAGTATTTAGCAATCCCCCTATCTCTTAATTCCAGGAAATCCATAAAAGACTTTTATAATTATGTATTATAATTGAATAATTATTATATTCCAGGCGTTAGGCTAAAGTGAATAATAGCATAAAAAATAACTATTAGCCATCCTATTTTCAAAAGAGAAAGCAGGAACTCAAAGAAAATAAACAATTTACAATAGGTCACAGAGCTATAACCAGAGGGGCTGAGATTAAAACCCATAATTATGTGATAATTCTGTAAGGACTAAAGAAGATAGCTAGGTTGCAAACAACAAAAGACTGTGGAGTAAAGGACAAAAGGAGGAGAAAAGAGTAAAAGTAGCACATAGAAAGGGAGGCAGTGGCAATAATAAAGTCCCACAACCCATAGTCGTCCTTTACAGAATTCTGCTCGGTATTTCATCCTGCACAGGAAACAGGAGATGAGCTTTTGGAGGGTGCCTCTTAAAAAGAATGATCTCTAACCCACCAAGGACAGCTGACAATAGAATCTAAAAAGATAGCTGAAAAATGTGATTGTTCCTGTGGCTTTTTTTTTTTTTTTTTTTTCCTCACTCACTGAGTAGGAAAAAAGAAAAAAAAGCAGCAGGAAGAAAAAATAGGAAGATGTGTGCCATCTTTTCATCTTTGCTCCAAATGCGAGAGGGGGAGGGCTCATTCATACATTCATTGGTAACATCCGCATACTTCCAAAACATTTCTGGGATTCTCTTTTTTGATGGAATTATAGCATTGTTATTTCTTTAATGAAGTTCATATCAGAAATCTTTGTCAGAGAAAAATTTAGACAATAGCCCAAATGTGCCACAGTGAAGGCTGGATGATTAGATAAGGAAATAAGCTATGCTATCATTTATGAAAAAGGGATGAAGAGAGACACTGACCATTTTTGTAATTAGATTTCTTCATATTTGGATGTAAAGGTAAAATCTTTGGCTCTTAAAACATAAAAGAATCAATTAATCATTATTTCCTTGGAAATAAATGAGATGCTGTGTAAACCAACACCAAAGTTACATAGAAGTCAGGAAATAGAAAGAACAGAGTGCTTCCCTATAGTTTTAATAAGCCATAGCTGGGATATCAATCCATCACTTGCCAAGTTTGTCTAGAATTCATATGAAAATGTTCATAATGAATGGAATCAGTTGAGGAAAGAGGTGTCTGATGTCCACAGTACAGCCTGCCAGGTCATTCTGAGAAGGGAAAAATGATTTAGCCAAGGATTTCCTATATTGCTGGAAAAAACTGCATCACCAATCGTCACAGGCTTAATTGCAATTCTAATCTTTGGGCTATAGAATTCATCTGCTGCTCAGAAACTACTTTGCCATGTGTTTCTAAATCTTGTGACATTTAGCAGTGTTACAAAGATTGCCAAATTTATAATAAATACTGAACTTCAAAAGAAGAGGTATTTTTTTAGTCATTTCTTAGGTGTACAAATGCTATACAGAAAATAATTATGTACCTGACAACAATAATATGAGTAATGGAAATGGCTAACTAATTTGTTATTTATTTACTTCAACATTGATAATTTAGGAAAGATCATGTAGTCTTATACTTTTAAATCTAAATTTTTAATACATACTGTAGTCATGTGGGTGTATTATAGTCTGTCTGAGCATTGTAAACACAAATGTCTTTCAGGGTCCATACAGGTAAAGTCAAGGAGTAAAGTGAACCCAGTTGGAGAAAAAGCACATGGCCATCTTGGTCTACATTTTTGTCATCAATCTTTTTTTTTTTTTTTTTAGCATTTTATTTCAAATTTACAGAAAAGTTGGAAGAAAGATCCAAAGTATACCCACATACTCTTTGCCCACATTTACCAATTATTTACATTTTACCTCACTTGTTTTATTGTTCTCTTTCTCTCTATATGTGTATTTGTATGTGTATGTGTGTGTGTGTATTTCTGAACCCTTTGAAAATAAGTTAGAGATATGGTATCCCTTTAGCCCTAAATATTACTCCCTAAGAACAAGAATTTTCTCTTACCTATGGATAGGGCAGTTATCAAAATCGAGAAGTTGAACACTGACACAGAACTATTATTTAATCTGGCCTCCACATTCAAATTTCAATTGTCCCAGTGGGCAGTGGTGTGTGGTAAAAGCTCCCCAGACAATTAGAAGATGCCCACAGGGCTGGGAAGCCTGGTGGGGATGAGAACCACCCAGCCCACTCTGTGCTCTGGCCGAAACCACAAAGGCCCCCGCCTCCCTTTCTCAATTCCTCTCTCCACAGCGTGGGCAGTTACAGCCCTGGCAAAGGTAGCAGGCTGGTAAAAGGCATTAACCCCTTCTCTGCAGACTGGAAGCAGAGTCTGGTCTCTCCGGCTGCCTGGCGTCATCAATCTTTTGACAGAGATACAGTGAAGGTAAAAATTTATATACTATACAAATATGATGATGAATGGTAAATAATGTTCAATGCTAGTGTCAGAGACAAGAGGGAAGCATTTGGACTTTGGCAAAGTGAAGACCCCATATCTCACCAAAGGTGTCAGCTATTCCCCAGTCCTATCTTACCACTGCCTTTGAGAATTTAGGTTCAAAGCTGTCCAATCTTTTGATTTTTTATAGTTTTGAAAATGTTTCTAAAATATTACGCTAAAACAAACAAAATGCATCTGTGAACTATGTTTAAGTCTAAGTCTGAGGAAGGATAGAGCACAGATAAGACAAAAATCATGCAGTTGTATGTGAATTGGTAAAGTCTGGGCAACACTCCCACTATGGTTCTATTTAGATGTCTAGTTCATTCTCAAGTTCTTCTAGGTTGTGTGCTCAAGCGGGAGGGAGGGCAGGAATGAAGAGGGATATGTAGTCCAGGCTTCAGGAAGATGGGCAGAATGGAATTACTGCAGTTGACTGTGTATACTTGGGTACTGGAATCAAATTTGTTGTTAACTGGCTTTATGACACTGTCTGACTCATTTAACATCTCTCTGCCAGTTTTCTCCTCTTTTGAATTAATGAGAATTACATTAGATAATGTGTAAAATCTCTTCTACCCTGAAAAATGCAGAATAGAAGTAGGCAAACTATATCATAGCCTCTCAGTGACACCTAAGGAAGTTGTTAGTCATATTGTATCAAGCCTATAATTTATCTTCAAATCTTCTTTCATAATCCTTTTCACTGAGGTAATTTTCATTTTTAACCATTACCTTTATTTTTATACTTTTATGAGTTTAAAAAATTCTATGTGTGTGCCTTAGGAATAGGCAAACAGATTTAATCTCGTGTATCACGTCTAATATTAAAGTAGCTTCCTGGAGGACTGCATTCAAAAGGACCGTGGGAGTTCTAGAGGTGGTGCACAGTGTCATGCTTGATTAGCAATGTCTGCATAGGCGAGGGAGAATGATTTACAGTTTATATCAGAACTAGGTTTAGAAGTATTGATTCTGAATCCTAAGATTTCAAAATTACCTGAACCTTAGACTAAACATCCAAGATTCATGGCTACTTTTCTCTATATATGTCTTCAAGAACTTCAGAAATAAAATTTTTTAGCCAAAATATCAACCTCTCTCATTTATTTTTTTTGGGGGGGGGGAGGGCATAGGGTGGTACCTTTTTTCTCAAATTATAAAATACATCATCAAAAACATTACTTTAAGTTTTATTTCAAAATCCTGGAAATTCATAGGCAAAATATATAAAGTATATGTTGAATTAAAATTAAGCAAAATTAAATCTCCATATCTCAGTTGTATTCTCAGTTAAGTATTTTCTAGCAAATCAGGAACACAGTTTATCTTACTCTTCACAACTTAGTTAAATATCAAGGAGAAGAGTGGTATGAAATATACTAGGCCTGTCAAAATTTAGCCACATTTAAGATTCTTATCAGGTCTTTTACACAGGTACATGAAACATAGAATCCAATGTGCATCATCATTGCAAAAGGATTGAATGTTCCAAAAATGTCAGAATTTAAAATGAAAGTAAGATCTTGAAATACTTTAAGGAGGAAAGAGTCTTGTTGCCCATAAGTTTCAGCAGGGACTTACAGCTAAACATTTATTCAAGAAATAAACAAGAAGAGATAACTCTTCCAAATGCCATGATCTCTAGAGATACTTTTTTGAATAAGGTTCCTAAATTTGTTCCATTAAAAAAAATATTTCTATTAATAGTATGATGAGATTTTATTGTCTCTCAAGTAGATTTTTAAAGTTCTGATTTTAAAATGTCCATATGTAGAGTTTTTAAAAATAGTTTTATTATTTGTAGTGCTTACTATTAAGTAGAATAGAAAAGGACTACCTAATAGATGTCTTATCACTTCCTTGGTGAAGAAACAATAATAACTTGGAATTTATTCTATTAATTTTCAGTAGATAACTATGTGCCAATTTAGGGCTTTAAGATTCTGAACAAAATTGTTCTCTAAGATTAAGCCTTATCTCCACAAGTAACCTTCAGGAAGATACCGTTTCCTAAATTGAGCTAAATTCAAATTACTACTGGCTCTGAATTTCTGAATTAGTAAAGAATAAATTATCATGTAGTCATCTTACCACTCAAGTTCTTACTTATTAATAAATATATTTAAAAGAAAAGCAACAACTTTGGGGAAAAGGATAGCCACACTTTGAAAGGTCAGGTTCTCAAAAACACTTTCCTCACAAAGGTTGCTCAGATGAACATTTTATATCTCAATTAAATTTCTACCTGATCTTCAAAACCTGTCTCCTATGTTTGCTTTTCTCCCAAGAGCCAGAGCCATGGCTTTTCCAATTACAGCCATGCTTGGAAATCCCTAAATCTCGAAATAAACCCTTTTCTGGATCCCATGGGAAGAATTTCTGTGTGGTTTGCACAACAACTTTAACTCTGACACAACAGTTAGGCTAAGAGAGCTGTCAATCCAGAGGCAAAGAAATCCATGTATTTTTCATGCTGCTAAAGAAAATCAGTCCAGCTATTCTGGGGGAAAAAAATCATGTTTCATTTCTCATTCTGGGCAATTCCCCATTGAAAGTAACATGTCTTCTATCTTTGAGAATCTTCTCACTAAAATTCCAAATATTTTTCCAATTTTCCAAATTTCTCTAAATTGTCATATGGCCTGAAAAAAATTCAATCTCTAAAACTTCTCCATGCTAGGAAGTATCAGTATTTTAAATTTATGCAGGTCTTTTATCACCACGAGGTAATTATTACATTCATTATGGATAAACACCAAGAACAATACCATAGGACGACAGGATTAGTCTTAGCCTTAAAAGGAATTGCATGCCTGAACCATGTCCTTAATTATTCAGAAGACCAAGTAATCATCTACATGGAATTTATCAATAATTAATATGCCTCCCTTAACACACTTTAACTGAACTCCCCTTTTTATAGTGAATCATCCACATTCAACACCATAAAAGCTTAAAGTTTTAACAAACTTTGACGTGGTATCAACAGCGAGAGCTCAGGCATGTGTCATTTTCTTTATTTACACTCTCCCTTTGGGTCCTCTCATCCAGTCTTAAATCTCTGAATACCAATTATGTGCTACTATTGTCTCTAAAGTTTATTTCTCTAGCTTGGTGCTCTCCACTGTACTCCATATCCATTCATTCAACTGCTAGTTTGATCTTTCCACTTGAATAGGCATCTAATGAACATTTTAAACTTCATGCTTCCAAAAGTCAACTATTACCTCCAAAAGTCAAATAAACTCCTCTAACAATTTGTTTTTTCCATTGGGGTAAAAAAGGGCTACCATCTACTCTATGGCACAGATTTTAAAATCTACAAATTGTCCCAGATTCTTTGCCTTCCCTCATTCTCTCCATGCAATCCTCCAGCAAGCTGTTTGTTCTACCTGTAAAATATAACTCCAAAGTGCCTACTTCTCTCCACCTTCACTGTTACCATGCTAGTCCAAACCACCACCATCTCTTGCCCAGCAAACTGCAGCAGTCTCTGAAATAGATCACTGCCTTTATTCTTGCCCCTTCTCCAGACCATTTGCAAGTAGTAGCCAGAGTAATCTTCTGAAACAGAGTATCATTGCGTGTCACTAAGCTGAACAAAACCCCATACTGACTTCACATTGCATTGAGAATAAAGTCTAAACTCTTTACCTAACAAGGCACTTATCATCTAATCCCTGCCTTATTCTTTGAATCTTCTTTTTTTTTTGTCATTCTCTCCCCTGAATACACACTTTAAAAGAGCAGAGACTTTCCTGTACAGTTTACCTTCAGCCCAGCCCTTAGAATAATGTGTGGTATATAGTAGACTCTGAACATATGTTTCTAAAAAGAATGACTCAGGTTTCTGAAATATGAATACAAATGTATGCATGAAATATGGGGGAGGGAGAAGTGGTCATTATGCTATTAAAATAAGATCATATAATACACATTTCTGTACCTTTTTTTCCTCATGAAACAATAATTTGAGGGATTTTTTTTCTATTCAGACAATAAAGCTTTAGTTTCTTTTTGTCAATCATGTATGATATTGCATTAAACAACTCAAACATTTTTTCAGCCATAACCCTATTAATGGACATTTATTTTTTTCACTCTTTGCCACTCTGAATAATGTTGCTGTATCCTTGTACATATGTCCTTACATAAAGATACATTTATATGCATCAATCAATGAGACTGACTTCTAAAATCAACAGAGTTGGGTCAAAATTATATATGTTTGAATTTAAATAAGTATCACCAAGAACAAAAGCTGTAGCTTTTTACATTTCAACAGCAAAGTATGAGACTATCCTCTTCCCATATCCATTCCATTACTAAGATTTTAAGAAGTTGTTCTTGTTTGGTTTTTAATTTTGAATTTTATTGTTACATAATTTATCTACAATATATTTATATGTATTTATAATACCAAAAATATTTTTGTTTTATAATTTGTTTTTTACCTTTTTTCCTGTTGCTTTTCTTTAGTTTTGCATTTTTACCCTTGATTCAGAAGGTTTTTCCACTGTGAGATTATAGATATAGTCTCCTATATATCTTGCAACATTTTTATTGTCCAATTGTTTAAATTTAAAGTTTTAATCCATATAGACTACACTTTTAAATGTAGTTGGAGATGGAGGGTCCAATATCATTTTATTCTAGAGCTGTTTTGACAATATCATCACTATCCTATTCCCATAGTGAGTTAAGCTATCATTTATATCATACGGTAGTTTATCGTATGTATATCATATGTCTCCTTTCTCAAATATTCTGGGATATATTCTTGTCCACTAATTTATTTGCCTTTTCCACATACTACTACCACACTGAATTGGTTGCAGTGACTTTATATTATCCTCTCGTTGTTCTTTGGGTATTTGCCAGCATTTATGGTTCCATATAAATTTTAAGATTATCTTATACCAGTAAAAATCCATGCGGTACTCTAATAGGAATTGGATTTAATTTATGTAAATCTGAGGACTATTCATCTTTTCATAAGAAGCCTTCCCGGTTAAGAATATGATTTTAATGAAATAATGCCACTTGCAGCAACATGGATGGACCTAGAGATTATCATACTAAGTGAAGTAAGACAGACAAATATCAGATGATATCGCTTATATGGGGAATCTAAAAAGATGATACAAATGAACTTATTTACAAAACAGAAACAGATTCACAGACTTAGAAGACAAACTTATGGTTACTAAAGGGGAAATGTGGGTGGGAGATAAATTAAGAGTTTGGGATTAACATATACACACTACTAAAAGTAAAACAGATAATCAACAAGGACCAACTGTATAGCACAGGGAACTCTACTCAATATTCTGTAATAACCTATGTGGGAAAAGAATCTGAAAAAGAATGTATGTATGTATATGTATAATTGGATTACTTTGCTGTATAACTGAAACTAACACAACATTGCAAATCAACTATATCCCAATATAAAATAAAAATTAAATTTAAAAAAAGAATGACTTTCTTATCCATTCACTAAGATTTTGTTTTATGACGTTCAAAATTATTTTCACACATAAATCTTATGTCATTTTTTTCCTGAATCTATTACTAAGTACTTTTCAGCGTACTTTTGCTGCAGTTGATTATTTCCAGTGCAGATTTAACTATATTATTCTAAGTATTGCTGCAGTAGGAAAAAATGGGTTTGTTTATGATATTTCTTCTCCCCATTCATAGTACCCAATTTTTGTTGAAATCTGTAAGTTTTTATATTTTTTCTTGGTTTCTTGCATTTTATAGAAATACAACACATCAGAAAAAAGACAGAATTTTATTCTAGTTTTTCCAATGTTTATGCAAGAGTTACTAACTTTTACGAACTTTTAAGTCAATGAATAATAACGTTGATAATAAACATGCCTATCTTTTTCTAATTGAATTCAAACGGCTTTATTTTTAACAGTATTAATTTAATGTTAAATTAAAACTCTACAAATTTTACCTTTTTAGAATTTCAAATATTTGACAAATGTGAAAAATTATTCAATTCATTAAAACACCTCAAACCCACTATATATTGTTCTCAACAACTACCATGATCTAATTGCCAATGTCTACATACTTTAGTCTTTGGAAGAAAGGTCTGTATCATATTTTATTAGTATATTTTTTGGATAAATTACTTATATATAGGAGTTGCATGTGAAGAAATAACATTGAATTTTGTCAGATACATTTCATACATACTGATATAATTGTCTACCTTAATGTGTTAGTACAATGTACAATATTTCTAGATATTAAAATAAACGTGCATTCCTTAAATAAACTACTTTTTAACAGTCTATTATTCTTTGACACATTTCTGAACCATTTGCTAATATTTTATCAAGAACTCTGCTCAACATTTAGAATGAAAGTGGTCTCTAGTTTCTTCTTTATACGAGATGTCTATGTATTTATAGTTATTAAAGCAATTTTAGTTTTCACAAAATAAATTGGGAAACAATTCATCTTTATCTATGTCTTGGACTACTTTAAATGCCATTAGAATATTCTGATCTTTAAATCGAACTTAAACTCAGTGGTGAATCCATCAGGTCTTAATTATTGATCAACAGTAAATATCACTACACACTTATTAAATTGGCTGAAATTAAAAGGACAGCATCAAATGTTGGCAAGGATGTGGAGAAACTGGAATTCTCATACAAAACTGGAGGGAATGTAAAATGGGTCAACCTAGTCAAAATAATCTGATAGTTTCTGGAAAAGTGAAACGTGTCCACCATATAATCCAGATATTCCAATCCAATCCAAGAGAATTGAAAACATATTCATGCAAAGATAAGTATGCAGATGATCACAGCAGATTTATTTGTAACAGCCAAAAGCTGGAAACAAGCCATTGTCCATCACAAGATGAAAGGATAAACAAACTGGGATACAGGCATACAATGGAATACTACCTAGCAAAATAAAGGAATTAATTCCTGATACATGGAAAAGGATAAAGAAACTCAAAATAATTATGCAGATTTTTAAAAAAACAGATGAAATGATTATATACTGTATTATTTCATTTATATAAAATTACAGGTAATGCAAACTAATCTATAGTCAAGGAAAGCGGATTAGTGGTTACCTGAGATAAGAGGGTCAGGGAGTGGGTAAGGGAGACAGTACAGAGATGCACAAATAAACTTTCATTATCATTGCTGCAGTGATATTTTCATATATATATAGAACATTCTCAAATTGTGGTCTCTTTTTTTTTTTTTTTTTCCCAGTACGCGGGCCTCTCACTATCGTGGCCTCTCCTGTTGCAGAGCACAGGCTCCGGACGCACAGGCTTAGCGGCCATGGCTCACGGGCCCAGCTGCTCCGCGGCATGTGGGATCTTCCCGGACCGGGGCACAAACCCGTGTCCCCTGCATCAGCAGGCGGGCTCTCAACCACTGCGCCACCAGGGAAGCCCTCAAACTGTGCTCTTTAAATATGTATAGTTTATCATATGTCAACTGTACGTCAATAAAGCTGTTAAAAAATTCCTAAAGTTCCTTCCTGGTCTGTAAAGTCATAAAGGATGAGTAACTTGTAGAGACTAAGAGTCAGAGTGAGGCTCTCTGAATCCAGCCTCTTGTTATCCCAGTCTCATCTTTACATCCACGGGACTGTCAAATAGATGTCTGCCACAGGTGTCGAACAAAATCTTTATTGCTAAATCTTAAAAATTTCAATAATACATTATGAAATTAAAGGGCAAAACAAGATAAATAAAAATCTTAGAGCATACATAATACATAAAAATATCAATTGGCACTTATATATCACTTAGTATGACAGTAATTATATGTACTTGTGCATATGTATCCTTAAATAAACTCAGTTAATAAAGAGCATTCATCAACACTCACTCCAAACAACCATACTTAATGATATCCTTAAGAATTAAAAGCCTGACTCTTGTCATTAGTTTTTAAAACAGTGTCTATGAATTTGATTAATAAACTCTAGGTACTGATTACGCTATCTACTCGTGCATGCATTCGTCTACCAAAAACTCACTGTAATTCAGAAACATCATTAACTCTAATGGTCATTGCTGAAAATGAGGGTGTTGTTAATATCATGGCCATCAGCATTAGCACATTAAAGACACTTTCTCACACTCCTCCCAGCTTTAGTGACTTAATTTTGTTTTGACAAAATGGGAAAGTATTTAATATGATCTTATTATGATGTATAGCAGCAGCATTTGAAATAGCAAAGGAAAACCCTTTATTCTCTAAGAGAGGAACATATGAATAAGTTCCATAATTGTAGTACATAATGCAGCTATGGAAAAAATTATGTATATAAATATGAAAACTTTCCAAGTTACATTGTTAAGTGAAAAAGGAAATTAGAGAATAATCCTAATTTAAAAGATGAACAAAATCCCTCTATAATTATGTACAGTCTTATTTTAATACTAGAAAAAGTATGAAAAAGTGTTTACAAAACTGTCAACATCAGTTACCTTAAACTAGATTGCAAAAGCATGGGTAATTTTCCTTATTATTATTACAAAGTATTTATTTTATGTTTTAATTTTTATAAAATCTGTAAAGAAATATTATCTCTCAAATACACTTAAAATTTTGAAAGTCCCAGAAGAAGACCTCCCCTGAAAGTAAAAATATCTATATGACATTATTCATTCAAATTAATAAAGTTAGTTCAAGGAATTATCATATATTGAGAAGACATAGGTATGTTATCTATTTCTTACAACACTGCAAAATAAGCATCATTATCTTCATTTTACAGGTGAGGAAATTAAGGTTCAAAGAGGATAAGTGTTATTCCCAAACATAGTGCATAATTACCAAATAGCATTAGTTAATTCGTACTCAAGTCTGGCTCTAAATCTTGAGCTTTTGACTCTACAATATTACTTTCATATACTTATAGCCTATTTTAAAACAGAGCATTCTAACAATTCAAATATTATAAAGGACTGAATATTATAGAGCAGACACTCTGCCTTTAAGAAATATTGTATCTTGAGAGAAAGAAGAAACAGTCACTATCTGAATAACACAGTACTCAGTGACCAAGTCGAAATGAAAGAAGCCACATCTATTTCATTCATCTCTGCTTATCTCCATGCCTTTCATACAGTGGATATTTAACAAACATTTGTTGAGTAAATGATGTCTTTCATTGTGGAATATAAACATATTAAAAAGTCTCAAAATATTCAAATGTGTTCTGCCCAAAGAGTGTGTGTGTGTATATATATGTGTGTGTGTGTGTATATATATATATATATATGTGTGTGTGTGTATATATATATATATATATGCAGAGGCTGTGTCAATCCAACGTGGACAAAGCACAAACCATGAAGCATTTCTCTTCACTTAGAGCACTGATACCACTCCAGCAACACAACCTTATGCGCCTCTTTTGCCAACAAGAGGACACTTGTGAACAGGCTGGTTGAGGGGGGATATGAGTTGTCCATGGTCCTGAAACTTGAGCTCTCTGGGTAAAGCTCACTGGCATTTTTAACTGTTTCTCATTTCAGACTCCCAGAAGCCACATGCCAATTTAATAAAGCTAATTGGCATTTAAAAAAAATACAAGTTATTAGGCCTGAAAATAGACTCAAATGAAAAAAATAAATTTACATGCGTCTCCAGGGGTCTTTCATTCTCCTTAAAACAATTGTGCCTGTTTTCCAAACAGTAAGAGTTGGTATTAGATTACTCTCACAGGTCAGGTCACTTTCCATATGGCCTTCTCAGACTTTTATGGCCTTCTGTGGTTGATAGTTTCATGCTCCTAAGAAAATTATTTTAAAACTTCTCGGATTCCCAAGCAAGAGGCTCTGCTGACATTGCATCTAATTGACTATCTCAAACAGGACTCAGAAAGACAATATAAAATGAGTTACCAATGGCTTTTTTCAGTAGGCATGATCCTACACCTTTCATTTGGTTATTTTATGTGTCAAAAAATGTATATATACATATATATGTATACGTATACATATACATTTGCTGCTAAGAAGCAGCAAATTTGGATATACCATAGGTCAATTGCCTCTTTGATTATCTGCTATCAGAATAATCAATATTTATAGTTTTAAACCTATTATATTTGAATTTACTCCCTCAACCTATGACTTTTGAATAAGAATTATATATAATGTACATAACTTGTTAATGTAAAATTGGGAAAGACTACATTCATTCATTCACTCATTCATTTAAATAAGTATTAAAAACCTATTATTTATAAAGCAATGTGCCAGGCACTGAATTTTTAAAACATTCCAACATCCAGCAATTGCTTAAATACAATTATTTAAAATATTAACTGAAGTAACTATGAGCAGTATTTTGATTACTGCATAGCAATCTGAAAAATCCATGTTACAGAAGATTTCAGTGTCTTATTCAATATCTATTAAATACTAGACTTCCTATTTCACTGGTTGAACATACAACTGTTTCTGCTTTTCAAAATCATAAATAAACTTTGACAAATGTAAAAGGTCATTAGCTGCACTGAAATCCTTAAGACCTGCTATGAAATGTGCTCTGGATGGGATATTAATTTCAGAGACATCCATTTCAGTTGATTACCCTTGAACAAGACATAAATGTTACAGGACCACTGCTGCTAAAGATATGTCTTGCTTTTAAAAGAGTAAGGAATTAAATGAACTGGCTTTTCTTTTTCTTTGCTTTTCTGCAAAAAAAAAAAAAAAAAAAGGCTATAAAGATACTTTACTTCCAATTTTACTTAAAAATAAAAACAAGATTCTTAAATAATTAGACTCTGTCTTAGAAATTCTTTCATAAAATTTTCTTAAGCAATAATTAAGAACTTACACAGAGATTTACTTACAGAAGTGTGCTTGAAATACTGTTCACAATAGTAAAATAACTGGGAAAAAACTGTTCAGTGGGAAAATATATTTTTATATAGTGCATATATCTCAGTGTCTGTACATATTTTATTTACTATATACTATATAAATAATTCATTAACTACAACTGGGATAATTATGATATACTTACATATTTTATATTTATATCATTTATAACTTTCTACAGCATGTCTTTACTGCTTCTACAATGAGAAAAACATTGTTTGAACTAAATTTTTTAAAAATTCAAAAACTTGATACTGAAGTTTTGTAAATTTTAAGCATCAAGTATGTATTTTATTAATTAGTCCTTCTCCATTTTATGAGCCTCATGAAATGCAAAGTTAATCTCACTCACTTCCACAAATCTGTTCACTGGCTCCTCCCTTTACGCTTTCCCACCCCTCCTCAACATGCATGCCAACAATATTTTATATATACCCTTGAAACAGTTACTTCTTTTCTCTGAATCTCAGTTGTTCTTTGTTGTAAAATAAAGGCATTAGAGTAGCATCTTTTTATACTTTAATATTTAATATTCTTATGATATTCTAGGAAGCATCCCTAATGTAACCCTCGCAGCCTTGGTTAGTTCAATATATAACTTCATTCCCATATAGATGAACTTAATTTTCCATTAATCGAACAAAGCATACTCACTAGGCATATATTTTCTCTCCTAATACAGCCTAAAATTCTTAAAGCTCAGCACCTGTAGTGCATATATATTGTTTTATCTCAACATCCCTCCTTTAGTCCATGTGATTTTCATGAACCTGTGAAGTCAGAGTGTTCATGTGACACAAGTCTGTCAATCATTATGCTCAAAGTCGTAGGTGTAAGTCTAGGATAGCGTGGAAGAAGAGTTCTTATGATCTATATTTTTATTGGTAGATACTAAATTGTAGCTGGACTTATCTGTCCACCTTTAATAGTAAACATTTTGTTTTATTAAGAAATAAAATAAATGTTATGTGAAATAAAAGCATTAAGGCCAACGTGAAGCTAGAGCTGCTGGCCATCATTTTCCCTGGCTACATAAAGAAAGGCCATTTGAAAAGCACAGCATGTGACCAACATAGAAGGTATCAAAACTGAGAGATGGAGGAAGGAAAAGAAAAATACTAATAACATTAGTTAAGCAGTTGGACTAAAATGCGAGTAGATCAATCCTACATCCTGGATTTCCCAGATATATGACACAATATATTTCCCTTCCTTAAACTAGTCTTTTCTGGGTTTCTGGGTCCTGCAATGAAAAGAATTCTGGTGTATAAAGAGCAGGAATTATCCATTTATGTGTGTTTTGGTTTGGTTTTTTTCTATTTTAAAGCTTTCCCCACCACCTATAATAAATTCTATACTATGGTATTCTCTGTATTTCCTGGCTTAAATACATAAGAAAATGTTTTTAACCATTTAAGTTTTATCTCCCTCCAGAATGTCTTTTTCATAGTATTCAGAAGCTTAGTGAATAAATTCTAGAAACAAAGCAACACAGTTAAGTCCCCTACATACGAACCATCAAGTTGCAAACTTTCAAAGGTACGAACATGCATCCCATCAGTGTCAGGCGTAAGTGACATTGCAGCTTGCCCTCTGTCTCCTATTGCTGACGATCCTTCAGCTCTACCATCTCCCACCTCCTCTCCCTCCTCCATGACGTAACTCTTCTTGCCTGTTCACTTGATGCCAGCCCCTGTATGCCAGCTGCTGTACTGTACTACTGTACTTTTCAAGGTACCGTACTGTAAGATTTAAAGTGTTTTATTTTTGTGTTTGTTTTTTTAATGTATTATTTGTGTGAAAAGTATTATAAACCTATTACAGTACAGTACTATGTAGCCGATTGTGTTAGTTGGGTACCTAGCCTAACTTCGTTGGACTTAACAAACAAATTGGACTTAAAAAATGCGCTCCTGGAATGGAACTCATTCATATGTAGGGGACTTACTGTATATCAGTTTGTAATAGAAAACTTATATTTCTACTTTGGTGTCAAAGGTCAGCAGATACTCTGCTCATGGTAAACTGACACCAAGCCACAGAGGAAGGAAAACTGTTCTTTTCTATAAAATTACTGTAAGATCAGAACTGGACATGCTGGGCATTGTTTCAAATCCTCTCTGCCTAACCTCTTAATCCAGTCATCGATACAGTCACAGCCCTTCACCTCCAAACTGGACTGGGACCCTCTCACTTCCTGCCCCAGCTTCTCTAATGCCCTAGGCTGGGATGCCTGCAGAAACTTGTTCCTCATTGCAGAAACATAGTCAGAAAGTTCAGAATTCACTCCTGAGACTGCTAAATCAGTTAATTTGATAATACTCTCAAAACTATTATACTCACCATACATAACCGTGCTGACTTGACAGAAGGCTACTGGTATGGCCTTCTAAATATCTATTGGACGCGAACAGTCATTTCAAAAAGCCACCTTACCATTTCTACAAATTGTTGATGGATTTTTTTCTTTTCCTGAATTGGCTGATTAATGTGATCCTCTAGAAACAAGCCATTACCCAATGGCTCAACTTAGCCCCTGATACTTCAATTTTACTTTACATTTCTCTTCCTTCAAAGGTTTACTTGTAAAGATATCAGTAATTAAAATGTCACACAAATAGGGGCTTCCCTGGTGGCGTAGTGGTTGACAGTCCGCCTGCTGATGCAGAAGTTCGAGCCCCGGTCCGGGAAGATCCCACATGCCGCGGAGCGGCTGGGCCCGTGAGCCATGGCCGCTGAGCCTGCGCGTCCGGAGCCTGTGCTCCACAACGGGAGAGGCCACAACAGTGAGAGGCCCGCGTACCGCAAAAAAAAAAAAAAAAACTCTCACGTATCTCTGGTTAATCCATCACTAATGTCCTTTGACACACACACACACAGACATACTTGACCACCACTGCCACCTCCATCACATATCCTTGCATTTAGTGTTAGCACTTCTAAAAGGAAGGAGAAATTCATCTTTGGTCAAGCGACACAACCAGGGAGAATGTTCCATCATAATATTTCAACTGCCAAACAATACATTCTATCACTACTGTTACAGTATTTAAATTTCCACATGGCACCATTTATTTGGTAACTTCTAACGTGGCCCACTATCACAGAAAGATATCTGAAGGAAGGCAGTATAGCCTAGTTCCTTGAGAAAGGATCGATAAACAAACACGATCAGCGTTTACACTTGCCTCAGCTCTGAAATATGCACAATAAACACAGATGAGAATATCCAGAACCCAGCGCTGAAAAAAACATCTTAGAGGAATAAAGAAGTGGTATGTTTCAACCTGTAAGAAAGATGATGATTTCATAAAATCTCTTCATCTCTTAACACAGAGTTTAAGATGTAGAAATTACTCAACATACAGTGCATGTTAGATATTAGGATTCAAAGGAAAATCTGATGTTGCCTTATGTAGTCTTCAAAGCTCAATAAGTATTTTGCATGTTTAACACTACATAATACTCATGCAATGAAACACTTGCAGTTATCTTCATATTGAATTTATTCTTAAATCAGTAAATGGATTTTCCCATATAAAGTTATTTACTTATGATTAGTCAGAAGTAACAACAAAATTTTCAAAACCCAAATCAGCAAACTAGAGATTTTCATTCTCAAAAGTCAGCTTAGGCTTCTCTGTATAAGAGGAAACACACACACAAACACACACACAACACCCACACACACACACACACCGTGCTTACTATGTAATCTAGCTATGCTCTGTACATTTTACCATCCTAAATTTAATTTACTTTGCTCAGGAAAATTTCAGCAAGGAAAAGGACAGCTGTGGGAAAGGGAGTAGGTATTTGATTTAAGTTTACAAGCATTTATTGAGTGTCTATTCTCTGCCAGGAACCTGTTACACTTTGAAGATAAATGGTTAACTTAAATGCACACACAGTCCCTCTTACAGAGTTTGTATGTGGCAAAAAAGCACAGACTCTCCTACCACACTATTATTTTATTCTGCTCGTTTGTTCATAGGACTTACTTTTTATTTGTATTTATCTATTTGTCCACTTATTTGTTTGTAATTTGGGTTCTCCAACATCAGCTGATACACCCATGAAGAAAGGACTCATGTCTACTTCATTCATCACTGTAAATCTTGCCCCTAATAGATGTCTGGCATGTTAGACAAGTAACTGACTATGTTTGGGGTCCCCATACCACTCTCAGTTTCAATGATTCACTAGAAGTACTCTCAGAATTCAGAAAAGCTGTTATATTCATGGTATGGTTTATTACAGCAAAAGGATACAGATTGATACCTGCAAAGGAAAAAGGCTCATACAGCAGAATTCAGCAGAAATTAGGCACAAGCTCCTCGTGGTCCTCTCCCAGTGGAGTCATACAAACAGCACTTAATTCTCTAGCAATGATGTGCGGCAACAGGCATTAAATATTGCCAACCAAGGAGCTCACCTAAGCCTGCTGTCCAGGGTCTATTATTGGAGGTCAATCACATAGGTAGGAAACACTGACACTGGTTACTCAGTGACCTCTCCTGCCCCTTTAGAGGTCAAGCTGACACAATACTGCTCAAGGCCACCCTGTGAATCTCACTGTTAGCATAAAGTATCTGCTGTGGCCCAAGGCCTCAGGTGTACAAAGATACTCTTATCAGGCAGGATATTCCAAGGGCTTAAATGTTATCTCTCAGGAGCCAGTCAAGGGCTTTTTAGAGCGCTTTAAGAGTATACAGCACATATGTATATGTATAACTGATTCACTTTGTTATAAAGCAGAAACTAACACACCATTGTAAAGTAATTATACCCCAATAAAGATGTTAAAAAAAAAAAAAAAAAAAAGAGTATACAGCAAAGGATTTAGCCTAATTTAGGGGTAGGGAATGTCTCCCTGAGTATATGCAAGTCTAAACTGTGATCTAGAAGATAAACGGAATGTACCAAATTAAAAGAGGGGGAATGTGAAAAGGGAGTAAAAAAGGAAGTGACAGTGGCAGGGATAGCACACCAGAGTGAATAAGCAGCACGGAGAAAATCTGGACACATTTATCATTTTTAAATTACTCCACCCGATTTCTGTAAAAAACATACATCGATGTTTACAGACAAGAGAAAACTCTCTGCATAAATTTCTTTTAGATGCATCATTTAAATTTTATACCGAGAACAAACAACCCCTTCCTCTGGCCTGTATAGTTTAGGCTCCAATCTTTCCTTAGTCTTCCTTGGTAGTTCACACACTTAAAAAACTATTTAGCGACATTTACAACATACCAAGTATCATGCAGGACTTTGTCAATATAGCAGCTAATCTCAGTTCTTGACCTTAGTGAGGAATTTTATCTAAAACGAATTGGCACAGTTTTACATTGTGAGAGTGTAAAATAAAGGAAAAACTATAAATAGGAATAACAGGTGGAATAAAATTTGCATGATTTAGATGTGGGTGGCAAGGACATCCTCTCTAAGAAATCGCATTTGAACTGAGATCTAAAAGACAGAGGAGTGAGCCAGGTAAAGCATGAACAGGATGGGGAAGAGGAAATGAGTAGCAGTACCGGAAAAAATCACAGGCCCATCTGAAGATTCAGAGCGGGAAATACCTCGACGTGCCAGGGAACAGAAAGCAAGCCAATATTTCTGGGGTGTTATATGTAGAAGCGAAACTGGTCCGAGGAACAGGTAAAGTGAAAAATAAGGGCCAAATGATGGAAGTCCTTCTGGCCTATCACGAGAGTGTGCCTTTAGTTTGAAATGCAGGTACAGAGCAGAGTTCTAGAGCCATTAATAGCCTGTTTGGGAAGGACAGCTAATGGCTAGTGGTTACGGCCAGCTCTGAGTCCCACTCGTGCCTAGATACGGCTGTTTCAAGTCCTTTAACACAACACACTCACATACACATACAAACACACACACACATACACACCAGACTTTGTGCTTTCAGACAAAGAGCAGACTAAGGAATATTGTACACTCCCCATTAGCTTTGGGACGGGGGAGTCCTGAGTTTACACAAGGTCGTTCTTTGAGTCCAGAGCACCTGGACCAAAAGGATCAGATCTCCAACCCTGGTAAATGTATAGGCTTACCTATGACTCTCCTCCTCAAGGCAAATTTTTCACCTCCTAGCCCTGCATTCACTGGTGTGCTGAGTCACCCAAATTAGGCCCAGAAAAAAAAATTAATGGCCCTCAATATATATCTATGTACTGGAGACATTTAAAAACTATAACAGAAGTATTCCCTGTTCTTAAGTAGCTTGGAACATAGTAGGGAAGATAAAACATAGACAGAAATTTTCTCAAGTTCAAGGCATAAATCACAGAAGGGAGAAAACAATAAGATACAGAGGAGGAAAAAAATGAGATCAGACATTATTTCTTGGAAGGAATATTTCAGCTGCAACTCAACTATGTAATAGCTTCAACAAAAAGAAACAGGTAAATGTATTAGGAAAATTTGCAAAAGCTCTTTGAATATACATGGGAAGCTACATGGATTGGTTGATCTTAGCTTCTACTGGTGAAGGCCAAACTTCTGTTTCCCTCCACATGTTCTCAGAACAATTTGAAAGTTCCCCTTTCTGTCCTGGGACATATGCACAATACAATATACTTCGTCACTAAAGCATCTGAGCTATGGGGTTTAGAGCAAAGTCAGGTGGGGTACTGAAAAATTCAAATCAGATAATGGAAATGTTTTATACCGGCTGAGCTTTCAGCTATGATTTCAAGAAGCCCAAAGAAAAAACGTTTCATGGACCTCATCACAAGACAGGTAAATTTTACTGAGAGTTCTCTGAATAAAAAATTAACCAAGGATGGTGATCAGGAGGTTCAAACTGCCGGTAGGTTAAGTCTCTGTGGTACTGCTTGTATCTTGCTATTAAATTTACCATAAACAAAACAGACGGGGCAAAGCTTGAGTTCCTCATCCTCAAGAAGTAAAGCCTTTCAAAATGACACTGTGACAAGTTAAATTCCGCATGCTCTATTTGAAGGAAAAATAAGAGAGGTCCCTAACAGAGGGGTTTGGCAACACTAAAGAAGCATTAAAAATTCAGTTCCTCACATTTTTATTTGCAGCAGGATGAGGACTTCTCTCCCTGTCCCAGACTTCCTTGTTTTGCAACCTCCTCCACTCTCACCCCTCATTCAGTACTATAAACAGAGAAGAGGGGCAAAGATGTCTTAGAACTCTAACACATTTATTTATTCATACATTTAACAAGTAAGTCCTGAACACTAAGTACTGATAATCCCATAATGAGCTAATAAGGTCCAGCCCACAGAGCACATGTATTTTTATGGATCTTACATTCTAGATCTTTCATCAAAATTATTTTGTGAAAAATTCTTTATTATCCAAAGAACGATGTGTTTGTCTTTGTTTCACCCTAGAGACTATTAAGAACCTACTCCTGCAACACACGGGGGGAAAACCTGGAAGTACCTCCCCAATATGGAACTAAGACCCTCAGGGAGGTGGAAGAAAACAAAAGAACTAACACACTGAAAAAAGGGAGACTATCAGACAAAGAAGTGAACTCCATGGTGCCTAGTCAAGATGTACTGACAAATTATTTAATGGAAAAATCAAGAATTAGTATGTACCATTTTCTTTTGGGTAATGGATTATATCTATACCCTCTCATACATTATAACAATAACCACAGAGTTTACATTTGAAGAACTCATTTTTCTTCTTCCCCCTGACCCTTTGCTTGGAGGAAGTTCTTCACTAGGGCAGAGTAAAGGGATGTTTAATATTAGCAAAAGAAATTTTGTTTTTATGTAGATGCTCCATCCAAAAAAATCTAAATCCTCCTCAACTGATGCTCAGGATCCTGACCCTTTGGGGTAGAAAGTGGTTTCAAAGAAAGAACAAAGGGTGGGGGGGAGAATGAGGAAGAACACAGAACACTCTGCCGTGTACCCTTCTGTTCACGCTATGAAGTGGGCATTGCTTTGGGCCCTCAAAGAGATGGAGCCTCAGTTCCTGTCATGAAAGGCCCAGACCTTGAGGGGATGTATTGTATCTCACAGTCTGGTCCACAGGAGACAGCCATAAGGAAGACACAAGTTGCAAAAGGAGAGTTTGCCTCTGTTCTGCCCAAGGGAGAGAGCAAGCTTCATATAAACAAAGATGCAGGAAGAAAGGCATGGTGGTGGTAATACCAGTTCACACAAAGGTACAGATCTAGAGGATCCCAGAGTATGTTAAATGTTGAGCCAGCCCTCCAGTCTCCCTGCATTATAGAGTATCAGTAGAATTTTCTGGGAGTGAGACCAGAAGATATAATTGGATTTCAAGGTTTGGAAAAGTGTGAGAAAAGGAAGCCCATCAGAGAAGTTGGAATTCAATTCAGCAGGAAATGTGAAATCAACCCAAAACTTGCTGTTTAAACAATGACATCAGGATTAATAATTTGCCTGGAAAGGAGAATTTGCTATTTCTAAACTCACTGAGGTTGGGACAGGAGGACTTTAATTAGAACCTAAGAAAAAGTTAATAACTTTATATGGGTAATATGAGAAAGAGGAACTTTACACTCATTGTTCAGTTACTTCCTTTAGAACTGAATTGGAACATGATGGGAAAACATCACTATGGTAAGAAGGACAAGCTTCTGAACTTCCCTGGTGGCGCAGTGGTTAAGAATCCGCCTGCCAATGCAGGGGACATGAGTTCAAGCCCTGGTCCGGGAAGATTCCACATGCTGCGGAGCACCGAAGCCCGTGTGCCATGACTACTGAGCCTATGCTCTAGAGCCCGTGAGCCACAACTACTGAGCCTGCGTGCCACAACTACTGAAGCCTGCGCACCTAGAGCCCGTGCACCACAACAAAGAGTAGCCACTGCTTGCCGCAACTAGAGAAAGCCCGCGCACAGCAACAAAGACCCAACACAGCCAAAATAAATGAATTATTTAAAAAAAAAAAAGAGACAAGTTCAAAGTATGCCATTAGTGTATAATAGGAGCCTGAGGCTATTTATCTGAGAATAACATTTTCCCAAATGAGTTAATACCAAGTGTAGCAGATCTTGAGCTGTACCATAGAGAGATAAATCTAAATGATATAAGGAATTCCTAATATCCAACCCAGCAGGCCAATGAACTCTTCCTTGAAACTGTATCAAGCACACTAAGAACACACTCTTTGGAGTAAGATAGGATGACACTAGCTTTATCACTTTGGGCAAGCCACTTAACCTCTGGCTGCCATTGATGCAAGAGGGAGGAGATACGGGGATATATGTATATGGATAGCTGATTCACTTGGTTATAAAGCAGAAACTAACACACCATTGTAAAGCATTTATACTCCAATACAGATGTTAAGAAAAAAAAGAAGGCAGTTAAATATTTATTAATCATTGGTTGTGGATCAGGTGTCATGCAAACTACTGGCGTATAATAGAGAAACAGGCAGATGTAACCCCTGGCTTCCTAGAGTTTACATTCACGTGGAGATTATTCAAAATGGGAGTGAACAAACAATGCCAGTTTTGTAAAAGGAAGATATTTTTACAAAACCTTTGTTATGCTTATGTTATAGGTTATTGTGAAAATTATATAAAATAATGTATATAAATCCCTTCACTGGCCTACTAATAAATACTGAATAAGGCTTAGTTATCATTAATATTATTAGTGACACTGTGGGCTTCGGGAAGTTGCATTTGTAAAAGCAATTTGCACATGCAACTTCTGTGGAAGTCTATAAAAGTCGAGTAAAAAATGATTTCAAAGCAAGCAGATTCTCAGTTTCTAACAGGATACATAAGCACAGTGAAACTGACACTGTGCAAAAAGTATATATATACTTTGTTATTTTAAAATGACACCTACTATGGCAGACATCATTCCTTTATATCTAAGTGCTTTGCCATCCAATCACAGAATCAAGATCTAATTTAATGGTAACTGGCTACTTTGGACAAAGAGAAGCAAGAGGCAGGTTAATTGCATTACCAGAACATTAAAATAACCTAGGGAGTAATTTATTCTAAAGACAAAGAATCCAGGGCTAGGAACATTTTCACCAACTATGAAAGACATCCATGGAATGGGGCTGTGTTAAAGAAAAGCCTAGTAAAACTCACAGGCTCCCTTTTCTCAAAGTTTGCAATCTGAAAAAAAATATTAAATAAGATAGAGTGGGTAATTTTTTTCAACTATAAGCTTTCTAAATATGGGAAAAACAGGTTAAGATTTAAAATGCAAAGACTTTACCAAACTGTGGTCTTCTAGTAGTCAAATCCTAAAGCTTACTCAGGATTCCCTGGTTCAGTGTCTGCACACAGCAAGCTTTCAGGAATTACTTGTTGGATAAAGCAAATTTTCTGGCCTTGTAAATTCCACTCTGTGTTTTAATAATTCAATAGCAAAGCTGAAAGCATTGCTTAGTCATTCCTTATGCAAAGGCCTTGCATGTTATACCACAGTTTTATTAGTAAGCCAAGTATTTCAGCTTTCATGCTGTCTGACATGAAATTAGAATAAATTTAACTGTGCTATTTCCTCATACCCTTTCCTGTTCCTTACTAATCATTTTCCGTTATCAGCTGTTAACACGTGAACCATCACAAAACCCAGCCTAAGCCTCTACTGCAGTTCCCTATGTTCCACTGTCAAATGTTTAAAATAATTTGTTTTGATTTTCCAATGCTCTTAGGATCATAGGTGTTCCATATTAAAGAGGAGAACTATTGAAAAAAGTGAGTTTGCTGAGTGATCACAAAAGGAATTGTCACAAAATGAACTGAACAAGTGATTAGCTGCTAGAAGTTTCATAGAACTTAAAATAACAGTTCTAAGTACACGTTCTGCCAAATTATTTTCACACTGAATGCCTACCATGGTCTGAAACATTATCCAAGCCACCATCAGTATTAAACTGGACCACTGCAATAGCCTTTTATATGGCTTTCCTGCTTCCATTCCTGTTCCTACAAGTTCATCACTGAGTGGCCAGAGTTATTGTAAAATTTAAATCAGATCATGCCACTCCCTTGTATAAATTGTTCCACTGCTTTCACTGCACTGGACATTAATCCATATTCCAAACTATGATCTTCAAGGCCTTATATAGGGTTCTGGCCCCTGCAGACCTCTTCAATGCCAACTCATGCTAGGAACCTGGACCTACTATATGTGAACCACACTGGCCTTTCTATTCCTTGGGTGCACCAAGTACCTCTCTTCTTTAGAGCCTTTGCATCGGCCTTTTCCTTTGACAGAATGTACTGCTCCAAGGTTTTTCTAATGAGCACCTTCTTATTCAACTCAGTTCTCTGCCCCATGTTTGAAGAGACCTACTGTCAACATCCAATCTAAAGGAGCAGCTACTCCTGAATTCACTCTCAACTCCCTCTTACTTCACACATTTATCACTGTCTAAAATATTGTCTTCAAGTATTTGCTTACCTATTGATTAGCCGTCTGTTCAACAAGCCCACCCCTAAGATTTTCAACACCCACTGACATATGTTTAAACATTTAAAAGTTATAAACCAAGCTAAAAAAAACCTGCTAAATAAAATATATTCTATCTTCCTACCTTCGATAAAAAGGTTTAATAATGAAAGGCCCAGTTCAAATTTAGAATGCTCAGACTGCTTGATGTACTATGTCAGAATATGCAGCCTGGGAGAGGGGGGCAAACCCTGGCTCATGGCCCAACCCCTTTCCCTTCCCACCGTTTCACATTGTCCCACTCAGAAAAAAAGCCTCATATTAACAGACAAAACACACCATTCAGCCATGTCTCATCTACAGTTCCTCCTCCCAGACAAGTAACAAGGCCCTGGCCACTCCTGAGACAGAAGGGAGCACAACAGTGTCATACTAGAAGGGATTCCTGAAACAGGCTTGTGCACTCTCTACAAGTCGGCTCAGGGTGGTTTGGGCAGGGAATCCAAGTTACCTGGTTTATGATCTCAAAAGAGAGGCAAGTCAGCAGCTTCCCTTGGCCATTCGGACACCATGGCCAGTATGGAGAGATGTGCTGCGTAGGGCCAAAGTGTGATCCTCTTAATGTAAGGCCCAGGACATGGCCCTGCTTGTATGAATTTCAGAGAGGTATTGCAGTCTAAACCCCATCCCTATCCCATCTATAATCAGAATGCAAGTTCCACAAGAACAACTCTATTTTGTGTTTTCATCCCTAAACATTTCTAAGCACTTAGTATGTGCTTAATACATATTTGTTGAATAAATAAATAGTTGGTACTTGAATGTTTATGGAAATGCATACAATGTTTTAACCTCAAAATATCTTTATGAGTGTCTAGATACTTGTATCTTCAACTTTTTAGTCCAAAACTTGAGTACAAGTGTGGGGGGCCGGGGCAGGGGGAGATGAGTTCAAGTGCACATACTAACTGTTAGAACTAAAAACGAGGATTAAAAGGAGCCAGGTATTCCAGAGTAGAGACAGTTATTGCCACCCATCAGATTGCAATTATGTGGAATACATTTTTTTAAATACTAGACTTTGCTTTTTAGAGCAGTTCTGGGTTCACAGCTAAATTGAGAGTATAAAATGTTTTACCCTTCAAGTAACACAGGAGAAAATGAGAAATTTAAGATCCACACTTCTTCACCAAAAATGATAGGGAACCGGGAACTAAACCATGTCAAGGTTAGGAAGGCCAACAGGCTGACCCAGGGTCCTCCCTGGCAGGGGTCCACTGTTCTTTGGAAAACTTAGAATCCGGAGACGCTAGAAACAACCTGAGATCTGCTGTTGGACCTCTCAGAGCCTATCAGATGGGTTCAATGGACTGCATGAAAACTTTCCCTTAAATGTGATGGTCATCAAAGAATAAACATCTAAAAAACAGGGCTTCCCACCATCATCAAGTTTTTCTAATCAAGGAAAAGCTATTGGCTCCAACTCAAAAGGAAGAATGTCAGTAGTTTGATCATATGGCGAAAGAACCATAGCAATAACAACGACAATCATCATGGCGAATGTATACTGAGTTTAGCTTTGCAAGTCACGAACTTCTTGCCCTCTCCACTCCCCTCTCTCTAATCCGAGGTGCCATCAGCCCTCACCTGGTGGACAGCAGTAGCCTCCTCACTTAGGTCTCTGAGCATCCACACCTACCTCCCCTATCTTCATGCTGTGACCACAATTCAAAATGCAAACATACTCATGTCAACACCACCAACACCTTATCCTTCTTAAAACCCTTCTGCAGTTTCTCAAAAATCTCAATTAAAAAAGAAATCAGACTCTATAACATGGTCTAAAAGGCCCTACATGTTCTGACGCCTGCTAGCGTCTCCAGCCTCATCACACATCACTCATCCCTCTTGTTCCCTGGGCTCCAGCCACACTGGCCTATACTCCGTTCTTCAGAAGCCTCCTGCTCCCTGCTGACACAGGGCCTTTGCACGTCTTACTCTCCACGTGACGAAACCTCTCCTCTCTCTCTCCCCATCTTCCCTTAGCTAACTTCTACTCATCTTTGAGATCTAACTCTGATGTCACTTCTCAAGGAAGTTTTCCTGTTCTTTCAGACTCAGAAAATACCTCAGAGCTATAATACTGTATTGCTTTATTTCATATCACTTGTCACAGTTAAAATGTTACACATATTTGTGTAGTTATTTAATTCATAGCTGTCTTCTCAACTACGCTCACTAACTCCCCAACTTATAGGTTCCATGAAGGCAGAATGAGTGTGCCTTGGCTCACCCCTTTATTCCCAGAACTTAAAACCGTTCCTGGGCAAGTGACATCAGCAACATAGCTGAATAAGACATCCCTCGTTGTATCCCCCCCCCATCAACAACAACAATTTGGCATCCATCCACAGACAAAAGTGCCTTTGGGGGAGCTGTGGGATCTAGCACCATACACCAAAGAACCCAGGAAGAGTCTCGCTCACCCATACATTAGATAATAGGCATACAGACCTTGGTCCTGACTGTGGACACTGCAGGGTGTGTGAACTGGCTCCAGCCACTCTCAGCCATGGTCCAGGAGGCCCTGGAGAACACTGTCTTGGACAATCATGCAGATAAGAGAGTCCTTGCAGAAGTCCAAGTTTCCGAAAAAGAAGTTCCAGCACACTGTTGGAGAAAAAAAAAAATGAGTTTAGATGCATTGAAGAAGACTGGAGGAAAAGTTTCCCTTTACCCATGTCATGCCTCCCCCAGGGTGGCACCGCTCAGTGTGCCAAATGAGACCTGCTAGGCCCAGGATTGCTCCCACAAGGAAAACTGAGAGCATGTAGGTGAGTATCCAGCTTTCCCAGCTATATGAGATGTTGCCATAATCCCATTTCTCTCTCGCCCCATCCCAGGTACTAGGTCATGAGCTGCATGAGTAGGAGAGGGAAAAAGCTGAGAGAGCTGCAGACAGGACTCTCAGATGGCTTTAAAGAGACATAGATCCTACCAACTACATCATAAACTACACCAAGAAGCCTGTCCATGAGACACTGGGGATGCCTCACCTACAGATACCCCCGATTAACCCATGGGTATCCTCGGTGCTCTGGGTGCCTTGCCAACACATATCCCCACCCTGCAGCTAGCTCTCTGTGCCTGCTCCAGATGATGGCAGAGCCAGGTTTGGAAGATGGCTAATGAGCACATGCAGAAAGCTGACCTGAATCTGTGAGCTAGAGACAGACCATAAATTTGAGCTTGAGTTTGGCCCTTGAGAAAGCAACAGAAAGGCTGTCAGCATTTGGCCTGGTGCTTTTTGGGGTGGAGAGAAACCATGCACTCTTACATATTCTGCTACAAGAGGGAACAAGAAGCATGGAGCAGTTATATCCACAGAAGGTCTGAGAAAGCCTCATATTTCCTTAGTAGGGCTGATGGAAGATATTTATTTCCCAAGGGCAGTTTAGTAAAGACAGGAGGAGGACGTGACTAAAATGTAAATAAGACAGCAACAGAAGACTACAAGGAACATGAAAAAAATCAAGAAAATATGACCAACAAAAGATCAAAATAATCATCCAGTAACCAACCTCAAAGATATGGAGATAAGATATTGAAAATAACTGTTTGAAGGAAGATCACTAAGCTACAAGAAAACACAGAAAGACAATTCAACAAAATCAGTAAAACAATATGAGAACAAAATAAAAAATTTAACAAAGAGACAGAAATCATAAAAAAGAACCAAACAACAATTCTGGAGCTGAAGAACACAAGGAATAAAATAAAAAATGCAACAGACAGAATCAACAGCAGACTAGATCAAGCAGAAAAAATGATCTGTGAATTACAAGATAGGACAAGAGATCTTCTCTAAGACATGTTATAATAAAACTGTCAAATATCAAAGACAAGGAGAGTTTCTTAAAAGTAGTAAGAGAAAAGAAGTTGCAATTTACAAGGGAACCCCCATTAGGCTATCAGTGGATTTCTCAGCAAAAACCATTTAAGCCAGGAGAAAGTGGGATAATATATTCAAAGTGCTAAAAGAAAAAACTGCCAAACAAGAATACTTTACCCAGCAAAGTTGTCCTTCAGAAATGAAGAAGAGATGAAGACTTTCTCAGACAAATAAAAACTGAAGGGAGTTCATCACCACTAGACCTGCCTTATGAGAAATACTGAAAGGAATTCTTCAAGCTGAAATGAAAGGATGCTAACTAGTAACATTACAACATATGAAAATATAAAACACATCAGTAAAGGTAAATGTAAAATGTAGTCAAATTCAGAATACTATTATACTGTGATATTGTGATGTGTTAACAGCTTAATTCTAGCATAAAGGTTAAAGGACAATAGTATTCAAAGTAACTATGGCTACAATAATTTGTTACTGAACATACAATATAAAAAGAGGTGAATTACGGCATCAAAGACATAAATGGAAAGGAGGATTAAAAAAGTAGAGTTTTGTATGCAAAAATAGTTAACTTGTTATCAACATAAAGTAGATATTTATAAGAAGTTTAATGTAAGCCTCATGATGATCACACAACAAAAACCTACAGTAGATTCACAAAAGAAGAATAGAAGGGAATTAAAGCATATCACTATTAAAAATTATCAATTCACAAAGGAAAGCAGCTGGAGAGAGAAAGGAAGAATGGAACTATGAAAATGCCAGAAAACAATTAATAAGATGGCATTAGTCAGTCTTTATCTATCAATAATTAATCTTAATGTAAATGGAATAAGTTCTGCAAACAAAACACACAGAGTGGCTGGTTGATTTAAAAAACAAGACCCAACTATATGCTGCCTACAAAACGCTCACTTCAGCTTTAAGGACACACTTAGGCTCAAAGTGAAGGTATAGAGAAAGATATTCCATGAAAGTGGAAACCAAAAGAGAGTAGGGATGGCTATACATGTTTCAGACAAAGTAGATTTTAAACCAAAAATTATAACTAGAGACAAAGAAGGTCACTATATAATGACAAAGAAGTCAATTCATCAAGAAGATATAACAATCATAAATAATATATGTACCCAACATCCAAACATCTAAATATATTAAGCGAATACTAACAGATCTGAAGGGAGACATAGACAACAATACAATAATAGAGGACTTCAGTACCCACTTTCAAAGGTGAGCAGGAACAAAAAATCAAAAGGAAACCTTGGACTTGAACTATACTTTAGACCAAACGGAACTAACAGGCATGTACAGAACATGCATCAAACAGCAGCAGAGTACACATTCTTCTCAAGCACACATGGAACATATTCTTCAGGATACGTTATGTGATAGGTAACAAGTCTTGGCCAATTTAAGAAGACCGAAATCATACTAAGTATGTTTTCCAAACATAATAATATAAAACTAAAAATCAATAACAAGAGGAAAGTTGGAAAATTCACAAACATGTGGAAATTAAACAACACACTTAACAACCAATGAATCAAAGAATAAAATCAAAAGGGAAATAAAGAAATATTGAAACAAATGAAAATGAAAACAAAACATACCAAAATATATGGGATGCTGCAAAAGCAGTGCTGAGAGAGAAGTTTTAGTAATAAACGCCTACAAAAGAAGCAAGACAGGTTTAATTAAACAAAATAACTTTATACGTCAAGGAACTAGAAAAAGAACAAATGAAACCCAAAGTTAGTAGAAGAAAGAAATAACAAAGATCAGAGCAAAAAGAAATGAAGTAGAGACTAAAAAGACAACAGAAAAGATCAGTGAAAGTAACAGCTGGCTTTTTGAAAAGATAAAACTGACAAACCTTTAGCTAGATTCACCAAGAAAAAAGAATGAAAAGACCCAAATAAAATCAGAAATGAAAGAAGGGACATTACAACTGATACCACAGAAATATAAAGAATCATAAGAGACTTACTATAAACAATTATACACCAACATATTTGGCAACCTAGAAGAAATGAATAAATTCCTAGAATTGTACAACCTACCATAACTGAATCATGAATAAACAGAAAATATGAACAGCAAATAATGAGTAAGGATTAAATCAGTAATCAAAAATCTCCCAACAGGGCTACCTAGTGGCACAGTGGTTGAGAGTCTGCCTGCCGATGCAGGGAACACGGGTTCGTGCCCCGGTCCGGGAAGATCCCACGTGCCGCGGAGTGGCTAGGCCCATGAGCCATGGCCGCTGAGCCTGTGTGTCCGGAGCCTGTGCTCCGCAACGGGAGAGGCCACAACAGTGAGAGGCCTGCGTACCGCAAAAAAAAAAAAAAAATCTCCCAACAAAGAAAATTCCAGGATGGTTTCCCCAATAAATTTTACCAAACATTTAAATAAGAATTAATGCTCATTCTTCTCAAACTCTTCCAAAAAATTAAAGAGATGGCAACATTTCCAATCTCATTTTATTAAGCTAGCATTACTTGATACCAAAGCCAGATAAGGATGCTACCAGAAGGAAAAAAAACTACAGGTCAATATCCCTGATTAATATAGATGCAAACATTCTCAGCAAAATATGAGCAAACTGAATTCAACATAGCATTAAATAGATCACACACCATGATCAAGTGGGATTGATTCCAGGGATGCAAGGATGGTTCAACATATGCAGATCAATAAATGTGATATATCACATTAACAGAAACAAAAACAAAAATCATATGGTCATTTCAATAGATGCAGAAAAAGCACTTGACAAAATTCAACAAGGTTTCATGATAAAAACTCTCAGCAAAGTGGGTATAAAAGAAATGTACCTCAACATAATAAAGGGCACATATGACAAACTTATAGCTGACATGACACTCAAAAGCTTTTAGTTGAAAATTTTTACTCTCAGATGAGGAAAAAGACAAGGATGCCCACTCTCACCACTCTTATTCAGTATAATACTAAAGTCTTCACCAGAGTGATCAAGCAAGAGAAAGAAATAAAAGGCCTCCAGATCAGAAAGGAAGAAGTAAAATGTTTGGTTGCCGATGATGTATCATATAGTATATAAAATCCTAAGGACTCCACCAAAACCTGTTAAATAAATGAGTAGAGTTGGAAGACAGAAATTCAACACAGAGAAATGAGTTGTGTTTCTATGCATTAACAACAAAATATCTGAAAAATAAAGGAAACAATCCTATTCACAATAGCATCAAAAATAATAAAATACTTATGAATAAATTTAATCAAGGGTGTTACTTCTGTGAGAATGGCTATTATCAAAAAGACAAGTAATAACAAGTATTAGATGGGGAGAAAGGGAACATTCATGCACTACTGGTGGGAATGTAAATTGGCACAGCCACTAAGAAAACCAGTATGAAGGTTCTTCAAAATTTAAAAGAGAACTACCACATGATCCAGGCATTTCACTTCTGGGTATATATCCAAAGAATATGAAATCACTCTCTTGAAGACATATCTGCACTCCTATGCTCACTGTAGCATTACTACACAGCCAAGATATGGAAACAACCTAAGCGTCCATCTATGGATGAATGGATAAAGAAGGGGTAGTGTATATATATATACACATACCTATATACATGTACATATATATATTTACATATATATATAAATGTATATATATAATGGAATACAATTCTGCCATAAGAAAGAAGGAGATCATGGCTTTGGGACAACTTGGATGGACCTTGAGGGCATTATGCTAAGTGAAATAAGTCAGACAGAGAAAGACAAATACTGTATGATATCACTTATATGTAGAATCTAAAAAAGATAAACTCACAAAAACAGTGTAGAATGATGGTTGCCAGGGACTAGGGAGTGGGAGAAATGAAAGATGTTAGTCAAAAGATACAAATTTCCAGTTCTAAGATGAATATATTTTGGAATTTAATATGCAGAATGGTGATTATAGTTAGTAATACTGTATTATACACTTGAAATGTGCTGAGCAAGTAGATCTAAACATTCTCAACACAAAAATGAAACGGTAATTATGTGAGGTGATGAAGATGCTAACTGACCCTACTGTTAGTTGGGTTTTGCAATATATACATTTTGCAATATATGAGTAGCAAATCATTACACTGTACACCTTAAACTTACACAATGTTGTATGAAATTATATCTCAATAAAGTTGGGGAAAAAAACATTCCTAGCACACATTTGGTGCTTCATAAATAGTTCTTGAATAAGGGAATAGGTAGAATAAAGGAATAGTTCCTTGTGTGCAAAGAACTGTGTTCTGCATTATTCACATTATAAATGAGGAAACTAAAGCTTAAGAAGTTGAGTGATTTCCACAACATCATATATTCAATAAACTGGTACTGCAGCCAGGAATCAAGCCCCCATTTTCTGACTGAGAGCTTCTATATGCTCAAAAATACTATGTAATAATATGTCTGCAAAAATTTACTTCACCTGCCTCCCCATATCTAACTTTTCTTCCATATCATAACTTCATTTGGAGATAATGTTTCAGCAGAAATGAAAATATTCCTAAGTTATTCTAGCACTTATTTTCAAATAGCAATGTGAGGCCAGTCTTTCAAAAACATTCCCACTTTTTATGAAATGGAAAAGACGTTCAAAATGTATTTATTTACCACAGATAAATTGAAAAATAATGTCAGGTACCCATGGTGTTATACTAAATCATTCCATTTTCTTTCCTGAAACAAATGGTATTATCAACCTCATGCCACACAAGTCTTATACTACCCTGCTCCATGGTATTGAATTAACCTTTACCTGACATTTCTAGGTAATCATTTTGGGAGCCATCCAATAAATCATTTAATAAAATGAAAATGGAATAATTTTGCAGAAAGAATGTGTGCTCATTTTAAGTACTCCTAAGTGGAGGCAACTGCACTCAACAACAAAAATAGCTCTTTGCATCACCAAACATAAACGAGTGGATTGGCTTTCCACAAAGGCAGCCAGGAAGTATCTGGCCATGAACCAGAATAGGCTTCTTAATGGCATCCTCAAACAAGGACAACTATGCCTGTGGGGTTTTCTTTCCTGCCCCCTTCCCTGTTTGTGGCCACTGAATTTTGCAACTGATCGAAAAAGCAGATTGCTTTTTGCAAGGACACTGCATCACTGTGTGGTATAAAAACTGGTAACTAAAACTCCTTACCATTTAGCTTAAGAGATCACTTGTCTTTTGGAAAGAGAAGCTGACATCTACTTTAAAATATGGAAATGGATGGAAAAGTCACCTTGAAGAGAATTTTGGTTCTGCAAAAGGTCATTTTAATGACTTAGTTATGCCAGTATAAAGAAGTGGGAGTCAGTTGTTACATTCTTGAGTACCTTAGCAAATCTTCACTCCTTCATATTCCAGGTTGGTTTCTCAGAACGAATAGACTAGTATGCCTAAGGAGGCTAGAACCTGAAGGAGGGAAAGGAGTCATACCTGAAATCCTTATCTTTGAGATCTGATGTTTGGAAATTAGAGGAGTGGCCCAGAATAGCTTCAACCGAGGCCCAGTGGTAAGACAAGGAAATAAAATTTCTTTGAAAAATGAGGCTACTACAAGCTGGCAACTCTGCCTCAACTCAAGAGTCTGAGATTGTAGGAAACGGTAGATTTAATAGGAAAAAATAGCTTATATAGCTGCTACTTCCTCTGAAATACTTCCTTTATTGAGTGCTCAGATAAAAAGATCTGCCATTTCACCTCATATGGGATCTTTGAACACTTACACAGCAAAGACCTTTCTGAGGATTTTAAATGATAATAATTGGCTTGAGAGTAATGCAATCAATGTATCTAACAGTAAGTAAAAAGCACACAACAGTGATCAATTAGGAGTCCCCCTTTAACAACAATGAAATCAGGATACTCATTACTTTAAAAAGCACTGGCATTTGTTTACATTCCATAAAATAAGGACGTTTTGCATCTCTGCGAAGTGTATACCTATAGATCAGTGGTTATCAAATAGGGGCAATCTTGCCCTCTCTCACAGAACATTTGGAAATGCCTAGAGACATTTCTGTTTGCCACAACAGGGTGCTGATGTTGACCTCTAATGGACAGAGGTCAGGGATGCTTTGAAACATCCTACAATGCAGAGGCCAGTCTCCCGTAATAAAGAATTGTCTATCCAAAATGTCAGTAGTACTGAGGTTGAGAAACCCTGATATAAATCAAAAAGAAGCATCTTAAAGTCACAAAAAAACATACTCAGATCTCATTACAAACTCCACAAAAGTCAATGAATATGAAAACTGACAAAAACTTTGAAATCTTTCCATTTTTCAGACACCTGATTAAGTTCTTCATCCCAGGAATACATTCATAAAGGCTACGGAAGAAAAACTCTTCAGTCATTCTTTCCAGTATAATTCTAAATCCACACTGACATTCTGGAGGTGTATCTAGGACAGGCTCTGAGAATTTTATCTATACTTAAATGGACAAGCCAAGTTACTATACAGTACATTATGGGGCATTTTGTGTACTTGGCAATTTGGCAAAAGAAACTGAACAACCAAAACAAAATTTTAATAAAAAGCCAGTGCCATAAAGTAATATCTAGAAGCAGCCTGGGGCCACCTAAAATGAGTTGTTCTTTGATTTCTAATGCAGTACTAAGAGTGTGAAGTCTGGTCAAACAGAAGAAATTTTGAGTCCCAGCTTCATTTTAACAAACTGTTCTATTGTAGAATCCAGATTCACATACCTCACCTAAAAATAATGATTGTACTTATCTCAGGGGGTAATTACGAAAGTTAAACTAGATGGTGCTTGTCAAAATATTTAGGACATTAACAGCTTGACACTCTACAAATGTAGATAATAGTGACATGTTCCAAGCTAACCTAGGTAAGTGTCACAGGATGAAACTTGATTGAAAGAAGAGAATTTGGGGGATTTTCTCTATTGAAAGTGTCTCTTCTTTTAGAAAGTTTGACTTTCATTAAGACATCAATTTAAACCACTAAGATACTGAAAGACAGGGGAAAGCTTATGCATTACTTCATGCTGATTCTAAATCAGGGTATTTTGTTAATGTTGATGTAAAGTAAAAACTCTGTCACAAAGAATAGAGTAATAATTACACAGGATTTCCAGTTTTACTATTATAGAACTTCAATTGTTGGATGACCAATTTAAGTATCTCAGGATCTCACCTAAAGAAATAAGTATAAAAATAAAAGATAATAAAGACATGAAAAGTGACATAGTTCTGTTGGAAATTACAAATTTATGCACTTAAACAAAACATAATAAAACAAAAATTAGCATAATTGTCAATTTAACATTAGCCATATATGATTTAGAGGTGAATAACTGAATAAATTCTCAACTTCTCAATGACAATTTCTTAGGGGACATACCTACCTTGTCTAATAGAGAACATACTACCTACTCAATAATCCCAAGATATCTACCCCAGGGTACCTATCCATGCTATACCATTAATATCATTTGATTCATAACCCTTCCAGCTTGAAATCAACTTCATACTTTGTCCAGTTATACACCAATGGCCCAGTACATACACATAATTTATTGTTCCAAGTGGGTAGCTAAATCTATAGCCTTCAAATGATTTACACTTTCCTATGCCCAATCTGTTACACATGTCATAATCTTGATATTAGAGATATGATTTTGGCCTAGGATTTTGAGCCTCCTGGACACTAATAAAAGAACTAGACAGAAGCTATACAAGAAGAAAAGCAGCTTTATGATAGAGTTTGCCCAATCCACCTTTTATGTTGCAATACTCCATTGTCAATAAACAAAAACTCACATGCTTTAAAAAGCAGTGCTTTTGTGTTACCTCAGTAAGCATGAAATTCTCCATAGGTTCCCATCAAAAATTAAGGAATAACAACAACAGGAGCAAGAAAGTTATGAGAGGTACCACAAACTAACAAAGTTCCTGGAAAATGGTAGGAAATCAATAATGTTAACTATATTTAATATTACTAAATGAACTCAAAATATCAACATTTAAATCCAGTCATTTTCTAGAACCAGAATACAGAGAGCATAAAATAATTTACCTCACAAACTTTCGACCTGTATCCAAATATCTCCAAGAGACTTTTAAATTATTTCATTATGTGGGAATTTACTGTAGCAAATTGCTTTATATACTTGTTTAAATAAAAAGAACATTAGTTGACAGCTGGAAAATTATACTATATGCAGAATAATTTTATTCTAATTATATGACTAGAGAGAATATGTGTTATTTTATCCATTGTTCATCTCTTTCTTTTGGAAGATTTCTCTCCCCTAGTCCATGTAATTTGGGGAACTGAGATTGAGAACCATTAGAATGGCATAAACATGAGCTTCATGGGGACCTTTGCCCCCAGTATGGAGAAAGTATGCCTGAGAAATACAGGGGGTATAGAAGAAATGGGATTCCAAATATAAAGAGAGATAGTCATTACAGTTCCTGATCATTCCTAGCAAGGATTTTAATCTTAAGATTTTATTCTTAAGACTAACGGGAAGCCATGAAACCACTGAAGACAGTCAATGAGGAGACAAGCATGGTCATCTTAACAAATGGCAAAGATAACTCTGACTACAGTGTGGGACACAGTTTGGATGGGAAATAGAGTGAGTGTGTGAAATCCATTTTAGAGGTTATTTTTGACATTCTGGCAAGAAATCAAGGCATCTTTTCATGTGAGTCTTCCCTGACCAATATCAAACCTGACAAAGAGTTTATCCCCAGCTACTATGTACTTTAATGGTATCTTTTTTTGCATATTTATCTCAATTTAAGATGTATAATTTGTATGCTATAGTTTTTTTTGTAATGCCTGCTCTTCACTAGACTTGCCCATGAGTGGCAGGGATTGCATCAGTTTTATTTACTTCTTTTAACTCCAGTACATAGAAGAGGGTTTAGTTCAGAATTTAGGCCCAACAGATATTTGCTGAATGACTGAATGAATGGCCAGCTTAATAAGAATTGACACTAACCTTCATTGATCTCAGAAATACGGTTTCAATAGAAATGCTATCTCTGGACACATGATAAATAGAGATGAAAATAAATACATGGCTGAACGCTCATTTATATCAATAATTATACATGTAGAAGAAGATTTTTTTTCCCATGGCTGTCAGTAAAGGAGACTGTTTTTATCTTTCTTTTGCTCAACATTATACATTCCAACAAACAGAAAATTAGCAGAAGTTGTTGGAAATTGGAAGAGTGGAAAAGAGTTGGACAACGTATAGGGCAAATCCTTTGACTACTAAGTAAAAAAGTTGCCTACAAACTAAATCTACATCAAGATCCTAAAGCAATCTCGAATATCTAATTACTAGTCTGATAGATTTTTGTACATTTTCACTCACTCTCCAGTAAATTAGTTTGATAATATAGAAAAAGAGTTCCTTTAAGGTTACTATAGCTCTAACTGAATTTTCAGTCCCTTCCCCCTCACCACTGTAGGAAAGTGTACTGTTCACGGTGCTGAAACTACAAAGATGGATGACTAAACTTTCTGAAGGTCTGAACACAATCTCAGCTCTTCTTTTTGATGCATGACCACAGGACCATAAGTCTGTTGCTGGATTCATAATGAACCTCTCCCACTGGCTTAGTGAGATAAGGCACATTCTAATTATTTACTTTCAGGTTCTGAAATCACATTGAGCACAAACCAGCACAGAATCAAATCATGTTTTGACTGACGAATCTCTCAAGCAATACTGAGTCATACTTTAGAGAAGGTGATATTTTGCAAGCACTGTTTAGATTTTCCATAATATGACAATAAGTAATTTTGATTGTTTTACAAAATTTGAATCTGTTTAGATTTAAATAAGAAAGTATTTCATCTCTGTATTAGGAAATATATGCTATACTCCTACTGTATGTGTGTGTGTGTTTTTTTTTAATAAATTTGGTTCTACATAAAAGTAATGTGATGATTTCTTTTCACTTGTCTCCCTTGGATAATATGGTTTATTCTATATAAAGTCTCAAACGAAACTTGCAACATTACCTAACAAATGGGATATATAGATTATAAATGCATTATGGGAAGGTATAGGAAGCCGAATTTGCTAAGTATATTATTTCTGTGTGCCCTATCTAGGTTCTAAAATGAGTTGGTTTCTGAAGTTGGAATCATTTCCAATTATTTCCAATGGTTAACATTACTATTATTCACCATAAAAGAAAAATAATCTTAGCTTCCTTTTTTGTTTATCTGTTACTTAGCTACTTTCTTATCATAGAGCTCTAAATTCAGTTAGCAGATGTCCTTTTGAGCTCTGGATGGAAATTATTTTGGCTGAGTTCCTTAAATCAGGAAGATAAATAAGTACTTAAATGGATATGACTTGTGCCTTTGAGTAAATGTCCTGGGAAAATTATTGTCTTTTAATTAATCTGCTTTCTCAGAACAGATAGCTAATTTTTTTAATTTGCATGAAACTTGGGACATTGTATATATTGTGTTGTGCTCAGTTTAGACCACAGTATGTCAGATTAAAATCATATTCCTGTAAGAAGAGAAAGAAGTGAGAATTACCCAATATTTCAATAAAGTCTTCACAACAACCTAGACAGAGTTTGGGTACAGATGTTGGAATTCTCTGAAGATAATACCCCAAACTTAACCACATTCTGTTCTTCATGTCCATGCTCTATGACCACCTGATAGGGGAAATTAATTGATTTAAATAATGTCTTAGTACTTTAGGAACTCAATGAATTCTTTAGAACACAGTCACTTCTAATTTTCATCAATCTTCAAAAAATCCTGTGTTCCTTTAATAAATATCTAATCTCTTTTTCTATTTTCTGCACTGTGTTGAGGCATTTGCAGAAGAAAAATAAACACAACTTACATCTCTATACTTCTCTATGGCTTGCAAAGGGTATTTCACTACATTTCATTTAACCTGCATAATAATACAGTGAAGTAGCTCTCTGGAAAACAGACCCAAGGGAGGTTGCTACTCACCCGAGTTCATATAGACAATGACAGAATTGGGACTTCACCTGGGATTTCTGACTATAGGTCCAGTGTGTTTATAATTGTTGTCGATCATGATGTCTGACGTAAAGAATATATGATTAATTGAAAACAAAATGCAAACAAATATGGAAAAATTTAAGTACCACATTAAAGAGGCAAATCTAAATAATTTCAGGAATTTTTCTAAAAAATCTAAAAAAAAAAAATTCTCTCAGAATTTTTACTGGGAGGGTTTCCCAGATGCTTTCATAAAGGAAAATCAAAGAAGCTTCTCTATGACTAAACAAACTAACTAAAAATAATGTAAACCAGATGAGGTAGAAATAGTACTTTCCAACAGCAGTACACATTTAAAATATCATTCCCTATATTTCCATGTAGATGGCAATTCTACAGAAATACTCCATGTTTTGCTGTTTTATTCTTGATGATGCTTTGGAGTAATATACGGTGAATTATTATTTGTTGCCATAGACATTGAAATGGAAACTGGAAGTTAAATTTCCTAAACATTTCCAAATGTGCAGATATTCCATATTTTGAAAGCAGTTCAACTAGTATTGGTCTACACTCTTTAGTTTGCTTTCTGATGTTAAGATTTAATGAAAAAAATAATTCTTTAAAAATATGGGTCAGAAAAAATTATGCTGCACTTGATAATCCAATTAATTTGATATAATGAGGAAATGAAATCACTAGCTCATTTACTGCAGAGCATATGGTAAGTACTTTACTACTTTTGGCCCACAGTCCACTAAAACTATTAAGAATTATAAAAACTGGACTGATATTATAGAAAGTTGTACATTGAATAATGCTGGTCCTTGCTGAGAAAGAAAGGGTGGGGAAAAAAAAACCCAGACATTGTTGCTGAGAGAGAAAAATAAAGCCCTTAGTGTGAAGGAACCTACATGTTATGTGACTTCTTAGTGACTCACAAAGAAATCACAGCTAATAAGAAATTTTCTATGAAATGAGTGGGTTGGATAAGAAATCCATTCTAAAATTCATTTCAGCTGTTAAGAATGATGCTATTTTCAAAAGTCTGATTCTTTTATTATAAGAAATATTCTGATTGCAAGTAGCAAAACACATTTCAAACTAGCTTGAGCTACGTAAATAAATAAGTTGATAAGGGGTGAGCCTAACTCAAAACTCAAAAATAGTTCGGAGAAAATATTGAGATTATAATACAAAAGAGAGATGATGATGGGGAGAGGCCGCCTGCCGATGCAGAGGACACGGGTCCGTGCCCCGGTCCGGGAAGATCCCACATGCCGCAGAGCGGCTAGGCCGGTGAGCCATGGCCACTGAGCCTGCGCATCCGGAGCCTGTGCTCCGCAACAGGAGAGGCTACAACAGTGAGAGGCCCGCGTACCACAAAAAAAAAAAAAAAGAGAGATGATGGTAACCTTGACTAGTATTATCAGCAGAGATGGTTAGAAATGGAAAGGCACAAGAGAAATTTCTGATGGCAAAAACAACAGAACATTTTTAATTTTTTTTTGCGGTACACAGGCCTCTCACTGTTGTAGCTTCTCCCATTGCAGAGCACAGGCTCCGGACGCACAGGCTCAGCAAGCCCGCTCCGCAGCACGTGGGATCCTCCCGGACCGGGGCACAAACCCGTGTCCCCTGCATCGGCAAGCGGACTCTCAACCACTGCGCCACCAGGGAAGCCCAACAGAACCTTTTGAATGATTGGATATTGAAGGTGAGGATGAAAGAAATACCAAGGAAAGCTTGTTCTTGTTTTGTTGTTGTTTCGTTTGTATTAACAATTCGATAGAAGAATTCAGGGCAGTTTGGGGCATGTTAACTCTAAATACTTTTGCATAGCCTGGGGGAAAAAGTAAGATATAAAGTAGTGATGTAGTTAAATCCATCATTTTTCCCTTTAGGATTTTTCCTTTGCGAATCAAAAAATATATTCCACCCAATGTCACAAAGGTCCCTTATGTTTTCTTCTGTTGGTTTTACAATTTTATTTTTTACATTTAAATCTTTAATCCACAGAGTGTATAAGCTGAAGGGAGAGTCCGGTTATACAATTTCTAAAATGATTTTCCCACAGATGAAGGATAACTATGTGCCATGAACGGATGATGATCTCACTGCTGGGGACTTAAAAACAAAACAAAACATTTTTTTCAGTAGAGGCATTAATAAATAATTATTAAAAATGGTCTATATTTACATGAGTAGGCTTAAACCATATCCCAGATAATTACACATTGGTGTTGAAAAATGCCATGGAGATTATCTAGTAGTTCTACCTCTGGAATGAAGACTCAGAAGCTCAAAAAAATTAGTTAGTTAATAAACAGTATGTAAGCAGAGCTGAGACCAGGACCCTCTTTTCCCAGTACCCAAATGAGTTTTTCTTGCCCTCTTCCATTTATCGATTCATCAGCTATTTACTCAGCATCTATTATATGCAAGGCATGTGTTAGGTCCTACAGAGATGTCAAAAGGTCGGTCCCCATGGCCAAGATTCTTAAAATATATTGGCAGTACAATAGTATACACAAAATCTATACTACAAGAAAGCACATAAGGACCAAACAAGTGGTTAGACATAGCTTTTGAGTTCAAAAGAGAAAATAAGTCAAAGGTAGTATTTCTTTCCAGGCACTTTGCTAAACGCTTTACAGGTCTTCTCTCATTTAATCCTTAAAATGCAACTCTATAAGATAATTATTATTAAACTCACTTTACAGATGAAGACATGCTGAGAGTTTTGGGTGATGTGCACAAGATAACATAGCTGTTAAATGTTCAAACCCAGGCAGTGACTCCAACTACTGTACCCCACTGTTCACCTACAGTAGTGGGAAGGATGACAAAATTTCGGAAAGAATACGAGATTTGCCCTGGGTCATAAAGTATACATAGTATTTCCAGTCATGACAAAGAGAACATATTGCAGGCATCAGGAAAAACATGATACTGCAGAGTTGGCAAAGTACATGAGTTCATGTAAAGCGGTATTAGAAAATTAAGATGGAAAGTTAGGAAGGGACCAAATAGTCAAAGAGCATGAGTACCAAGCTAAAGTGTTGGGCTTTATATTGTAGGCAGTGGGAGATATTAAAACTTTCTGAGCACAGGAGCAGCAGACACAAAACAGACTTTTACTAAGATTAATCTGGCAGGAGTACGGAATTTAAAAAGAGCAGAAAGACCCAAAGAGGAATTGAAATATTTTGAAATACAGGACAGCAGCCTACACTAGAAATAATAACCAGCCAGATTTGTTTACGGAGTCCTCACCACCAATAACAACACACCAGATTTGTTTTTTACCAGCTCTGAAAAAAGATGTCCTCACTTTCAATGTTTGTTTTTACTCACTGGCACCATTTTCAATTATAATTATGTTCAATAATGTTTTGAAAAATTGAAATGTTGATTCTTAATTACTCAAGGTTTTTGATTTTGCTAGAGGATGAAATTATTGAAGATTGACTCCAGTTACCAAAGAGTCCCTAAGTAAAACAGAATAATTGGCATATCTATATAAAATCTGACCTAGACTGCATATGTTCCAAACGTTTCCCATTGTAAAGGACATCTCTATGCATAAATTGTTGAGAATTCAGCACATTACTTGTGAAAAAGGATATTATAATCAAGTTATAATTAAATTAAAAAAAATTTTTTTAATTATTCTTACATAAGAATTCTTAATGTCAAGAATCTAAGAACCTGTGTGTCTTCTTTTTAACAAGGCAGAAAAGAATATGCAGTAAAAAGAAATGTTCCAAAAATGAGAGGACTAGAAAAGATAAACCTTTCTAAAGAGTCTCCCCCCCTGTTCAGAGAAATAGAAGGCCTATTCTGAGCATTTCTCCCCAACTCTATTTTCAGTGACACTATATTAGAGGCTAGAAATTGGCCATGCTGGGAAAATATACACCATGAAAATCAGAAAATACTACAAATGTGGGCTTTTTTCAGAGAACTTATTTGCCAACAAATTTGCCTATTTGTTATCCCTAATCATATATGTTCCAAATATTTCCTATAGTTAAAAACCTCTACTCTTATAAAAATGTTTGAGGACTTGGAACTTGAAACAGAAATTTAAGAGAGACTTTTGAAATGAAAAATTTCACATACTTCTGTTTTTTAGAGAAGTTTTCTAATATTTATAATTTTCCCTTTGTTACGGCATGGCTCAATAATGTTTTGCCACTAAGTATTTTCCTTAAATATAATAGTCTAGTTCAGTTGTTCTCAAATATTAAAGTGCATCAGAATCATATAGAGAAATTAAAACACAAATTCCTGGTTTGAGAATTTCTGATTCTGTGGATTTGAATTGGGGCTCGAGAATTAGCATTTCTAACAAGTTCCAGAGTGATGTCCATTTCCTGGTCAGGTACCACACTTTGAAAATTATTAGTCTAGTGTAGTACATTTTATTACCAACTAGAAAACCATAAACAATTTCAAACATTTTTCACTTTCTGATAAAAAAATCTTCTGAAAGGGAAAGGTCTACATTTTTATTTCATAATGCTTACCAGACATAATTTAATGTTTCTTTAATAAAGGATCTCTCTGGATCCCTCTGGGTCATTAAGTCATCATTTGGACATCAGTTCTCATTCTTCAGAATTTTCGATAGAATAGATGATCAACATATATGCTACTGTGACCCCAGGATAGCGTCTCTGAGAGTTTTCCTTGGTAATCTGTAGTTAAAATTAAAGTTTTCCTATGATTTTCCTCTTTTCATAGGGGTAAAAACATTCTGCTATAATTGAAAGTTAAGATTATATTGTCTATATTTTTTAAGGCAACAGTAGCATTTAAAAAGTATAAAAATCCCACACATGTGAAAACTGACACCAAAAATGGCAGTATTTCAAAATCTAGCCCTGGTTGATCATTCTCTCTCAATCTCTCTTTCTCCACACACATACACACACACACCATTTCCATATTTATTATTGTCCCCTTAAGTTTGAGCAGTTATCTACCCTTCCTATAATTTAATTTTTCTTCCCCAAAGTAGAAATATCAGTATTTCCTTCTTAAGGATGTTGTGTGAACCAAGTAACTAATGATGGTTAATGTTAAGCAATATTACTGACAATGTTCAAATATTCAAAGATACACTATTATAGAGAATCTTATTTTTAGCTGGAAACTGAAATACTTTGAAAAGCAAATAGGGAAGATAAAATAGCTAGTAAAATGTCAAGGGACTCTTTTAAATTATATACCAAGAGTTGTATAATAAAGGGAGCATTGTGCATACACCAAAGACTGTCTATTAGTTCATTTACTGATATATGCATTTGCTTGTTCCTTCATTAAACTAATATTTATTGAGTACCTACTATGTGTTAAGGACTATGCCTTGGGGATACAATACTGAAAATAAACAGACATGGAGCCTGCCCTCAAGGATCTCAGAGTCCACCAGGGCATAGAGATATGGATGAAATAGGCATGTTAATGGATGTATCATTCTAAATTCAAATAATTTACCCAAAGTAAAGAAACAAAATGTTATGAGCGCATATAATGAAAAATGACTGATCTACATTTGGAAGTCAAGGAAATAGTCCACAAGGAAATGACAGTCTTGTTCTGAGAGCTGGAGGATTAACAGGAATTAACTAGGCAAAAAGAGAACAGCGTTCCAGAGGGAGGAAGCATCACACAGGTAGGTCCCTGGGCTAAGTGAGAGGATGCTAGAGTGTTGGAGGACAGGAACGAAGACAGCTTAGGCCTGGTCGTGGGAACAGAGTGGAGCAAGAGACTGAGAGCGAGTGAGCACATAGGATGGATAAATCATGGCAAGAACTCTACCATGGTAAGAATTTTAATGAACCTGAGAACAGTAGAAAGGCATAGGTGGGTTACAAGAAGTGAGGAGACATGGACAGCTTTGCTTAAAAGATTGCTACTCTTAAAAGACTGAATATATCCTTTGGATATACTGCATCAAATAAAATATATTATAAAATTAATTTCACTTTATTTTACTCTTTTAATGGTTTACTAGAAAATTTAAAATTTTATATGTGGCTTTCACATTTCTCGTGGACAGTGCTATTCTAGAACTTTATTTTTCTCTACTGCTTTGAGCTAAGCATTGGAGAAAACCCAATTGGTGAGAAATCAGAACGCTCTTTCCTCTCAGATAAGCTTTCTGACTACTACTAAACACTTAGACATTGCATATTAAAGATGATGACCAAAAATGAAGATGTTAAAATGCATAACCTCAAGGAACTTAACAAATCTGTGATAAAAAGCAAGGAACCCTATTTATTAGAACTTATAAGTTCTAGGCAATACATTTAACTTTTTCATTATGACATTTATGAACTCATTGAACAATACCCAGTAATGATGTTTATACCAACATAGAAATACTCATATCAAACCTGATTCTTAAATTGTGACTCACACAATATGAACTTAGACACATAATTCATACCCCATACTCAGATGCTTAGCCCAAATCAGTAGGAAAAAAGTTCTACGACAGCACTGTCCTTGAGAAATTGAATGAGAGCCACATATAAAATGTTTAAGTTCTCTAGGGGCCATATTAGAAGAATTTTTAAAAAGTGAAATTACTTTAATATGTTTTATTTAACCCAATATATCCCAAGTCTCACCACTCCAATGTGCTGTCAATATAAAATTATTACTGAGCTATTTTACGTTCCTTCTCTAGTACTGTCTTTGAAATCCAGTGTTTATTTTACTCTCAAAGCACATCTCAATTCAGAGTTTTCACATGCCAAGTGCTCAACAGCCAAATGTGGCAGGTGGTTGCTGTAATGAACATCACAGTTCTAGAGGGAAGTGATTTTAGAATCTTGTTCTGACTCCATCACTAAACAAGGTAACCTTGGAAATGTCACTTAAATTGTAAGTTTCATTTTGTCATCTGTGAGATGGGCATAGTATCCATTGTATCTGCCCTGAGAAGTTATAAGAAATCTTAAATTTTAAAGTAATTCAACATGTGTTTCACATTATAAGGAATGACTTTGATCTTACTTTACTTTCATGATTTTTATCCCTCCTAAATTAATAATAAACACATAAAGCACTCAAAAGGATTACTGTTACTGTAACTACTACTACTACTATTATTACCATTATTTGTACTGTGGTTTTAAAAATATACACTATGTGATGTTTAGTTTTCTCTAAGTGAAATTAGAACTCACACAAATGTCCCTTCTGAATGGAGTCATTAGCCAATATTTCAAAAAGAACATGCACAGGAATTTCAATAAATTGGAAATACTTAATGATGCTAATGTGCAAATACTGGGCAGATAGATGACCTGCTGATGGGTACCATATGCATTTCCATTACCAGAAAATTGGAAATAGCATAGATTATGAAGGAAATAATGAATAATAGCACAGAATTTTAATTAATACTGAAATACTCTAAGTTTAAATCACGATGACATATAACAATGCTATGGCAGCAACTCTAGATTTCTATCTTTATATAACTGCTGAAAGGTAAGTGAAGTTGAATAAAGTGTTTGGCACTTAATTTTTTTACATATCTTAATGTTATCCATTTGATACAGAAGATTTTGATTGCTTAGTTGATTATATGCAGCATAGCAAAGCATAATAAATGGGGTTTGACTCCTTTCCTACAGCTCGAGTTTGTCACTGTAACTAGTATTTTGTGTGGTAAGGAGACTGGGTGTCCTGTCACTGATATTCTTGAACTCAGTTCCAAAATTCAAGTCCCTGTTACATACAAAGTGCTCTGCTAAGATGGATATAACACCTCACCACAATTTTTTAAATCTGTTACGAAGGTCAAAGTCATCTGAAGAAAATTAAGTTTTACAATGATTCACTGTGCTTTGAAAAAAAATGTTACTGCCTTTAAAATCCCCTCGGCAGTAGACTGATTGGTTGAATGTCCCCAATTATTTGCTTTTCTGTGCATCCATGCCTATTTTGCTACATGTCTTTGCAGTAATAATTACTAATGAGATTGAATCTATTCTCTCTTTTTACATATTTTTTTATTGTGGTAAAATATACATAGCATAAAATCTACCATCATAACCATTTTTAAGTGTACAGTTCAAAGACATTAAGTACATTCACATTGTGCAATTATCACCACCATCCACCTCCAGAACTTCTTCATCTTCGCAAACTGAAATTCTGTACCCATTAAACACTAATTCCCCATTCCTATCTCCAGCCCCTGGCAACTATCATTCTATTTTGTCTACACAATTTTGATGATTCTAGGAACCTCATATATGTGGAATCTATTTGTCCTTTTATGACTTATTTCACTTAGATTAATATCATAAAAGTTCATCCATTTTATAGCATAGTCAAAATTTCCTTCCTTTTAAGATAGAATAATATTCCATTATGTGTGTGTGTATACCACATTTTGTGTATCCACTCATTTATCAGTGGACACTTGGCTTGCTTCCACTTTTGAGCTACTGTGAATAGTGTTGTTATGAACATGGGTATGAAAATATCTGTTTGGGGTCCTTTCTTCAATTCTTTTGGATACAGACCCAGATGTGGAATTTTACATTTAATTCTTTTGAGGAATGACCATACCATTTTCCCCAGGGGATACACCATTTTACATTCCTGCCAGCTATGCTCACTTCCTTGCCAACACTTGTTATTTTCTTCCTTTCTGATTACAACGAAACTAATGAGTGTGAAATGGTATCTCATTGTGGTTTTGATTTGAATTTATTCCCTTACTCCTGAATCTGACTTTGGTACTAACTTTGGTCAATGGAATATTAGCACAGCAACTCAATAATAATCTTTAAAAAAATGCTTATGCCTTGCTCTCTGCCAATAACATGGGAAGAACAAGCTCAGGCTTGCCTGTTGGAAGAGGGAATATGAGGAACAAAGCTGAGTTGCTCAAGTCATCCCAGACAAGGCCATCCTAGATTAGGTAATAGGCAGCTGATCCTCAAACATGTGAGTGAGGCCAGCCAAGATGAGCAGAGCGACCCAGCTGACCTGCTCTGAGTGCAGAGACACAGTGAGCCCAGCTGACATCAACCAAGCATAGCCAAATCAGCCAAACCCAGTTCAAATCAGAGAAACTCCACAGACTTGAGGCTAAATAAACTAATATCTTTGCTTTATTTTGTAGCCGTATCTATATATACATAATCTTTTGGGATAAACCAATAAATAAATTATTGCATGAAACTCTATTGTTACATAATGAGTCAAGGTAGAAGTATCAGTGGTAAGAATGTACCAAAACAAAAGATCAATTAATTAAATGTTGCCAGAGTACAGTGGAGCATACCATTAGAATCGGGACGGAAATACTGAATTTTGCTTTTTTTAAGAAAGTACATTTTCCTTTCTCCAACCATTCTTTCAAACCATGGCCAGTGTGTCTGGCTCCCGAAACCTCTTTCCAAAAATCCATAACTGAAAAAGGGAAGAATCAAGGGCATTGGTTTGTACCTATGGAAGACCCAAAAATTTATGAATCTAGGCATGACCATCTTTCTCATAGTTCGAGATGAAAATCTCATTGGCTACACAATTTTCTTTTCACTTAACCCACTCCCTGTGACCTATGGTCATCTTATGAGCCCTTCCTCTATTTTGTACCTGGCCTGTTATAGGCTTGTATGTTTCCTGCCTGACCTCTGTCAACATTTGAGTCATAACCCTGATGTGGAATTATGACTTCCTTTGGTTTCTTCTTCTTGTGTTCCCTGCAAATGTAAATTTTCAGAAAACAGAAACAAAACATGACTTGGATATTAGGAATGTTATGCTTGGTTTGCTATTGAAGATAGCTTTGTTTAACTATGGAAATTCAAATTCCAAGAACTTTAAACACAGTTAGAAACAAGTATGTTTTTTCCCCATTTGGTTTCTTTCTCTCCTACATTTTGGACGGTATTCTCACAGATGTCATTATCATCATTATTTTCATTACTCATGAAATGAGCCATGTAGCATGCTCAAGTGGAAGCTAAGGAGCTTGGTGCCAATTTTTGTCCTGTGATCAATTTGCAATGGCTTGCTGTTCTGGTCTTGACTGAGACAGATTAATAACATCTTAAGGTAAAATGCTATTGATTCATCTACTCTTAAAAAAAATCCCTATTCCCACAGAAATTTGTTATTTCTGATTCATCAGATCCTCTTATTTAGTTCTTTAGTCTAACAACATTATTTTTATAAATAGACACCCTTCCCCAGCAATGTCAGAGTATACCAATACCACAGGGATTTTATTAAATGCATTTAATTGAGATGGGCATGCCAAGGGAACACTTCGTTTCATAATAATAAAAAAAGCAAAAAGAACAAAATCTAGTCCCAATTTCCCTACAGAAATATCATTTCAAGGATAATTTTTCAGTGTTATAACTTATGTCATGAGAAATGCATCAAAACTATTTGACACATAAGAAGTCATCTGATATATCTTTTCTTAACCTATGTAACAAGAATGTCTAACCTGGAGAACAACAGGCCACCAAGGAGACCATGGATTAAAGTCAGGCAGTCCACGGGGAGGGGGAAGGGTAAGCTGGATGAAGTGAGACAGTGGCATGGACATATATACACTGCCAAATGTAAAACATATAGCTACTGGGAAGCAGCCATATAGCACAGGGAGATCAGCTCGGTGCTTTGTGACCACCTAGAGGTGTGGGGTAGGGAGGGAGGGAGGGAGACGCCAAGAGGGAAGAGATATGGGGACATATGTATCACTGATTCACTCTGTTATAAAGCAGAAACTAACACACCATTGTAAAGCAATTATACTCCAATAAAGATGTTAAAAAAAAATTATATCCTTCGTTTCTCACTAACCTGTACCTGATTTAGCTTTTCCTTCAATCATGAATGCAGACAACAAATTCCAGTACTGTTAGCAGAATCTATGGTTCTATCAGGAAAAATCAAGATATTTTTGTATTACACTGCAGTTGTTGCAAATAGTTCAATATATTAATGTTCACCACTACTTCAAAATTATGGTAATAATTAGGTAATAATAAATCCTATTATTGTGTTGAAGAAGTATACATGTTACTATGTCACAAGTTTGTTTTTATTCTGAGGATTGTATTTAAACATAATAGGTTTCCTTTAATCGTAGGTGTTCTATTTTTTACCTTTAATAATTCAAAAAAGAGGTCCACAGGCTTTACCATGTTCCGTAAGAGGTCCATGGTACAAAATTGCTTAAGGACTTCTGCTTATCAGAAATATATTCTCTGGTGGAAGAGGCTTGTTGAACCTCTTAAGATAGCGAAAATAGCATCCATTTAGGAGATGTGAAATTCGATGAGTCACTAACCGAAAATTTTGTGTGGGCAGCCCCAAGGAAAACTAAAATAAGCAATATCTGAGGCAGTCCTCCTGTCTCTGAGCTCGATGCCCTAATTCTGCCTGTGCCTAAGTTTACCCAGGACCCCCCTGGACAGCATGCCGTTTTCCCTCCTTTCTTGGAAGTTCTCAAATGTTGAGACTTTTATCAATATTCCATTAAAACTAGGTCCCTACTACAAATATAAAGTACTGACAGGTGTTTTAATGTTCAGTGCCTTATTGGAAAATTATTTGCACTTTTACAGAAGCTTTATGGAGCCAGTGTCACAACTGATTACAGAAAATTCTCAAATGTGAGGAAAAGAAAGAAGACACTGTTGACAATCAGGAGTTCATAAGCTCAAGCTTCTCTACTCACCTGCATTTCCAAAAACTCTAGAAAAGGTCAAGCTCACAAACTGGGCTACGCATTAGAGGCAAATTCCCAGGTTTGAGTTAAACTAGGGATATGAATTCTACTCTTTTGCTAAATTAGAAAATAATAAAAATCACAATGGAAGTTTTTTTCTTCACACCTATGAGAGACCCTCTGAAAGCAAACAGGTTTGGACCAACATTCCAAAATCCAGATGTTTTCCAAAGCTCAACATATCTGTAGGTGTCTTCAACCTAGCTTAGTTTGTCCCATGTCATACCCTCTTCTTAGATCTGAATATCTGAATTAACATATATTCGTTTCTAGTAAGATGAGCAGCATACGACATGAAATATCACAAGACAGCAAATGATTCAGCCAAGTTTTTTCTTCCTCTCTCTCTCTCTCTCTCCATTCCTCTATAATCTAGGGCACCCACTGGATCAGTAGAGGAACATTTTAAGACTTTAAATTTTAAGTTGAAATTGGATAGTTTTAAACAAAAATTGTATTCACATTTCTCTGCCAACCTCAAGGGAAATATACTAACTGAAGATCACATTGAAAGGGAGGTGTATTCAGACACTTCCTGGGTTTTTATATTTAACTTCCTTTAGACTCAAAGCAAGAGCACAGGGAGCCCACCTCCATTTCATAGTCTGTTAGCATATTTCAAAAAGGAGGGAAGAGATGACTGAACAGTTAGAATGTGTAGCAACTCTAACTATGTGGGATGCTGAATAAGATTAGCAACAACTGAAATGCTGAAAGGCCGACAACATCCTCAGAAACAGAGTTAAGAAAAGTCTCGGCATCAGAGATTTAAGAGTGTAGGTCTGTTCCCAACTAGCTTATTATAACAGGAAGATTTAAATTTAGTACATAGTACAGAGCAAACCTGAAGATGGCTGACTCTCTTTGGTCAGGAAATAGATCTTTGACCTTTTTTGAACTGAAAAACTTCAAGAGTAAAACAAACACCCCTGATGTATGAGGTTCACGTATATTCTAATGCACTCAGCAATTAATAACTGCAATGTCATCTGTAGGAGGAATACAGCATTATTCCACTTGGTCACATCCAGAGCCCCTCTGCTTACAGGCCACATCACTGTCATGTTTTGCTTACATCTAGGATCAACATACCCTAAAGAATATGTGTTAGATAAATATAAACATCTTGACAGGTAAATGCAAGTATGGACAGTAATACCTTTGAAAAGCACAAATTAATATGACTTACTTCTATGAGAAATATTTATTCACTTAATTTGGCCCTTTCATACAGCTTCTGTTCTTACCTTCCCCAAATATCATTTATCTGCCAAGTTGTATTTATTTAAAAGCTTTTGGACTATTTAAATGAAATTACACTTAAACTACTTGCAAGGGCAGAGGACAAGGCCTCAGATTTTGGCAGGATCTCTGCCATTTGTTCAATTAACTCACTGATGATCTGAAAGTAAATATGGTATTACAGGGAGTTACATAATGCCCATCTACGTGACAATCAGCTGAACTTTATTACCTCTCTCTGAGAAGGCAGAGAGCCAAAGTCATGATGAAATGCAAGCCTCCACCTGGACGCAGCGTGGGGATGGGGATTCAACAATTCACAAAAAGTGCTGGGTTACCTGAATCTGTAGGTCAAGCTCAGGGTTATGGCAAGGATGCCTCCCTAAATTTTGTACCTTGGGTTCCTTGCTTGCTGCACCCAGCCCTGATTTAAATAGTATGATCATTTCAACCACATCTGACATTAGGACACATAGCATACAGGAAGGCAATATTTTCCTTAGTGTGGCTTATAGGACTGAATCAGAAGTACTTGCAAAACCTGGTAAAATTGAAATTTTTTTTATACCAAATCCTTAATCTACTGAGAGAGATGTTCAGAGAATGAGGCCTGATAATTTTCATTTATAATCACTTGAGGAGATTCTGATGCCTTCTAAAATAGATCCTCAATGCAACAGAATGAAACTGGACCCCTATCTTGCATGATGCACAAAAATCAACTCAAAATGCATAACAAGCATGAACATAAGACCTGAAACCATAAACTTCCTGGAAGAAAATACATGGGGTAAAAGCCTTGACATTGGTCTTAGTGATGACTTTTGGGATTTGACAACAAAACCAAAGGCAACAAAAGCAAAAATCAACAAGTGAGACTACATCAAACTAAAAAAGCTTCTGCACAACAAAGGAAACCATCAACAGAATGAAAAGGCAACCTATGGAACGGGAGAAAATATTTGCAAATCATATGGTAAGGAATAAATAAATCCAAAGTATATAAAGAATTCATACAACTCTACAACAACAACAAAATGATTAAAAATGGGCAGAAGATCTGAATAAACATATTTCCAAAGAAGACATACAAATGTCCAGCAGGTACAGGAAAAGGTGCTCAACATCAGTCATCATCAAAGAAATGCAAATTAAAACCACAATATGATAACACCTCACACCCTTTAGAACGGCTATTATCAAAAAGACAAGAAATAGGGCTTCCCTGGCAGCACAGTGATCAAGAATCCACCTGCCAATGCAGGGGACACGGGTTCGAGACCTGCTCCAGGAAGATCCCATATGCTGTGGAGCAACTAAGCCCGTGCACCACAACTACTGAGTCTGCACTCTAGAGACCGTGAGCCACAACTACTGAGCCCGCATGCCACAACAACTGAAGCCCGTGCACCAAGAGCCCGTGCTCTGTTACAACAGAAGCCACCACAATGAGAAGCCCGCGCACCGCAATGAAGAGCAGCCCCCACTCACTGCAACTAGAGAAAGCCCGCGCGCAGCAAGACCCAACACAGCCAAGAAAATAAAATAAATACGATAAATAAATTTTTTAAAAAAAGACAAGAAATAACAACTATTCCCAAGGATGTGGAGAAAAGGGAACCCTCGTGCACTCTTGATGGGAATATAATTGGTGCAGCCACTATGGACAATAATATGGAGGTTCCTCAAAAAATTAAAAATAGAACTACCACACAATCCAGCAATTTCACTTCTGGGAATTTATCCAAAGAAAATGAAAACAGGATATAAAAGAGATATCTGCACTCCCATGTTCATTACAGCATTATTCACAATAGCCAAGATATGGAATTAACCGAAATATCTGTCAATGGATGAACAGATAAAGAGGTACACAATGAAATACTATTCTGCCAAGAGAAAGCAGGAAATCCTGCTGTTTGCAGCAACCTGGATGAACTTTGAGAACATTACGCTAAATGAAATGTCAGACAGAGAAAGACAAATACTGTATGACCTCACTTGCATGTGGCACATAAAAAAGCCAAACTCACAGAAACAGCGTAAACTGGCTGCCAAGGACCAGAAAGTGGAGGAAATAGGTGGAGGTTAGTAAACGGGTACAGATTTTCAGCTATAAAATGAAGTCTGAGGATCTTATGTAAAACATGGTGACTACAGTTGATAACACTATAGTATATAATTGATATTTGCTAAGAGAATAGAACTTAAATATTCAAGGAAATAAGGAAAGAATGGAGGGAGGGAGGGAGGAGGGGAAGGAGGGAGGTCCTTCAAATACTTGCTATATAATCGAGTGATTGATTGAATAAACAGAAGGCAAGTGAAGACTTAGGCGTGGTTTGGGAGTTATCTTGTACTCTGGGCATTTTCCTTGAACTGAAAGAAACACAAGGCAGAAAGGAGAAAAATATCTGCATGTGGATTTACCCATTTACATAACTTACCACGTTGTTTTTCCTAAGAGAACATATTCTAACATCTTCAAATAATTTCATGTAGAAATATTAAATTTAGTCTGCAATATTATTTTGTACTAGATAATAGCAAATACTATTTTCTCAGGTAAGTAAATTGAAAACAAGTGGCAATTCAATTTCTTAACTTTTGTGATCTTACATTTTTTAAATTTCTGGTCCCCAATATTTTACTAGCCTGCTCACCCAGAATGCTATTAAATTAACAAAATATATGTTCTTAAAAAGTCAGACAGAGTACCTTAACAGAAATCATATATGCACTTAAAATGGGAGCACAAAATAAGATACAAGTTTTACACTGTTCTTCAGAAAGCATAGGATTGTGATATTTCCCTCTAGGAGAAAAGGTTATCTTTGGAATCAAACTTTAGGTTGTTTACAGAAGAAATACTTCCGTTTGGGAAGCCGGAATAACGACAGGGATTGGCATTAGACTTTTGATTGTGGAAAACACCTATGACTGTAGTTTACAGGTTGGCATACTGCTGCTGGGAAAGGAAGTTTTGTGTTTTACAGTCTTGAATTCATTTTCGTTTTTTATATCATATACAACTCCTGTGGGTCCACTGAAGCCTTACTCAATAGATACTCTCTGTTATCCCATTTATTACAGCAATGATTATAATATGAAAACATATTTTGGTGCTAACAAAGCCACACTGTAGGCTTAATAGCTAAAGTAGCAAAAGCAGAATGGCCCACCAAGGTACAGTTTCTGAGAAAATATTGCCACAGAATGTGCATCTAGGGAAAAAGAGATTGTTTCTGTGTGTTAGTTCAACATAGGTTATAGTACTTTGGGGGATTACTGGATGGTGTTTTGGAATTGGGGGCTTCTATGAATGTGGCAAAATCTTTTTCTGTTTTCTAGGAACAAATGCCTAGGTTAAAGTGCAGTAACCAGGGTAACAGATTCTGAGAAAAGATGAATCCTCAGTCTTTTTCACCCAGTCACTAGCTCCAGCTCCCAGTCTCATCAGCTTTGGCCCTTTTCCCATAGGTAGAAGGAGAAGATAAATAAAGTTGTCAACACCGAGACCGATGTGATAAAGAAACCGGAGAGTCAGACAGAGAAAGACAAATACTGTATGATATCACTTACACGTGGAATCTAAAAAATAATGCAAATAAATGTATATGCAGAACAGAAACAGACTCACAGACATAGAAAACAAACCTGTGGTTACCAAAGGGAAAAGGGAAGCAGGGAGGAACAAATTAGGGGCATGAGATTAACAGATACAAACCACTAGGTATAAAACAGATAAGCAACAAGGATATACTGTATAGCACAGGGAATTATCTTGTAATAACTTATAATGGAGTATAATCTGCAAATATACTGAATCACTATGCTGTACACCTGAAATTAACAAGCACAATAAATCTCAAGCAATGGAAATATGAGTTTAACATACACAAGAAATAAGCAAGTAACAGGGATGTTAGGAAAATAGGTCTCTGATTTGTTTAGGGTATTTCTCTAGGTAGCCTTTTTAGTAAGGCTGAAGCATAAAACAATGTTTTCCAAAGTTGAGCCTTGGACGACCTGCACAAAATCACTTGGAGAACTTATTGAAAGTGATGTAGTCAGAAATCTGTTCCTCTCTGTCTCTCAAGTCTGCTTTCCTGTGTTGGCATCATCTTCAGGCAGGCTCTCTCCTGAGATGTCACAGGCTGCTCCAAGATTCCTCGTTCTGCACAGGTAGCAAAACAGAAGCTCCTCTGCCCCAGCCTTTACTAGATTACATTCTACTGGTCTGACTCATGTCACATTGATGATTCCTGTACCAGTCATCGTGGAAGGGGGTGAAATATGTCCACGCCTGGGTTGTTTGCCTAACCATGGTGCCAAGATAGAGGTCAGTCTCATCCAAATCTTAGACTGTGGTAGGGGCAGGTACTCCTCAAAATCAGGCTGCAGCTACTAAAAGACAGGAAACTAGATACTGGCCTGGCAGAAACAAGATATGCCTTTTACAAGACAGTTTATATATGTTCATTTAGTTACTTTTTAGATATTAATTTATACATTTATTGGTACCATTCCTGTTCTAAGAAGGATTTAAGAACAAACATCTGCTATTTAAAAACCCACACATGACGGAAAGAGATGAGTTCTCCACACTAGAGTCAACCTAGATATGAAGAAGTGAAGCCTATCTGCTTCGTTTTTTTAACGATTTTATTAAGGTATGATTAACATGTAAAAATCTCTACATATTTAATGTATACAAATCTATGAGTTTGGAGATAAGAATACATGCATGGAACCATCACCACCATCAAGGCCACAGACATATCCATCACCTCCCAAACTTGCTTCTCACTCCCTTTGTTACTATTAATATTGCTATTTTTATTTTCTGTGTCTGGTAAGAACACGTAACATAAGATCTACATGGGTAGCCCTGGAGCACATTGTGCTAAGTGAAAGAAGTTAGACACGAAGACAAATACTACATGATATTACTTACACGTGGAATCTAAAATAGTCAAACTCACAGAAGCAGACAATATAATGGTGGTTGTCGGGGCTGAGGGGAAGGGAAATGAGGAGGTGATGCTCAAAGGTTACAAAGTTTCAGCCATGCAAAATAAGTTCTGGAGATCTACTATATAGAGCATAGTACCTATAGCTAACGGTACTGTATTGTATATTTAACATGTGCTACCAGAGTTACTCATATGGTTACAGTATTAATCAACGTAGAAGCTCCCTGGGGGTACTTTTAAAATTCTTAATTGTTTTTTATAATCTCTGCCCTTGCTCTGCATTTCTTTGCCTCGTTTACTTCTACACCTTCTTACTTCTCATTTTTGCTCTCTCTAGTTTGGCCTTCCCACAATCTTCCCATGAGCTTAAAATGGTTTAGTTTGGAAAGCAGACCAAGAACATAAAACTATTAAAAGCATCACATGAATTTGGAATTGTATTCAGCTGCTAAAACAGGCCTCAAATAACAGTTGTTTGAGCAAGATACAGTTTTATTTTCTCAATATGGAAGCCCAGAAGAAGTAGGACAACCAGGGCTGATATGAAAGATGGACAATATTCTCATTGTCCTAAGCCTCTTCCATCTTACTGTCACATCGTCTTTAGCATGTGCCTTTCATTCTCAAGGTTGTCTCAATGGAAACAGAGAATATGCCACTGCAACCATAATGTTCCCAGAGAAGGGTGGAAGATGGGAAAAGGGGGAAGGACAGACAGCGTGCATCTTGTCACCAAGTTGCTCCCTTTACAAATTTTTTCCTGGAGTCTCTACCAAATAAATGACTCCTGCTTACACATCAGTCATTTTTATCTGCCAGGAAGACTGGGCATTGCAGGACTTTGGTTTTGTTTTTCGTTTCTTGAGCAGGGCACATTGCTTCCCTTCCCTATCTCCACAATTCATGGAAATGTTACTAATGAAGAAAGAGAAGATAAATATTGAACAATTTACAATGTTCAGCACAAGTGAGTATCCACTGGTTCTTGAGACTCTGCAAATTTAAACCTCAAACTCAAGAGCAACTCATTGTTTCTTTAAGAAACTCTCCCATAAAAATCTTGATAATGCCTCCCACAAATTAAAATGAAAATCAATTTGACTTTAATTTCATCCAGTTTGATTAGACAATAAACATTAAGGAGTAATTTAATGAACAGGAGTGCTCATATTTTAGAAGATAATGGTATCATAAAGTAGAGCCACTATACTATAAATGGGCAATATGCATTCCCAATTTCTCCAGGGGGAAGGTTTATGAGCCCAAATCCCAGACAGAGGTAACACCTTATTGTTATTGGAAACTCGGTCACATAGCTCTCTGCTACCAGATAAGAAATCTAAGGAAGCCTTTTGTTTATACAACATGGGTAACTCAGTTCCCTAACCTGCTATTAATGTCACCTCATTGGATCCCAGGGCATATTCTTTACCTGAGCCCACCAAATTATGTGTGTTTTCTGGTCAACAAAGGCAAAGGAACTTTTTATTAATTTGAGAGAATAGTAGAGCGTAATAAAATACAGTGAAACCACCATTCCCTTGGCATAAACATCCATTTACTGAAGAACAAACTGCAGACTTAGTCATTTAATTCTAAGAATCCCTCTAGTCCAGATTGCTATATTCACTAATGCTTTCCAGACTGATCGTAATTCTTCTACTTTTGCCTCCTTTGCAGCCTATTTTAGTTGGAAAGTTACTAACATCCCCCATTTCTAATATTGTAAATGGGTTGTCCACTGAAATGATGTATGTCATCGTAAAAGTAGGAGAGAAGCAAAAGAGCTCTGCTAGGCAATGTGTCCCTACTATTAATGCTGTGGCAATATGTTTCCATAATTTGTTTTGTTTTGTTTGTAGTTTACTGCTATACCAGCATCAATTCCTGTGTGTGTGTGTGTGTGTGTGTGTGTGTGTGTGTGTGTGTGTGTGTGTCACAGGACCCTGATTTTTCTTTGAATATAAATTTAGCAGGAAAATAGATCAAGATCCCCTCAACTCCTGGCCAAGGGTGAGCAGGATGCCAGATGCTCTCTTCCTGGAACTTGAATTTTAAGCAGAAAAACCCACAGATTAAAAAGTTCAAGTTCATTCATCCAAAAGAAGTACCCTATAAGGACCATCCATTTCTGCTCCCTGAATTTTCAGAGCAACTGTAGTCATTTATAAAGTTTACAATCTTTACACAATTGTTCAACAATTCTCCGAACTACTCTATATCCTTTTAACAAATATCTACTTTGCTTAGGCTTATCCGAGTTTGTTTTATTTGCTTTCGACTAAAGAACCATAATTGATATGAAGAGCGAAGACCAAATGTGATAATGCACAAGCCCCCAAAGTCCCTCTACATCCCTGAGTGCTGTGCTTCTAAAGTAAATGGGGGGAAGATAATCCCCCCCAATTCTTGAAAGAAAAATATAGGTTAACTCTACAGAAAAAGTGCTACATAGTTCCAAAAGTTTGATTTATAACTCAGAGCTTCTACAGTTCATGTCCATGTCTTGGCATACAGGTATTTTTAATGATTTAATTCTAGCTGTCTGATGCACTGAAGGAAATTTAAAGATTTGAACCAATATACCACTGTTTTTAAAGTACAATTTTATTTTTTATATGTATATATATATATATATATTTTTTTTTTTTTTTTTTTGTGGTACGCGGGCCTCTCACTGTTGTGGCCTCTCCCGTTGCGGAGCACAGGCTCCGGACGCGCAGGCTCAGCGGCCATGGCTCACGGGCCCAGCCGCTCCACGGCACATGGGATCATCCTGGACCGGGGCATGAACCCGTGTCCCCTGAATCCGCAGGCGGACTCTCAACCACTGCGCCACCAGGGAAGCCCTTTATTATATTTTTAAATAGAGGATTTAGTATTGGAAAGAATTAGATACTCTGACCTGAGCCACAGTAAGAAATAAGGGAAAAAAGATACTCAGTAGAAGGAACTTTGTTCCTAGAGCCCAACTAGCTTCAATCTTTACTACTCTTTATATTACATGTGGCACCTTTCAGAGACAGAAAAATAAGCCTTTTCCCTAAATGGTCCTTATCTTTGGTCTTCTTCCTATATCAACTATAAATTACAATTACTGGGAAATTAAAAGTGGCATTAGTTGAAGGTTACTACCTTTGTATAGGTGGATCAGAAGTTCTTTCTTAATCGATCAAAATGCTTGGGCAGTATTATCAAAGAATAAGAAGCCAGCCATGAAGAACAGAGAACAATATTTAGGGAGAAAATAGAATACTATGCACATAAATTTCTATTGTCTTCCTTTACTACACATCTCTTCTTCCAGCCTTCAATTTCATGCACTTATAGTAAGAATTTTTTTCTAGTTCATCTCTATAGAAAAAAAAAAATTAAAAGCTCAAACTCTTCTTTACAGATTGCTACTTATCAAAGTTCTGAAGGGCTTTCAAAGCATCTAATAAGAAAACAAGTTGTCTTTGGTACATAAAGAAGTGCAAAACAGTATTTGACAATAACAATTTACATTTTACTTACTCAACTGCACATTTGATTACCCATATCCAAACATGAAATTGGTATTTCTTTCACCAAATTTTAAAGCCGAGAAACAGGGTATAAAATGATAAATGAGGAATAAACTGGTTTCCTGTGAAAGAATTTTAGGGATGCTTAAAGGAAGAAATAAAGAGAATCAATCTGAATTGTACTAGCATGGGAAAATGATTGCTTTCTGTTTGCATTGTGGAAGTATAGTGTTATGGTGTATTTATGTTTTATTTATTTTTCAATTGTGAACTATTTTGTGCATAGAAAATAGCACCTATAATGCTTAAAGTTTGTTAGATGTATGGTTTAAATAATGATAAAAACAACACCTAGCACCCAGAACCTAGCTTAAGGAAGAGACCCTTATGGGTATTTTGAAGATCTCTGCATGTTCCTCCCTGAACAGAGGCCCTCCATACCCCGCTGAGAGGTAACAGCTGTACTAAATTTCTTTTAATCATCATTTGGTTTTCCTTCGACTTGCCCTACAAACAGATGTCCCTAGTTGAAAAGCTTGCTCATGCATGTTTTTAAGGTTTAGGTAGATCTTTCCACCACTTTTATTTATTGATTGATCCGCATTGTTTTTAAAATCCATCTACGTTTCATTACTAAATAGTAAACCACTGTAGGCACAAACCAAATTTGCTTATCTACTGTTTTTAATGATGGAAGTTGGACTGTTTCCGCTATTAAGAAAAAAAGCTGTGATAAATACACGTATCTTATCACTTAGAAATGTGTAAGAGTTTATCCAAGGTGTGAGCGTACAATACCTTATACAATTGCTGTTAAGGTACATGCATCTGCTTTTCTCCTAGATAATACTAACGTTTCCCACGTGATTATACAGTTGACCCTTGAACAACAGGGGTCCACTTATACAGGGATTTTTTAAAAATAAACATACTGGAAAATTTTTGGAGATTTGCAACAATTTGAAAAAACTCGCAGATGAACCTAGTAGTCTAGAAATATCGAAAAAATTAAGAAAAAGTTAGGTACGTCATAAATTCATAAATTATATGTAGATACTAGTCTATTTTATCATTTACTACTATAAAATATACAGAAATCTATCATAAAAAGTTAAAATTTACCAAAACTTATGTATACAAACTGTACATGGCGCCACTTACAGACAAGAAAAATGTAAACAAATGTAAAGTTGAAGAATTAAGTCATAACTGCATAAAATTGACGGTAGTACATACCGTAGTCCTGCTATAATTTCACAGCCACCTCCTGTTGCTACTGCGGAGAGCTCGAGTGCTGCATCAGCTTCAAACGCCAGAGACGCCAATCATCTCCACCTGAGCCCGTGCGTCTCGCCCGTAAAATCTCATCTCGCGGGAACATGAGCTCTCGCAGTTCTCGCGTGTTTTCCATCGTATTTAGTGAAATACCTTAAACCTTGAATAAGACCATGAAACCCATGCAAAGTGCTACTAGTGGTGCTGGAAGTGCTCCGAAGAAGCAGAGAAAGGTCATGACATTACAGGAAAAGTCTGAATTGCTTGCTATGTACCGTAAATTGAGGTCTGCAGCTGTTGTTGCCGCCATTTCAAGATAAGTGAATCCTGTGTAAGGACCATTGTAAAAAAAGAAAAGCAGATTCATGAAGCCATCCCTGCAGCTATACCAGCAGGCACGAAAACCTTGTATTTTGCAAAATAACTTTTAATCTCTTATTAACAATGCAGCTTCTATGTGGGTGCAGGATTGTTATAAGAAAGGATACCTGTAGACCCTAATAGGATTGGAGAAAAAGTGAAGTCAATATATGACAACTTAAAGCAAAAGGAAGGCAAAGTATATAAAGCTGGAGAGTTTAATTCGAGCAAAGGATTGGCACCATATAAAAAACTTCAGAGAAATTAGAAAGTCAGACAGAAATTACAGTGTATTTCCATAAAGTTTGCCGAGTGTGCCTGCCCCTCTTTTCTCCCTTCACCTCCCCCACCTCTTCTGCCTCTGTGACTCCTTAGCAAAACCAACCCTTCCTTCTCTTCCTCCTTAGCCTACTAAACGTGAAGGCGACAAAGATGAAGACGTTTATGATGATCCATTTCTACTTAATGTAGTAAATAATCATCATGTTGTACACTTAATAAACCTATCTGTTGTGTATGTGTGCGTGTCTTTGTGTGAAAGTCTAATAACTATATGGAAAGAACTATTTAAGATGTTTTTGTGTCATCATCATCATCACCTATGTATTCATCATTAGAACATCGTGTACAAGACAGTCTGGATATTAATCCTATGAGAGTCATAAGTATTACAAATACATCATTGTTTTTAGTTTGCACTTTCATGATTTAGTCTTTTGATAAATGTAAGGTCTTACCTTTAATGTAAAGTTAGTAATTTTCTCCTGTATAATTTGACGGTTTGTGTCGTGTTTAAGAATATAATAAAGAATATGTTTCTCGGGCTTCCCTGGTGGCGCAGTGGTTGAGAGTCCGCCTGCCGATGCGGGGGACGCGGGTTCGTGCCTCGGTCCGGCAAGATCCCACATGCCGCGGAGCGGGTGGACCCGTGAGCCATGGCCGCTGGGCCTGCGTGTCCGGAGCCTGTGCTCCGCAACGGGAGGGGCCACGACAGTGAGAGGCCCGCGTTCCGCAAAAAAAAAAAAAAAAAAGTATGTTTCTCTAAAAATATGTAATTACATCTTTTATAATTAATGTCACCAAGAATTGATGTTTGTGTGTGGGTCTGTAGAAGTGGGATTCAATTTCATATCTTTCCACATAAACAAACGTGCGCCCATTAACTTTTTTATTGCTAAGCCCACCTTTTTTCAAATCATCAGTACAGCACTTCTGTAATATAATGTTTTCATATATAAACATGAAATATTTGGATATATGGATATATTTCTAGGATTTCTAACATTCCATTGATTAATTTATCTATTAGCAAGAGTTTTTTTGCACCTGCTGTTGCTTCTACCTGGAAAGCATTTCCGGCAGGTCTTTTCTTGGCTTACTCTTTTCTCCATTTAGGTCCTTTTTTCAAAGGGTACTTTTCTGACAATTTTAACGTAAAATAGTCCCCATTCTCTCATTTTTACTCCATCTCATATTGTATTCACTATATCCTTTACCACTGCTTTATATTTATACTTACTTGTCTGTTTATTGCCTGCATCTTCCATTAAAATGTAGAACCATGAGAGCTGAGACCTTGTCTGGCTCATTTATGCATATTCGGTGCCTTTGGAATACTTGGAAGATAGTAGGCATTTAATGAGATGTTTTTCAAGGAATAAATAAAGAAATAGGTATAAAGTTTGCTCTGTCACTTATGAGATGAGGAATCTTGGGCAAGTTACTTAATCATTCTAAATGGCACTTCTAAAATGTCCATATTATTTCCTTATTTGTAGGCTAAGGCTTAGGGATAACGTTTATAATGTGCCTACGATGGTGCCTGGCACACAGAAAGTGCTTTGTAAGTGGTATATACTATTATATATCGTCCACTGATAAGAAGAAACAAGATGCAACTTGCCATCAAGAAAACCCCAAATATCAGGGCTTCCCTAGTGGCGCAGTGGTTGAGAGTCCGCCTGCCGATGCACGGGACACGGGTTCGTGCCCCGGTCCGGGAAAATCCCACATGCCGCGGAGCCGCTGGGCCCGTGAGCCACCGCCGCGGAGCCTGCGCGTGTGCGTGCGGAGCCTGCGCCTGCGCGTGTGCGTGCGGAGCTTGCGCGTGCGCGTCCGGAGCCTGCGCGTGCGCGTCCGGAGCCTGCGCGCCGGGCACCTGTGCTCTGCAACGGCAGAGGCCTCAACAGTGAGAGGTCCGCGTACCGCAAGAAAAAAAAAAGAAAACCCCAAATATAAAGATACAAAATATCAAATGAGAATTTTGGACTCTGATTATAAAAAAATGAAAGATATTTAGAGAGAACCCCCTTGAACTACTTTAAATAGAAGAGGGACTCCATTAGGAGATTACAGTGATATCTCATGGAGCACAAGACTGGAAATGGGGAACGCAAGGAGTCCTCCTTCTCCCCCTCTCATTGCTGCTTCCCTCTGCAATTAATTTAATGTCTTCTTCATTTCAACTAGCTTTCTGTTTTTTAGTTAATAGAGTAGCCACAGGCTACTGAATTTATATGTTACAAATTCAGCCAATCAAAAAGAGGTCAATCTTATTTTTTCAAAGTCCCAATTCCAAATTTTCATGGAAAGGATTGATTTGACTGCTTTGATTTATAGACCTACCATTCAACAAATTGGTTGTGGTTAAAGAGCAAGGGTCATATTGTACAAATATAGCAGCTCCCTCTAATCCATGTGGGTGGAGAGAGCAATTACCTGCTCCCCAAAAGGAAGCAGACCTCAATAAGTTAAGGGGGCTGAGAGGATCATGGATAGGCATCCACTCTCACTATATTTTTTTTGAATGTTAACAGTGTCCTTTAAGCATCAGCTCACAAAAGAACCACAATCACAGGCATAGTACAGTGAAAAGACCACTACCCTGAAAGTTAAAAGACTTGGTTTCCAGTATCTAGTTAACCAGCTGGAAAAATTCAGAGAAGTCACTGTACAGTAAAAGGGTTAAATTAAACAGTATTACTTTTTATTGCTTTAAATGTTTAAAATTCAATCCTTTCAATGATGGGCTAAATTCCAGGATATGTTGATGACTATAAATAATATTTATTTTTCTCCAAAGTTAAAGGCAGATAGATATTGGGATTGACTTTCCTATCATGAAACTCTTATTTTACCTGGCATACTGAATGGCTCCAAAAGGGCAAGGCACTGAGAAGGATATATTTTTCTTCCCTCATTTGACCTAACATTCCTCTGGAGGGGTCACTCCCATGGTGACAGCTTCTGGGAAATTTGACAGTACCATCACCAATTAAAGTGCCTCTTTTTCTTGACAGTCAGTACCTATTTTATTCTAGATGTGCAATTTGGCCTCTTTCTGTCATAAACCTTCTCTCTTGGATAGCAGTTTGAGGAAACAGACACCGCTACTTGATTTCTCTCATACCATGCGAAGTTTCAGCCCACTGAAATCTCATCCACATGGCACTAATTCATTTTCCCTTTACAGCCCTCAAATTCAAAAGGCACTATCCACAGGTCCACGAGGCAAAAGACCAAGTAGATAATAGTTTGCAAATGATATAGACAGCAAAGCCATTAAGGTAAAAAAAATAAAATACTGTGTTTTTATTCCCGTCTTGCCCCTAGGTTCTTCATGACCTTTTTTTTTTTTTTCTTAGATTCCATATATATGTGTTAGCATACGGTATTTGTTTTTCTACTAGAGAATGGATTTGAGGATATGGGGAGGGGGAAGGGTAAGCTGTGACAAAGTGAGAGAGTGGCATGGACATATATACACTACCAAACGTAAAATAGATAGCTAGTGGGAAGCAGCCGCATAAAACAGAGAGATCAGCTCGGTGCTTTGTGACCACCTAGAGGCGGGGGATAGGGAGGGTGGGAGGGAGGGAGATGCAAGAGGGAGGAGATATGGGAATGTGTGTATATGTATAACTGATTCACTTTGTTATAAAGCAGAAACTAACACACCATTGTAAAGCAACTATACTCCAATAAAGATGTTAAAAAAAAAATACTGTGTTAACAACTGTATTACAGTAATGTAGGCCACATTCATACCTGAAAAAGAATGATTAGAGAAGCTAAGGCTTCTTTTTCTGAGCAACCACCAGAACCGGTATTAAGCTAAGATGTTTAAATAGGTTATCTCATTTAATCCTGTCACAAAATCTCCATTCTTAAAATGAGGAAAAGAAGGCTTGAAGAAGAGACTCCCAAATTACACAGAAAAAAAAAATATTTTTTAGTGCAAGTTTCACAAACTCAAATGTTCACAGGAGCCAAGCAGGTAAGACAAACGAATAAATTAGGTGTGGCACTTGCATATTAAACAAGAAAAATTTTCTTTGCCTCTAGAATTAAGAGTACAGCAACTTTCAAGTATACAATACAGTATTATTGACTATAATTTCAAATGTTCTCACCACAAAAAAAGAAAGGGTAATTATGTGACATGATGGAGGTGTTAGCTAATGCTATGGTGTTAATCCTTTTGTAGGATATAAGTGTATCAAATCAACACGTACATCTTAAACTTAGACAATGTTATATATCAATTATATCTCAATAAATCTGAAAGAAGAAAAAGAGAACACTGTCTCCTTTTCCTTGAAAATCCCCACCCTCTAGATCCATCCTTCATTTTTGAAGGTACATTTTCTCTATAAAAAAGGCAACAATGTGAAAGAAATGGTCACTGCTTATTGTCCCAGCTTTGCAGTCAGGACAACAATATAGAAGGATAGATATTATGGCAAACTGTAGAGGTCATGTCTTGACTAAATGGAGGAGACAGAGTAACTCTCTAGTTGATAGTTCCCCTAGGATATGGACACATTTTTCAAGGGAAGATGCAAGTCTGGATTTTTACATGAAGTCCTTCAATTTTTAAATGCTGGCTCAAACAATTTAAAAATATAATACATAGGCCAAATAAAATACACCTGTGGATAAGTAAAAAATGAAGCTTCTGGATAGTGCACACCTGGGTTTGAAACCGAACTATGCCACATAACAACTATGTCCTTAGCTTCTCTAATCCTCAGTTTTCTCATTTGTAAAATAGAGATTAAAAATAGTACCTTTAAAAGAATCATTAAAAGGATTACATGAGATAAAAAGAAGCACTCAGTACACAGTAAATGGTCAATAAATGTTAGCTAATGCTAAGTAAATGCTAAGTAAATGAGTCAGGATTTAAACTAAAGTTTACCTTCCTCCAAAGCTCATACTTTTCACATTATATCACCATTTATTTAACCAGCTGAGGATCCTTCACCGTGATTTAAGGACCTCTCCTAATTTTGTTCCATCATGTAGTTGCTTTCCCCCCATATAATTGTGATTAATCCCCTGAACTTACTTTAGCTAGCACACTTAAGAAGCTAAACATTGGCTTTGGTCACCAATAAAAGAAATACCCAGAAAGTTTAGGCTCAACGGTATCACAAAAGTTGTGTGTGCATGTGAATGTGTGTATGTATGTGTGTGTGCGTCCCATATCTCACTCTGCATGCCAAGATGTTTACATATTCCTAAAACCAGCGTATTTTATGATCTCAAGATGGCTGCTAATGCATGGTATACATGCTTCCTTATCCACATGTAGCAGGAAAAGAGAATATCTTTACTCCTGAATTCTCAGCAAAACCCTGAATTTCACTTCTATTAGAACTAAGGTGACATGAGAATGGGATGGCAACCCCAGAACCAAAGCATACAATCAATGAAATGAATTGATCTGACTGGCTTAGTCTACCTAGGTTTTTGGCTTCACCACTAGATGCCCACAAGAGAAACTGGCAAGTGTTTTCGAAAGGGATTGAGGAGAGGGTTATAAAAGAAGATATCAACAAATGTCCACTAAACTGGTTTTGAAATTTTGTTTCTTTGGAGAATTGAAGGGTAAGTTTTATTACCAGGGGGTGTTGAGTTAGCCATGGACTGCACCAGTTATGCTCAGTGATAATTTTACATTAAATAATGCCACACTTTAACACAAAGTAAAGTGATACTTAGTATCACAAACTCTTACAGCTTAAAAACTACAAGAAATCTTAGAGAGCAGCTAATGCAACATATATATTTGATAGATAAATAAAAATGTTTCCTGAATAGCATAAATGTCATGCTTAACATCAAACTTAAAAGTTAATTGTATTTTATATGTTTATATTTCTCTACTCATATTTATGTTTTCTTTGAGCAGCTTAGAAAAAAGATACAAAACAAACCTCAATCTTTATAGAGAAAATTTAGATTGATAAAACATAAAGCAATTTTTAAACCAGACTTACATTCTCTAAGTACCTCTAAGAGAAGACAACTGATGGATCCCTGTTTGAGGGAGGAAATAGATAATAGTCTCTACATCTGCCTGGGCACATGCTATGGTCCCACATAGTAATTCATCTGGCTTGATGTATTTTCAAGTTTTCCAGCCTATAATATGAAAAGAGAAAAGAGAAGAAGAAACAGAGAAAGGGGATGGGAAGGGAAGAGAAGGGAAGGGAAAGAAATAGCTTAATTACTAGACCTTGTATTTTGTCAAAGGCGAATCTTTTTCAAGGTTTTCAGATTTAGAAAAAAAAATTATATTGTTCTCGGATTTTGTCTCTGCCAACATCAATAGCAGAGTATTGTCAGAAGTGGTAAGCAATGCTATACTAATACAATGCAATACCATACCAGACCATACCATACCATGCCATATCATACCATACCATACAATGCAACACAATACTATATATATATACACACATATACAAATATATACATATATATGCTTCACTTGATAGGGAAACCAAATCCATTATAAAATCTACATCTTTACAAGTTTTTTGTTTGTTTAGGGATAACAATAGTAGTATGATAAACCTGTGTTCTATACTCCTAACTTGAAAGTTAAAACATTGTGTTTTTATAGCTTTCAAAGATATTCCATAATTAAACCCTCTAAAAGGTAAAGAATCTGTGCATATCCAAAGCAAGAAGAAAAATAAGCAAAGATTTTATAATGACTTTTCCCAAAACATACATTTCTCAATCTCACTATTCTTCCTGGTATTTTTCTCACATAAAAAAGTATGATTTATAGCCTAGACTTTTAATGGAATAATGATCCTAATGTTAAGATTAACTATGGTCTGGATGGAACTGCTGTGTCAAACAACAGAACACAGGTTGAAAAAAGCCAATTTGGGGTTTAAATTAAAGATTGAAAAAAAGTTTTTTTTATTTCTCTGGAAATAATAGCCTTCTTGGACTACGTGATTATCATTGTGTCCCTAATTCACTGGTAAATAAAGATTTACAGAGTATATATGTGGCTGCACAGCAAATAATCTTTGAACTACTTTTACCACTAGTTCGACCGTTCGTTGGATGTTATTCATCAATGTTTCACTTCAGGGAAAAAATACTTGGAGCAGTGTGAAAATTATTTCTTTAACAGGTAGCACCACATTTCTTTTTGTGGAGGGAACCAACTTTGTGTAGGGAATGCAATGAAACAAAAGCGAGTTCAGGAAAAGTGAAAGTGGTGATAGGTTGGCAAAAACAAGCACAACAGAAGAAATATTTAAAATTCTCCGCACTGGAGAAAAAGAGATAAAGTATCCTCTTTTGGTTGCCTTTAGTTACCTATCGTATACACAGAGAATCAAAAGTGGGGAAGGTGTGAGAACAAAGAAGAGAGAAGGAGGCACGAAGAGGGTGAGGAAACACAACCAGGGAGCCTGAAACTCAACTTCTGGAAATAGCTACAGGACTTCTAAAAACAGGCATGTCTTACTGTGAATTTTAAGTTCTATGTGTTTCTTCAGGGTAAAACTCTCCATCTACTCAAAAATTCAGGAAAACCTGGACACAAATTCCTTAAATAAATGGTTTGGTGAAAAGTGAGGGGGAAGGCTAAGAAGGCTGCTTCTTGGTTCATGTGGTGTGAAACAGAGACAGAGGCAGAATGGACAGACCATCCCCAAACTGACCTTATTCATCAGAAGATGATGACTTTATTCATCACTCATCTCAAGGACCTTAAATAGTATCTGGCATGTAGTAGGTGCTTAATAAATATTTGTTGGTTGAAGGAATGAATGCATGAATGAATTAATTAATTAATGGAGAATTTGAAAGGCAGCAGTGATTTTAAGAAAGTAAGCCCTTTGGGAACCATGCAAATCCTGGAGAGGTGGTCATACTGTTATATATGAAATGAAGTTTCAAGTAATCTTTTCCAAATCTTACAGGTCAATAAAAGCCTGTTTAACATCTAGTTTACATCTAGGTTAACATTTAAGACTTTTAAAAATCATTGTTTCAAGAATAAATATGACCAAAAGGTTTGTTTTTTTTTTAATCTTAAAGTATCTACTTTTGCTTGCCTTTAATTACCTATTGTACAGAGACTCAAAAGGTTTCTAAAGTTACTACTAAAAATAAATGTCCAGAGGATAATTTAAAACTACTGGAAGAAAAGCATCCTGAAATACAGCTTTATAGACACTCTAGTTAAACCAAAAACTCTATCAGGCTGATTTCAAAGTATTAAAGGGTTAAGGCTAACAAATTACCTTAAAACTTAGTGGCTTAAAAGAGCAAAAAATATGCATCACCTCCCAGTTTCTATGGATTGAAATGTAAGAACTACTTAGCCCAGTGATCCTGGCTTGGAGTGTCACAGGAGGTTGCAGCCATGATGTTGGCCACGGCTCAGTTTTCTGAAGGTTTGAATGGGCTGGAGGATTTCCTCCCAAGGTGGTTCATTCAAGTAGCTGGCAAGTCAGTACTGTTTCTTGGCAGAAGGACTCAGTTCCTCATTACAAGGATCTCTCCTTAGGGCTGCTTGAGTGTCCTCACAAGACAGGCAACTTCCACTTTCCAAGTGATTCAAAAGAAAGAAAGAAGCTTCAGTATATTTTACAACCACCCTTGAAAGTGACACACCATGACTTCCACCACATTTGATTCATTAGAGGAAAGTCACCAAGTACAGCCCATAGTCAAGAGGAGGGAAATTAGGCTCCACATTTTATAGACAGGCGTGCCAAAGGTTTGGGGGACACATTTTAAAACCACCACAATTACTGTGAGTCAAAAATTTTAAGTATTCAGTTAAAAAGCTATATTTTAAATATATGTTGTACTTCAGTACTATAATGCAATTTAACAATTTAATGACCTTTTTTTTTTTTTTGGCTCCGTTGGGTCTTTGTTGCTGCTCGCGGGCTTTCTCTAGTTGCGGTAAGCGGGGGCTACTCTTCGTTGCGGTGTGAGGGCTTCTCATTGCAGAGGCTTCTCTTGTTGCGGGGCATGGGTTCCAGGTACGCAGGCTTCAGTAGTTGTGGCACACGGTCTTCAGTAGTTGTGGCACGTGGGCTTCAGTAGTTGTGGCTCGTGGGCTTTAGAGCTCAGTAGTTGTGGCGCACGGGCTTAGTTGCTCTGCGGCATGTGGGATCTTCCCGGACCAAGGCTAGAACCCGTGTCCCCTGCATTGGCAGGCGGATTCTTAACCACTGCGTCACCAGGGAAGTCCCTTCACTGACTATTATTTTAGCAATTAGAAATGCATTATTTAGCAAATTAGAAGTAAAGTAGTCCGTGAAGAATATTCCTTTACTGTGTCACATTACTGAAGAATGTTGTTAAAATTAGATCTTAAATACAACTTCTTTAATGCCAAATCAGCAAGGTCTGCCAGGTTGATGAATTTTTATCTCATTTTTCCATCTTTATTCATTATTCCTGACATTTTTATTTAATTAAAACTTGGCCATCTCCAAATGAAATTGAAAATAGTTTTTAAAGACAGACATCAATGCTTTGCATTCTAACAAAGGACAACGTGTGTATAGTTTCATGCATGCATTCCCAGAAAATATGTAGGTATTTATAGGCACTGTAGTGTATCAGAATAAAATTGATAATTCATTAAAATCACTTTAAAGAGCTGTCCTTGCCATTGGGTTTGAAGATGAACTTCTAGCTCACGACATTTCCTTTTGAAGGAATCGCTTTAAGAACACAAGTTATATTAACCTTAATGTACATCACAACAAGAAATAAAAAATGTCATAGTAAAAACATTCAGTTGAAGAACTGCTACCCTTAGGCAACACAGAGAATGTTACCACCAGGCTTTGTAAAACAATAAGTATTTGATATCTTTTAGGGACCACTACTAAAGAGTTGTTATGAATGAGGATATTAGATCTTAAGATTCCTATATCTATTTGTGCTTTTGATTAATCACTTATAAATTTAAACAACAAAAAATCATGGAGATTGTTGACATACAAGAAAGAAAATTAGCATTAAATATTAGAGATCTTTCCTAAATAATGCATTGTTTGAATAACCAGACTTGCTTTAATTAATATTTTCCATTGCATGTTTATTCATACCAGAAAGGGGAATAATTCATGTACAGACTATTGAACCAATTTTCTGCAAATGTTAGAGAAACAGTGGACACCTAATTTGACCAGAAATGGAAAAACATGACTGCTAGCTGATAATGATCATATTTTACTCTGAAATTATGGGTCAAAATTGTAATGTTTACCTCCCTACTTCACTTAAAAACTTGTTGTGCTATTTTCCCACGTGTAATCTCCTCAAGGAACTTCTAATGTCATTGAGGAAATTAGACCAGTATACATAGAAGGATCCCAGAATCCCGTTTAAGGCAGTATATGAAGAAGTCCTGGGTTTTAATGATTATGGTATAAGAGGTCACACAATTCCAACACTGAATGCACCTCTAATATATATATTAGTATCCCTTTAGCTGAGGCCCTATGAATAACATGATTCCTGTTAGAAATGGAAGTTATCAACAGATTTTTCAAAGGTTCTAAGGGCAATATAATTAGTAACAATAAAAGATATATAACCCATCAATAGTATAACATTTAACTGTTCATATACAAATTTTAATACTAACGAGCATCTCTTCCTCAAAGCAAGTCATACATAAGACTTACATTCCAAAAGGAGGACTCCATATGTACCTAGACCAAGCCAGAAACAAAAAATGAAAGTTTAATCTAGTGTTGTATTTGCAAGTTTTAATAACTGGAATCTTGAAGAAAGTAAATAATTCTGGGTTAACCTAAGTTTTCAGCATATTTGCCATTCATCACTGGGTAGAGTATAGTCAAATTTGATCTTTTGCATTGACAGGCATTTTTAACTATATATTTAAGGTAACCACAGAAAATAATATCATCCAACACTGATCCATCATAATAATTCATGATTAGTATTTTCTCAAAAAAAGACATTGAGTTATATGCTATTATAACCATATTAAATGCTTATTCATACTAATACAAAAAGAAAAACATAGTCACCTACTCACACAAAGATTTCTAACTTTATAATAGCTAATGATCTTCCTAATATTAAGAAACCTACAAAACTCTAGACTGACTCAGATGCTCCACTGCAGACTAAACATTCTCGAATAAAAACCAGAGCTGGGCAGTAGTTAAAGCAGCAAAAACAAGTTTTACTCAGGACTATCGCAATAAGGTAAAAGTGACTCAGTACCAAACCTGGATTAATTGCAAATACAGGGCAAGTGGGAATATACAGCCCAGGAGTGGAAGGGGAGGGAGGGTAGTGGATGGAAAATTATTAAGGGGAACACCAGGGATAAGGAGAATTTCACCTAAACTGACCTAACAGGGTTCTTTGCTGAAGATAGGCCAGGGTAATTAGGCATCATCTGGGGGTGGTGAAGGAGGAAGAACCTGATCAGATATAGAGGGTGATCAGATATTGAGGATGGGGGTCTCTTGCTAAACTGACTTGGCAGGGTTCTTGCTAAAACTGGATTTTACAAGGAAGTATACAGGTGAGTCCAGGAGAAGGTTCAGGAGCCTAACTAAAGTTTGGTCAATCAAGCAAAGAATCTGTCAACATAAACATAGATGATTTTAGGATACATACTGTAGTGAGGTACAATCACTGCATGATCATTTTCATAGTTAACATCTAGGTTCAAAAAGTTCTAAGTGTGAACACACTTATCAGTAGAGTTTAAAAGAAAAAACTACAGTCATCCTTCAGTATGTATGGGGGATTGGTTCCAGGATCCCCCACAGATACCAAAATTGGACGGTGCTCAAGCCCCGCATATAAAATGGCATAGCATTTTCATACATAACCTACGCACAACTCCCATATACTTTAAATCATCTCTAAATTACTTATAATACCTATTGCAATGTAAATGCTATGTAAATAGTTGTAAATAAAATGTAAATGCTATGTAAATAGCTGCAGGCATGGTACAAACTCAAGTTTCGCTTTTGGAACTTTCTGGAATTTTTTTACAATACATTTTTAATCCACAGTTGGTCGAATCCATGGATACAGAACCTGCAGATACAGAGGGCCAACCGTATTTTTTTTCATAATTGTGAGCACATGGAAGGTCATTCTAAACATATTTTCAAAGTTCAAAACTGTAAAGAAAGAGGCTGATAGATTTGAAAACATAAACATTTCAGAAATTTGAATAATAAAATGCCATTATCAATGTTTACAAAAGACACACTGGCCTCAGCACTAGTCCACTGATCCAATAAGAAGCCTCCACCTTAGAATTTCTTATATTCACTGTTGCCCCTACTAGGAACTCTGTTGCTCAGGTCTCCAGATGTCCTTATTTCTCTCACTTCCTTCAAATTACTACTCAACTGTCACTTTCTCAGTGGGGCCTTTCATGACCACTTTATATAAAATAAATGACACGCCTCCCCAAAAGAAGCAGGTATTCTTATTCCCCCTTACCCTACTTTATTTTGTCCAGAGCATTAGTCCCCATCTGACATACTTTGTACTTAGTTGTTTGTTTATTTTCTGTCTCCATTCCCACTCCAAATAAAAGCATGATCCATGAGGTTAAGGACTTCATTTTGCCACTGCCGTATCCTCGGTAACTAGAATGGTTGCTGCTCCATAGTCTGTGCTCAATAGGTTTTCATTAAATGAATTCCTAAAAGAAAAAAAGGATTTTAAAATATTGCTACATGCTGCCAGATTACCTTCCCAAAATGTTGCAGCAATCACCACTATATGTAAGAATGACTGTAACTGCTTCCCCATACTTTCACCAACACTAGACATTATCAATCTATTGTGTATTTATTTATTATCAAAAGGATAGGTGTAGCTTTTATCAAATGAATAGTCAAACCTAATTTATAGCCAGGAGTATATATTTTTGTTGATAGAGTCCTATGTAACACACTATACAGCATGCAAACAGAAACAATGCAGATAAAGTTTCCGAGTTAATATCCTCAATAGTTCATGCTCGTGCCTTTTAGCTCTAAGAATTAAAATGCAAATAAAATACATCTTCAGGGGAACCTGTGGAAGGCAGTAATCCCTCCATTTCAAGAAAGCATCTTTCAGCCAGCACCATCCTTCTGTGAAATAAGCAATTTCTCTGGCAGGTCTGAAAGAAAGAATGAGAAAAATGAGAGGATCACTCATTATAACTGCCCTCCTGGAATCCTTTCAAGAATATGCTTCCATGATGATAAAGAGAATTCAGAGGCTAAGAGGCACTCTACTAAGATTTACGGGAGGTTTGGAATAGATCCACATGAAAGATAAATACAAATTGCAAAAGAAAGACGGATGTGGCAGTGGTAAAGACATTCCTCATGTGACATGGAAGACCCCAAGGAACAGTGATTCCGGGGATGCAAACTCAGCCTGATGAATAGCTCTTGAGAATGACAGTTGTAAAAGAACATCGAGCAATTGGAAGACCTATGGGGAAATTGGCTTAGAATCTGAAACTAGATGGTCTGTATGATAAAGTTTCTAAGGCACAGATTATCTTTAAAACATCTCAGTGTTCAAAGACCACTGCCATACCCAATGTAGAAATTACAAAGATGGGCCATTCTTTTCATAGTTCTGAGTTAATACAAATAATAGCATAAACCAAAATTAAAACAACTTTCTGCCATTCTTTTCTTTTTAAGTTAGTCTTTCCTCTCATATTTAATAGGATTTTAAAAAGTAAAATAGCTGTCTTTCCAAATTGCAAACTATAGATGTTCTATATAAACGCCAAATAGTCAGGCTTACTTCTAATATTAGCCAAATTCCCCATCTGAGAGACAGAACTTAAGCTGGCATTAAAGCAAAAAAATAATAATAATAATTAATTAATTAACTACTGCCAGATTACAGAAGACTTGGATCATTTCAATGATGTTGCCAACAGATGGCAAATTCAGAGCAATGGGAGGTAATGACAAAATAATTACTTCTCAAGCCAAGATCCAAGCTAAGAGTGTGCTCTCTGAGAAACAATGATTCTGCTCACTGCTGAGGGAAAAGACATACACACACAAATATTAGGAGAAAAATAATCAAATCTATAGAAATTAAGGCTGAGAACTAAGGTTAAAAATATTCTAGTAGAAGGAAAGGAAAAAGGGACGGAATATTTTAAATATGCCAATTAAGAATAAAATTATATTAAAATTATTCAATGGTAATAATGCTGACCTTTTTAAAGCAGTATATATATAGTCCATGTCCTTTTACAAGTATGTCCTCATTCAACCCACAGGAACGCTATGAGCTTGATTTTATTATTACCCACATTTTACAGATAAGGAAACTGAGGGATAAAGAAGTTAAATAACCTTCCCAAGGTCACAACTTGTAAGTGGTAGAGCCAAGATTCATTGCTAGACGTTCTGATTCCAGAGACCCTATCCTGGACATCACACCACTATGTATCAGGTTAAATGTTGCATGTAAACACCCAAAAGGCAGTTTAACTTTCTGTTTGAAGGCAACCCAGCTCTGTAAGCCTAGTTCACTATGACAGCATTGCTCTGCTCGCATAAAACTCAAAGATTCATTGATTCAAACATTTAATTAGCACTACGTATAACACAAACATCACATCAGGCACTAGAGAGATGACAATTTATTTCCAGCTCAGGAACAGCTTATAGCCCAGCAGGAAATAATACAGATATGTAAACAAAAATAATCATAATGTGATACAGGAAGTGACATCCTATGAGGTACATTTAAAATATAAAAAGTTACAGACTTACCAAAATACTATTGCATTTTTATCTCACGCAGGGAGCGGGAAATGAGAAGAGAGAAAAGGATAAGAAAGAAATAATGGCTGAAAGCTTCCCAAACCTGAGGAGAGATTCGGATATTCAAGTTCATGGAGCATATAGGTCATGTTAAAACTTCAATTCAAAATAATCTTCTCCAAGACACAGCATAAGAAAATTGCCTAAAATCAAAGTCAAAAAGAGAGTTTAAAAAGCAGCAAGAAAAATCAAATTTCTTTCATACAAGGAAACCTCCATAAGGTTATTAGCAGATTTCTCAGCAGAGACATTACAGACCAAGAAAGAATGGGAAGATATATTCAAAGTGGTGAAAGAAAAAAAACTGCCATCCCAAGAATACCCAGCGAAGTTATCCTTCAGAAATGAAGATGAGATAAAGAATTTCCTAACACCTACCTCACAAGAAACACTGAAAGCAATTCTTGAAGATGAAATGAAAGGATACCAACTAGTAACATGAAAACTTATGAAAATAAATAGCATACTAGTGAAGGCAATATATAATCAAATTCAGAATACACTAATACTGTAATATGGTGGTATATTAACCACTTAACGCTAATATAAAGGTTTAAGAACAAAAGTAATAAAAATAGCTATAGTTACGATAACTTATTAATGGATACACAATATAAAAAGATGTAAAGTGTAACATCAAAAATATAAAATGTGGAGGGGGAAATGAAACAGTAGACTTTTCATATGCAATTGAAATTTAGCTGTTATCAGCTTAAAACAGACCGTTATAACTATAAGATATTTGAGGTAAGCCTCAGGGTAACCACAAAGCAAAAACCTCTAGTAAATACATGCAAGATAGAGAAAGACATTAAAATATACTGCCATGGAAAATAATTAATTTACAAAGGAAGACAGCAAGAGAGGAACAAAGGAATAAAGGAATTACAAAACAGCAAGAAAACAATTAATGAGATGGCAACAGTAAGTACTTACATATCAATAATTACTTTAAATGTAAATGGCTGAATGGAGACAAAATAAGACCCAACCATATGCTGCCCACAAGAGACTTACTTCAGCTTCAAGGACACACATAAGCTCAAAGTGAAGGGATGGAAAATGTTATCCCACACAAATGGATACCAAAAGACAGCGGGGTAGCTATACTTATAGCAGACAAAATTAATAGACTTCAAGTAAAAAATAGTAACAAGAGACAAAGAAGGGCATTATATAATGATAAAGGGTCAATTCATTAAGATAATATAACAATTGTAAGTATATATGCATCCAACATCAGAGCACTTAAATATATTAAGCAAATATTAACAGATCTGAAGGAGTAATAGACAATAATATAATAATAATAGTAGGTTACTTCAACATCCCACTTCAAAAATGGATAGATTAATCCAGACAGAAAATCAATAAGGAAACATTAAATTTGAACTATACTTTAGACAAAACAGACCCGACAAATATATACAGACATTCCATCCAACAGCAGCAAAATACAGTTTTCTCAAACACACATGGCATATTATCCAGGATAGGTCATATGTTAGGTAACAAAACAAATATCAAAAAATTTAAAAAGACTGAAATTATACCAAATATATTTTCTGACCACAATGGAATGAAACTAGAAATCAATAACAGGGGAAAAATGGGAAAATTTATTAAAATGTGGAAATTAAACAAGATGCCACTGAACAACCAATGGGTCACAAGAAATCAAAAGGGAAATCAAAAAATACCTTGAAATGGATAAAAATGAAAAAATATACTAAAACTTATGGGATGCAGCAAAAGCAGTGCTAAAAGGGACGTTTATAGCAATAAATGCCTACATTAAGAAAAAAGAAAGATCTCAAACAACCTAACTTTACACCTTAAGAAACTAGATAAAGAAGAATAAACTAACCTCAAAGTTAGAAGAAGGAGGACATAAAAAAAGATCAGAACAAAAATAAATGAAATAGAGAATGAAAAACACAGAAATGATCAATGAAACTAAGAAATGATCAATGAAACTAACAGCTGACTCTTTGAAAAAATAAACAAATTTGACAAACCTTTAGCTAGTCTCACCAAGAAAAAAATGAGTACTCAAACAAGTAAAATTATAAATGAAAAAGGCAACAGTACAACTGATAAAACACAAAGGATCATAAGAGACTACTATGAATGATTATATGCCAACAAATTGGACAACCTAGAAGAAATTAATTAAATTTTTAGTAACAAACAACCTACTAACCCTGAACCATGAAGAAATAGAAAATCTGACAGGTCAGTAACCAGTAAAGAGATTGAAGCAGTAATCTAAAACCTCCCAACAAGGAATATCCCAGGACCAGATGGTTTCCCCGATAAGTTCTACCAAACATTTAAATAAGAATGAATGCCAATCATTCTCAAACTCTTCCAAAAAATTGAAGAGGAGGCAACATTTCCAATCTCAGTTTTCTAGGCTAGCATTACTTTATACCAAAGACAGATATGGGGCTTCCCTGGTGGCACAGTGGTTGAGGGTCCGCCTGCCAATGCAGGGGACACGGGTTTGTACCCCGGTCTGGGAGGATCCCACATGCCGCGGAGCGGCTGGGTCCGTGGGCCATGGCCGCTGGGCCTGCATGTCCAGAGCCTGTGCTCCACAACGGGAGAGGCCATGACAGTGAGAGGCCCATATACTGCAAAAAAAAAAAAAAAAGACAGATATGGATACTACAAGAAAAGAAAACTACAGGCCAATATCCCTAATGAATATAGATGCAAAAATTCTCCAAAAAACACTAGGTAACCAAATTCAACATCACATTAAAAGAATTTTAGGACTTCCATGGTGGCACATTGGTTAAGAATCTGCCTGCCAATGCAGGGAACACAGTTTCGAGCCCTGGCCCAGGAAGATCCCACATGACGCAGAGCAACTAAGTCCACACACCACAACTACTGAGCCTGTGCTCTAGAGCCCACGAGCCACAACTACTGAGCCCACGTGCCACAACTACTGAAGCCCACGCACCTAGAGCCCATGTTCCACAAGAAGAGAAGCCACTTCAATGAGAAGCCCACGCACCACAACAAAGAGTAGCCCCCGCTCTCCGCAACTAGAGAAAAGCCCGCGTGCAGCCACGAAGACCCAATGCAGCCAAAAATAAATTAATTAATAAATTTATTAAAATAAAATAAATAAAAGAATTTTATGCCATGATCAAGTGGGATTTATCCCTGAGATGAAAGTGTGGCTCAACATACAAAAATCAATAAATGTGATACACCATATTAATAAAATGAAAGATTAACATCATATGATCTCAATAGATGCAGAGAAAGCATCTGACAAAATTCATCATTTCATGATAAAAACTCTCAGCAAATTAGGTATAGAAGGAATGTACCTCAACATAATAAAGGTCATTATATGATAAGCCCACAGTTAACATCATACTCAACAGGGAAAGGTTGAAAGCTTTTGCTCTAATATCAGGAGCAAGATAAGGGTGCCTACTCTCACTACTCCTATTCAACATAGTACAGAAAGTCCTAGCCAGAGCAATTAGGCAAGAAAAAGAATAAAAGGCAAAAGGCATCCAAACTGGAGAGGAAGAAATAAATTGTCTTAGTTTGCTAACGACATGATCTTGTATATAGAAAATGCTATAGAAACTACCAAAAAAACTGTTAGACCTGATAAACAAATTCAGTAAAGTTTCAGGATAGAAAATCAACATACAAAAATCAATTGCATTGGTATATACTAACAATGAACTATCTGAAAAAAAGATAAAGAAAACAATCCCATTTACAACAAAGTCAAAAACAATGAAAACTTAGAAATAAATTTAACCAAGTGAAAGATCTAGACACTGAAAACTATAATACATTCATGAAGAAATTAAAGAAGCCACAAATAAATGGAGAGAGATCCTGTTTTCATAGGTCAGAACTAACTAACATTGTTAAAATGTCCATACTACCCAAAGCAATCTACAGATTCAGTGCAATCCCTAACAAGTTTCCAATAGCATTTTTCACAGATATGGAAAAAACAACTCTAAAATTGTATGTAACCACAAATGACCCTTACAGCCAAAGTAATCTTGAGAAAAAACAAAGCTAGAGGCACGATACGTCCTGATTTCAAACTATATTATAAAGCTATAGTAATCAAAACAGTATGATACTGGAATAAAAATAGACACATAGACCAATGAAATAGAATCAAGGATGCAGATTGAAACCCTTGCACATGTGCTCATATAATTTTTGACAAGGGAAGCAAGAATACTCGATGGGGAAAGAATAGTCTCTTCGATAAATGATGTTGGAAAAAAATGGATAGTCACATGCAAGAGAATGAAACTGGACCCCTATATTACACCATTCACAAAAATGCAATGCATTAAAGACTTAAATATAAGGTCTGAACTGGTAAAATTCCTGGTAGAAAATACAGCGAAATGCTCCTTGCCATAGGTCTTGGCAATGATATTTTTGGATGTGAAACTAAAAGCACAAGCAACAAAAGCAAAATCACCAAGTGGGATTATATCAAATTAAACAGCTTCTGCACAGCAAAAGAAACAATCAACAAAATGAAAAGGCAACCTATGGAATGGAGCACATGTATGCAAACCATATATTTGATAAGGGGTTAATATCCAAAATATATAAGGAACTCATATAACTCAATAGCAAAGAAAAAATTCTGATTTTAAAATGGGCAGAGGACTTGAATAGACATATTTCCAAAGAAGATATACAAATAGCCAACAGGTACATGAAAAGTTGTTCAACATCATTAATCAACAGGGAAGTGCAAAACAAAACCACAATGAGATACTACCTCACACCTGATAAAATGACCATTATCAAAAAGACAAGAAATAGCAACTGTTGGTAAGGATGTAGAGAAAAAGGAGCCCTTGTACACTGTTGGAAGGAATGTAAATTGGTGCAGCCATTATGGAAAACAGTATGGGGGTTCCTGAAAAAATTAAAAATAGAACTACTATATGATCCAGAAATTCCACTCCTGGGTATTTAACTGAAGAAAACAAAAGCACTAATTCAAAAAAATATATGCACCCTCATGTTTACTGCAGCATTTTTTACAATAGCCAAGATATGAAAATAACCTAAGTGTCCATCAATGAATGAACGGATAAAGATGACATGATTATTATATATATATACACATATATATGTATGTGTATATCTATACATATATGTATATATACACATATGTACATGTATATACATATATTATACTACACACACACACACAATGGAATACTATTCAGCCAGGAAAAAAATGAAAGCTACCATTTGCAACAACATGGATGGAACTTAAGAGCATTGCGCTAAGTTAAATGAGTCAGATAGAGAAAAACAAATACCATGTGATCTTATTTAATATGTGAAATTTTAAAAAACAACAAATGAACAAACAAAAACTAGTTCATAGACACTTGCCAGAAGTGGGGGGTAGGAGATAGGTAAGTGGGCAAAGGGGGTCAAAATAAATGTCATGGAGATGTAATGTACATCATGAGGATTATAGTTAATAATACTGTGTTGCATATTTGCAAGTTGCTGAGAGTAGATCTTAAAAATCTTGATCACAAGAAAACCAATTGTAACTATGTATGGTGATGGTGATGGATGTTAACTAGACTTACTGTGGTGATCATTCTGCCATATATACAAGTATCAAATCATTATGCTTTATACCTGCAACTTATGTTATATGTCAATTATAATTATAATACCTCAATTTTAAAAAAGTATTCAAATATAAAGTGCAGGCTACAGCAAAAGAAAAGGCAAAAAAATTTTTTTTACATAAGCAGTACTCCAGTTGATAACGTTTTTTGCACAGGGGCTTAGATTAACAATTCTAAACAACTATGTATGTATACTGGAATTGAACAATGAAGTAAATGGATGGTGGGTGGTGGGAGCAGGTTTTTCACTATTTGAGAGGAAATTATAGACAAGCAAGGGGACAAGACTAGAATGACCCTTGTGGTAATGGATTAGAATGGGAGACATCAGTATAAACTCACGTTTAGCTTAATATAAATATAGATGGAAATGTATAGGAATACTTACAGATATGTGTAATCTCAATCTGACCTGGAGAATATTCTGCAAAATACATGAACAGTACTCCTCAAACTATCAAGGTCATCAAATACAAGGGAAGTCTAAGAAGCTGTCACAAACAAGAGGAGCCTAAGGAACCATGACGTGTAAATGTAATGTGGTATCTTGGATGGGATCCTGGAACAGAAAAAAGACATTAAACGACAAAAACTAAAGAAATCTGAGTAAAATCTGGACTTTAGTTGGTAAGAATGTATCAATGCTGGTCCATCAGTTGGGCTAAATGTATCATACTAATGTATATATTAATAATAGGGGAAACCAAGTATGAGGTATTATGGGAACTCTCTGTACTATCTTCACAACTTTTGTGTAAGTCTAAAACTACTATAAAATGTAAACGTTTATTAAATATAAACATCTATCATAAGAAATAAAAAGAATTTAAAGAATGTATGAATCAAATTGAATATTTTTACATTTATGAGTTTCTAAAAAGAAAAATAGCATCCTATGAATATGTACCTCCAAGTATTACGTGGTTAAGTACCTTAAAAACTTATACACGGGAAAGATGGACATTTTTCTCAATATGTAAGAATATTACAAGAATAGAGCAACTTTTTAGCAAATTCCAAGAAGCAGGACTTCTGAAAAAAATAAAGGACTCAAGTAAAAAGTTGCAGGACAAACCTGAAGTGGACAGAATTGGTATTATTAAAGAATAAGACTGTCTCCCTGAATGACTCTCGATTCCTAGGAAGGCTTGTTCTTATTTTCTAACCAAAACTTTCAAAAAGATGGGCTTGAAATGAACTGCCAAAGACTGAATGGACAGTGGTCAATTGTCAAATCAACTGAACAAAAGAGGATCATGGACGCTCAGAGCTGGCAAAATCACCAGGGTCAAACCTTTATTTCTTACATGAGGAGGCTGAGATGCAGAGAGATGAGGTGTCTTGTCCTACAAAATACGTGCAGCTGCTGATTCAGGATTCTAGAGCCGAATTCCCTCTGTCTCCAGGGCCATGCTTCTCCCAGTGTATAACACCAGTGACAGCGAATGACTGCTACCTGTTACTTCTTATAGCCATTGCTTCCCCAGTACACTCTCATTCTCTCCCTTCTCTTGGGATAGACAAAGGTTTTTCTATTGCAATCCACTTACTCATTGAGCATATACAGAGACTCAAATAGTTCTCTATGCAGTACCCCATGCATCCTCTACCCAGGATAAGAATTGACACAATCGATAACAGTAAACTTCTAGTCCATTCCTAAAAGACAAGAAAAGGTACTAATATAAAGCAGCTATGCCCTAAGGTGACAAGTTAATACTGGAACTGGAGTGAACAGCCTCCTACCATAATAAACCCAGAAACTTCATTAAAGTAATGTTTGCTTATTAAACTGGAACCAATTAAAAGTAATCAACAAAAAAGTGATCTATTTCTTCTACTATATTAATTCAATTTGGATGAGAATAATCTATACCTCAAATTAATCACTTCAGTGGGAGTTGGTTAAAACAGTTAGGTTTTCCAGCCTATCAATTTTTAAACTAAAATGGAGAAAAACACAAAAGCAGTTCAGTTTAAATAAAAGTACTTTGAAGCTTTGAACTTCAAAATAATCAGATATTGAGCAGACATAGCTATTTTTCCAACGTAGATCCTAATTAGTTTTCTTCGGTCTGAGGCTGAGATGCATCTAATAAACTTGCAAATTTAGCAATTATCTGCAAAAATCTTTTCCTTTAAATAACTTGAGAGTTGTCTCCTGGGACTAAAAATATACGCAACAGATAGAGAAATGTTTAAAAATGACAAATTTGCCTGACTAAAATATACTTAGAAATGTGAAAAATCTGTGCTTAAATAAGTTACCTCAAAATTGCATCACGTGACCATGAATTTCAAACTTATTAAACTTTCAAAATCTCAAAGGTGTAAGGAAAATGTCAGCAGTTCCTGGCAAGCAAGAGTAAACTTTATACTATGATAATGCTTCACAGACTGCAAAGTCTGAATTTCAGAGCAGAAAGAAATCTCAGCAACCACCTAAATGAAATTCTGTGTTTCACATTTGTTTATTATACTTACAATCTGAGTTAACTCCCAGAAGGGACAAGGGTAGTTGGGATTAAAACCCCAGGGTACTGCCTGCTCACTCAGTGCTTGCCACCTCTTCCCATCATAACGTGCAGCCCCCTCAGTTTCCTCTCTTCAGAGCTGGGTGGCTGCCAGGTTTATATAACAAAGAAACCTGCACTCCCTCATCCTCATCTGTTTTCTTGGTTCCTCTTCACCCTAAAAGTCAAGACTATTTACTTTGGGATCTTTATTTCCTCATAGAGCACAAGCCCTGACTGTTTGCTTTCTAGCTTAAAGCAATAGGTCTAAAATATAATACAACCTTTATTCTTTTCCTTCTAAAATAGGGTGACAGTAAGTAAAATATATCTTTCAGATCCAGGACAAGCAAAGGAGAAGTTATTAAAGTATATGCCAATTAACAAATAATCATACTAAGTGGAGCTCCCCTCAGTGACTCAACATAGTTGTTTTTGTTTTTGTTCCGCTCCGCGGAACGTGGGATCCTCCCGGACCGGGGCACGAACCAGTGTCCCCTGCATCGGCAGGCGGACTCTCAACCACTGCGCCACCAGGGAAGCCCAATAGAGTTGGTTTTGTTGCAAAGAAGCAGGCTCTGGAGTCAGACTTCCAGAGACCTTAAATCCTGCTTCTCCCACTGATTAACTGTGTGACTTTAAGCTCGATGTTCTTCTTACCACATCCTCACCAGTTTTATATTTCAAAAATAAAAAGGAAAGAAAATATCAATATACATATATTTATATATCTGAAATTATAAAAATATGTAATTATATATAAAATTATATATATAAGTCCCTGGATTACTGCCTCAATGCCTCTTTTTAAAATGTCAAATAACACATTATTTCATTACTTTTTATCTTTCAGGGGTTATCTCTGCTATACTAAACATGTGTCAGTCAGCCTATTATGTAATCCAGGGGCTACTTACACAAGTTCCTTAAAATTTCCAAGTCTCCGGTTTCCTCATGTATAATCCTTAAAGAATAAAAGGAGACAACAACTATTCTGCTATGAGTTAAATGTAGAGATTTAGCAGACTTTTCACCCTCTTCTAGTCTTCTCCCTTTATAACAGAGGCTAGAATCTTAGGAACTATATTTCTCAGACTCCTTTGCCAATGTGATTCTAGATATAGTTTAGTTTCTACAATTCGGGTGAGTTTTGGAAGACAAGACAGCTACAGTACATTACTCTTCCTTTGGTAGTAGCAGGTAATCATGTGACCTCTGGCATACATAATGCTTCACAGAGGCCTCTGGATACTTCCCACCCCCATCCCCACCCACACCTCAGCATTACCTATCTTCATGCTACAAGTTGTCTTTTCCTAACATGGCAAAAGCAGCAACCTCTTGATCCTCTAAAAATCTAGAGCCAACAGAAAGTCAGTGACTTTTCCTGACCTTCACTCTTCAAGCCCATCCAATAATTTTGTAATCAACTAATCACCTGTATTAAATTCCTCTCTTCACAAAATACTTAGAATAATGTCTGTTTTCCTGACTGCCCTGACTGATAAACCTATAAAGTATTCGTCACAGTGCAGTGCCTAGCACAGAGTAGGCACTCAATAAAGATAACTTGTAATGGTAGTAGGAGTAATAGCCACAGCAGGAGGAGGAGTAGAGGCAGTAAACTAAATACCCACATTTTCAAACAAAACAAGGATAAAGTACCACACAAATTAGGGGAAGTTCTGGATTATGGAAATCATAAGAGAAACGCTACCTTAGTTTTTAGAATTTGATGCAATAATTCAATTCAGCTGTCATGCTATTTTGTTGAACAATATATGGATTTGCAAGTATTGTTTGTGTATTTTATATCCTTTTGATTTGGAAGAATGATCTCTAGACAAGAAACCAGGAAATCTGGATTCAAATCTCACTCAGCCAATTTTTAAACTGTGATCTTGTAGAAGTCAGCTTTTGGTGCTTCAGTTTTCAAATCTGCAAAACGAAGTAGTCGAACCAAATGCTCAGTGAGGGCCTATGTTCTGCTTTTTTAACTAAGTATGTGAAGGGCTTTAAGGTCCTTGAGGACGATTGCCCAAAGTCATTTAAATATTCCCCTGAAATCAAATGTATGTGATTAATTTTCCTAAGAAAGAAAGCATTTGCATATCAAAAGGTATTTTTCATTTTAACATAGCCTAGCTCCTGTCCCAATTATCACCAAATTTTTATTAATAAAGTAATGCTGTCTCATTTCAACCAATTTACTGTGGAGAGAAAAGAGACAGACCTGAAAAGTATCCATTCATTCCAGCTCCATCTCAGACAGCAATTATACACTGGTCTTTTCAATCATCAAATCCAAACAAACAAGTAGCTCCTAGTTTAAAAAAAAAAAAAAAAAGGAAAAAGTAGAGGAGAGAGAGATGAGAGAGATGCAGAGAAAGAAAGACAGAGACAGAGAGACAGAAACAGAGATGAAGACACAAGAGAGAATATGGAAACATTTTGAAAAGTACAAAACACTCAATAAATGTAAATATAGGCAGCTTCAACCACCCACTGGAGAATTAATTAACCAATCAATGAATTCTACTTCTTTATGTTGCTTGAAAGTTTAAATTACCTAAGGCAGTCCAGCAGACAGTGGTGAGAGCATGAGCTTTGAGTCCAAGCAGACACAACTGAATGTCAGATTCAGTAATCACCGGCTGTTTTAACTGTAAACAATTTGACCTCCATGTGCCTCCGTTTCTCATTAGTAACATGAGAATAACAGTAATATCATAGGATTGTTGTGTGGATTAACTGACAAAATACATGTCTACACATGCACTTATCAAGGTATTTAGTATAGAGTAAGTGCTCCATACCTGCTAGTTATTGGTAGAAATTGCCCCTCCCACCTGAGTTGTTCCACTTCATGAACTATCCTTAGCTAACCCATTGGTGCCTTTTGCAGCAATGTCATTATTCTAAGCCCAGCTCTGTAGGGCTAAACTGATTTCAGCCTACCACATGTGAAGATATGCTGAAAGGAAAAACCAGAACAAATCAGAAAGTAAATTAAACTTACTAAGTTGACGCTGAAGTTGAATTATAAAGGAAAAGTATGATCTTTTTAAGTGATTAGGAATACTCTATTCAGTCACAACTCAATCTTTTAATCTGCTTTTATTTTCAGCAGATGCTTACCCATTCAGTCCTAATTAAATTATAAAAATGACTGTGCACCTGACAAGACCAACACATGTGCTGACACTTCCACATGAGCATGACTGATCAGATAACCTTCAGTGACAGAGGATTTTGCAAAATCTAAAAGAAAGAGGGAAAAGATACAAATCCAAGGGGCCTCAGAAAAATATTTCTCAATATACTAATAAACTGGTGTCTTATCAGACAGTTATTCTCAAAGTGTGGTCCATGGCCCTTTATGGGCTGTCACACACTTTACAGTGGGCCATGAACTTCTCCAATTCAGTGGCAATATCATTAACAAATATTCCTTAGATGTAATATGTGCTATTAACTATTCTAGATGCTGAGGATACAGCAGTAAATAATATAGAACAAGCCCTTGCTCTCCTGGGCTTACTTTCTAGTGTCCAGAGACAGACACATAAAAATTAATAATATATATTCTGTGTCAGACGATGATAAGTGCTTTGGAGAATAATAAACAGTGAAGGTGCATAGAATTGCCATGGTGGGGAGCAAGTTTCAATTTTAAATAGAATAGTCAGGGAAAGGCTCACCAAGATGATAACATTTGAGTAAAGATCTCAGTGAGGTGAGTTGTAAGCCATTTGCATATTTGGGGAAAGAGAATTCCAGGCAGAGGGAAGAAAAAGGCAAAGACACTGGGGTGAGGAAGTATAAGGAAGTCAGCGTGGCCAATCTTTTTTCTAACTCCTTTTTTCACTCAATGCAGTAAGTGCACCATGGAATATTTTGACTTTCCCAAAACGACCTCCCCAAAATCAGGAAAGTCCTCTGAGGCACTGCTGCAAGTTGAGCCCTGTACAGTGGAGACCTGGGCAAATTACTCAGAACAACATGATACCATTAAAAAAGAAGCATGTCCAATGAAGATTCATTTTGTGCTGGTATATGCTTCAAGGCACTTCCCTAACTTTATCTCATAAGAACTCCAAGGACTGAGCCACCATCTCCCTCCAGAGCCACCCTGATTTCTATATTTGGGTTACTTTCCTACACAGTTTGCCATGGACTGATATACAGTTTTAAGACTTCTTCCCTTCCTTTCCCTGCCCCTTCTTTAGACAGATTCTTTAAAGGTTTTCCCTGTGATTTTACCAATAACAACTCTTGGAAAAGCAAGGGGAATTAATAGCATAATAAACACAGGGATCCTACCAAGTTGTAAGACAGGACACGGGGAGGGGGAAGGGTAAACTGGGATGAAGTGAGAGAGTGGCATGGACATATATACACTACCAAATGTAAAACAGATAGCTAGTGGGAAGCAGCGCACAGGGAGATCAGCTAGGTGCTTTGTGACCACCTAGAGGGGTGGGATAGGGAGGGTGCGAGGGAGACTCAAGAGGGAGGAGATATGGGGATATATGTACATGTACAGCTGATTCACTTTGTTATAAAGCAGAAGCTAACACACCACTGTAAAGCAATTTTACTCCAATAAAGATGTTAAAAAAAAAAGAAGCATGTCCAAATGAATTTCATATCATAGTCTCTTAACTCTGGAAAATACAAGCCCTGTGAATAAAAACTAAAGAATAGCAACCATGTAATAATGGCACTCATTCAATAGTCAGCAAATATTTGGTAAGCATGAATTATGTTTCAGATATTATTCTTTATATTATTATTAGGAATACAAATAAGTAGACCATTTCTTCTCATCCTGGGCTTGGACAGATAAAAGGGACACATTCACAGAATCATGTGATAAAACAATTCATGCACATGGAATCAACTTTCCATCCCAACAAGTGCCATCAGGAACATTCTGAAGACAATTTCCTTTGGAGTCTCACATTATAGCCATGGTAATCTCCATTTACAGACAATCCTGGGATTATCAACTTAATATTATTCACAAGTACTGGATAGCACAGGTTCTAAAAATAGATGTAAACAGATTAGATTCTGTGTTCCTAGCAGAGATAAATTTCACATAAAGCAAGCAAGAAATAAAAAGGTACTCTGGAGAAAAAAACTTTCCACTTACCCTTGGGCTGGACAACCCTTTGGTATTTTATGGATGCAGAAAATAGCACAGACAATTCCCCCTTGTCTTCTATTCCCATGGTGAACATCTGCTGCATTTATCTTTCCACAGTCCATTCTCCCCTTCTCTTAAAGAATCATTTCCTTTTCCACTCTGAGTCTGTTACTTTGATTATGACTCACAACTCCAGTGGTAAGCAAGTGACTGAGATTGAAACAGAGTATTTCCCGTGCCCTTGCAGGGCCAGCTTTACAGGCATGTGAGCTGTGAAGGTGTACAGGGCCCTGCACTTACAAGGGCCTCACACTGGGTTTAATGCTCTTCAGTCTCTGTTTCAAAGTGCTAATAACTTTCTCTTTGAATTTGTGTTTTGTAAATAAAGCCCATGAGACAATAGAATATACATGTGCGCAGAGAAAATACATACAATATGCACCATTCCTGGTCACTCCATTCACATATAAAATTTGTATATCACATTCTGGAGGTCCCATGAATACAACATTCCAGTCTGTAGAGTTATGAAGATTCAAAGCAAACACTAAGAATTTTTACTAAAACTGAGTAATTGAGGCCCCTGAAAACCACACTTTCCACGTGAATCAGGTTTGCTTCAATGGAGAAAAAAGCAATAGCATTCTAGGAAACACAAATGACCAGAAAACCCAATTGTATTCATTTTTTACTGTTACTTTCCTGTATTAGGCAACCACTTATGCTGAAAATAATGACTCAGAAGAAAAGAGAACTATGGGGTAACTCATAGTTCCTTTTCCTTTTGGTCCTTCCTTACTCAACAGTAATCTGAAAGAGGGAGAGTGTTGATAGAATGAGCACATAACCAGAAGTGAAGTTAGTTTGATGAAGCATCTCCACTGCTTTGGTAAGAACAAAATTCATGTGCATGGGCAGGCTATGAAACTTATACAATGTTATAAACCAATGTTACCTCGATTTTTTTGGGGGGGGGGGTTCTTTTTTTGTGGTACGCGAGCCTCTCACTGTTGTGGCCTCTCCCGTTGCGGAGCACAGGCTCCAGACGCGCAGGCCCAGCGGCCATGGCTCACGGGCCCAGCCACTCCGCGGCATGTGGGATCTTCCCGGACCGGGGCATGAACCCGTGTCCCTTGCATCGTCAGGCGGACTCTCAACCACTGCGCCACCAGGGAAGCCCGATTTTTTTTTTTTAAGTTGCATTATATACTCCTACTTATGTCACTTAAGATGAAATGGAATTAAGGTGTTCCACATCCTACCTGATCAAAATCCTCCCTCACCTTTACTCACAGGTTCCATCAGACAATGCTTCAAAGAGACAAACTCTACCAACCTCTGGTCTGAGTCTCTCAGGTATTCATCTCTGTGGTACCACAGGGGATATACACTTGGTCTTTGTCCCAGATTCCTGGCACAAATCTCCTAGAAGCCTTAGGATCTCCAGAGTGATGTGTCTTTTGTGTGCTAGTGACATGACTGGTGCTGAGGGCCCCTAGATACTTTCAGGATGGGGGCTGATCACCAGAAAGACCAATCATGATTTGAAGGTGGGAACTTTCCATACCTTCCCCATCTGTGGGATAGGGAGAAAGGCTAGAATTTGAGCTAATCACCAATGGCCAATGATTTAATCAATCATGTCTGTGTCAAGAGACTTCTGTAAAGTCCTTAAACTACAGGTTTCAGAGAGCTTCTTGGTTGGGGAATGCATCCAGTGCCGGGACAGTGGTGGTGCACCCCAATTCTACAGGGAAGAAGCTCCTGTACTCAGGACCCTTCCAGACCTCACTCTGTACACCTGTTCATGTGGATTGCTGTGGATTGTTTTGATAGGATTTCAAATCCACTTGTTTATGACAAAAATGAAGTTGTTTTTAAGAGTAAAGTTGTTTTTAAGAATGAAGTGTTTGTCTTGATATAAAAGTAAAATTGTGTGTCAGGAGGTCATTATCCACATCTGTGGTTTCCAGTAAGCACCCAGAAGCTCAGCTCCTGAGGGGCCCTGCTGGGGCCTTATTAGTAAGAACATAGGGAGAAGCAACTATGGGGAGGAACATTTAGACTGTAAATACCAAAAGTTTACGAGCACTAACCGAGATCGTTCATCTAGGCAATGCTAACCTTTGATGGTCTAAATTAGCTCTCCGAAGACCGTGGGGCACAGCTCCCGCTGGAGTAAAGGCGACTCTTTTACTGGCAGTGCGGTAGCTGCAAGAAGAGAATCATCTTGCCCACCAGCATCAAGGCCATTGTTCCCTAGCAACGTGCTCTAGCAACGGGGGACCTTTGTTTCACTGGCAGCTGGATGTCAGCTCACGGTTGGTTAAGCCCACTCTCCCAAGAAGCAATTTGTAGAAACGGTTCACCTCAACTAAATCTGAACTTTATTTCTTTCATCTCCCCTTGTCTGGAACAATACTGTGATTAATCTGTCATCGGTTTGGAGTATGTTACATCTTTACTGGCTTATTAAGAGACATTATCCTGTATGCTGTTGGCTTGTGAAATTATTACAATTTCCACAGTAAACCTGTGTTAAATAAACTGTTGGCAAAAACAATCTCAGTCTCTGAGTATAATTTTCCTTGAAACAAAACATGACTGATCCTTTTAATATAGTAAACCAGTGATAATAAATGGAGCGTCTTCCTGAGTTCTGTGATCCATTCTAGCAAATTACTGAACATGAGGAGGGGTTCATGGGGACCCTCAACTCATAGTCAGTTGGCCAGAAGGATGGGAGGCCCAGAACTTGCAACGGACATGTGAAATAAGAGGTAGTCTTGTAGCACTGAGCCTTTAACCTCTGGGGTCTGTGTTAACACAAGGTAGTTAGTGTCAGAATTGAATTGAATTGTAAGACACTCAGTTAGTGTCTGGAAAGTTGGAGAATTGGTTGGTGTGGGAAAAAAAAACCCGCAACATTTGGTGTCACAAATGTTGTGATTAGGAACAGATCAAAATCTTTTAGGCAAAATCAGCACTTGGATATAGAAAGTCTCATATTGTATTCCAAACTGTTTTGTATTCAATAAACAATAAATTCAATGAAGTCAAAGACATACCATTTAATTTTCTTCCATCTTTCCCTCTCTTCTACTCCTAGAACACAGAAAGCATCCAATAAACACTAGCTGAAAGATTTAAACTAAGATTTAGTTATTATCAAAGTCTATTCCTTAAATATTTCTTCCACAGTTGTTGTTTAGATACCGTAATGTAAATGGCACCCACTGAAGGACAGGATACAACATGAACAGCGCCTCTGGAGTTTTGCAACGCGCTGGCCCTGTCTTAGCTTGAGTGTCTCCATAAACAATGATATGGGTGCAAGTAGTTTATTTAGAAGATGATACCAGGAAGCACTTTGAAGGAACAGAAAAACGAGAGAGGGAAGGGAGGAAAAGTTAATACAGGGTTCACAAATAAGCAAGTTACTACTGTAGACAATTGGATATCAATCCTGCTAAAGACCCTCTGAGAGTCTCTGTGGAACACACACTAAGATTCCCATTCCTCACTGGGTTGAAAGTCACTCCAGGATATTAACTCTCTAGCACTTCTGGCCTTCCCCTTGGTTGCCATACTCCTGCAGCCAGAGAAAGTCCTTGGGCAAAGAAGCACAGAAGGCTCTGGGCATATAAGGGATCTATGTGCAGTTGTCCTAGGGTATGCTGAGGTGACACAACTGACAGAATCTACTACAGATCCCGATATGGGTCCATGACATGCTGTTAGAGTGCCAATACTTATCTACTATGTGTCTGCTATGTGCTAGGCACTGTTCTAAATGTAAAAGATACAAATTTGAAAATAAAAGATTAAAATCTCTCCCATTTTGAAACTTGTAGACTCGTGTAGTTAAAGGATATTAACTAAAATATTATATTGGCTTGGCCAAAAAGTTCGTTCGGTTAATGAATACATTGCTCAATAAAGTTCTTGGTGAAAATGAAAAATGTATGTTTTATTTTTACTTAAAACTGAACGAACTTTTTGGCCAACCCAAAACAAATATATGGAGCATGTTTCAAGAAGTTCTGGAAGAAGAAATGGATATAAATGATGATTTGGTCTTATCTGGGAGATTGGTAATAAGCTTCATAGAAAAAGTGAGGTTGAGATGACGAATGAAAGATAAATGAGAATGTACTAAGAAATACTTTCAATTAATTAAACAAAGGAAATAGAGTTGAAATGTAGACATAAGATGGGAAAACTAGCAGGAGGTAAGTCTGAAAAGGCAAGCAGGGGGTAGGTCATTCTGGGCCTTAAAGGCCATATTATAACCTGTAGTCCTTAAAATAAGATTGATGTTGTTCAAGGGTACAAATTTGTAACCAGTAGTAAATAAGCCATGGAGACCTAATGCACAGTGTAATAAATATAGACAATTATTACACTATAATTATATAATGCTAGAAATACCACAATGGCAATCACATTACAATATATATACATGTATCAAAGTAGCACATTGTATGCCTTAAATTTACACAATGTTATATGTTGAATTTATTCAATAGATAAATAAGATCAATAAAAATCCATTGAAAGGTTTTAAGAAAGGAGTATCTGTGGCAAGAAAACTTTGTGTGTTTTGAAAAGACTACTATGCCTATCTTGCAGAGATTAGTTTAGAAAAGTGCAGAGTAGGTATAAGAAGTACCCTGAGGCCATGTATAGCACACTGGAGCAAAAATGGTAGCTTGCACTAGACACAGAGTTAAAAAATAGATGAATTGATTTAAATTGGCCCAATAGCTCACAGAAGGGAATAGTCACATATATTTGTTACCTGAGGCCCTGGCCATACTTGGGATTGCCTGGGGAGAGAAGTTACTGTTAGAAGAGACCCATGAGGAGCTTGATTTTCCATATATTAAACCTAATGTGTAACTGCAAAACAATTTCTCCTTTGAAAGTTTATGTCAATATTCATGTTATTTTGATATAAATAAATTGTCAAGACAGTAGCTTTTGGTGTTGCTTTTTTGCTTTGTTTTGTATTTTCCATTGCCTTGATTTCTCAATCCCTTAGAGATAATTTTGTTTTTCTCTCAGATGTTAATTTCCATCCAGACACAAACATGCAAGTGGGTCTCACATTTTAAAAGCCTGTGATAAAGCTTAACACAGCTTGAACTATTATAAATAAGAAAACTATTCAACAGTGTTCTGAAATAGCTCTCTTTACCCTCTAAATTTTCTAAAATGCAGAGTTAATTACTTAGTGGGACATAATGGCAAATAAAATTAAATGGAAAGAAGGCACAGAGCTGTCAATAGAATCTCAGAAATAAGACAACTGCTTACTTGTAGGTTGATGAAGCAAAGAGAAAAAACACCTCTTTCTAATTTTTTCAACAGAAACAGAACATATACATCAAATGAATAGTTTTTATCTTACATCTAACAATGCCATAAATATACAAAAAAGCATTTGATCTTTGGGATCTTGTAACCATACACCAACCAGAAAAACAGTAGCTCAATGATATTTACAGCACTGGAAACAAAGCCATATAAACTGGAACGTCAGGTAATTCTACTTATTTTAAAACTCACTTCAGTTTAGATTTTCCTCAAATGTTTGTTTAAGCCCCACACACTAAAGGGAGAAAATAAATATATCCCCAAATCATAAACAGTTAATAGCAGTTCTGGCATCTGGATCACGGTGTGTCTTAGACCAGGACTCTCTTCCTCAAACCACACTTTTCATTTTTACCTCCCGTGAGTTCCTCTATTAAAATGAGTCTCTTCTCTATCATGTAGATTAATCCAAGTGTCATTATTCTAAATAAGCAAGAGAAGTGAAAGATGAAGCTTACATTTTAATATTACTGAGTCATCACCACCTGCCCATCAATGGATTGAAAAAGGAAACTAAGAAAAAATGGGGTCCCAGAGTTACATCCAAGGGTGAATCTCTTCCATAGGCGATATCAGCCTTTAGTTATTCAGGGTAACTTGACTTCAACCAAGAGTGGGTGGCGAACTGTCCAGTTGTGAGTACCATTAACTGGCTCTTCTCCCTGCTTCTGGGACTATATCCATGAAATGTCAAGAATCAGACTCCCTAAATTTTAGATTTTGGAAATACTACTAGACATGAATGAGGAAAATACAGTTTTTTAAATCTGACATATAAGTAAAATTAGATGTACAAATGGACTTGCCTCCAGGAAACCAAAACTTCGCAGGAAATGGTTCCTATATGTGATCAGATTCTGTTTGTTAGTTTCTCAAACATTGAAACAAATGTAGAGGTGCCCCAAAATATAAACCATAGCTTCTACCTCTCCTCTGACTTCCAGGTTCATACCCACTCCATGTTGACTCTTCCACTAGGCTATTCCGCAGAATGCTCTAAAATTTGATTATGGATTGCTACCTTCTTCCTCCAAAGCTGTCCACCCTTTAGGTTTCCCTATGACATTAAACTGTGTTCAAGCTACCCAGCTGCTTAAGTCAGAAACATGAGTCATCCTACTCTTTTACATCTCACATAGAATTTGTCAGCAAATCCTATTGCTATCATATCTAAAATATGAACGGAATCCATACAGTAGTCTCCAACTCTGCTACCACTAGCACTGTCAAAATCACCATCAATCCTCTTCTGCATAACTACCTTACCCCCTGTCTAATCTCCCTGCGTCTAAATTCATCCCCTACCCAAATTAATAGCAGCCATAGGGCTTCCCTGGTGGCGCAGTGGTTGAGAGTTCGCCTGCCGATGCAGGGGACACGGGTTCGTGCCCCGGTCCGGGAGGATCCCACATGCCACGGAGCGGCTGGGCCCATGAGCCATGGCCACTGGGCCTGCGCGTCCGGAGCCTGTGCTCCACAACGGGAGAGGCCACAGCAACGAAAGGCCCGCGTACTGCAAAAAAAAAAAAAAAAAAAAAAAAATAGTAGCCATAGCAATATTAGAAAAACATAAACATGATCGTGTCATTTACCTGATTAAAACCTTTCACTAGCTTCCAGATGAACTTCAAATTAAACCCAAACCCCTTTTCATGGTCAAAGGTGAATCCCTGCAGGCTGAGCTCTGCCTACTTCTCCCACCTACCCCACATCATCACTCACCATGTACTCACTGTCATGTACTCACTGTCACCAAGTCACAGGGCCATGTCAGGAGCTGGTCAAATATGCTGAGGTCTTTCCCACTTTGGGATTTTTGCACGTGCTGTCCCTTTCACTTGGAATTTTATTCTTTCTGCTTATCCTTTTTTGTTCCTTTTCATATTCTGGACTCAGCATAAATGACATCTTCTCAAAGAGTCCTTCCAGAGTCACTCAACTGGAAGAGAAACATCTTCTCCCCTCACCCTTATTCCCTACTCAGCAGCCTAGTCTTTGCTTTCTTCACAGTACTTGGGGCAACAGGTAATTAGATGTTGATTGCCTTGTTTACTAGCTTATTTCTCATTTTCCCCATAACATTGTGAGCTCTGTGAGGGCTGGGCTTTGTTTTACTCACTAACTTACACCTAGCCTGTCGAACATTGTAGATATATATTTGCCGAAAGAATGAAGGATGCAGTGAAGTGATAAATGCTCCTCCTTGGACAATCATGCATGCATCTTCAAACATCAGCCTGGCTGATTTTTGAAGGAAATCATCAAGAGGATGTGACCTCCAGTTGACCCTTGATCTGGACTCAGGGAACTGGAGGCTCCTCACCCCCTCCTGTGTCCTTGGAATGTATGTTTTGCCCACTCTTCCCAAGTAGGAACTGTTTTCAAGGACACAGCCTTATGAGAGTAATGTGTTGTTGAGACCATCTGGACGATATACATGAATGAATCCCGTTAGGGCTTCTACATAAACTTAAGATTCTGGTGGGTGCATGCGAAGGTCTCATTTTGCAGCTGCCCAAGACAAGCTTTGTATGTAAGTCCCCTTGCTCGGTGAAACTGCCACCTACCAATCTGGAGTGGTCTGCCTCCTTCTCTGGTCTCTCCTTGCCCTCCATGTATGGGGGCCAGTTTGCAAATCACCACTAATAATCTACTGAATTCAGAACCTACTAACAGTAAATAAAGCAAAAACTGAAACCACAATCTGGCAGTGTTTTTCTGCAAAAGGATGCTATTTCCTCTCTCATTTGAAATATGCTAACCATAGAGTATTCCATTGATGTCTCCAATTTCACAAGTCTTCAAAGATCTTGGATTTTATTTTTAACCTTTTTCCCATTTTCAACTGAGTGTTTGTTTCAGTCAGCATTAATGGGTATGCCATGCTGATTTCAGAGAAGTGGAATGAAAATTTAAGACTTTTATTTCCAAAAACTCAATTATTTTGGATGTTAACTGAAGGTTCAAACATTTCTAATCATTTTTTAATAAATTTATTTATTTTATTTATTTATTTTGGACTGCATTGGGTGTCTGTTGCTGTGCGCAGGCTTTCTCTAGTTGCAGTGAGTGGGGGGCTACTCTTCGTTGTGGTGCACGGGCTTTTCATTGCAGTGGCTTCTCTTGTTGAGGAGCACGGGCTCTAGGTGTGCAGGTTTCAGTAGTTGGGGCACCCAGGCTCAGTAGTTGTGGCTCACGGGCTCCAGAGTGCAGGCTCAGTAGTTGTAGCGCACGGGCTTAGTTGCTCCGCAGCACGTGGGATCTTCCCGGACCAGGGCTTGAACCCATGTCCCCTGCACTGGCAGGCGGATTCTTAACCACTGAGCCACCAGGAAAGCCCTCAAACATTTCTAATCTTAATAAGCAGTTGCCAAAAGAACTTTTTAATAAAAACAGTTGTTCTAAGAAGTGATGGTGTGTATACAAAAACACATACGCACATACCTGTATACATACATAAGACATGCATTTATATATATACACACAAGGTATTTATATAGTCAAATAAATATAGGAAATACTGAGTTAGACAAGGCTAAACAGGCCTTATAATTGTCAATTTCTCAGAGCCTTTATTAACATATAAATATGATTATGAATTTCCAAAGTGGAATAAAGTACTCAGCATTTCCAATTTTATTTGACCCTCAAGTCCTTGTCATCTGCTATCATCTTGTAGAAGCATTGTTCTACAGAGCAAAGTATAGAAAATGCTTTTCTAGGGAGAGTAATTAAAATTCTAATTCAAGAATTTTAAAATTGCTGGGACTTCCCTGGTAGCACAGTGGTTAAGAATCTGCCTGCCAATGCAGGGGACACGGGTTCGAGCCCTGGTCCGGGAAGATCCCACATGCTGTGGAGCAACTAAGCCTGCGTGCCACAACTACTGAAGCCCGTGCACCTAGAGCCCATGCTCCACAACAAGAGAAGCCACCACAATGAGAAGCCCATGCACCACAACGAAGAGTAGCCCCAGCTCACCACAACTAGAGAGAAAGCTGATGCACAGCAATGAAGATGCAATACAGCCAAAATTACTTACTTACTTACTTACTTAATTAATTTAAAAAAAAAGAATTTTAAAACTGTAGAACCAGAAGAGATCTCAAGAGATCACCTCACTCGGTCTCCTGACCAGATGTCACAAACTCAAATGCAGGACTAAAGCACACTGAAAAGAATATATCCAACATAGAGGAGAAAGTAATGACTTAGCTTCAGCTTTAGTGCAGAATCAATGTCCCAGATTATTTCATTTTCCAAAAGAAGCCAGAAACTCAGAGTTTGTATTAAAACTTTCCATTTTTAGATATTTGTAACTATTTCAAAATGATGTTTTTCAAACACTACACAGACTAAATAAAAACACCTGTAGGCCATATTTAATACACAATACACCAGTTTTCAATCTGATTTAAACTACCTAGTATAGATATTTGTCTATTCCATTTTTCAAAATTTGTATTTAGTGACTCACCTAACGCTGCTGCATTTGTAACCATCTTTGATTTACTTTCCTTTATGGTCCCCTGTGAATCCTCCAATTTGGCAAATCTTTCAACTGGAAGGTATAAGTAACATCAAAATGGTCAAAATTTCCTTTGCATATAACATTAAGAAAGGGCCAGGTAATGTGCTAGAGTAGACGTCCTCCAAGATAAGCTCCATTCCATTGAAAGATCCATTTACTGCCATACATGCTATAATGTTCTACTCTACTCAAATAGAGATATCTAAACTAACTCATTAAAGACTATTTCACTTGGAAAAATAACAAAAATTTTCAAAGGGAAACTTGTCTATAACTCCTGTAAATAATAATTTTAATATCATTAGGACCTAGGCATTTATCAGTTACAAAGTAGGTGAAGAAAAATGAGCAGCATAGATAAGAGCATAGGCTTTGGAGTCAAATAAGCCTGTGTTAGAATCCCAGCCCGTTTCTTACTGGCCAGCTGATTTTTAACATGGCATCCTCCCAGACTCTTGGCATCTTCGTGTCCTAGGTTAAAATGAAGAAAATAACACTACCTGCTTTAACAGGTTGCTGACAGTTCTAATTATATAATATGCTTAAAGTAATAAAGTTATAGCAATTGAAAAGAGATCAGTGGTTATCAGATTGTTTAGTTGGGATGTGTGACTATTATGGGATAACTTGAGGAAATTTCTTTGCAATGATGGAACTCTGTATCTTGATTGTGATAATGGTTACATGAATAGATGCATATGGTAAAATTTCATAAAACTGTATACCAAAAAATGCATGTAAAACCGATGTAATCTGAATATGGTCTGGATTCAAGTTAATAGTTTATTAATGTCAATTTCCTGTTTTTGACAATGTACTATGGTTATGTAAGCAATTATACTGAGGGACACTGGGTGATGGATACACAAGAACTCACTATATTATTTTACAACTTCTAATGAGTCAAACTAATATTTCAAAATTAAAAGTCTAAAGAAAAACAAAGGAAAAAAAAAGCTTGCTAAAAGGATTGTATGTGAGAGTGTGCAAAGAACTTGGCACAATATCTGGCACATTATAAATGCTCTCTAGATGGTAGCTATCATTTTTTAATTATTAAGTCTAGGAATTGAAACTTAAGAATAATGAAAATGGAATATATACCACTGAGAAAGGAGATAAAATTTATCAGTTATCTAAGGAGGTAACTCAAACTGAATTTTGAATATTAAGACCAAAAAAAGGGCAAAAGATGAAGCGATAATAACTCATCAGCTTCAAACTCATTTCTCATTGCCCACCTACCAACATTTCAGTCACTTGACATTATACCCAGGAATCACTAACACATCACTGAAATTATGCAGTCCTTTAAAGGACTGCATAATTTACTGTAATGACACAGTAAACTTTTCTATCTCTAAGCACTTTCATACTAATGATGCTTTAAATACTTATAGCTTATTAATAGCTATAACACATTATAAATAGTTTATAACATAATCACCTGTTTTAATTAATAGCAGGGCTTAAGCAGTAGGAAAAACTTAATTGTGATAAATCTTCATAGACAAGTTAAACTGAATTTCTGGTCAGTATAATGTTCCCTCCTCTTGAAGTAAACTCTGAAAATAATTAGAATATTAACATACATGAATCTTTACTTTCTTCTTTCCAGATGTACAGCTGCTTAAGAAATACAGTTTGGGGGCTTCCCTGGTGGCGCAGTGGTTGAGAGTCCGCCTGCCGATGCAGGGGACACGGGTTCGTGCCCCGGTCCGGGAAGATCCCACATCCCGCGGAGCAGCTGGGCCCATGAGCCATGGCCGCTGAGCCTGTGCATCCGGAGCCTATGCTCTGCAACGGGAGAGGCCACAACAGTGAGAGGCCCGCATACCACAAAAAAAAAAAAAAAGAAAAAAAGAAATACAGTTTGATGTTCTAGTTTTTATGAAGAATTATGAAAGAATTATGAAAAACATGTTCTAATCACTAATTCATTGATACATGTCTAAAATGATCTATAACCATACAAATACTCTGATTAAGGTATAATAAAAATAGCATGTGATTTGAGGTGAGACAGCATGGGCTGTTATTGATACATTTATTCAACAGATTTTATTGAGCTCATACTATGTGCCAGTCATTTTTCTAGGCACTAGGCATACAGCAGGAAGCAAGACAAAATCTCTACCCTTACGGGGCTTACATTCCAGTAGGGAAGACGGACAAACAAATGGCAAACAAACAGAACAGAGTATTTCCTTTTATAAAGAAGAGTTACATAGATCCAAAAGAAAAAATGGGGGGTGATGGAGAGAGGGGGGACTATAATATGTAGTGATTAGGGAAGGCTTCTTCAAGGAGAAAGCATTTGAACGACAGAAATGAATGAAGATGAGGAAGTAAGCCATTTAAAGACCTAACAGAAGAGTATTCCCAGAAGAGGGAGCAGCCAGCACAAATGTTCTCAAGAGGGTCAGTCTTGGTGGGTCTAAGGGACAAGAGATAACCATTGTAACGACTAAATTAGCCATGCAGAGGATGAGGTAGGCAAGACAGCAAGAGATAGGCTCACGGGATATGGGTGTTACTGAGTGTGATCGGAAGCCTCTAGGAAGTTTGAGTAAGTGTGTGTGTCATCATCTGACTTAGATTTTTAAGTTCAAACTCACTGCTGGATGGGGAACTAACAGTAGGTGGGACAGAATGAACAAGGAGGCCTAGCTTAGCAATACTCTTCCCGGTGAGAAGTGATGATGCCGCTTCTCAGCACTGTGAACATGTTACTTGGCCTCTCTGGCTTCAGCTCCCTCACCCACAGACTGTGAGCTATAAGTGAGCTGTTTTTACATGTAACTTAAATTCTGCATGGAAAGTGAAACAAGCTTGGCTGGCTGACCACAGATTCTGCATCTGAAATAAACATCAGGTTCCAGTTCTACCCTAGGCAAAACTAAGGGCTGTCTTTCACAGAATTTATTTCATAGGTACTGTATAAATTTTGGAAACGATCCCCAAATATAAAGAATAACATAAAAAATCTGCAGCAAGTCTACCATGTAAGACTGATGATCCTGATTATGTTGCGTTTCCCCCCCACCCACACATAACCTTTTTGGAAAACTGCTTTTTTCCTCAGAAGCATTTACTATACTTCAAATCATTAAATATTCTTCAAAAATATGAACTTTTGATTTATTTGCATAAGTCCCTACCATGGTACATTTTACCTGTTTCCAGGCCCACATAACTATAAATGACGCTATGATAAACATGCTAATATGTAAATCTTTGCGTGCAGAGCTGGTTGTTTCCCTAGTGTAAACTCTTAAAAGTAGAGTTTCTCAACAGTCAAAAACTGTATGAAAATTTAATGCATTTAACATATGCTGGCAAACTTCCCGCCAGAAACTTATTTCAATTACCCTTTAGACCAGTAATATTTTTGAGTCTTCTAGGGCTTTTTTGAAATCTCTACAGTCCTCTTTATCACTCATCTTACAGGGCTTCTTGTATCTACTGCAATTTCTATCTCTGTCTGTTCCTCTTGGGAGTCCTTGCTCCAGACTTCTGCTCTTCACCCAGATCTAACCCCACATAACTCTACACACTCAGAGCCTCCCAAGGTTGGTTGTAGCACACACTGTTGACGCCCTACATAACTGCCTTTTCACCATTCTCCCTGGCTAATAGTGACATGCTCTTGTCTGGGTATCAGATCGCTAGCAATGTACTTGAGGAAAGTAGGCTTCTCTTCCAACCCTGAGGGTGGGGGGGGGGGGATGAATATTTATTTTTCTCATCCATTGTTAGGGGATAAATCTCTTTTTTTTTTCTAATTCCATTGCCTTTGCCACTAATTAGCAGCATGTGAACTATGTCTAGTGAATAAAGCATAAGGGGAGATATGCTGGGGGCTTCTGGAGCAACAATCTATCCTTCCCAGATAAAAGGAAAGAAGTAGTTCTCAAGCTGCCCTACTTCTCTCCTGCTTCCTACTTTTGAACAGAAGTGATACATGGACCTTTGGCAGCCATTCCACAGCCATTAGTTGTTTCAGGATGAAAAAAAAAAAGGTCAAGGATAGTGGAACAAAAGGATAGAAAGTGGCTGGCTTCCGGACATCACTCAGGCACTGAACAAATCTTGAAGACCATCTGTATTTAATAATTGACATTTATTGAAGTAAGGCTCTGACTGTTCCACAGAGACTGCGAGATAGCGGCTCTATCTTTTTTGATGGTTACTATTCAAAGGAATGGCTCCTAGGTTCTTAAGGAAGACATTCTTGGGTTGTAAAACCGGCAGGAGACTGGGAAAAGACTTATATCTCTAAGGGGCTGAGAGAGATTTTATAGTTGCAAGGTTTCTAAAGTAAATACTCTAAGGAAAGGAATCTCAGGGGCCTATAGTCAGAAAGAAAACTGTCTATGTTTAGTGATGGTGAGAAGAACACTGAAGCCATCTTTGTCAGTGAACATGCTGCTTCTCCCTCAGTTACCCTAATCACTCCCCACTCTAAAAACCTGTGCTAAGGAATTAAGTGAGCCTCTTATGACCTTTCAGAAAATTTCTAAATTGGCCAGAGTTAGTTTCTGTCCTTTGCAACTAAAGCCCCTCTGATGAATCAAGATTGCATTCCTTACATTTCTCTTTTTTGGAAATTAGGAAATGAAATTACATTTTCCACTGAGAGTAAATTATAACAGATCAGATATAGTGGGGGGAAAAAGGTACTGAGCTTGGAGACCTGAGATATGGATTCTAGTTTCAGTTTGGTTACTGTATGTTTGAGGTCTGATGCTGGTTTTTCTCAACCTAACAAATAAAAAGGTTGGACCAGATGGTCTTTGAGGTCCCTTCCAAATCTGACTTTCCAAAACTCTGTGATAATTTTGCCAGTTAAACAAATGCACCTTTAGAAATGTAAAACCAAAAGATCATTTCTTTATTCTCAGATTTTCATTAGCTGGAAAGAATAAAAATAACTATGCCAAAACTGTCCACGGTTTAGCAGAAGCAAAATCACAGTCAGAATTTCAAACAGCAGGTTTTGATTAGAAGGAGTTCAAAGCAGTCATAATTCACTTTCTCTTCAAAGAAGCTCTTAGCATAGGCCTGCACAAATTACCAATATAAAGTGGTTGGCAGGTACAAGGTAAAAGACAAGAACTATATTGAGTAGATAAAGAATTATCTCAGACACTGGATGATACTTTAGAACAGTAACTTGGGAAAGGAGGAATACGACAAACTGATCGGCATAGAATAAGTTCATTTTTCCAGCAATTTGAAAGCAGCAATCCAGAGCAATGAAATAAAATCAGCACATCTCACCACATGGGGCAGCTAAAGTTGTAGTCTCCACAAAAGAAGGATAAATGGAATGTGTCACAGGGGATTAGGTGTTTAAGGGAGTAGAAAGTTCTTATAATAGCTGCTACTTGTGATAGATTTCAAGAATGCTTTTGAAATGAGTAGATAAGGTACTAAAATTCTTGCATTCCGCCTGGGCTCAATCCTTTGGGAAAGGGAGTAGCGTAAGAAACAAGTGCTGAAATTTGTTGCTGGAAAATGCTGAACATAATTTTAAATATAACGTTTGTCTCATTTGAATCATAATTCATGCTCATTTTAGGAAAACTGCAAAAGAAATATATACAAAAAAAATTAAGAATACATATTTCCATTACTCATCTAGACACAACTCTACTTCTTCATTTTCCCTGGAACAAAATCTCAGCTATTCCAACTGGGGAATTACTGCTTTCATTACTAGCCACATACCTAGAAGGAGTGTGTTCAAATTGGAGGACTAAAGAGAGATGGGCTGTTGCCTTTCTATCTCTCTCCCTCTAACTACAGATATAATTACATAGATATTACTTAAAGAGCCTAGGAATGTTGAGGGCATAACTTGGTTTGCCCAAGCTACTAGTTTAGGCTACTGGGAAACTACCGACTTCTACTAGTAAAACTAGCTTTCCTATAAGCCTGGCATCTTTTCTTGGGCAAAGACAGCAAGGAATCCCATATATTAGGTTTCCCTCCAAAGAGAATTATCAAGATATAATTCCCTGCACTTAATCCCTTAGGTTCTCCTCCTACATGCCAGCATTACTGGGTCATGGTTCATGGAGAGTAATGCATATTCAAGTACAAATACTGCCTCTGTCAGCACCTACTACCGCTAAGCCCCACCCACTCAGGGAAGCAAGTGTTTTAGCATGTAGCTCCATCCTAATCCTCCTGCTCTCTGCATACCACTTGAAGAGGATTTAGAAATCCTGTATGGCTCCCAAATGCAGGATAGGTCATCTTTCTAGTCTGGATAATAGGGGAACAGACCACACTGAATGGCATGAAAATCTCTGTCAAAGGCACTAGTAAGGATTTCCATGGGGTGCTATAGCCTTAGCCAATACAACCACTGGACTTTTCATTTAAAGTCAGGTGTTATTCCCTTGGATAGAGGCAGAGCCAATCACTTACACATATTTTAAAAGCACTACTGACCAACCCAATACTTTAAACATTTAATTTTTCTCTACTGGGTGAGCAGCTCAAGCTGTGCAGCCAACACCAACTAGTTTTTGCGTTACTTCAAGCAAAGGCAACAAAAGAAACAAAACTCATTACCTTTGAGCATTCAAACCCTGACAATACACCACATAAATCATCACTTCAAAAGAACATGTTAACAATTACTTGACTTCCCCATACTAAGCAGCTAAGGAAGCATTACAAAGTATGCTGATTGGTTGGTTTTGCCAGGGGCAACCTATCCTTTTTAAGGGGTGTCCAAGATATTAGAATTTGTCATTTACTGATACTATCTGTACACAAGCTCTATGCTGGGACTAGATGTTGGAAAACATGGCATTCAGAAAGAAAGAGGGCTTGAAGTGGCTTTCTGCAGACTTCTGAGAAAAGGTCTCAGGATTCCCTCTTTTATTTCTCAATCCATCTGAGAAAGTTAGGAAAGAACCCTGAGAGGAAGTATGGAAATGAAAATAACTCTGAGGAATTTTCTAGAAATTTCCAGAATCCAAAAATTTCTTTCTCAAAATTTTAATGGAGCAGAAAGTTCTCCCAACGTTCCATGAGTTAGCCTTTATTTGCCAGTCTTAAGCAACTTTGGATAAATGGTTAAAAATCTGAAAGAGATAAATATTGCCAATCAATGTAAACAACTGATGGCTGTTGACTGATGATTAAGTTGTGTCATCGATACTATCCTATAATGGCATATTACTCTGTGATGTGATATAGGTTGTAACAAGATGCAGCCATGGTAGGTAGGACCAGTGATGTACCAAACATGTGGGTGTTCCTAATTCTCTCAGTTGAAAATACAACCTGATGCAACCCTTCTAGGAACAATATAGGCCCTTTGTTTTGCTATCTCTATTTTAAAGAAAGGAAAGGACTATCATGAAGTAGATAAATTATGCTAAGAATCAAGTATAATCTCCTTATCCTCTTTTGGAAGATTCTACATGAACTGGACTTGCCTATCTCTCCAGTCTCTTATCCTATTACCATAGCCTCAAAACTTAAGTCCCTTCTGACTTCGCTCACTTTCCTCTACAAGAAATTTTCTTCCTTCACCCAGTCATCACAGAGGTAACTCCTTCTTACTTGGGTTTCAGCTCAAATGTTAGCTTTTGAAATGTTTTTAACTGACCAATCTAAGGTAACTTTATACCCCAGGTAAAGCTTTATGTTTTTCATGGTTCTTACTCCTATCTGAAATTATCTAGATTACTTGCTTATTGTCTTTTTGTCACTATAACAATATAGATTGGATTGGGGATAGGAAACTTGTACATCATGTTTATTGTTAGATTCCTATCTTCTACAAGAATGTCTAGAATATTTGTTAAGGAATTACTGAATGCAGAGTATAGTGGTTTTCCAAGGAAGAAAAATTAAAGAAAGATGTTGTTTCTTCAGTACTGGTATGTGCCTCGTACTTGGAACATATCATGAACATTTTCTTAGAACAGGATGCAAAAGACAATTTAATCAAATGCTGATCACTATAATGAAAAAGATGTTAAAGTACCTCCGCTGTCTTTAGTGCATTATTGCTATTCACGTGGCATGAATAAAACCAAAGGCATATGTAGTTTATTTTTACATTTTTTTCAGTGGGGGTTGTATATATTTTTTGAGAACTGGCTCCCAGCACTTAATTTAATGCTATACTGAGGCATGTTTTAGCATTTTTGTACTCATCTATTTCTAATCAAATTAAACCAAGTCTATACCTTATCAGCCAAATGCTACACTGACCCAAAGTTTAAATTCCTGTTGGAATCTCTCTGGGAAGGTGGTCTATGTTTCAGCATGGTTTTCAACTTCTCTTCAGTATTAACCTGTTATTCTTATTCCCAGATGTAACCCTTGGCCATTCCTACAAAAGACATGACTCTTTTTTCATACTAGGTCCAGTAATAAATTTGGGAGCTCCATCAAGCCTAGGAATGAGTTGTGCAAATAAATACCAGAGTTTATGATTATCTTTTCAAAAACAATATTATCCTCCAGCCTCCTAAAGAGCTTTCCTGGAAAATAATTTAAACATTGATAAATGAAATGATTAACCTAGTCCCATTAGGTTACTGCCAGCTTGTTTGGAATCTGAATGCTTTATTATTGCTTTCAGCTGATTTAATATCAACTGCCTATTTGCTGTCAATGTCAATGTCTTTAAAACTCCTTGACTGGGTCCCTAATGGAAAGACATTAGATGATAAGGCAAGTGATTTCTCTACCTTCCTTTTGGTGTCTGACATCATTAATGTGATTAATGAGGTGACCAGGGAACCAAAGTCACTTGTCACCATTAGATTGCTAATATAATAGCCAAAGCTGAAAGGTGAGGAAGGAATGAGAAAAAAGTCTTCTCTTATCTCTGTTCTCTACTTTATCAAGGAGACAAACAACCTACCTTGTGTGAACCTTTTTGTAATAGTAAACATTTTGTAATAGTAAATGCTAAGAAAATGAAAAACATGTTTATTTGGTTCCAAATTATTTGTGATGACTGAAAAATAATTATTTTACCTTTAAAGATTAAGAATACATTCTAGATGACTGAATAATCACTACACATTATAGTCATTATACTGACTATATTGTATATACATTATATACATTATAGAAAATAAATTGCTGGATCAGTGCCTTTAAAAAGGAGTAAGAGGAAAGGTAGACTCACCAATGGAATTGATTGGCTCATGTTGATGTAAAGTACAGCAGAAGCTCTTGCTTCAGGCACAGCTAACTCTGTCTTGCTCCTCCTGTCCCCCTCTTTCTCTCCTCACCATTTCCCCCTTCTCCCTCCATTTCTCTGCTATAATTTTCTCTGTTGTTTTCAAAATCCTGGAGAATAACAGAGAGAGAACTTCTTTTCTCTCATTGTAGTAAAATCCCAAAATTGATACAAACCTGGCTTGGACTACTTACTCAGTCTTAGAGGATGAGGATACGTATATCGATGTGTTCATACGAGCCCAGACCTGGAGCAGGGGGAAGTAGTTTACCCAAATGTGAAACATACAAGAGTGGGAAATTGTGATGCTTTTTTACACATAAAAGGAAAAATCAATCCTGAGCAACCAAACAATAAAGATAAACTACCTATCTACCATAGAAGGAACAAATGGTTTTTAAAGAGAAACTGGGTTTGCATTTGGTCATACAAACTTCTTTCTGTAGAGTTATATGGACTGATGGGCATTCTCGTACATGGCTGGTGGGAGTGTAAACTTCAGAATTTTCCTGAAGAGCAAATTGGAAACATTTTAAATATGAATATACATCTTAAATATGAATATACACCATTCTAGAAATTTATACTAAAGGAAAAATAATAAATCATCACAAAAATGTGACTAAAGTGATGTTTCTCTCATTGTATATATGACAACAAAGAACTGGCAACAACCTAAATGTCAAAAAATAGGGAAGATTAAAAAAAAGCATTGAAAGTACTATTTTAAAATTTATGTGTTTGTCTGTTATTTATTTATTTATATAATCTGAAAAGATATATATCAAAAGACTAGGAATATCAGGATGGTTGAAATATGGGTGATTTTTCCTGTCTTCTTTTGGCTAATCTCTATTTACTAATTTTCCCCCAATGAGTATAAACATGTATTAACTGTGTAATGTTTGTGTTCTGAGAAGAGAGCAGCTTGAACACAGATTCCTGATTCACTCTAAATACCCTTTCTAAATAATACCATATTGGGATGGGAGCTGGTGAGCAGGACATATAACACTTCAAAGGTGTCTTTAGGGACCAAGAATCAGCTGTAAACTATTCTCTTTTGTGATCTAAGCCAAGGGATCAGACCCAAGGGAAAGGGCTTACCTATGTTTGGGGTCTCCAATGATGACTCAGGTTTCTTTGTTTCTTGAAGGAAATCAGCAAGCAGAAGCCTGGGCTTCTCTTCCAGAAAGACTGCCCCTGTCCATTTGCTGCATGTGGTCCTACTGACCCAGAGGCCTGGAAGAAATTACACAGAGGAGAAAAATGCCCTGTCCCTGAAGTGGGGAAAGGCCTGCCACTTGTACCCCAATTTCACATGCTATTTTAAAATTAATTCCAGATGAAATAAGTTTTTAAATGCAAAATACATAATGGTTAAAACATTACAAGAAATTTAAGAAGAGTATTTGTGTAACCTTGCATTATACAAGATTATCCCTAGGCAAGATAGGAGACCTAAAAGCCTTATGTAATATTTCATTATGTAAAAATTAAACACCTTTCATGGCAAATATACCATAAGCAGAATTAAAGAGAAATGAGAAACTGAGGAAAATATTTTCAATGCCTATGTTAGATAAAGGGTTAATATTCCTTGTATTAAAAGATCTCCAGAAATAATTAAGAAAAAGGGAAGTAACTGAAGGAAAAATGGATGAAAAGGCAAAGACAGAAGAAGAAATTCTAATGGTCAATAAATACACAAAAATTCTCTTAACCTCTCTAGGGTTTAAAGGAATGCAAGTAAAAGCAACAAGATGTCATTTCTTCATTAATCTCATATAGAAATAATAATATAGTGAGAAAAAAGCACTGATGAAAAAACAGGGAGACATAACCTCTGATAGGAAATAATTTGTGAATTGCAATGACCTCTTGGATTGACCTATTAATCTTGATTTGGAAATCTATCCATTAGAAATAAAAACCCTGTGTTCTATGAACAAAGATGTCTATTGCAACACTATTTTATAGTAGCAGAATAAAAGAAAAAATAAAGGGACACCAACAAGGGAAATTGTTGGATAAATCACAGTACATCTACTCCATGCAACAGTCCATAGCTATCAAAAAAAATAGATTAGGCCAATGACTCTCCAAGTGTGGCCCTTGGACCAGCAGCCTCAGCATCACCCAGGAACTTGATAGAAAAGCATGTTCTCTGGTCCCACGCCAGGCCTGCTGAATTGGAATCTGTGAGGATGGGGCCCAGTAATCTGTGTCTTAAGTTATCCATATGTTTCTGATACATGGTTAGATCTGTATCACTTGTCTTGAGAAGTCTATTCATATTGTTAAATGAGAAAATTAAAATTTAGAGTAATATATTTAACGTGATGCATTTTTATAAAAACAAACAACTATAAAGCATACACTTTTTTGATATGTACTCATACTTTTGTATGGGAAAGCATAAAGTTGTGCCAATAACATTTTTTAAGGTAGGAAAGGAGTAGGGAAAGAGGAATAACCTCTCTCTTCATGTATCTTTGCTTCCTTTTTCACTGGAAACAGTGAGCATATATTAATTTCCTAATTAAAAAAAAAGACATTTAAATAATAAGTTAAAGAAAAAATGGTCATTGAGCCTAGATTTTCACCTGACCTAGATCAAATAGACTCTAAGCTATGTGGACATCAATTGGTTACATCTTCCTTTCACCAAGCCTTAATTGGCCTTAAGACCTAGCTCGTGATGACTCTGGCATAATCCTTTACTAAGCAAACTATTAAACAGGTAGGTGGATCAGAGCAAGGATTCTTGCATTTTGCATGAAGGGGCTCAAAAGAACAATTTCTCTGGGTTATTTCTCCAAACTGCCTTTATAGTTCAAGTTAAGACCTATCCATTGGACCCTCTGAAAAGGTTACAGTCACTGTAAGCAAACTATATAGATGTCAACAGCTATAATACAAGTCTATGCACAGTTTACTGAATTTAAAAATTTTGTCAACTGGTAGTTTATTCCAATCCTTCTTTCCATTGTGTTTTAAATTTTAAGTGTGGAGAAACAATGCATTCTTCTTTAAAGCCTTAATCATTTATTGAAATACCATTTTCAAAGCCAAATTAAGTTAAATGTTGAGTTATTACATTTTTTGGCTAAGATTTTCCCTTCAAGGACAAAATACTCCAATACTATCATTTGAGATTGGTTTTATCTATATCTGAAGTTTGTTAGAAAATACATGTATTTGCAAAGCTCTAGCAAGTCATAAGTACATGATTATAGGGTCCAAAAGTTACATCCCAGGAAGTCACAAAAGTTAACAACATGGGCCAGAATAATCATGGAGATTAGGTAAATTTAACTTGTGATGTTGACTTCTTCCTTTTAATTACTTAGCTCTTGAATATAGTCAATAGTCTGATGAGCTCTGATTATGGAGAACTCAGCTAAAAATATACTGAATTAGAATCACCTGCAATGTGACATTTAAAATTCTACGATTTTAGTTCTCCTATCCACCCATTCTTCTTCCATGGGACAACTTTAGGGTTATAACTGAAATGAATCTCTAATGACTAATGCCCCAGTGATTTGATTTTTGCACATTGCTGGAAAATTAAGAATAATGTTTACTTGCCTGTTAAAAACCTATATTCCACTGAAAGGAACCTAGATTTAAAATTCTCACAAGCCTGAAAGAAATAATTTCATAATCTAATATGTTATGGTGGTCTAAATGAGAATTTTCCAACTCAGTCTCATAAAAAGAAGCCTTTTGCCACTAGACTTAAAAAAGATTAGACATACAATTTAATTAAGTTAACAAAGTCCACTGTAATTCCTTAGAAGTGAATCTCTTTTAATCTTCCAAGTTTATTGGCTTCATTACTGTTGCAAAGAATTTCCAACCCACGATTACATCTGTGCCTTTCTGCAGAGCCATTCAGCATCCTGAGAAATACCCAACTAATTTGATTACATGCTTTGTTTCTCAACAGATCCCAAAGAGAGAAAATCCTTTCTGCCTTTTATCTAAAATGTTTGCTCTGCATTAACATATTTCACTAGTATAAGTAAAATAAGCTTTTTTTCCTTCAACCAAGTATTTGAGAACATACTATGTGCCAGTGCTTGCCAAGCACTTCAAGTGCATAAGGAAAATCAAGACAAGGATTTGACATAAGTAACTTACATTACAGTGAAGGTCTCTCTCTAAAAGGATTCCTTAAATATTTTTTGCTAACTCAATATTTATTACTTAATCAGATGCTTGATTTAACACCCATGCTATTTGCTACCCTATTAAAAACTGATTAATGCATTTTACTATTTTGCTCTAAATGGTTTACTACCCTCCAAGGGAAATATTTGGACATTTCCCTTCACTGAGGCCAGATTATCACTGGCACCCAACCAAGGAACAGACCCTATGTTGCTTCCAAAATTATTTGACTTTATTTCCATAACATAACATCCTTTCTTTTATCAAAGAGTGTATGAAATGCTGGAACTGAGGAGAATATTTTTATTTAAATATTAAAAATTTGTACCTGTATAACTTAAAGCACCATACCTTACCCTGAAAGGATTTATACGTTGTGCTGAGAGAGTGAATCAATTTTATTTGTGGTGTTAACGGAAGTTCAAATTGTTAAATTAGATTCAGATAACATATTCATGGTTTGCATTAACAAGAAAATAAGCAGACAGTTGAACAGATTCAGAAACTGTGCATGTTTAAAGCAATGAGCATTTTAAGTGTGAAGAGAAAAATAATGTAGTTTTAGTAAATAGTCTTTCTACTTTAAAGTCTCAACCATGGCCATGGGATTTCTGTTCTCATTAAATCTTAGTTTTTTCTTAGTCCTAAAAAGACTTTTCAGTAGAGGGCGGAAGAAATCCAGTTTTGAAGAACTCATGTTACTGTAATCGCCATGGTCAGACTCTACAGGTGAGAGAATGTAGTCCCTCCTACAAAGTTCGTCCTGTTAACCAGAGGAAGGACAGAACCTTGGGGCTGAAAGAGTTCAGATTCACTACCCACAACTGATACTAAATTTCCCACATTTGTAGTAGGTGATTATTCAAAAGATACTTCTATGCATTTGCAACAACAAACTTTTAAAAGTTTGATGCTATTCCGTAGGACTTTTCCTGGAAATTTTCTTTAACTAAAAAGTACTTTAAACTTCACACTAGAATTCTTAGAAGGGTGATTTATAGAACCCACACTGGGGTTTTCCATTAGAACTGTAACTAAAGATAAATAAATAAGAACTGCCATCTCCAACCAATGGTTAGGAATGAAGGTGCTGGATTTGTTATCCTGGGTTTGATTTCCAGCTGTGTAATCTTGCACACATTACTTTCTCTAATCTTGCTAAACCTCAGATTCTTCACAGGTAAAATGAGGATAAAAGTAGTGCCCATCACAAAAGGGTCTTTGTGAAGATTAAATGTAATAAGGTGTTTATCAGTACAATGCCCTGCACATAGTTCCCACTCTATAAATTCATGATTCAACAAATAAATATGTGCTACTCTTTGGTCATTTTCAATAGTTTTACTCTCTATTATTTTCCTTAATAGACTTTAAGGGGTAATGATGTTACTGTCATTTTCAAAGAACCAGATTAGTATTTATTTATCTTCTCTAGAATTTTTAAAATTTTTGCCTTCTTTTTTATAAATAACATCTTTTATTTCTATGTGTCTCTTCTTGCTTTTTCTTTTAAGTTTTATTTATTTTTAGCTGTGTTGGGTCTTCGTTGCTGCATGCAGGCTTTCTCTCGTTGCAGTGAGCGGGAGATATTCTTCGCTGCAGTGCACAGGCTTCTCATTGCAGTGGCTTCTCTTGTTGTGGAGTACGGGCTCTAGGCTCACGGGCTTCAGTAGTTGCAGCATGTGGGCTCCGTAGTTGTGGCACGTGGGCTCTAGGGTGCATGAGTTTCAGTAGTTGTGGTGCGTGGGCTCAGTAGTTGTGGCTCAAGCGCTCTAGAGCATGGGCTCAATAGTTGTGGCGCACAGGCTTAGTTGCTCTGCGGCATATGGGCTCTACCTGGAGCAGGGATCGAACCCGTGTCCCCTGCACTGGCAGGCGGATTCTCAACCACTGTGCCACAAGGGAAGTCCCTCTTCTTGCTTTATTTTTCTTTTTCCTAACTTCTTAATTCTTTTATTTTTTGCTTTCTCTCCTAAGGTAAGCATTAGGACTGTGATTACAACTTGTACTATAGCCTGTAGGTTTGTATGTGATGTGTCTCATTAAATTGCTTTCTAAAGAATTTGCAATATTCACTGTCTTCTCTTGGATTTGAGAATAATCTGGGAGTGAATTTCTTAGTTTCCATGTAGTTGAGATTCTTTTTGATCACCTTTTAATTTTTGGATTACTCTATTTGACAATATCTTTTAATTTAGAATCATCTTTACAAAAAAAGAGATTTCTGTCCTAACAGTTAGTTAAAAATTCATTATCACCTAAAGGAATTTGTTTTATTTAATAATTTTGATAGCCCTTTAAGAATTCCCAAGAAAAATTTCACAGTTTCTGTAGCCTCAATACTGAGAAGCATGCAACAATGAGTAAAAGCAAAAGAAAGTCCATATTTAAATATCTGGGCATTCAATGTATTTTGCTTTATTATAAATTTTAAATATCTAGTAGGAATCAAGATGGAGAGAATTTAAAGTATTCCCACTTGCTTACACACTTTACTCTTCTCAGTTTTAATAAAAAGCCTTTATAATAGAAGCCAGTCCAGGGAATTTTCTGGAAGTAAAATTAATAAGAAGTCAAGCATCAAAGCACAGTGTTAAACATAAAATGAGGCCAACAGACTGGGTGCAAGGAGTATGCAGATGATGAAAGTCAAGCCTATGTTTAAAAAAATAGTAAGTGTCCCATCTGAGCCATATGTTATGATCCACAAAGATAAGGAAACCCTATCACTGTTGTATCTCCACCTCAAGGAGAAAAGAAACCCCAGGAACAAGTGGTTTAAGTTCCAAGACATAGCCAACAACTCTAAATGCAGAGACTTCCACATTAGTTCTAGAAGTTTATAATCTAATCCTCAGTCCCAGGAAAACAAACCATTTTACCCTGTATCTAGAGTTCTCTCCAGTTTTATGCAGGGTTATAAAAAGAAAAGACTATTTTCAGAGCTTTAGGCAAGTGGTTCTCGCTGACCCTTAGTTTCCTCATCTGCTGAATAGCTACCAGGTGGCAAGAGCCCTGATTATATAATCTGTATGTTTATTTTTAGATCTAGCATTTTAAAATTCTACAGGCAGGTTAACATGTGTCTATTCTAAGCATTAAAAATGTATGAAGAAATTCCAATCACAAATAGCAGGGCTATAATAGAACTTACCAAAATAGTTTTGATCAAATATACAACACCCTTAAGTATTACTTGATAAGCCTAGTTTTGCACTAATCCTGTCATTGATAAATGAAGTGTTCAGGTATGAAGATTAGTCATGTCAAGTTATTTCATGATGCAGAAATTTTATTTACCCAAAAGAATAAGAAGAAAGTAAATTTTGAGTTCTTTAAATGGGCTGAGAAATAAGTGCTAAGCATTTTACGTGTGCCAAATAACTGGAAATCATGAAAATAAAAATTGTGGACTATCAGTCTAGAGCAGATGTTGCTGGTTCCCTGCCCACATCCCTCTGATCTTGTTACTTCAGTTTGCTCCTGTACAAATACCAACGGCCAGAATCTGCATCTCTTTGCCCAGGAGCCTTTGAAGACTTGGAAGGCTGCCACACCTTGCACCCAGCAGACCTGTGGTGGAGGGAACTAACACCTCTACCCCAGGGAGCAGTCTAAACCAAGGGCTGAATGGAGTTGCTTGGTAAATGCCCAGCTTGCTCACCCCACAGGCAAGGTGTGTGTTTTACACCATTTTTTCAGAACTTCCCAGAGGTGTTAAGATCTAGTTACCAATAGCAGTGGCTGCATTGATAGTTCTTCGCACACTGGCTACCCCACCTTCCTTGTGTCTCTTCCCCACTCCCCTACTCATGTTTCCTACACCTGCCAAGCTAACTACTTGCACTCAAGTCCTTCTATTGTCTCAAGATCTGCTCCTGGGGGGCCCCAAACTAAGACTGACTACTAGAAACAGATTGATCTCATTGTGCAAGTCAGTTACGATTTTGTCAGTAACTTCAAGTCAGTTACGATTTTGTCCTTCACCACCCCACTGAAATATACAGTCATGCTCTCTGCCCCAAATTAGGAACAAACTGGGCAGGAGTCTTGTATATGCAATCAAGAAAGCAATACCCACTTCCAAAAGGAAAACAAATACAGAGGTGAAACTTGATACCCACCCTGGGAGCAAAGAACATGACAGAAACCTTTCGCTCAAATGAAGACGTTATAGGATGGGGAAACGGAAGGAAGAGGATTAGCCCTTTGAATACCATTTTCCCTACTCTCAGGAGACTTTTGATGATAAAGATTTAGGCAAGCATATTTTAGCAGGGTAGACATGAGTTAAGGGTTCATTCTGCTGAACACTAGTTCTGAGTCTGAAAGCAAAATTGTGGCAGGGACACATCACGGATATAACCTGTACCTAACACAATAGTTGGAACATAGTAGGAGTTCACTATGTATCTGTAAATGTATAGTGAGAACCAAGATGAATCAGGCTAGCCTTAAAGACTAAGAAAGAGGAAGTTAATCCACTATAACTAGCTCAAGACTAGTTAGAAGGAAAACTAAAACGTCATCCCGTTTCAGCTCATCAAGTTAGGAAGGAAGCCCGCATGATCAAAAACTCCACATGTACTGTCTTATAGGAGCTTGGAGATAATGATAGAAAGGGGGGTGGACATTCTCCAAAAGGAAGAAAGGGAAACGTCCATGATCCCAATTATGTTTTCATTATAAAGTCCAAACCAAAGGCAAACTTAAAATGTTATATTCAGAATGACTAAAGAATTAATTACTGTTGTAATATCTTAGTTCTCCTGTGTTAAAGTCAAAATTATATCTTCCCAAATGTCTATTTTCATATCTCTGAATCACACATGAACATACTGTAGGTTACAGGCATGCTACTTTTACCTGACCATTGTGGAGCCCTTCATATTAATAGACCTGATCTTAGGTAAAAATATTCTGATGGAGACAAAAGAAATTTAACATTTGACTGATCCTAGCCTTCTTACATCACCTCCAGTTATAAAGAATTTGCTCATTCTCTTTCTCTTCCTTCTTCTCTGCTCTCTTGAAAACCCAGTCCCCAGGATATTATCATCCTGACTTTGGAGAACAGGTATAGTGATATCTGATTGGAGGAATGAGGATGCTTCCAAGAACAATGGACACATGGTTTGGGGCTTGGTAAGACAGGAAATAAAGTGAGAGAATGAAACATTCAGGGATACTATGGTATATTAAGAAATGAGAGAGGAAGTGGGATTTTATAAAGCGTTGTTGAATTACAGAGATGTGATTCAAATATAAACCACTAAAATACTTGTCTGGAAGTATGAGTTTAAAGTATAGTCTGGTATAGTATAGTAGAGTATAGTTTAGTATAGTATAGTATTGTCTGAAGTACTATAGCTTAAGCTGCCTCTAGGCTAAGCTGCCTCTAGGCTAAGCTGCCTCTAGGCTAAGCTGCCTCTCCTACCCTCTTTCTATCCTGAAACTATATACAATAATGTTGCTGGGTCCCCAGAGCACTAGCAGGGCAACTTTGAAGTAATTTATTAGAAAAGCAAATCACCAAAGAGGCATTAAACTATCATCTTTCCATCAACCACAATACCCTTCTGTCTTTAAAAGACAGATGTTCAAAGAGTGAAAATGTGCCTATTTTGTCTGGGAAAAAGTGGGAATTTTATTTCAACTTTCTGTGTATCATTAGGTTGCTGGAAATCATGGAAACCTAAATTACATATACAACCACTTCATGCACTGAGATCTCTTATAAGAAGAAAGCAGCAATATAATCAGTCAGCTCAAATCATCCTCAACATTAACAAGGTGTCGGTAGAGTCATTTTAAGAACTGACTTTCTGCTCCTATTAGTAGACTGATTATACTCTAGCTTTTGTTCCGGAAGCATATCACCAAACTAGTCTCTCAAAATGTGTATTAAAAATGATACATTTTCCTTGCCAGTGTTTATATTCAAGTCAAAGTTTCTTTAGAAAAGAAGAGGAATACAAAAAAATTTGAAGCCATGGCAGTTTGCATCTCTCCAGCGAAAGCAATCATCAAGGCAAATATTTATTGTTTGAGTTGTTGAACATAGATGTGTGGACAGAAGTTTAATGTCCATGCAATCTGTTTCCAGTGCATTAGCTATCACATTACGAATGACAAACAAGATTCTTTCTTGTTTAAAATGTGTCCCACATGCTCAGAATCAATCTTGATCAACAGACTGTGGTATAATTTGGCAGTTCAGAGATGAGAAGTTTATGGACACATTTCAGTTAAAAAATAAATTCAAAGAAGACAACTTGTGTGCATGATGTATCTAAAAATGCTTCCGAAAGACATTTAGGAATCTAAGTCAACTCTGAACAGAGAGTCTTGGTCTATTTTGTCAAACAATATAACGTAGAAGAATTACTCATGGAGAAGCTACAGACAACCTTCCACTTTTTATACAACAAATTCCTGAAGTATATTCAAAAGCTGAATGTGAAAAAATAAAACGATCTATGTGGAACCTTAGCTCCACTAATTACTAGTTAAAATAATTTAAATTATCTAATGTCTCTAATTCATATTTATACATTCAACACATATTTACTGTGTTCCTGTTACGTGTCAGACACTGCTCTAGGGTTTGAAAACACAGAAGTTCACAAAAGAGGCTACAACCTCTGCCTTCACACTTTGAAATGAAAGAGGCAAAACTGGAGGAGTATTACATAGGTGTTTGATAGATATTTTAGAGTGGGACAGGTAAGATGTCACCAAGAAGATGACCTTGATGATAACCTGAAGAAAGTGAGGGAACAAGTGTGGATATCCATGGAAAGAAACAGCATTTCATGAGTGGCAAGTGCAAAGGCCCTGAGGCAAGACTATGCCTGACAAGAAAAGGTAGCAAAAGAGAGCAAAAGCAGAGAGATGAAGGGTAGAGTGTCAGAAGAGGAAGTCAAGAAGTAAAGGGGGCCAGAGCTGGGGAACAGACCTGTTAGTTCAGAGCAAGGACCCTAAAGAGAATAAAAAGCTATTAGAGGATTTTGAGAAAAGAAATTACATCATCTGCCTTACATTTGACAGGAATAATAACAATTCTTCCTCATAAGTTTACTGTAAAAATTAACATAGGTACTTCCCTGGTGGCGCAGTGGTTAAGAATCTGCCTGCCAATGCAGGGGACATGGGTTCAAGCCCTGTCCCAGAGCCCACATGCTGTGGAGCAACTAAGCCCGTGTGCCACAACTACTGAGCCTGCACTCTAGAGCCCGCGAGCCACAACTACTGAGCCTGCATGCCACAACTACTGAAGCCTGTGCCCTTAGAGCTCGTGCTCCGCAACAAGAGAAGCCATGGCAATGAGCAGCCCACACACCACAACGAAGAGTAGGCTCTGCTAGCCACAACTACAGAAAGCCCGTGCGCACCAATGAAGACCCAACGCAGCAAAAAAAAAAAAAGTCTCCCTTTTAAAAATAAAAATTAAAAAAAATAGCCCTCTTCTTGAAAAATTTTTTTTAAAAATTAACTAAGATAATTGACATAAAATGCTTCCCACAGTACATAGCAAAAGGTAAACATAAAATGTTAGCTGCTATAATTATTTTTGTTATTCAGACAGGGATTAGGAACACATAATAAAAAATGAAAGTCATTGCATGAGTTAGGCTTCTTATTTTTTATTTTGTCTTTATCCTTAAAAAACTGAGAATAACAATCCAAGGAGGGAAAGAAGAATAATGAAGAGATGCTTTGGTTCAAAGATCAAGTGAAGATAATTTCTGATACATTTAAGTGCCTTTTTTAAAAAATGGAAGAAAAAACTTAAAGTACAAAACAGAAGGATAGTAAATTTTCAGGGTAAATCTCTCAACGCTCTAAGCACAGAAATAATTGGAAATCTATTTGAAGCAATTTGAATTGATGTTTCTTCCAACTTAGGGCCAGGAAGAAGCATCAAAACTGCTTGGATGACTTTTGGCAAAGAGCTATACACAGCAAATAGAAAGGATTTATTGTAAATAGATTCCAAGAAAGCTACTAATAGGCCTCCCTGCTGGCTGAGCAAGATTACTGAAACAAAATAAAGCAAAGCAAAAGGTATTATTGCCTACTTAAGCAGTGTGGCATAAAAATTATTACAGTAGCTGGACTGGAGAAAAAATAAACAGATCATGCTTAAAACGCATGAGAGGCAAAGTACATTTTGTTTCTCCCAGTATATCATGACAGGTGTACAATAGGCATAAATGATATAAATATTGGAGAAGGATTTATGACTTGAACTCCCGGAGAAGCTTCAAAGTGCAGAATCTCATTTCACACACAGCCAAGGCACAGTATATTGTTATCTTTCATTTTTATATCATTTTGTGTATTTCATTCCTTTAAAAAGCATTTATTGATTACCTATTATGTGCAAGGAGCTGTGGAAAATAGAAAATTGCATAACACATGGTCCTTGTCACCCAAGAAACCCACGTTATAGCAAACGGACACAAGGCATAGTGTCTATTTCACTGAACATAAGACACCATCAATTGGAGTTAAATCAAAATAATAATTTTATAGGAAAAAAGAAAATCAATAAATATACATAGAGTTTTTAAGATAAACCTAATATCAAAAACATTAAAATTTGAAAGAAATACATACCTTAACATATAAAATCAAGTACATAAATATCTATACTAAGAGGAAGCATAAGTGTCAAAGATGGTTTCTGAAATAACAGGATGTTATAGGCGCACAAAGGAAAAAGTATTACCACTGGGTCAGAGAGGTTAGCAAAATCCAGATGATGTTAACATTTCAGCTGGGCTTTAAAAAAAGAAATAGAAAGTCTATAATGAAAATGACGGGTAAAAAAATAAAATAAAATAAATAAAATGCATTCCAGGCAAGTAGAAATGGTGGGTAAGAAATGTATTCCAGGCAGATGAAATAGCACGTACAGAGTAAAAATTACTTTGCACAGAGGAGCAGCCATACATTCAGACTGACTGAAGGAGGTTCATAATGGACCCAGTTGTAAGGGGCTTTAAATGCTAAACAAATGATTGTAAACACTGCCCTGTCCGAAACTAGGAAGCTTCAAAAGTAGATAACACATATTGTTTAGGAAGAATAACACAACAAAAATCCACAGTGAACTGGAGGGAGGCTAGACTGCAGAGTAGAAGAGCCGTAGGGAATCTTCCATAATACTCCAGGCAAGATATGCCAAACCAGACGAGGGAGGTGAAAAGGTGAGTTGAAGAGAGATGGATGTGTCTCTCTCCCTTTAGCGTACTTTTACTCACATGCTCGTAATTAATCCGTACTAATGTGACATCAAAAGAATTATTCAAAAGATTTTAAAGAGGAAGAAGCCAAAAGAGAAAATTTATGACTTTTTTTTTTACTATATATCATGTTGAGATAAACTGAGTCATATTAAAAATTTTAAGTCTATTTGAGCAAAAATCAATTGGAACCAGGCAGTGCCAAACCTTCAGTGTTTCAGAGGGCTCTGCCGAGAAAAACGGGGGGAGAGGTGTCTAGAGAAAGTGCAGAAGCCGAGAAAGGAAAGCATAACTTGGCTATAGCTTAAAGTCTAGTTGGCTGTTTGTGATTGGTTGTCCTTAGTGTATTGATTTTGGAACCCTAAAGCATTTGCAGGCTTAGATTTTGGTTTGCTCACGTAGGCCACAGCATTAGCGCCTCCGCAGTCTAAGGGCCTCGTTGTTTAATTAATTTAACACTAGATAGATTCGACCACCCCAGAGGGCAGATCTGCTGTTCTATTCTCAGCACTTCACCTAACTTTCATAGGTTTCTGATCAGAAATTACAGAATGAATGCTTTAGGATGAGTTGGATGTTTCAACTTGAAAGATTAAAAAAGCACTGTGAGCATACAGGGTGCAGTGCTTTGCTAAACAAAGATGGCTATACTGACTCAGCTGTTCAACCTCACGCAGTTGTTGACAATTTTCGTGGCAGTAACAGGCATTATCTCTGTGCCCAGCCTGCGCCATGTAATCAGAAAACTAAGACAGGTGGCTCAGTGACATGGGATGAGAGGTGAATCAGAATTTTGGCTACTTCGTTAGCAAAATCGTGTTTAGGGTGATTTGGAGTTCCACATTCCTATTTCAAATGATAAAATATTTCTGAAGGAGATTAGGCATGCACACATCATCAAAAGAAATTTCATTTAATGATGTTGGACAAATTACCAATCAAAATAGACTAACTTCCCCAAGCATCACTTGCATGAAGAACACTGGTTCTCAATTTGTAAATCATTTCTTAGATACTTGGTAGAGTTAAAAAATAAGGGTCTTATTTTGTGGAGTCTCTGACAACTCTATCAGAGTCACCTTGGGTGACCCATAATTCAGATTATAAATCAGGCAGAATGGAGTCAGGTTTGGAAATCTGTAGCAACCAGATTTGGAAAACACTGCTCCAGGGGACACTGTGACCAATAGATAGCTCACATTGAATCCATGAGTAGAAACTAGTTTTTCTCTCCATGCCATGATAACTTACATCTTCAAATTCATTCCAAGCACATTCTTTTGCAAGCAACCAATTTCTATCTTTTTTGATAATTATATTAATATTGATACTAAGCACATATGAAAACCATGCATTCTTTTCTATCTGGCATCTTTCAAGATAATCCACGTCATGGTGTGTATAAGTAGTGCATTCTGTTTTATTGCCAAGTATAATAAGAAGGTTGGGAAGGAGAAGCAAACCTGACCACAAGTGGGATTTTTCAATCATGAAAACTATTCTTAATTAGTAAATACTTACACATATGTACACATATATACATACACTTTCATATATATGCATCCTATGAAGGTCATCTATGGTTTCAAGATTATTCTATTTGTAGTTATACAGTTTATATTGGTCTGGGGCAACCTCTGTTTATATAATGTCCCCCAAAAGGTGTTTTGTCCAACAAAGAGAGGAACACAAAAGTCTCATTTTTGCCAAGTTCTTTGTAGGATGGACCTGTATAAATTCTAAAACAGTCATCAGGGAATGCACTGAAAAAACAAATTCTAAAGCAAGTCTCCACAAACTTTTTCCATAAAAAGCCAGATAGTTAATAGTTTAGGCTTTGTGAGCCATATGGTGTCTGTCACAACTACTGAACTCTGCCAATGTAGCATGAAAGCAGCCACAGACCACAGGTAAAGGAACAAGCACATCTATATTCCAATACAATTTTATTAATGAAAACAGGTAACTACCAACACCTATTAGAATGGCCAAAATCCAACACACTGGCAACACCAACTTCTGGCAAGGATGTGAAGCAATAAGAACTCTCATTCATTGTTGGTGGGAATGCAAAATGGTAGCCACTTTGGAAGACAGTTTAGTGGTTTCTTACAAAAGTAAACATAGTCTTGCCACACGTTCCAGCAATGATGCTCCTTGGAATTTACTCAGAAGAGTTGAAAATTTATGTGTTTTGTTGATTAGAATACTCACAGGGGATTTTTAGGGCAGTGGAACTAACTCTTCCCTATGATAGGTAATGGTGGATACACGACATTATGCATTTGGCAAAACTCACAGAATGTACAATGCGAAGAGTGAACCCTAATGTAAACTTTGGACTTTAGTTAATACAAATGTATCAATATCGGTTACTCAATTTTAACAAATGTACCACACTAATGCAAGATGTTAATAATAGGGGAAACTGTGGGTGGGGTGAGAGCACACTTTCTGCTGGGAACTCTCTACTTTCTGTTCAATTTTTCTGTGAACCTAAAATTGCTGTAATAAAACAAAACAAAACAAAAACAGGCAATGAGCCAGATTTGACCTGTGGGCTATAGTTTGCTGCCCTCTGTTCTAGAGAATGAAGACATCATCAGAGAATACTTGGAGTTCATAAAGTTGTCTTTGTGAATGTCACTGACTTCAAAGAAATTCATTCAATATTGCTCTCAGAATTTTGTTTAGAAAAGCATGATAACACTCCTGCCAATTACATTCATATTTTCATATTTTTATTTCCATAGCAAAAAGTTATCCATTATAATCATGAAACTGAACCCACGCACTTTTCTTACAAGCCAACAGTTAAGCAGATCCTTCTTGCTCTCCAGCACTGGAGGGACCTCCCACAACCCACAGAGCCCCTGTGTGGGGAACCTAGCACATCTTAATGTAACACAAGCAGTGCTCCAAATACAGGTGTCTTCAGGCTATGGCTTCATCTAGGCTTCTCAGAAAGATTAGATACTTTATTGCCCTCTTAAATAGTCTCATATTTTATACTTTAGAAAGTTTTATCTTCTAGAGTTTCCACCTGTCATGTTGCCATCAGTAGCATGGGAAACAATCCTAGCATTTTTTTAAAGAGTGCTATAAACTTAGTCTTATCTCCATGTCCACTTTACAGTAGCAATGTGTATTCCATTTTTAAGATACTAATCAAATTTTAGTTAAAATAGTAACATGTATTCTCAGTAACAATACTATAAATGATCTGTTCTGCACTTACTGTAACAGTAAAAACATATATTCAATGGTGTTATTATTATTTTAAATATTTAATTGTTTTTGTTTATGTTTCAAAATGCAGCAATAAAATTTACTTCAACTGCAATCACCCATGCAACTACAACTTTTCTTATAATTTGCCATAAATAATAAATAATGCAGTGCCTATAAATGCACAACAATCTTTCTTGGGAAAAGTTGGCTTTTGACTGCTGTAATTTTTGTGAGATTTGTCAAGTCAAGATAGAATTTTAACTAACTTGGGGTCCACCTGCTGCTAAGTGATCTAGGAACATGTAGAAGACTTGTTTTCTTTAGGACAAGCTATAACTGCTCTGGGAATCGTAAAATGTATATTTCTGCCCCTGTTTTGTTATTTTCAACAGAGTATACTCATTAACAATGGGAAAGTAGCTGAACTTCAACCATTTAGTATAAGGATTAGGTTGATCAGCTTCTGAGGGTAGGATGGCTGAGTTGGAATGAAAGACTTGACTTCTCAGTATCTGCACACATAAGCTATTTGCCACTCATAAAAGACTAACAACTTTCTGGGCTTCCCTGGTGGTGCATGGTTATAATCTGCCTGCCAATGCAGGGTACACGGGTTCGAGCCCTGGTCTGGGAAGATCCCACATGCCGCGGAGCCACTAAGCCCGTGCGCCACAACTACTGAGCCTGCATGCTACAGCTACTGAAGCCCGCACGCCTAGAGCCCGTGCTGCACAACAAGAGAAGCCACCACAATGAGAAGCCAGCACACCACAATGAAGAGTAGCTCCCGTTCACCGCAACTAGAGAAAGCCCGCACACAGCAACGAAGACCCAACGCAGAACCCAAAGTTAATTAATTAATTAATTTTTTTAAAAAAGACTAACAACTTTCTTTCCTGACCGTGTCTGTAACTAGGTCAACAGCCATTTTGAAAAGAGACAGATATGTATATTGTGGAGAAGGTAGAATAGAAAAGAGAGAATCCAGAAAAATCTCTTTTAAATAGAAGCAGCAGCAACTGAGTTATGAATTGAGTTATTTGTCAAGTGATCTTGTCTTGAGAAAGTATAAATAACCTTTAGAGAAGTGATAGAGACATCTCCTGCCAGCTATTGACCACATACCATGCTAGAACAGAAGTCAATACGTAAACAAAACAAGGTTAAATACATTAGCAAGGACCCAGTGCCATATAACTGCAGTGTGCCCCAATCCTTCTCACTCTCTTTTTTGTCTCCAATTTTTATGTGTAGGAGGAAGGCAGGAGGGAATTAAAGCTTGCAAGGAGAATTTTGCCTTGTTATTTTGCTAATTTAATGTTCAGCATCTGGTCCATCTGCTGCTGTGCACGGGCTATGGTGATCTGACACTGATCGTGGAATGCTGATTGAAAAACAATGAAGAGTCGACGTCAGATTGAAATTCTTTGCAGGTGAACTAACAACATTAAAGCTTATTAAGACCAGTCAATAACTAACCAAATTTTTGCTTTTGAGTTATTTTAACAGATGGCTGCTTTATCTTCTTTCATAAGCTCACAAACAGTGCTCATTTGCATTTTCTTTACATCTTAGAAAACAGTTGCTGTGGTTCTTCACTTTTATTCCCTTATGCATTTAAGTTGAATTTTTTATGTTGAAATTTTGCTCTGGGCTTTTCCACTTTATAGTGGCAAGGTTAGAATAAGTTAGTAATAATTAAGTGTGGGTCAGAGGCATATGTAATTTTCGACGTATGCCTTGGAAACTCAAGCTGCCTTAGGAAAACACCCCACCCATTTCTTCAGCTGCAAAATGAGAGATTCTGTGTTTGCCAGTCAGCATCTGCCTATATAAGACAATTTTTCAAAGTGAGAGAAAGTTTAAGGCAATAAGGTGACTTTTTCTAATAGTGACGGTGACTTTTTGTAACTACAAACAGATATTTAAGCAATTATGACAAAGTCACATCTCTGAGTGCTTACAGGGCAAAGTTTTCCAATGGCTCAAAGCAATATACACATCATCCTAAATCTAGGACTATTTGGCGAGTATCATAGGGGCACATTACAGCAATATGGAATTTATCCCAATTAGTTGAAACTTTTTCTCCTCTTGTCTAGCCTAATTTAGTTCTAGAAATACTTGAAAGAATTTTTTTATCTCATGGATAGAGCTTTCCTTTAATCAAGGATAATAAGCGCTAGTTGAGAGAAATAGGAGTCTTGATCTGTTGGGAAGTAACATAAAGGCTTATACTGTGGAGATGTGGTCAATTAATTGCAATATTCATAAAAGTTCTCAAAACAATAAAAAGAAAATTGGTAGCAGGTCTGAAAATATCATAATTACCATCCCAAGACACAAGCAAACCAGTTTACACATAAGCTAGTTTGATAATTCTGCAGCCAATTAGTAACAATACAACCAAAGTTACCTGAAGTACTCAGAGAACAGAGATTGTTCTTGTTACACTCTTCAAACAAAACAAAACCAAGCCTAGTATGGTAGATTGGTTATATTAATGGTCCCAAATAATGCCTCCCTACACTGTGGCCCTTAACTGTGTGGTCCTCTCCCACTCTGTCTCCCGCTGTGGCCAACTAACTTATTTTAGCCAATGGGATACTAGCCCACATGTTGCAAGCAGAGACTTGAGGACATGTACGTTTCTGCTGTTCTCTGGTGTGACTGAGGGGCTGGCTTACTCTTGGACCCTTACCACTACCAGATGAACATTCCTAGGCTAGTCTGATGAAAAGATAAGAGAAACATATGGACTAAACCCAAACTGTCCAAGCTAAAGTCATCCTAGTTAAGACAGCCCTCTGCTTACCTGCCAGCTGACCAGAGATGCATGAGCCAGCCCACCTCAGATCAACCCAGCCTCTATCAATAAAACCAGCAGCCAACCCACAGACTTATGAGAAATAATAAATGTGTGTTTTAAACATCTTTGTTTTGAGGTGAGTTATTACACAGTATTATTATGGCAATAGATTATTGATACACCTTGTTACAGTCTGAAAATCTTTCTGAAAACTTATAAATCCACCTTTTTGCCTGAATCTGTTGATTTGCTAAACACAGTAATTTTCTCCATTTGTCTCTTTCCCTCAATAAATTGAAATTAAATGCTTCATTACGTACTGAAATGTCTCTCTGTTATTACCATTACTTGCATTTCCAGTGCAGTATACCAGTTATCTAAAATTACTATTCAACTTCCAGGTCAAATTTTTGCAGTTTTCCAATATGCCTTCTACCTAAAAGAAGTCTTAAAACTTGAAGGGACACTTCTAAAAGAGATTAGGCTTAATCAGAGGAAAAAATATCCTAAAGGTCTTTGAGGAAATAAATCAAAAAAACAAAAAACAAAAAACTTGGAGTATATGCAATTCCTTGCTGCTACATTTTTTTTTCTTTTTGAGTTTTAAATAAAGGTCAGCTTAATAACAACTAGAACCAATCTATTTCTTGTCGTTATCATAAAGTTCAGGTCATTTTAAAGGGACCCTCCACTCCTTGACAAGTTTTCCGTACCTTTCCTAAGGACAGTACTGTATCAACATTAGTATGATATGCTTATCATATGTCTTTGCACTGAGGGATTGGAAATCATCGATTTTTCTTTACAGAAAGGAAATCTGGGCCATTGAAGAGGTGAGGTCATTTGCTTTTTGCTCAGCCTCTCAGAATCTTGGTTTTTTCTTTTATCACAAATCAAATGAAGTTGCTGGGCACAGAAAGTTTTGAGCAATTTGATTGTCTTCAAATAACTATTTTTCCTCCATATTTCTGTGGGAATAGAGAATACAGAATCAGAAAACAGAAATGATTTGTTTTTATCGTAAATCCATCAACCCACATAAAGGCATAGGTGTGGAAATTTAATGTGAGAAAGTTATAGGTTTTAAAGTTCTAAAATAAAGGTAAGATACTTTATTTCTAGTGGGTTTATAGCATGTGATGAGAGCGTAGGAAATAAACAAAGAGATGTAAGATTGCCAAGCTAATGGCCACTTATTGATAATGATAAAACACGTTACTGAGAATGATAAAAACTGCTATATCTTCTTACTCTAAGTCAGACTCTCTGCTAAGTGTTTTCCAAACATTTAATTTAATGCTACAACAACCATATGATTCAATGGCAAATACAAGTAGTTGGCATATCCAAGAGCCATTTCTCTCTCCCTTCTCTCATACTACCTTCTACTACTATGGCTAGAAAAGTGAAATATTCAGTTTTCCAGTTTTCCTTGTAGTAAGAGATGGCCATGAGATAATGTTCTATCCAAGTATATATAAGCAGAAGTTGTTTTAGGAGATTTCTGGGAAAACTTTTGTTTTCTTAATCAAAAGAGACAGTCATGAATGACATGACTTTTCTCCCTTTCTTCCTGCCTTGAAGGCAGATTTAATGCCTACAGCTGTGGCAGCCATCTTGTCACCACATGGAAAAGGCCTAGAGGATTACAGAGATGCCAACCCTGTTAATACTGAACCACTAAACCAATTCCAAGAGCCTCTATCTCCAGATTTCTCATCATGAAAGAGAAGATAAACCTCTACTTATTCAAGTCACTGTTAGGCAGGAGTTTCACTACTTCAACTTGTAAACATTCCTAATAGGAATTTCAGATCCCATGTTTGTTTCTTTGTTTGTTTTTGTTTTATGTTTTTCTTTTTGTCAATTTGTAGATTAGTTTCTTTAATTCACCTCCAGTAATGCTAAAGTCCAAAATAAATCCACATATTCCATTAAAAATTTATATAATATCTAAATGTGAAACATATCAGGTAGGTTTTAATTTTGCCTTGTTTAACATTCAACAAATTGAAATTGGGCTGTGCATAGATATCCTAGTAACTTCAAGCATTAAAGCAATCTCTTAATTTTGAATACCCATTCATTCTAAAATATACACAAAATATGCAAAGAGGTGTTCATACTTAGCTAGAAACAAATAGAAGCTATGATGTCATAATTGAAAAATAACCTTAAGTAAACTCCTATACTATTTAATATCCTATGTTAAAAGTATAGATTTAAAAATGTAAACAGTTAAAAAAAAATAAATATCCACGCAAAATACCCAATGCAGAAGATACACTTTATATTCATTCATCTGTTTTTCACACATATACCTAAGTCCTTATGTCTGGGAAGGTGCTTTGTATTTCTGTTTGTTATCAAATCCCATGTTCTTAAGCAAGCTCAGTACTACCTCTCTCTGTACTCAATATTGAAGTAAACATTCTATCAGCAATCTCTCCAAAACTTCCCAACACCAATCTTTTCCTAGATTCCAAGTGCATGTAAGGTGCTGGTTATAAACTGAAATCAATTGATTGCTGATTTTAGTATAATGATCACCAAGAAAAGCAGAATTAGCAGATGGAATAAGCAAAAGGTTTACTTTTTATTTGGCCATAAGGTGGATATAAAATAACAGAGACCAAAACAGACATTAAAGTATAAAATGAATGACTTTCAGAGAGTGTATTTCCTGGGAGCAGGCCTTGCATTCATCCCTTTATCTCTGAGGATGCAGTAATCCTCAAACCACTCCTAATTTAGAGAACTTTGGAACTATTAGAATGACTCAGTGAGGATTCTGAATTCTGAGGACAATGAAGTATAACTGCACTCTCAGACTTTGGTATCATAGAAAGAGTTCGGGCTTTAAAGCCAGATGAACATTTACTAGTAAATCACACCTGGGATGATTTACTTAGCATCTTTGAGCATTAGTATCTTTGAGCATAACTCACAGAGAAGTTGCAGACTAAATATACCATTTTTTAAAGTGTTGGTACAGACTATGGAATATATTAAATGTTCAATAAATGATGGCTATTTTTATTAGCTTATTTTGATATATTATCTTATTTTTAAGTATCTTTAGACAAAGCTAGAAAAAAATCACAGTATGTTCAGCCAGTTTCACACTTACTCAAAATGAATTTCTGGCCTCAAAATTAAATCTTCTTTTATAACCTATAATCTTTAAGTATGAGGCAAGAAAACTGTGGTGAGAGCAACCATTGACCATGACGAGATCCCTGACTGAGCTGAGTAAACACTGGGTAAACTCCAAGTTCAATGAGGATTGAGCAAAAATGAAATAAAACCACAGCAAGTACTGTTTGCTCCATCTGCCTAAAATGTGGAGAAAGTGCAGTTGGGGTGTCCTGTTAGCCTTCTCTTTATTTGTTTAGTAAATGTGAGAGTGGTCAAGAAGCCCATGGTACATTTGGCAGCGTGGGTCACAAAATGTTAGCTATAAATAAAAAACAAGATCCGATACCCTCTTTTTATCCATTCTTACCTCAAGACTGTTCATTTGACAAGTATTTCAGCTCCTTCTGTTTGTTAGGCACTGAGGATACAAAGATTAATGAGATACAGTTCCTGTCCCTGTGAGATCTCCCATTGTGGTTAGAATGAGAAACCTTTAAAATCTGACTGCTGGAGCAACCATGATGAGCAGCAAGGTGAGTGCAGAATGAGAACGTGGAAAATAAAAGCTCTGCAGCTCAAGTTATTAAGCAAAGTTATAATGTGAAAGGTCTCCCCCTCCCCTGCCTCCCTGATCAAGCTTCTCTATGTGAGTGCCAAACCTGGGAGACTGGAGTGAGGCAGAGAAGATGACCCAGGCTTGGATTGAACTAAGATTATGAAACCAGCCTGAGGAAAAACAAAGAACTATGGATAATGTGTCCCATCTAGCCTGACTCAGAAACTCCAAATGTCCACTCTGCCCAGCAGTCCAGGTGGGCAGCCGGTGAACCCAGCTTGCGTCCCCATGAGGTGACCTTCTCCCAAGGAGAAATAGTGGCAATTGTGTCCTGGTGACAAATCAGAAGCCTCCCTGGTTACCAAACCCAACCAGGTACACTTTGTCTATGGTCACTGGGTTCCCTACAACAGCTGAGTGAACAGAGGTGGCGGACAGAGTAGTAGTGAGACTGACATGCAAACAAGTAATTATAATACAATGTAATGTGGAAGTTCAGATTGGTGAGCAATGAACTCACTTCAGTCCTGGGATCAGATGCTCACAGAAAGCTCAGAAGACTTGTCACCTGGTGATACTTGGAGGAGGATATAGAAATTTCGTGAAGCTGGTGTGTGGAAGCAGGGAGTCAAGGAGAGAGCATGCATGCCAACGGAAAAGCAGGAGGTAAGAAAATAATTGAAGTGCTCTGCGAAAGAAAAACAATTTGACATAACTGGAGTGCAAGTGCTCCGTGTGCGGGAGAGGTGAGGGCAGTGGGTGGTAGGGGTAGGAGTGAGGAGAGCAATGAGACAGAAAGTTAAACCCAGATTGGGTATGGCGTTTTATGCATAAGTAAAGGGTCAGACAAACTATGTGCCCAAGCAGCTCAAATTTGCTCCCCAAAAGGGCATTTTTAAATTTCCTATAGATTACATAATCATCTTTACAAAAAATTCCATATTTTTGTTCTTTCTTGAAAACTCAGATGTGGTGGTAATCTCAGAGGTGAGGTGATCACGTGGCCCTCTTAGAGCCACGTGGGATCCAGTGGGCCACGGACCCTGCCCAGTGCATCTCACTTGTTTTGTTTCCCGCCAGAGCCTGGAAGCCATGTGAGCTTTTCACTCCTGCATTCAGTGATGGAAAGATAACAGAAGTATTTTATAGGAATACTGATAAGATCGCATTCATTATCTGCTCAACACTGTGAGCAAAAAAAGAAGGGATATCACAGAAACTCTACTAATGCCAGCATTTTAATAGTTTAAAACTCTTTCACTGTTGCCTATGCAATTTTCAATAGTATGTAAAATGGACCTCTGAAATACAACTATCTTACTACCAAATCCTTCTTTTTCTCTCCTTTTGTAAAATAATTTTCAAATCATGGAGCCCATCCCCAGAAAGCCACAGAAGATAAATTATTTCACTGTGCTGAGTGCCTTAAACAATTCAAATCAAAACAAACTCTGAACTTAATATCACTCACTGATGATGTTCTAATGCACATTAAATATCTAGCATTGCTCTACTTGGTTATATAAAAGTTTATCCTAATTTGTAGTGTTTGCAAAGCCCTTCAGCATATGTGTTGGTGTGGTCTGTGGCCTCAGTATGTTTCACCCCCAAGTCAGAGGAAAGTTGAGTTTAACAGTATCAGCATACTTCATTGCAGTGTGCTGAATTTAAAACAAATTAATATTTTATCCTCAGGTAACTCTTAAAATCTACAAAGTCTTACTGAAAGAGATTTATTAAAAGAACTAGGAGTTTGGCTGGTTTCGTTTAGCTTTTTATTTATTTACTAATCAGAGCAATTTTGACATTCTCCAAGATGCATGGCTAAGATGCATAAAATGTAAAGCTTCTCAAGAAACTGAAGTTACAAAATCCTCTAAAGTAAAATATTGACCAATGAAGAATATGAAGATGTATCTCATGCCATCATCATCAAATGTTCAAATCATCAAAAGTTCATCATCAAATGAACTCGAGGTGGGAAAAAAATGATTGACAAAGAGATAGATCTCTATTATTTACTGAACACCTTCTAAAGTCAGGTACTATATTGGGCTTTTTACATATTATACATTTAAATCTTACAGCAAGTCTATGAGAAGTTTAAGTCCCCACCTTATAGGTGCAGAAGCTAAGGCTCAGAGAGGTTAAGTTACATGTGTAACATGTCACAGCTGCAAGAGGCACTCAGTTTTGAACCCAAGATTCCAAAGCTATGCTTTTCTCTTATATACATAGACATGTATATACATATATGTATGTATATAACTATAATTGACTTACAGTATTATATTAGTTTCAGGTATACAACATAGTGATTCAATATTTTTATACATTATGAAAGGCTCACCATGGTGAGTCTAGTTACCATCTGTCACCGTACAAAGTTATTACAATATTATTGACTCCATGCTGTACATTACATTCTCAGGATTTATTTTTTAAGCGAAAGTTTGTAATTCTTAATCCCCTTCCCCTATTTAGCCCATCCTTTCCACCTCCCTCCTCTCTGGCAAGCACTAGTTTGCTTCCTGTATCTATGAATCTGTTTCTGTTATGTTATATTTGTTCATTTGTTTTATTTTTTTAGAGTCCACAAATAAGTAAAATCATATGGTTTTTGTCTTTCTCTGTCTGACTTATTTCATTTAGCATAATACCCTCTAGGCCCATCCATGTTGTCATAAATGGCAAGATTTCTTTTTTTTATGTCTGAGTAATATTCCATTATATATACATGCCACATTTCTTTATCCATTCATCTACAGACAGACACTCAGGTTGCTTCCATACCTTTACGATTGTAAATAATGCTGCAACGAACCTTGGGGTGCATATATCTTCTCAAATTAGTGCTTTCATTGTTTTCAGATAAATACCCAGTAGTGGAATTGCTAGATCATATGGTAGTTCTAGTTTTAATTTTCTGAGGAACCTCCATACTCTTTTCCACAGTGGCTGCACCAATTTATATTCCAACCAATGGTGTACAAGTGTTCCCTTTTATCTACATCCTCAACAACACTTCTTACTTGTCTTTCAGACAACACCCCTTCTGACAGGTGTGAGGCGATATCTCATTGTAGTTTGGATTTTCATTTCCCTGATGATTAGTGATATTAATCTATGACAAAGGAGGCAAGAATATACAAAAGGGAAAAGACAGCCTCTTCAATAAATGGTGTTGGGAAAACTGGACAGCTACATGCAAAAGAATGAAACTAGACCACTTTCTTATACCACGTATAAAAATAAACTCAAAATAAATTAAAGACTTAAATGTAAGACCTTAAACTATAAAATTCCTGTAAAGAAACATAGGGAGTACTCTCTTTGACATCAGTATTAACAATTTTTCTTTCTTTTGGATCTGTTTCAAAAGGCGAAGGGAACAAAAGCAAAAATAAACAAACGGGACTATATCAAACTAAAAAGCTCTTGCACAGTGAAGGAAACCATCAACAAAATGAAAAGGCAACCTACTGGATGGAGAAAGATATTTGTAAATCATATGTCCCATAAGGGGTTAATATCCAAAATATATCTTAAAAATTCATACAACTCAATATCAAAAAAACAATCTGATTTTAAAATGGGCAAAGGACCCAAATAGACATTTTTCCAAAGAAGACATACAGATGGCCAGAGCTATGCTTTGAAAGGAAACTCAACACTTAAAATGATCAGGAGTTATACTGAGTATTACCCAATCCTGCTGAAGAACCACTGCCAATCTCAGCTCTATGGAGGATCTGAAGCTAGATGCACGTATTAGGGAAGGGAGGTTTACAGGTGCCTCATATTTGTTCCTCTGTTAAGGGGTACTCCTGCAAAGGTTACACAAACACACACACACACACACACACACACACACACACACACACACGCCAGCATTATTATTATCATCAAACTGACAGCAGTCCTATATATCTAGAAAGTTATGAGAGGATGGGCCATTCCTCCCTGCAAAATAGTTAGGCCATCTTAAAGGAGATCAAATATTGGGTACCTGGACAGACACCGTCCCTGTAAGCGCATAGATAAATGTGCACTATCCTGCTAAAAAGACAGCAATAAACACACTCACAAGCTATCTATCATGGCTAACACTCTGAACTGAACTGGGCACCAGAGGCCGCTGAAAAGAAATCCTTAAACCAAAGACCCCCTTTTACTTGTTTCTTTAATATTTCACTAGGTTTGAGGAAAAGCTGGCCAAACAACTCCACCAAAGTAGCAATAGTTCCATCCAGATATTTTTGTATGCAAAGGAGCCAAAAAACTCAAGGGTAAGAATAATGACGCTGCCAAACAAGATGGATGTAATGGCAGCATGAAGCAACAGGATAAGTGACTGAATTGCAGAATGAGGGCTACGCTGCTGAGGCCGGTAAACCAAAGGTGGCTTGTTGGGACTAAGCTCTAAACATTAAGATCAGGTCACATCAGAAAAACTCCAAGAGAGGCTTTGAAAGAGCAGATCCCTTTCTGATGGCTTCATTTCATTTATGAATTCACACTACTTCATTTCATTTACGAATTCACACTACTTTCAAATTTTGCTATCCGCCTAGTATGAAAAAACAGAAAGAGCAGGAAATAATATCCTCAGTTAAAAAAAAAGACAGGTAATAGCAGTTATCAGAACTTAAATGAAATCATTATTCTACTTGATGTCAACAACTGTGCTGTAAATGGGCACATTTCCAGAATCTTGACACTTATTTTATGTCCAGATTTCACAATTTTTCCCAGTTACAATAGCATTTGCAGGGAGCTCTTATCTTCCTGCCTACATATTGTCTTAGATCTTAAACTCTTAGAGGCAATGATATGTTTTACATGTACTTTTATGTAACCGGCTGCACTTTTTTAAAATAATAACTCATTGCCTTTATAAAGGAGATTATATATTTCAATAGAGTTTTTCCATTATATCATTTTGTTTGACTCTCATTGTCTTGTGGGGAAGAGCAGGATGGCATTATCCCAATTTTGCGGTTAAATTTTAAAAGAAGAGTTTCTCAAGAACACACAACTATTCAGCCAGAGAGCTGAGGCAAGAACCTGAATCTTCTGATATAAGGATAAATGAACCCGATTTTCAGATCTATTTTTTTTTCCCAAGAAGGAAAAAGCAGCAATGATTTTCATGTAATCCTCTTAAGCGTACTCAGCCTAAATCATGCGTCAAACTCTGGGAACCCATGAGCAAAATCTTCAGAACTTGTTGTTTAGCCCAGATACTGTTATAAAGGGCAGTAGAACAAAGTGCTTAGGCAGTTGGCAGAAATGTGAGTAAGCTATTTTCTTTGAGGAAGAAATTAATTTTGATTAGGTGTATGTTGAAGTTTTAATTAATATGATGGCCTATTGAATAGCTTAAATATACAATAAAACAAAGGTCATTGCTACTGACTGAATGTCTGCGTGCCCTCAAAATTCATATGTTGAAACCATAACCCCAACATGATGGTATTTGGATATGGGGTCTTTTGTAATTAGGAATATGGTAATAAGGTAATTAGAGTTAGATTAGGTTGTGAAGGTGGGACCCTCATGATGGGATTAATGCCTTTATATCAATACAAAGAGGATGAGACCCGAGAGCTCTCTCCTAGGGCACACACCCAGGAAGGCCATGTGAAGACATAAACAGGAAGAGGACCCTCACCAAGAAACTGACCATGTTAGCACCCTGATCTTGGATTTCTAGGCGCCAGAACTGTGAGAAATAAATTGTTTCTCAAATTTGTTTTTGAGAAACAATTATTGTTTCTCAAATCTAAAATTGTTGTTTTAGCCACCCAGTCTATGATATTCTGTTATAGCAGCCCAAGCAGACTGAGACAGTCACACTATAAGGTAGGTGTCATGCATGGCCATAAGAGACAAGCAGCTTAGCACCAATTCCTTATACCAAGTGGCCTCTGTTGTCATTTGAGATTGTGACCCTGCAACCCAAATAATGATTTGTCCTTAATTCTTCTAAAAGGCACTATACTGAAAATCCTGTTCTTAGTAAGTTATAGCTCCTAAAATGCCACCAGGTAAAGCACTTTACAAAACAGGTTAAAATATCTATCAACTGAATCAATCAAAAATTGTATAAGTAATATTGACTTGTTAAGTCCATTAGATGATTAACTCAGTGTTCCATTCACTGTTCAATAGGATGTTACATATTATTCTCCAAAATAAAAGTAAACACCTCAAAAAAAAAAAAAACATCTTGGAAACACTGACTGAGATATAATACCTAAACACACTGCTTACATAGTAAGAGTATTAATATATTTCCAAGGAAAAAATATAAGAAGTATCTAAACATAATAAGCACAAGATTCAAGAATCCAAAAGGATGGACTAGTCAAAACATTTTTCTGTGCATTCTTTGAACCTCAACATGTACATAAATCAGTAAATGTCTAAATGAAGTGCCAGTGTAGTCATCAACAAGGAATAAGGCAAGGTGAATATGAAGTCAGTACAAATCACTGGGCCCTGCTGGGTAGAAAGAGGATGGGGTAAATCCCGTGTCTGCCCTTCCTAGGGAGACATTTTTTTTCCACTGGGCCCAAATCAGGTCATAATTAAAGTATTCAACATTTATTCAAAAAATATTAACTGAACACTTACAATGTTCCAGGCATTGTCCTTGACACAAAGAAGAGAGAAATGAACAAGACAGACAAGGTCTTTGATCTAATAGAACTTGCAATCCAGTTGGGGTAAATAGGTGAGAAAAATGTAAACAAATGAACAGGAAGGTTTCTAGGGATGATACCTTTTTATGGCAAGTTAATTTGACAGAGAATAGTCTGGCTAGGTATATATAGATAGCCTGGTATTTGCCTGTATCTCTAACCTAAATTCTTATCTTCTTCCACTCCCTGCAGCTGCCTCAGCCTAACCTTTTCTGATGACTGAAAGGCACTATAATTCGCTGTCTCAGGGCTATAATATGAGAAAATTTTAATATCATTTAACACTTTAGAGATTACATTCACATACATTGTCCCATTAAATCCTCACACCTTAGGAGATAAGCAGAGTAGATATTTATTATTTGGGGGATACCCTGCTTCATTTCCACCTTCCTAACCATACCCTATTTCCTTTTGGGGAGTTATCTGTCTCCCATTGTTTGTAGTCTGGGTGAGATTATAAATCCAGGTGTCTGTCTGCCACTAGAACCCAAATTGACTGGATTATTCTGCACTGTCCTAGTACACCAAGCAGTTGAACATATAACCTGAACCCTGTCAAAGTTTTCTGACAGAAATTTTACTATTTAGGGCAAAAATGGAAGAAGAAAAGATCGTTGACGTTATTCGCCCTGATGGTGTGACCTTAACTAGACTGTCCCTATTACCAGAAATTCCTGTAGTTCTTCCTTTCTAGCCTTCAGAAGAGGCTTTGTTTCAAGTCATCCTTCAACCTTCCCTTTGATTGCTGAACTCTAGGTAGACTTTCATTTAATGCCGTTTCCTTGAGTTACTCAAAGTTTCTGTTCCTTGCAACCAAAGTCTTCCGACTAATAAATTAGATCATTATGCCCATTTTACCAATGAAGACTGAGACTGAGAGGAGTTACCTGTCTAAAGTCATACCCTTAAACAGTACTACACCTAGAATTTGAACCTACTTGTTCTTATTCCAAATGCAGTACTCATTTTGTGACACTTTGATTAATACAATGTATCAGAAAACTATAAAGACTATAAAGACCATAAATTGAAAACAGGCATTTACCTCTTCTTTCCCCTCTTCCATTAAATAAAAAAGAAAGTAAAGAAAATTTCTAAAATATAAACACAGAAGGATTAAAAATAAAGGGATGGTAATACAATTCTAGAAACTGGAGAGCAGAAGGATGAATAGTATACACAAGAAAACTGAGACCTAAGCCAAGAGTAAGAAAGCTGTGATGCAACCTGATTTCTACCACAAAATCCCTCAAAAGACACATACGTTGTTTGTGCACGTTACTTCTAGAAGTGAATGTAAAAATAGAACTTGCAAATAGAACTTCTCTAAAAATTAGAGAATAGGTATAAAATCTTTTTAGAAAGCTATTAAACTTCCGATTCCTCCCCAGTCTAACAAGGAAAATGGAAGTTCATTTTATGGAAGGGTAAAGTTGAGCTTCTGGATAGGTCATAATAAAAGGCAGGAATAAGGAAAACTAAAAGTTTTCATGGAAACACTAAAATGTAGAGCCACCTCCCCAGCTCAGCTTTCAAAATACAAAAGCCATTATATCATCAAGACAGGAAACAGGATTCTTCACTGGGTAACACAACCAGCCGAAGAAACAAGATCTAAACTCACCAATATGACATATTCCCCCAATTAAATGGCCCAGGTATATTACCCTATAATGAAGCCTACATTTAGCCAAACATCTGAGGAAAATTTCAAATATAAAATATATACAGCAAAACACATAAACTGAAAAAGGGCTAGTTGAAGGAAACAAAACTTTGCAGAGAACTAAACACTTTAAAAAACTATAATTAATATCCTCAGAGAGATAAAAAGATATTGCATTTGTGAAAAAAGAATAGAATGCTATTTTTAAAAAGAGCAATCAAAGATCAAGAAAGAACTCTTAGAAATCAAAAATATGGTAACAGAAGTGATGAAAGGCCCAATAAAAAGTTGGACAGTAATATTGATGAAATTTCCCAAAGGCAGAAATTTGAGGAAAAAACATTTTTTTAAATTAGAAAATAAATTCATGAGATCCAATATTCAAGAAATGAAAATTGAGAAAGAAGAATAAAGAAATGGAACAGAGCAATATATGAACAAAATGATTCAAGAAAAATTTCCAGAACTGAAAAATTTGAACCTCAAATTGAAAGAGCCAATCAGGTGTTCAGGAAAAAAAACTATAGGAAAAAAATCAAGGCACACTTCTTTGAAATTTCAGAATACTAGGGAAAAAGAAAAGATACTAAAAGCATCCAGAGAGGGGACAAAAACAGGTTACTTATTAACTTCATGTTTAAGATGGACTTCAGATTTCTTAAAATCAGTACCATAAAGCAAAAAGACAACACCTTCAAAAGTCTAAGAGAAAGTTATTTCCAACCTAGAATTTTATTCCCAACTGAATTATCATCCATAAGTAGACTGAAGACATTTTCAGACATTCAAGATCTCCAAAAATATCCTACATACCATTTCTCAAAAAAATTACTAGAGGAGATACTCCCCCAAAACAAGAAAGTCATAGGATCCAGGAAACAAGTGAGAGATAAAGGGAATCCCTTTGTCAAAGATGATAATGAAGAGAAATCTCCGGCTGACAGCTGTTTAGCTGAACAGATTGAAGCAGGTCAGAGAGGTTCTGAGGGATATACTGTCAAGATGAAAAAAATAGAATACCTGAGGCATTTGAACTGATTGAAAGGAGATTTAGATAAATGTAGAAGAAATGGTTAAATATATATATATATTTATTTATACATATGTATATATACATTTTACATATATGTGTGTATATATACAAAAGGACAATTAGCAATTAAAGGGGAAAAAAGGAAGTTATGCAACAAAAAAATTGTGTTTGGAATATACCACATGGCTCCACTGAGCCTACGACTTACATGATCATAGTAAATACAAAAGGTGAATATTCATCTACCCCCAATAATTATTTAACTATGTTCACTGAATGGGCAGTTATTTTTTTATGCTTGCCTGTGCTAGGAGGGGTGATTAAAGAGAGGTAAATTTTCCTCTACCAAAGTGAGAAGTAAATAGATTTTGGCTAAAATGTAAAAATCAAAGAGAAGTACCATAAACCATTGTTCAGAAATGTGGAGGTACTTTTCATAAGAGGCTGTTGAAAATAGTTGCCTCTGGAATGCAAAAAATGGGCAGAAGAACCTGGGGACAGATATTCTTCCAAATAGCCTTGGAGAGCTGTATGAGTCTTTAAATCAGATCTTGAAAAAATTAAAACAACATTAATTAAAATTAAATTAAAAACACCCAACTGGCTATCCTTTTCCACACTAAAGAAGCCACACATCTAACCTTTCCTTCATAGGTCAAGCTTTAGCTTATTTAACCATGAAACCATATACACTTATTCTGGTGACAAACTAAGGATGCATTTTGCGTGTGTGCGTGTGTGTGTGTGTTACTCTCATGGAAAATATTATCCTCCTGCAAGATTGTAGTTGGCAGAGACGAATGCCTGAAAAGGTTAGAAGAACTGCTGACTCGATTGGAAGAGAGGACAGTTTGTTAAGAAACTGTCCCAAATCCACCGCAGAATAATGAAGCTAATTTCCAAAGACCCTGATGCAATTCTCTGTCCTGGCCCTGTCCATCTTCTCTACATTGGTAGGCAAAAACCACGGAAGCAAAACCCCTTTTCTAATTTAATAGATTCTGAGAAACAAAATTGACTAATGAAGGGGGTCAGAACACCTAGGCAAACTGGATACTTACCTAACACTTGAATTTTCCCAATTAAAGCAAGAAGGTTACAGTCCCCTTCGTTAATGTTCCATTTAGAATCTCTGCATCTTCTTCGAAAGAGAGACCTTCCATCCTACAGGGATACAACATTTTCTAGGGTTTTAAAGCTTCCTTTGAGTGGCTTAAAGTAGGGATATTTCACTATCATCTTCATTTTTGAAACTCTATGCCATTGAGCATGGTGTTCTCCTTGAAGTGTTTAGCTAGACCAAAATCACTCTGAGATGTACACACAGGAGACGCACCTGTCTCATGCCCCAAACACACACAAGGCCATACAGCACGAAACCTAATTAGTCTGGGGTACGTAGCCACATTAACAGATGTTTTAGTTGTGCCATTTTTCTTCTTCACTAGTTTTCTATTCTCCTTGGCAGTGACTCTCAGAGTTTAGTTGGCTTAAGTATCACCTGGGATGCTTTTTCAAAAATGCAGGACCTCAAGCCCCCAGTGATTCGGAGTCTTTACCTCTAGTGTTGAGTTTGTGAATCTGCTTTTTAACAAATCCCCCTCCATCCTATGATGCCATCACAATATTTATAACACACTAGCCTGTGGGATAAAATCAATCCCTTATCACAGCATACACAGTCCTCCTAATCTGGCCCTTGCCTACTTCTATAATCTATACTTCTTACATCCCAGAGTGAATGTCATTGCTCTAGTGGAACTTGCAAATTTCCATGCTATTTCATATATGCATGCCATATTTCACATTATTTCCTGGGATACATGTCTCTAGCCAATATTTATTATTTTATGTTCCCATCATCCTGGGAATAATCTTACCTCCTGGGAATAATAGGCTCTTAGGAGGGGGGTGGGGTATGTTTTTCATACCCACTCATTCATTCTAAACATGTTTCATAGGGTCTGCTAACCATAGTATCCACTCCGCCAGCCACAGGGAAATAGGAGTAGGTATGTGAGACCAACAAAATATTTTCCCTGGGATTTTTCAAACTGGAAATTTAAAAAAGAGGTAGACCTTTACTAGTGAAAAAACTAAAAAAATGTAAAGAACAGGAGCTGTGTAAAGACTTGTTCCTTGAAAATGGAGGAAGGCCATCAAACAGAGTAAAGCTAACATTCACAAAGGAGCAGAGATAGTTAATAAATGTGAATTGACCAAAATACAATTTTGATACAGATGATAACTACTATACATTTTTAAGTTAAATATTCTGAAAGAATTATTACATGACTGGTAGACTGAGGACTGCATGGACAAATTTTATTTAGGAAAAATGTATTTAATTCTAAGATTTATTTAGGACTTTAGTGTTGTTCACAGTTTATTTCAAAATGCCAATAATACCTTAATATGATAGCATATATTAATATGTAGTGAAGATAAATAATTTCTTATACAGTGCCCTAAAATGACAGAAAATTATAACATTTTCTAGGTCATAGATCTTTTTGAGAAACTGATTAAAGTTAAAGATTCCCTTGGGGGAAAAAAATGCACATTCACACAAATTTTTACAATTTCTGGAGAATCACAGTTTCCCCTGAAGCCCATTCATGGACCTCTTAGAAATCCCTGGGCTCAGTGAGGCTTGTTTTGGTTCTATTTCACACGTCTGCTACACGAGCCTACCTGTGTACATAAAAATGGATAAAGTAAAGTGACATGTGTGAGAACTGAAATTTATTTAGTTTCCAGGTTGGAGATGGTAGACGATAAAATAAATGAGAGAGTTTCAAGTGGCAATTAGGAATCAAGAAAAACCTTAACATAACCAATTTTAAAAACATCTTCCTTCTCTCTAATTTTTATTTGGTTTAGTTTTTGCTTTCTTTATTGTTGTTGGTGGAAGTGTTTGCTTGCTTATTTTTCTTATGATTACTTAGTATATTTATTTCATCTAATGTAAAATGCAAATGCTTTTCTCATGATTTTTATTCAGATTTTCTTGTGATCTCTGATGCAAAACATAGGTGCTTACTTGCCACATTCCAAGTACTTTGTTTTCATATCTATTGACTGTGAAAATGAGGCAGCATTCTGAAATATTAAATAGATAATTCAAGATTGAATAGAGTACAGATTTTACATATTGAATAGAGATTCTAAATTGTCTTTACAACCAGCATCTCATGAGACAATTTTTAGATTATTTCATAGTCTGACATTCAACAATATATTTTATATTGTTTTCTAATAACTACATGCCTGTTAAACTTCTTTATCTTATTATAGCAAATTACTTATGAGCAGGTTTACCTGCTATTTCCTCCTATTTCCCAGGTAATTTTCACAAAATATTTTGGTCAACATTATGAGTTGCATGTGACAGTGACAACTCATACCGCCTTAGGGAAAAAAAAGGAAGGGGAGTGCTATTGTCTTCAAAAACTGAGGAGGTCGATGATGATTCTTCCTTCTGGCACAGCTGGACCCAGGGGTTCAAACAATGATGTCAAGGATCACTCCTTCTATAGTGTGCACAGTATTTCTCTGTGTTAGCTTCATCATTTGATGGGTTCTTTCCATGTGGTGGCTCTCAGCACCTCCAGGCTTACATTGCCCTTGCATTCTCCTTCCCAGTTATACACTCCTGCACGTTTCTGGAATTCAGTGCCATGTACCCAACTTGACTAATGTACTCATCTCTGAACCAGTCTGGACATAGGGATTGATTCTATACAAATTAAATGAGTTAAGAACTGAGAAGAGAGGGAGAGATCAATATGGCAGAATAGAGGGACATGGAGCTCTCCTCCTCCCACAAATACATCAAAAATACATCTACATGTGGAACAAGTCTCACAGAACACCTACTGAATGCTGGCAGAAGACCTCAGACAACCAAAACTGCAAGGTCACCATATAACCAGGTAGGACGAAAGGGAAAAAAAAGGAATCATGATGGGACCTTTGCCCCCTGGGAGAGAGCTGTGAAAGAGGAAAGGTTCCCTTACCCTGGGAACCCCCTTCACCAGCTGGGAGATCAGACAGGACAGAAAGGGAGCTTCAGAGGCTCAGAGAAGAGTGCAGCAGCTGGATTATGGCAGGCAGAACAGAGAGAGACCAGCACAGCCTGTCCTGGCCACCTCACTGCACTCCCAAGACCAAGAAATGCATCCGCTACAGTGTGGGCTGGGTACTGAAAATTGGACTTCAGCGGACAGACATGGGGAGAGGACTGCGGTTGGCTGAGTGGAGATAGCCTGAAGGGGAGGGAGTGTGGGCCAACCCACAACCAGGGGTATATGCAGGACAGAACCTGGGTCCACCATAGAAGCCCTGTTGTTAACACACGGGAAGGGAGGAGCGGTGCCCCACCACAGCAGCCTCATTCTTCACATGCTCACAGAGGGCACGGCTCTGCCTCTATGAGCTCTGGGAGTGTGCAAGCGCCAGGGGTTGCCTGTACATGAAGGCGGGGCTGAAATTTGAGCCAATCTCAGGGGCTGAGCGACTTAGGAGACAGGGCTGAAATCTGAGCACAGCAGCTCTGAGATCCACGGATTTACACTGCTGCCACCTGTGGCTGTGTAAGCTCTGCATCTGAGGGGCATCCAAGCCAATTACTGTTGCTCCCATATCTGGGGAGGGTCTGGCATCAGTAGCTGCAGGCTTTGTGGGCACAGGCCTGCAGAGGCAGGGCCAGGGTCTGGGCTGATATCATAACTACCACTGCGGGTCCAGGTACATGACTACACATGACTACAGCAGGTCCCAGTGCTTGACTTCAGGGGACCTGCACTGGTGGCTTTTTGAGCACAGCACCTGAGGGACACCTGGGCTGATTGCCAGCATTCCCACAGTTGAGGCAGGTCCAAGGGCAGTGCCAACAACAGTGTACTTTGTGAGCCCACACAATGGGTGACAGGTGACACCACACAGCACACTTCCTGGTGGACACCTCCTGTGTCCTGACAGATGAATGGATAAATGTGGACGGATGTGGTACAATGGAATACTATTTAGTCATAAAAAAGAATGAAATAGTGCCATCTGCAGCAACATGGATGCACCTAGAGATTTTCATACTAAAGTGAAGTAAGTCAGATAGAGAAAGACAAACATCATATGATATCACTTATTTGTGGAATCTAAAAAAATAATACAAATGAACTCACTTACAAAACAGAAACAGACTCGCAGACATAGAAAACAAACTTATGGTTACCAAAGGGGAAAGGGGGTAGGGGGAGGGATAAATCAGGAGTTTTGGATTAATAGATACAAACTACTATATATAAAATAAACAACAAGTTCTGTGTAGCACAGGGAACTACATTCAATATCCTGTAATAAACCATAACAGAAAAGAATATTATTTATATATATATATATATATATATATATATATATATATATCTGAATCACTTTGCTGTTCACCAGAAACTAACTAACCTACAACACTGTAAGTCAACTATACTTCAATATATTTTTTTAAGAAAAAGAATAACTGAGAAGATATACTTGCCCAAGGGAAAATCATAGTGTGATTATCAAAAGAATGGCAATTATGAGAAGGTAACTGGGTGCTGGAAAGGAGAAAAAACACATATATTTACTACATAGAGTTTACTAGCTTTAAGTACATAGCAAACACTCTTTGGTTGATATAGCATCCTCTCTCATTCAAGACTAAAGATAAAGAATCATTTTGTGTCTGTCTTACACAGGCCCACTTGACTACAAGGCACTCATCAGTATAGTTCAAGTAAAAATTGGTTTTATTTCATTCTCAAGCAATCTCCCTGTAAGAATTACAGCAGGGTCTCCAGAAAACCTGAAGGTTGTCAGGCAACTACATATGTGTATGGGAGTGTTGGGGCAGGGTCTACCGGGTAGAAGATAGGATATGTCTTTTATATAAGATATGTCTTTGTGCATTTGTATGTCTTTTTCATTATAAATCAGCTTGTAACTTACATGATTTATTCCAAGGTTTACATATGGCCTCATCTAGGCCATCCAGAAATAGAGAACTTAACACCAGAATGCACAGGGACTTCTAGCTCTGCTGCCCACAAAAATCTCAGTTCTCTAGTTCAGATCTGATGGGCCAGCAGAGGTCAGAGATCCATTGTGGGTCCCCTAGATGAGTTGTCTGAAGTAGGAATAGTAGTAGAGGCGTTGAAAATGAAGACTACATAGCTCCAAGGAGCTCTCATTCTGGAGCTATAGGTGCTGGGCAGGATCCTTGAAGGTAGTTGTGGAGGCAAAGAGGAAATTATTGACACCTCTAATGCAATCTGATACAAAATTTAACTCTGAATTTTACACCAACTATATGAGAATTACACAAGTGGAAATAAATAAGAAAGTAATACTCTAATAATGAGAATTTCATTCTATTTGTCATGTCAAAACCAAGTTTTCATTTAAGGAAAATGATAATGAGATCATCTATGAATAAAATAAGAATTTCGTTCATCTATCTTAAAGCAAGGTTACTAAAAATGCTTAATATTATGAATTATGTAATAATGGTTTTAATCGGTAGAAGTTGGAGTTTTAAGGGATAATAAAAGTAATGAACTTTTGACTCCCACCAGATTTAACAATCTCTAATATTAAAATATTAATATTTATATATATTTAAAATTCATATTGGAGTTAATACTAAAATAGTAGATAATATCTATTTAAAGAAATATGTGGTTTCAAAAACAGCAATACAGTATGTATTATGTCTCAGCTTCTAAAAATTCACTGACAGTAAAAGAAGGGTTATTTTTATCATTTTAGCTATATTTTCCTTTGCTCTGAGTCTGTTGATATTAAAAAAAAAATGGAAACAAATACATCTTTTCCATTAGATTTGAGTAAATTGAATCAACCACCCAGAAATGTGTGATTCTGGTGTATGTTACTTTTCAATATTCCATTTAAAATTAACCAGCACCAAGAAAAGCCCAATGCTATTTTCAACAGTACCTTCCAGAAGAGGGAAAAACAAAACTGATTTATATAGCAACACTTAGAACATCTAGCAATAGAAAATCTGCCAAATGTTTTCTATTTGTTTTTATGACTGTGTATATAGAAGTTTATATTCCTACATGGGGTGGGTAGCTATCAATAGAATACAATGAAATAATACCTCTTTTAAATCTTAAATCTTTCCTTAACTTTGTCACTTTAGGGTGATTAGTTGTGCTCATAATAAGCCTATTGATGTGAAATCTCTAGTGCATGAAGTAAAAAAGAAAAATTCCTAAGAATCCCCCAGAAAATGCATTATATCCAGTTCCCTGAGATTTCTGGGATTGTCCTTTTGGAATTTACATCTACCAGGTTCCATATAGACATTCATCTTTCTGGGGAAAACTACTTTTGCAAAGTAGTTAAGGCAGGGAGTGTAAAATCAGACAGAGTAGAGGTTGAACTCCTCCTTCTCCACTTATTGGTTGTGAGATTTGGGACAAATTACTTAACTCCCCTCAGTCTGTTTCCTCATCTATAAAATGGGTACCTACCTTACGAGTTGTTGTATGGATTAACTGAGATAAAGTGTGTAAAGCACTTGAGATGGCACCTACAGGGTCTTCCCTGGCGGTCCAGTGGTTAAGACTCTGCACTTCCTCCGCAGGGGGCATGGGTTCAACCCCTGGCCAGGGAACTAAGATCCCACCTGCCGCATGGCATGGCCAAGATAAATAAATAAAATTTAATTAAAAAAAAAAAAGATGGTACCTACACAAGAAAATATGCAGTCAATTTGGTAGCCATTGTTGAGAAAGAATTCATTATGTAAAAAATAATCATGTCATAAATAAAGTAGGGCCATTCCTACATCTGAGCTTGTATATTATACAGCTTTTATAATATATATGGTGATTATTTTTCCATATCTGTCCTACCCACCCTCACTGGACAGTGAGCCCCTTGAGGGTAGTGATTTTGTCTTATCTTTTCATCCTTAATTCAGATCTTGGCACATATTAGGTCTTAAATAATTACTTGTAAATAGAATTGAACCTAAAAATTCCTACAAGTCCATTATTCCTTCTAGGATGTAGAACTATGCAGCTTTTTACTCTGTTTTATGTAGCTGAAGTGCGTAAGATATCTTGCCCTCTGAAACCTTTAGTCAAATGCCAGGAAAAAAGAGGCATTTGTAAAACAGGCTATGCAGTGTTTTTTAACTGGTAGAGGAGATTTAAAATCTCAAGACAAGTACTGAGTAAATGTCTAACAAAACCTAACTGATATTACATCTTAAGTTCTTAGCAGTTGGTATAGAAAAAAGAATCTGCAACATTTTTTGAGATATTGCATCAGAATTTTTGGTTCTGGGCTCCAAACCTTGGTGCATCAATCTACATTCTTTTTTTTTAATTAATTAATTTATTTGTTTTATTTTTGGCTGCGTTGGGTCTTCGTTGCTGCGCGCGGGCTTCCTCTAGTTGCAGTGAGCAGGGGCTACTCCTCGTTGCGATACGCGGGCTTCTCATTGTGGTGGCTTCTCTTGTTGCAGAGAACAGGCTCTAGGCACGTGGGCTTCAGGAGCTGTGCCTCGAGGGCTCTACAGCACAGGCTCAGTAGTTGTGGTTCGTGGGCTCTAGAGCACAGGCTCAATAGTTGTGGCGCACAGGCTTAGTTGCTCCACAGCATGTGGGATCTTCCCAGACCAAGGATGGAACCCATGTCCCCTGCCTTGGCAGGCGGATTCTTAACCACTGCGCAACCAGGGAAGTCCATCAATTTACATTCTGAAGGTTATCGTCAGGGCCAGAAGGGTGAGGAACAGAACGGTTTAAAATAAAAAATTTCTCAGGGTTACTATATCTAAAAATCCCTGTATTTTAAATTCGGCTTTCACCTTGATAATAGGACTCTGATTATGGTAAGAAACAGCCTTAATTCTGTTTGCCTTGAAAATGTACTTCTACAGTGTGGGAGAATGCACTGAACTACCTTTAAAGTTATGTTCATGGATATTTCATAGATTGCATTGACTTGCGGGTCCTGAAAGGGTTAGCATTTCTCTCCTTCAGGATCCTGACTCAACTCCAGAACCAAAAATCAGCAGATGAAACTGCATCCTAGTTACGAGCTTTGAACACCTCCCACTTGTTTCTAAAGGTGCCTCAGGGACTTACCCGGCCTAGATAAAATTCAGCAAACATTGAAAATGTGTGCTAAATTGCGGAGCAGGGAGAGGTTGACTAAAGTCAGATAATCTAACACCTGCCTGGAGAGTAAGGAAGAAGTGTTTATCCTGATCTAGGGGCAGAAAAGTGGGTGATAAGATGAGGTTGCAAAACTGAGGAAGAGAAGGAACCTCAAGGTGAAGGGCACAGAGAGAGGGGAAGGTCATCGGTGGTCACTTTGTGTAAGGGTTCTAATCAAACATTGCTAATTATTCCAAGTTACAAATCCAGAAAAGCTCCTGCTTTGGACAGAGTGAGTGCACCTGTTTAAAACGTGCTCCAGTATTCTTAAACTGACAATGTTGGGAGTCCCTTGGGTTCAATCCTGGGTCCTCTTTTCTCTCCCTTTTATAGTCCTTCTGTCCTTAGAAAACTTGTCCAGTCACATGACTTCAATTAATTTATAAACCCTGATGACTCCAAATTTTTATCTTGTAAGCTCCACCTGCCTACCTAACATTTCAATGTGAATATCTCAGCCACCTAACTGTATCCCCTCTAATGCAGAACCCTTGATCATCCCGCAAAATCTTCTTCACTTCAATTTTCCTTGACTTAGTAGATGATGCTAGTATCTACTTCCTTCTATTTCCCCTGACAACATCCAAGTTTAAGTAACTGTTCTACCTTGTCTGGACAACTGTATCTGTCACCTGAAATGGTCTTCCTTTTGACAGTCATCTTTGTCCTCCTCCCACCATCCGTTTTCCATACTGCTGCCACAGTGATTTCTTTTTCTTTCAAGGAATGGTGTTTGATAATGTCACATTCCTGAGTAAAGGCTTTACATGGTTTACCTTTGCTCTTAGAATCTAATCTCAAATTCTTTTTTTCTTTCTTTTTTTTGCGGTACGTGGGCCTCTCACTGTTGTGGCCTCTCCCGTTGCGGAGCACAGGCTCTGGACGCGCAGGCTCAGTGGCCATGGCTCAGCGGCCCAGCCACTCTGCGGCATGTGGGATCTTCCCGGACCCGGGCACGAACCTGTGTCCCCTGCATCGGCAGGCGGACTCTCAACCACTGCCCCACCAGGGAAGCCCTAATCTCAAATTCTTAATGCAACCTAAAGGTCCAGCACAACCTGGTCCCTTTCAATTAACACTTTTCCTGTCCTTTCTTAAACTCCAGATATACCAGTGCCTTAAATATGCAAAGACCCACCTGAGTGCAGGACCTTTGCAAACACTCTTTTTCCACCTTAACCTCAAACACCTTTACAGAGTAACTTCTACTCATCTCTTAAGACCTAATTTAAATGCCACTGCCTCTGGGAAGCCCTCTCCATGTCCTGGACCAGGATAAGTATGAGCTTAGTTTCTGTCTCCTTTTCCCGTACTGTAAATATAAGATTCTTTACACAATTTTTGTGTACAGGCATACCTCGTTTTATTGAGCTTTGCAGATATTGCATTTTTTACAAATTGAAGGTTTGTGGCAACTCTGTGTTAAGCAAGTCTATTAGCGCCATTTTTCCAACAGCATTTGCCCACTTCACATCTGTGTCACATTTTGGTAATTCTCCCTGTGTTTCAAACTTTTTTGTTAATATTATATTATACCATATTATATTACATTATTATTATTATATTTGTTATGGTGATCTGTGATCAGTGATCTTTGATGTTACTATTGTAACATCAACATTGTTTTGGATTGCCACGAACCTCACCCATATAAGACCATGAACTTAATAGATAAACGTTGTGTGTGTTCTGACAGCTCCACCAACCAGCCATTACCCCATCTCTCCCTCTCCTCAGGCCTCCCTATTCCCTGACACACAACAATATTGAAATAAGGCTAATTAATAACCCTACAATGGCCTGTAAGTGTTCAAGTGAAAGGAAGATCCATACATCTCTCACTTTAAATCAAAAGCTAGAAATGATTAAGCTTATTGAGGAAGGCATGTCAAAAGCTGAGACAGGCTGAAAGCTGGTCCTCTTGTGCCAAACAGCTAGCTAAGTTGTGAATGCAAAGGAAATGATCTTGAAGGAAATTAAAGGTGCTACTCCAGTGAACACACAGATGATTTTTAAAAAGCGAAACAGATTTGTTGCCAATATGGAGAAAGTTTTAGTGGTCTGGAGAGAAGATCAAACCAACCACAACATTCCCCAAAGCCAAAGTCTAATCCAAAGCAAGGCCCTAACTCTCTTCAATTCTATGAAGTCTGAGAGGAGGTAGGAAGCTACAGAAGAAAAGTCTGAAGCTAGCAGAGGTTGGTTCATGAGCTTTAAGCAAAGAAAGCATCTCCACAACATAAAAGTACAAGGTGAAACAGCAAGTGCTGATGGTAGAAACCACAGCAAGTTATGCAGAAGATCTAGCTAAGCTCATTAACGAAGGTGGCTACGTTAAACAACAGATTTTCCATGTACATGAAACAGCCTTATAGTAGAAGAAGATGCCATCTGGGACTTTCATAGCTAGAGCGGACAAGTTAATGCCTGGCTTCAAAGGTTGAAAGGGCAGGCTGACTCTCTTGTTCGGGGCTAAGGCAGCTGGTGACTTTAAGTTGAAACCGATGCTCACTTACCATTCCAAAAATCCTAGGGCCCTTAAGAATTATGCTAAATCTATCCTGCCTATAAATGGAACAACAAAGCCTGGATGACTGCACACCTGTTTACAACATGGTTTACTGAATATTTTCAGCCACTGTTGAGACCTGTTACTCAGAAAAAAAGATTCCTTTCAAATTATTACTGCTCATTGACAACGTACCTGGTCACCCAAGAGCTCTGATGGAGATGTACAAGATTAATGTTTTCATGCCTGCTAACATAACATCCACTCTGCAGCCTGTGGATCAAGGAGTAATTTCAAAGTACAAAATTTCAATGTTAAGAAATGCATTTCATGGGACTTCCCTGGCAGTCCAGTGGTTGAGACTTCGCCTTCCAGTGCAGGGTTCGATCCTGGGTCAGGGAGCTAAGATCCCACATGCCTCACTGCACATGCCAAAAAACCAAAACATAAAACAGAAGCAATACTGTAACAAATTCAGTAAAGACTTTTAAAATGGTCCACATCAAAAAAATCTTAAAAAAAAAAAGAAATGCATTTCATAAGGCTATAGCTGTCATAGATAGTGATTCCTCAGATGGATGTGGGCAAAGTAAATTGAAAACCTTCTAGAAAGGATTCAACATTCTCGATGCCATTAAGAACATTCATGATTGATGGGAAGAGGTCAAAGTATCAACATTAACAGGAGTTTAGAAGAAGTTGATTTCAACCCCCATGGATGATTTTGAGGGGTTCAAGACAGTGGAGAAAGTAACTACAGGTATAGTGGAAACAGCAAGAGAACTAGAATTAGAAGTGGAGCCTGAAGATGTGACTGAATTGCTGCAATCTCATGATAAAACTTAAACAGATGAAGAGTTGCTTCTTACAGATGAACAAAGACAGTGGTTTCTTTAGATGGAATCTACTCCTGGTGAAGATACTCTGAAGATTGTTGAAATGACAACAGAGGATTTAGAACATTACATAAACTTAGCTGATAAAACTGTGGCAGCAGGGCTTCCCTGGTGGCATAGTGGTTGAGAGTCCGCCTGCCGATGCAGGGGACACGGGTTCGTGCCCCGGTCCGGGAAGATCCCACGTGCCGCGGAGCGGCTGGGCCCGTGAGCCATGGCTGCTGAGCCTGCGCGTCCGGAGCCTGTGCTCCGCAATGGGAGAGGCCACAACAGTGAGAGGCCCGCGTATCGCAAAAAAAACAACAACAACAACAACAAAAAAAAAAACAGTGGCAGGGTTTGAGAGGGCTGACTCCAATTTTGAAAGAAGTTCTACTTCATGAAAGGAAGTGTCAATCGATGTGGCAAACTTCATTGTTGTCTTATTTTAAGAAACTGCCACAGCCACCCCAGCCTTAGCAACTACCACCCAGATCAGTCAGCAGCTATCAACATCTAGGCACAGATGATGGTTAGCATTTTAAAGCAATAAAGTATTTTTTTAATTAAGGTATGTACATTGTTTTATTAGACAATGGTATTGCACACTTAATAGACTACAGTATAGTGTAAACATAGCTTTTATTTGCATTGGAAAACCAAAAAATTTGTGTGACTTGTTTTACTGCAAAACTCGCTTTACTGCAGTGGTCTGCATCTGATCCTACAGTATCTCCAAGGTGTGCCTCTGCTGTGAGCTTCCTAATTAGTCTGTGAGCGTCAACAGAAGCAGAGGCAATGTCTGTAGTGTCACCTACTGAATGTTCAGCAGCTAGCAAACTACTTGGAATGTACTTTGTAGAGAAACAGTAAATACAGCATTTTTAGAAAACTCACTAATGAAGAAAGCAAGTATATTAAAAGATCAACTGGGGCTTCCCTGGTGGCGCAGTGGTTGAGAGTCCGCCTGCCGATGCAGGGGACACGGGTTCGTGCCCCGGTCCGGGAAGATCCCACATGCCGTGGAGCGGCTGGGCCCGTGAGCCATGGCCACTGAGCCTGCACGTCTGGAGCCTGTGCTCCGCAACGGGAGAGGCCACAACAGTGAAAGACCCGCGAACCGCAAAAAAAAAAAAAAAAAAAAAAAGATCAACTAATGATGGCAGCCTTATCAGTTAAGGTTCTCCAGAGAAACAGAACTGATAGGATAGAGACAAAGGGAGATTTATTTTGAGGAATTGGCTCACGAGATGATAGAGGCTGGCAAGTCCCAAGATCTGTAGGATGAACTGGCAAGCTGGAGACCCAGGAGAGCTGATAGTTTAGTTCCAGTCCAAGTCTGAAGGTCTAAGAACCAGGGGAGCCAATACCCAAGTTCAAAATTCTTCCTTCCAGGCAGGAAGAATTCTCTATTGCACAGGGAAAAGTCAGCCTTTTTGTTCTATTTAGGCCTTCAACTGATTAGATGAGGCCCACTCACATTATGGAGTGCAATCTTCTTTACTCAGTCTACTGATTTAAATGTTAATCTCACCCCAAAACATCCTCACAGCAACATCCAGTATAATGTTTGACCAAATATCTGGGCACCCTATAGACCAGTCATTAATTTTGGTACATAAAATTATTATATCAGCCAAATAATCCCATGGGTTTCTCTTTTTATTGTCCATTAAATGTCCTTATGTCTCCAAAATATTAATGTCAAAGCCAAAATCCTAACATGCAAAGGGTTCTAGGAAAGTCAGTTTGTCTGACATGTTGCTGCACAACTTTGTTTATGATTTTCTTTTCCTAACTGCTGAGGTGCATTTTACTTCAAAAACATAAAAGCCAGAAAATGATAGTAGAACTAATCATGTTAGATGGTCCATGGGCTCTCCCTACATCCCCATCACCACCACAGATACATTCCCAACAACTAACACAAGTGTGTGTGTTTTTTCCTGAAGCTCCAGAGACAACTAAAGTAAGCCACTGTAAAGAACAAGAAATTTAGACATGGATACTCAATACAATTTTTTGCAGAGTCTAAGGGAAAGAATTTTAAATTAAAAGTTAGCTATTGAATATTTACAGGGATCCTCTTAAAGGATGATCCACAGTCTCTATCTTTGTTTCTCTGTAAGTCCTTCCTCATCTTTCCATCCTCAAAGATGCAAATCTGTGCCCTTATTCTGAAGAAATGCTCAGTCTTGTCATAGGGTCCATTGCCTTCCCCTATCCATGGCTCACAGTAACACAATTATACATTCTAGTACATTTTCTGAAGAGTATTCCTTCTATAAAAAGGGGGTAAAGAGCTCCAGCAAAACACTGCACAGTGGAAGAGTTTTGACACTCCAAATCTAGTTGATCTCAGTGGCTTTTAGTACATTGGGTTCTTTCATTAGTCAGCTCTCCAAATGTTATGGGCTGAATGTGTTGTGGTTGCCAAGGGGGAGGGCAGGGGAGAGAGGGATGGACTGGGAGTTTGGAGTTGGTAGACGCAAACTATTACATTTAGAATGGATAAATGACAAGGTCTTACTGTATAGCACAGGGAACTATATCAAATCTCCTACGATAAGCCATAATGGAAAAGAATATTTTAAAAGAATGTACATATGTGTATAACTGAGTCACTTTGTTGTACAGCAGAAATTAGCACAACATTGTAAATCAACTATATTTCAATTTTTAAAAAATCACATGTTGAAATCCTATCCCCCAATGTGATGGTACTAGGTTTGGCCTTTGGGAGGGAATTAAGTAATGAGGGTGGAGTCTTCACGAATGGGATTAGTGCCCGTATAAAAAGACTCAAGGGAGCTTGCTTTCTCTCTACTCTCTGCCATTGTGAGGATGCCATGTACTATGGTGGCATGCTGATCTTAGACGTCCAGCCTCCAGAACTGTGAGGAATATATTTCTGATAAGCCACCCAAGCTATGGTATTTGTTATCTCAGTCCAAATCGACTAAGACACCAAACATACAATATTTACTGTGTCCCTACTACATGCCAGGCCCTATTCATTTTGAAGGGTCCACCACCAATATAAGGTAAAGATATGCCCCTTCACACTTTCAACTATCAGAACACTGTATATCTACACACATACATGCAAATACACTTCATGGAAAAACAATACTTTCCCAAATGTAAATTTCTCTGCAAAAGTTTTTTTTTTTTTTTTTTTTTTTTTTGCGGTACTCAGGCCTCTCACTGTTGTGCAGCACAGGCTCTGGACGCAGCACAGGCTCCGGACACGCAGGCCCAGCAGCCATGGCTCCCATTGCGCAGCACAGGCTCCGGACGCGCAGGCCCAGCGGCCATGGCTCACGGGCCCAGCCGCTCCGCAGCATGTGGGATCTTCCCAGACCGGGGCACGAACCTGTGTCCCCTGCATCGGCAGGCGGACTCTCAACCACTGCACCACCAGGGAAGCCCCGCAGATAGCCTTTTACATTTCAATACAGGGCAAGTGGTCTGAGTTCCCCTATATGCACTGTCTTGTTCATACCAACTCAGGCTATACTTCTGCCTAAGAAACTAGCAGAGAACAGCATGTATATGCCACATAAACATCTGCCTCACATAACCACTCCTAGGTACAAATGACTTGAAAAAAAAATTTGAAGTTATCATTTTTTTGTTTCACATTTTACCATTGTCCAAACTCCCCCTGCACCCACTTCCACACAACTGGTTTCAGTAGGCAGAAGGGGAACAGAAGTGGGTAAAAAGGATGGGCATTCCTTCCAGTTATACAAATATATACCATGTATATATATGTATATAAATACGCACATATACATATACATGTATTTACATAGTCAAACTTGATGTGTCTTAAAATAAAATGTAACATGTTGTCAGAGGAAAGCTCTTTCCCAAATGAAACTTTGCAAAATGGATTTTTAAAGTAGGATCATACTGCAGTCACTGATTCTTGAAAGGTGACCTTCACCCACAACTACATTAGTCAGCAATTCAATTTTCTCAGTACCTTAAAGAGGTGATAATAGCTGCAAATTGTCCTGACATATGCTACCAGCTATTTCTTTAAAACAACAGTTATACAACTTGCTTTCTCTCAATTTGAATTTTTTTTTTTAAAAATGTTCTTCTTTAACAGTAGTTTTACATTTTCAAACTCAAGTTTGGAATTGAAAGTTGGGAACTTATATGTGCAGGAAGATCCAACAGCCAGTCTCAACTAAGCATATTAAAGCCACTTTTATGGATACATAATTGCACCTTTTCTCAATCTCATTATTGAGACTGGTAGGTGGGGTGGGTAATATTAACCACAGTTCATAGTAGGCGAAATGTAAGCTTAAAGAAATTAGAGTGTGAATATTCTCAACTCTGTCTTGAGTTCCCATTCTTCCAATACCCCAAAGAACTCTTGTACTATATAATCATAGATTCAACACAACTTTATGTGATAGCCTCATAAAATTCTAACTTTAATTCCTCCTGTTTATCTGAGTGCCAAGCCTGTGATTCCAAATGTCTCTTGTCCATTTCTTGTTGTATATTTGACCATAATTCAAACTGAACTGAACATCTCCTATGACCTTTTTCTCCTTCACTAATTCCTACTGCTAGCACCTCCATAACCAGCTCTGACTTAAAAACCTTCAGATTTTTAGGGATTCTCCCATCCCTTTCCACAAATAAAATTAGTGTGATGTCATCCAAGTCCTCCCCTCAGAAATCTTCAGTAGCTCCCCATTTTCTACCACAATTAGCTAAAACTTCTCCCAGGTCCTTGGCATCCTTGAATAACAGGTGGAAATCATCTTCTCTACCAACTTCATTTTCAGTTGCTACCCATCCCTTGTCCTGGTTCTAATCAAATTTGCATACTTCACTGCCTTGTAAAGATACTAGAATCATTCTTGAATGTCTACCTTTTACGTTTTTCTTTTTACCCGAAATACTTTCCACCAATGACTCAGTCATCACTATGCTTTCCTTGTATGGCTGCTAAAATTAATGTCTACACCAAAAATTCAGCTATTCAACATTTTGGTATGATTTATTACTTGCTTTCTGAAATTTTTCTCATCTTTGAAATTCTTAAAGAAAATACGAAAATAGATAAGTTTAATTTTATATACCTTCCCAAGTACCCTAGCCCAGAGATTAGACACACTCAAGCAATGTGGGTGGCAAGGGTAGTTCTGAACTAGAAATCTGCAAGCTTAGCCTACTAGCTTGCAGTGTGATTCTGGATAACTCATTTAACCTCCTGGATTGCAAGATCTCTATCTACAAATATAGGAATAGTAAAATAGGGGGGAAAATCCCTCAAAACTCATTTCCTGCCCATCTTCATGATTCACCCACTGAATTATTCCCATCAGCATATAAATAGTGATATCACCATCACCCAGACCCCTCACTGCCTTCCACCAACCACTCCATTTTTCTGATGCCCTTTATGGCAAGCCTGCTCAAAAATGTTATTCCATTCTTTTTTTTTTCACTTTCATTTTTTCCTCAGCCCATTCTAATCAGATACTTGGCTTTTTGCACACTAGTAAACGATGTGTGTTAAGGTAACAAATTATCTCCATTCTGCCAATCCAGTGATCAATTCTTAGTTCTCATTTGACTGAATCTATTAGCAGCATTTAAAATTACAGATCACTCTATCCTTCTTTTTTGTTTGTTTGGGGTTTTTTTCTTCCAGTTTTATTGAGCTATAACTGACATACAGCACTGTATAAGTTTCAGGTGTACAGCATAATGATTTGACTTACATACGTCATGAAATGGGTACCGCAATAAGCTTAGTGAACATCCATCATCTCCTATAGATACAAAACAAAAGAAGTAAAAAAAAATTTCCTTGTGATGAGAACTCAGTATTTACTCTCAACAATTTTCATATATAACACACAGCAATGTGAATTTTATTTATCATGTTGCACATTACATCCCTAGTACTTATTTACCTTATAACTGAAAGTTTGTATCTTTTGACCACTTTTATACAATTCCCCCTCCCCGGACCCTCGCCTCTTGTAACCACAAATCTGATCTCTTTTTCTATTATGCATTTTGTTTGTGTACTTGTTTTTAAAGTATAAATGACCTGCAACATTATGTTAGTTCCTGTTACACAACATAGTGACTCGATATTTTTGTACATTTCAAAATGATCATCATGATAAGTCTAGTTACCATGTCACCATGCAAAGGTATCACATAATTATTGACTATATTCCCCACACTGTACATTTCACACCAGTGACTCATTTATTTTGCAGCTCTAAGTTTGTACCTCAATCTCCCTCACCTATATCTCTCTTGAGAGAGAAAAGTCCTTCTTGAAATACATGCTTAGCCTGCCTTCTAGAATGCCACACTACTCTGAGTCTTTCTCTTACCTCACCTTCTCCTACCTCTTACCTACCAAGGCTCTATCCTCAGCCCATTTCTCTTTTCAACATACATTAATTCACTAGACACACATTTAACTTTAATATCATCTACACATATATGCTCAAACCTATATCCATTTGTAACCTTTCATTTACACCTTTCATATACACTGCTTATTAAACATCACCACTTGGATGTCTAATAGGCATCTCACTTTTAACATGTCCAAGATAAAACCCTTTAACAGGGCTTCGCTGGTGGTACAGTGGTTGAGAGTCCGCCTGCCGATGCAGGGGACACGGGTTCGTGCCCTGGTCCAGGAAGATCCCACATGCCGCGAAGCGGCTAGGCCCGTGAGCCATGGCTGCTGAGCCTGCGCGTCCGGAGCCTGTGCTCCGCAACGGGAGAGGCCACAACAGTGAGAGGCCCACGTACCGCAAAAAAAAAAAAAAAAAAAAAAAAAAAAAACCCTTTAACAAAACTTGCTCTCTTTAAAATCTCCAAATTTTCTCTTCCCTTACACTTCCCCATCTCTGTAAGTGGCAATACCTCTCCTTCCATCAACAAGGTCAAACGCATTGGAGACTTACTTGACTTCTTTCTTTTCCCCAACCTACACATATTACCTATTAGCAAATCCTATCCATTAAACTTCTGACACTTATCCTGATTTCATTCTCTTCTCACCACCTCCATCATCACAACCCTAGTAGAAGCAAGGATGCTACTGGCCTAAAATTGTCATTGTACAAAATTTTTAAAGGTACCCACTTGGGGCAGGAATATCATTGGATGAGAAAATGGAGCATCTGTGAGATTTAGAAAAAAATATGCCCCTCCTGTGATCACATGGCTTGGCAACAGATGAACTTTGCAATGATTGGAAAAGGCTCTCCTTCCTCTAGGTGAAAACAACCCTTGCCAGGGCGCAAAGCTTGGAGAGCAGAGCTCTAGCTGTATTTCAGCCCCTACTTGATCCTCATGCTGCAAAACTGTGCTTAGCAGCCCGGAGTCCAAGCCACCACCACCTCTCACCTAGAAAACTGCAATCACTTCCTGTTCACCTCCTCGCGTCAGCAGGTGTCCCACCACATCCAGTTCTCCATAAAACTTCCAAAGGGGCATTTCTGAATTATAAAGCTAACAAGAACTCTCTCCCTGACCAAACTTGAGTCAGCTCCTCCCTCCCCTCTTCTCCACTAGGCCCCAAACTTAGGCTCTGTCCTTGGCCTGCTAAATCCAGTTTTAGCAAGAAACCTCACCCCCCACCTTTGGTTCTGATGACCCTTGATATCTTACCGCTCTGGCCAGCCTTCAGCAAGAATCCTGTCAAAGCAGTTTGGCCAGAACACCCTTTACCTCTGATGTTTCCTCTTAGGAATTTTCTACCTACTGACCCCCGTGCCCAGCTCCTTGGCTACACAGCCATACTTGTCCATATTGTATCGGGAGTGGAGCCCCATCTCTCTCCCCCACTGCAAAATCCCCCTTGCAGAAGTCTCCTCTTGAATACAGCCTTTCTTATCATCTTTAACCATCGTCAGGAAGAATTTTTCTTGAACAAAGTAGATCTCAGCACACGCTGACTCAAAGGTCGCCAATGACTTCCCAATCACACTCAGAATAAAATGTAAACTGCTTACCATGGCCAACAAGGCCTTGCATGATATCACTCTTCCTCTTTCTCTGTTTCATCTCTCTACATTTTCTGCCATGTTCACTCCTGTCTAGTCACACGGCTTTCTTGCTGTCTCTCCAGCCCACCAAGCTTATTCTGCCCTAGGTCTTTATAGCTGTTGCTTCTTCTACCTATAATCACCTCCTCTAAGACCTTAGCAAATATTGTTATATCAATTTATCTCAGTCCTCTTTAAAAAGTTCCTTCCTGTCTTTTATCTAAAATAGCACACACAAACTTTCATTCTCTATCCCCTAGCCCACTTACTTGTTTTCATAGAATTTATTACAATATGTTTTTTATACTCATTCATTTTTTTATTATTTGTTTTTCCTTCTAAGTTGTATAGTTGCTAAAGGAGAAAGTATCTATCCTATCACTATATCTTCCGATGTCTAGAACACAGACTGGCACTAGTGGATACTCAATACTTGTTGAATGAATGAATGATAATTACCGTGCTTATAAACCACCTTTAAAACTGTTTATTGACATTGTTTTACTTAAATTGAATGTCTTTGTTACTTAAATGGCTATATTTTAAATGAAAGTTTTTTTCATTTAAATTAGAAAATGAAAATAACTAATTAGCAGTAGCATTTGACACATAGAAGGTAATCAGAAAATGGATATATTGAAAACAAAATAGTATTTATGGCATTTCAGTTAGCTATTATTCTAGTCAAAGACTCTGAATGTGGACCTTCCTCTATTAAAAAAGATTACAAGGTATTGGAGAAGTGATAAGAACTCACCAGCACCATACTGAGAGTTTCTCCTCCTGAGTAAATCAAAACAATCAAGAGAAAACTAAAAAAGGGAAAACCTTTTTTACTTATGAGATTCAAAGTAATTAAATGCCATGCCATTATACTACTTAAAATCATCACACATGTCATCAGTAGGCAACTTTTCACTAACTAGGATGCCCTGCACTAGGTGGTTAAGCCCTTCACACCTCTCACTCTGTGAGGAATAAAAGCAGCTTGCCCAGGGTCACACAACTGTTCAGGGTGTACTAATACTTGGAACCAGATTTTCTGATCCAATCTCATGGCTCTGTCCATTAAATTAATCATCTCCCCCATTTGACATCAAAACTATAGTTACCATCTTTCTATACACCTGTAACCTATCTTTGGCCTTCCCTAAAGTGATCAAGTATTCCCAAGTCTCTGGCCATGAATTGCACTCAAAGCTTACCCACGGGTTAAATCAAGGTCTAGGAGAACAACAAATTTTACAATCCTTAATGCAAAGTCAATTACACCGCTCTTTTTTTAACAGCTTACATCATCTGCATATGTGAAATGAAGTTGATGTGCAGTCAAAATGACAGAAACAGATGCTTCTGCCATCACTTAATATGAAACATAATTTTCCATGCTGTTGAACAGAAGGTTCTCAGCTGCAGAGGCTATAGGTACAAAGGGTCTTACATTTTAGAATCCATGGAGTATAAAATGTCTCCAAACTTTTCCCCAAACACGTTTTGTTTTGTTCATTGAATGCTATACATTCCTCTATTGGTTTAGGTTATAAACCCCACTGCTTAATGGTCGTCCACTGGTTGACAGTCTCACTCCTGCTTCTAAGATATAAATATCCAGATTGAAAACCTGAGCTTCTGACCACCCTAAGCTTGACAAACACTCATTCATTACAAATGGTTGTCATAGCAATAAGCAGAGTATTACAAAACCAAGATAGAATAATACATTCCCATAACATTTAGATAACTTAAAATATCCAATCAACGATCTTTAAGGTAAAATTCTACATCTGCTATAGTATAATGGTGATTTAAATGCCCATATTCAGCAGGTTTTCCAGCCTTAATTTATTCATTACTCAACAGTCATTTGTTGTTAGGAAGCAACATAATATGGTGAATAGGATAAGAAATTTGGTAATACATACTGCTGGGTTCGTATCCTGCTTCTCCCACTTATTAGTTCTATGGCCTCGGATTAGACACCTGGCTCTCCTGAGACTCTGTTTCCTCTTCTACTTTAGAAATGATTATGTCTTTCAAGACTGTTGTAGAATTAAATTAAGTAACATGTGAGTCCAGTGTTTGACAGCTACTAGGCAACTAACAATCAACCCCTCTTCCTTCCCTCGAGGCAGCCTCTCCTACTATGTGCTGTTATATGTATAAACACAAAGATGAGGGGTAGAGTTGTTGACTCAAGAGTTCACAGTATAAAAAAATTCAAATTCTTTTCTACCTTAGTGCCACACATAGGATTTCTCAGTCTAGGAAGCTGGACACAATTCTACTCTCCTCTGATATCTTGTTCCCTTGTCATATTCAGATCTTTATCTAAATGTCATCTCTGAAGAAGAGTCTATCCTGACGAGCCCCTAACACATACAATGAGTCTTAATTCCAACATCCCATTTCTTTCTTTCATGGTTTCTATTACTATTTATATAATCATTATATGTGTGTATGTGTGTGTATTTTCCTCCACTGCTCGATGTAAGAGGGCTGGGAACACATTTTTCTTATTACTAATACCCCCAGTTCCTTGTCTAATGCCTGGCACTTAGTAAGCACTCAAAAATATTTGTCCAATAAGTGAATAAAGTGTTGAGCAATAAAAACACATCTCTTTCACTTATGAAAATATTCTAAAGTAAAAACAAATATTAAACAACAAATTAAAAAATAATTGTCCAGTTATAATTGAGATAAGAATATAAAATAGGAAAAAGATGCTAAGGATATTCATTTTTGAATGAAGACATATCTATAATATAATTTGATGAGCACTATAATCAAGGAACGTTCAAAGTGCTTCACAAACAAAGATGATGGGAAGATTTGTTCTAACTAAACAGAGAGGGTAAACCTGAGACTTTATGGAGTAGCTGACATTCTGACCTAAGCCTTGAAGAATGAATATAATATGGTGAAAAATGGAAAGGGTAAGAGAGTATTCCATGATAGAGGTCTCACAGTAAACAAACTAACTCACAACTTCCAACAATATTTGTCAAAAGGTAGAAAGGAATGTTAAATGAGGTAAAAAGAGGAGCATAGATCAAAAGTAACTTAATAGGGACACCTTCAGGTTCAGCTGTGACATGTAAAGAGTTTGGCAGTCATCATTCCCATCCTTCCAAAAATAAAAAAATGGACATATGGACAAACTGAAAATAAATGACTTTTCTTGGACTATTCAAAGAACTGACTTTGCAGAGTAAACCACCAGCCTGAAATCTCAAGAGGTAAACTAATCTGGAGAGACAAAGCCAACGATTGGCTCTGTGCTATAAATTTAAATCATGTATGATTTCCTAGGGCTGCTGTAACAAATTACCACAAACTTGGTAGTTTAAAACAACAGAAATTTATTCTCTTACAGTTCTGGAGGCTAAATGTCTAAAATCAAGGTGTGGATAGGGCTATCCTCGCTTTGAAAGCTCCAGGGAAGAATCTTTTCCTGCTCCATCCTTCTTTCTGGTGGTTGACAGCAAATCCTGACATTCCTTTGCTTGCAGCTGCATCATTACAATTTCTCCCTCTGTCGTAACATGGCTGCTTTTTCTCTGCATGTCTCTGTGTCTTCCCTCTATGTGTTGCCTCTCTATGTAATATAGATAAGCTGAGATTTTTTTCCAAATCATCAAGTTCTGGTTCCTTTTACTTAGCAATTCCTGCCTCAATTTATCTCTATTCTCTCACATTTTACTATAATCAGAAATCTCCCTCTCCTTTCTCTTATAAGGACACCAGTTATCGGATTTAAGGCCCATCCTAATCGAGTACAACCTCAGCTGAACTTGATTACATCTGCAAAGACCCTATTTCCAAATGAGATCACTTTCACAGGTACTGGGGTTAGGACTTAAACCTATCTTTTTGGAGGGAAACAATTCAACCCACCACAGATTACCCTCTGGCCCCCAAAATTCATATCTTCCCCATGTGGAAAATACATTTAACCCATCCCAACATCCCTGGAAGTCTTAATCCATTTCAGCCTTACATCTAAGTCCAAAATCTCATCTAAATATCATCAACTCAAAAAGTCTCAAATTTCATCTAAATCATCTAAATTAGGTAGGGTTGAGACTCTGCGTATAATCCCTCCTGGGGCAAAATTCCTCTCCATCTGTGGCCATGTGAAACTAAAAATAAGTTATTTGCTTCCAAAATACAATAGTGGGACAGGCATAAGGTAGGCATTCCTATTCCAAAATAGAGAAGTTAGAAAGAATAAAAGGTCATTGGTCCCAAGTCTAAAACCCAGCAGGGCAAATTCCATCAAGTTCCAAGGCCTGAAAACAATCTTCTGTGGCTCTATGCTTTGTTCCCTCTGCTCACTGCCCATTGCAAGGCCCCCTCCTCTGCTGCCGTTGCACTGGTATCCCTTCCCTCTCAGCTGATAGCTCTGTCATTTGAGTCATTCCTTCCTTTTCCTGAAGGACAGCACATGTTTGCAAATGAATAGCTTGATTGGCTCATTCCCTGCCTGTAGAATCCCAGAAGCCTGATAGTCTTCCTTCATTTTATCCCATCTTTGTCCCTTCAATCCAAACTGGCAGTGGTTTAGGTGGCATAACATTCTCAAAACCTTTGTGGGTCTTCTGAGTATTTCAAGAAGATCCACATCATAGACATGAGAATCCTCCACAGGTCCTGCCTAGATAACTAAACCTCTATTCCTGGCTTCTGCTGAGATGGTTGCAATCAACCATTATATGATCCATGAATCAAATGCCTAATCTCACCAGCAGAAGGTTGCCCAGCTACACCCCTGGCACTCTCTCTAGAACATGTTTTAGCATCTCTTGCAATATAAATAGGCAGAGATTTCTCTAAATCATCAAGTTCTGGTTTCTTTTCACTTAACAATTCCCTCCTCAACTTAACATTTTCCTCGCACATATTACTATAATCAGCAAGGTGAACAGGCCATGCCTTCAATACTTTGCGTAGAAATCTCCTCAGCTAAAATATCCTAGTTCATTGCTTACAAATTCTATTTTCCACCCAATAGTAGAACACAATTCAGCCAAGTTTCCTGTTACTTTATAACAAAGATTACTTTTCCTCCAGCTTCGATAACATTTTCCTTATTTCCATATGAGAACTCAGTAGAAACACCTTTAACATCCATATTTCCATTAATAGTTTCTTCAAGGCAAGCTAGGATTTTCTACCAGGTGCTTCAAAATTCTTCCACCCTCTCACATTACCCAATCCAAAGCCGCCTCCGTATTTTTAGATATTTGTTACAGAAGCATCCCACTTGCTAGTACTAGATTCCTAGGGAGGCTATAAAAAAAATTATCACAAACTGGTGGCATAAAACAAAAGAAACTTATTCTATCACATTTCTGGAGGCTAGAAATCTAAGATGCCAATTCGAGGTATCAGCTGCGCCATATTTCCTCAGAAAATTCTGGGTAAGATTTTTTCTCCTTCTCTTGCAACCTTCTAGTGGTTGCTGACAATGCTTGGCTTTTCTTTCTTTCTTTCTTCCTTTCTTTTTTTTTTTTTTTTTTTTTTTGGCTTGCAGCGACATCACTAAATTCGTTTCAGTTTGCCAGCTGTCTTCCTTCTGGGTATAGCTGTGTGTCACATCCTCCCCTCCTTTCTTCTAAAAAGACAGCAGCCGAAAATATTTGAAGAGATTATAGTTGAAAACTTCCCTAATATGGGAAAGGAAATAATTAATCAAGACCAGGAAACAAACAGAGAATCATACAGGATAAATCCAAGGAGAAACACACCAAGACACATATTAATCAAACTATCAAAAATTAAATACAAAGAAAACATATTAAAAGCAGTAAGGGAAAAACAACATACAAGGGAATCCCCATAAGGTTAACAGCTGATCGTTCAGCAGAAACTCTGCAAGCCAGAAGGGACTGGCAGGACATATTTAAAGTGATGAAAGGGAAAAACCTACAACCAAGATTACTCTACCCAGCAAGGATCTCATTCGGGTTCGACAGAGAAATTAAAACCTTCACAGACAAGCAAAAGCTAAGAGAATTCAGCACCACCAAACCAGCTTTACAACAAATGCTAAAGGAATTTCTCTAGGCAAGAAACACAACAGAAGGAAAACACCTACAATAACAAACACAAAAGTATTAAGAAAATGGTAAGAGGAACACGCATATCAATAATTACCTTAAATGTAAATGGATTAAATGCTCCAACCAAAAGACATAGACTGGCTAAATGGATACAAAAACAAGACCCATACATATGCTGTCTACAAGAGACTGACTTCAGACCTAGGGACACATACAGACTGAAAGTGAAGGGATGGAAAAAGATACTCCATGCAAATGTAAATGAAAAGAAAGCTGGAATAGTAATTCTCACATCAGAAACAACAGGCTTTAAAATAAAGACTATTACAACAGACAAAGAAAGACACTACATAATGATTAAGGGATCAAACCAAGAAAAAGATATAACAATTGTAAATATTTATGCACCCAACATAGGAGAACCTCAATACATAAGGCAAATGCTAACAGCCATAAAAGGAAAAATCGACAGTAACACAATCATACTAAGGGACTTGAACAGCCCACTTTCACCAACAGAGAGATCATCCAAAATGAAACTAAATAAGGAAACACAAGTTTTAAATGATACATTAAAAAAGATGGAATTAATTGATATTTATAGGACATTCAATCCAAAAACAACAGAATACACATTTTTCTCAAGTGCTCAAAGAACATTCTCCAGGTTAGATCATATCTTGGGTCACAAATCAAGCTGTGGTAAATTTAAGAAAATGGAAATCATATCAAGTATCTTTTCTGACCACAATGCTATCATACTGGATATCAATTACAGGGAAAAATCTGTAAAAAATACAAACGCATGAAGGCTAAACAATACACTACTTAATAACCAAGAGATCACTGAAGAAATCAAAGAAGAAATCAAAAAATACCTAGAAACAAATGACAATGAAAACACTATGACCCAAAACTTACGGGATGCAGCAAAAGCAGTTCTAAGAGGGAAGTTTATAGCAATACAATCCTACCTCAAGAAACAAGAAACATCTCAAATAAAAAACCTAACCTTACACTTAAAGAAATCAGAGAAAGAAGAACAGAAAAAAACCCAAAGTTAGCAGAAGTAAAGAAATCATAAAGATCAGATCACAAATAAATGAAAAAGAAATGAAGGAAACAATAGCAAAGATCAATAAAACTAAAAGCTGGTTCTCTGAGAAGATAAACAAAATTGATAAACCATTAGCCAGACTCATCAAAGAAAAAAGGGAGAACTCTCAACTCAATAGAATTAGAAATGAAAAAGGAAAAGTAACAATTGGCACTGCAGAAATAGGAAGGATCATGAAAGAATACTACAAGCAGCTATATACCAATAAAATGGACAACCTGGAAGAAATGGACAAATTCTTAGAAAAGTGCAACCTTCTGAGACTGAACCAGGAAGAAATAGAATATATAAACAGAACAATCACAAGCACTGAAGTTGAGACTGTGATTAAAAATCTTCCAACAAACAAAAGTCTAGGGCCAGATGGCTTCACAGGCGAATTCTATCACACAGTTAGAGAAGAGCTAACACCTATCCTTCTCAAACTCTTCCAAAATATAGCAGAGGGAGGAACACTCCCAAACTCATCCTACAAGGCCACCATCACCCTGATACCAAAACCAGACAAAGATGTCACACAAAACAGAAAACTATATGCCAGTATCACTGACGAACATAGATGCAAAAATCCTCAACAAAATACTAGCAAACAGAATCCAACAGCATATTAAAAGGATCATACACGATGATCAAGTGGGGTTTATCCCAGGAATGCAAGGATTCTTCAATATAATCAAATCAATCAATGTGATACACCATATTAACATACTGAAGAATAAAAAAACATATGATCATCTCAATAGATGGAGAGAAAACTTTCAACAAAATTCAACACCCATTTATGATAAAAATCCTGCAGAAAGTAGGCATAGAGGAAACTTTCCTCAAAATATTAAAGGCCATATATGACAAACCCACAGCCAATATCGTTCTCAATGGTGAAATACTGAAAGCATTTCCACTAAGATCAGGAACAAGACAAGGTTGCCCACTCTCACCACTCTTATTCAACATAGTTTTGGAAGTTTTAGCCACAGCAATCAGAGAAGAAAAAGGAATAAAAGGAATCCAAGTCAGAAAAGAAGAAGTAAAGCTGTCACTGTTTGCAGATGACATGATACTATACATAGACAATCCTAAAGATGCTACCAGAAAACTACTAGAGCTAATCAATGAATTTGGTAAAGTAGCAGGATAAAAAATTACTGCACAGAAATCTCTGGCATTCCTATACACTAATGATGAAAAATCTGAAAGAGAAATTGAGGAAACACTCCCATTTACCACTGCAACAAAAAGAATAAAATAGCTAGGAATAAACCTACCTAAGGAGACAAAAGGCCTGCATGCAGAAAACTATAAGACACTGATGAAAGAAATTAAAGATGATACAAACAGATGGAGAGATATACCATGTTCTTGGATTGGAAGAATCAACATTGTGAAAATGATTCTACTACCCAAAGCAATCTACAGATTCAATGCAGCCCCTATCAAACTACCAACAGCATTTTTCACAGAACTAGAACAAAAAATTCCACAATTTGTATGGAAACACAAAAGAACCCAAATAGCCAAAGTAATCTTGAGAAAGAAAAATGGAGCTGGAGGAATCAGGCTCCCAGACTTCAGACTAAACCACAAAGCCACAGTTTTCAAGACAGTATGGTAGTGACACAAAAACAGAAATATAGAGCAATGGAACAGGATAGAAAGCCCAGAGATAAACCCATGCACATGTGGTTACCTTATTTTTGATAAAAGAGGCAAGAATATACAATGGATAAAAGACCTCTTCGATAAATGGTGCTGGGAAAACTAGACAGCTACATGTAAAAGAATGCAATTAGAACACTATTTAACACCATACACAAAAATAAACTCAAAATGGATTAAAGACCTAAATGTAAGGCCAGACACTATCAAACTCTTAGAGGAAAACATAGGCAGAATGCTCTATGATATAAATCACAGCAAGATCCTTTTTGACCCACCTCCTAGAGAAATGGAAATAAGAACAAAAATAAACAAATGGGACCTAATTAAGCTTAAAATCTTTTGCACAACAAAGGAAACAATAAACAAGATGAAAAGACAGACCTCAGAATGGGAGAAAATATTTTTAGATGAAGTAACTGACAAAGGATTAATCTCCAAAATTTACAAGCAGGTCATGCAGCTCAATAACAAAAAAAAAAAACAACCCAATCCAAAAATTGGCAGAAGATCTAAATAGACATTTCTCCAAAGAACACGTACAGATTGCCAACAAACACATGAAAGAATGCTCAACATCACTAATAAATAGAGAAATGCAAATTAAAACTACAATGAGATATCATCTCACACCAGTCAGAATGGCCATCATCAAAAAATCTAGAAACAATAAATGTTGGGGAAGGTGTTGAGAAAAGGGAACCCTCTTGCACTGTTGGTGGGAATGTAAATTGATACAGCCACTATGGAGAACAGTATGGAGGTTCCTTAAAAAACTAAACATAGAACTACCACATGACCCAGCAATCCCACTACTGGGCATATACCCTGAGAAAACCATAATTCAAAAAGAGTCATGTACCACAATGTTCATTGCAGCTCTATTTACAATAGCCAGGACATGGAAGCAACCTAAGTGTCCATTGACAGTTGAATGGATAAGGAAGATGTGGCACATATATACAATGGAATATTACTCAGCCATAAAAATAAACAAAATTGAGTTGTTTGTAGTGAGGTGGATGGACCTAGAGTCTGTTGTACAGAGTGAATTAAGTCAGAAAGTGTAAAACAAATACCGTATGGTAACACATATACATGGAATCTAAAAAAAAAAAAAAAAAAATGGTTCTGAAGAACCTAGGGGCAGGACAGGAATAAAGACACAGACGTAGAGAACAGAGTTGAGGACACAGGGAGGGAGAATGGTAAGCTGGGGTGAAGTGAGAGAGTGGCATGGACTTATATATACTACCAAATGTAAAATAGATAACTAGTGGGAACCAGCCACATAGCACAGGGAGATCAGCTCAGTGCTTTGTGACCACCTAGCGGGGTGGGATAGGCAGGGTGGGAGGGAGACACAAGAGGGAGGAGATATGGGGATATATGTGTATGTATAGCTGATTCACTTTGTTATAAAAGAGAAACTAACACACCATTGTAAAGCAATTATACTCCAAAAAGATGTTAAAAAAAATAATTAATTAATTTTTTAAAAAAGACAGCAGCCATTGGATTTATATTCTACTCTAATCCAGTATGATCTCATCCTAACTTGATTATATCTGTGAAGACCCTATTTCCAAACATGGTCTCATTCGCAACTACAGATGTTAGCAAGAACTTAGGTGAGCTAGAGAGAGCTAAGTTGCCAAGTTCTGGAGTAGCAAAATAAAACAACAAGCCAGATGAAAGTAACAGTCAAGTTTTTAATCACTTACTGCCCCATAGTATAAGCAAGAGACTAAACTAGAGAAAGCAGTGACTTCCCCTCTGTTCTGTTTTCCCCATGGAATGGTTCTTGTGGAGAACCAAATTGATCAGCACAGACATAGTGAGTTTTCTCACTGCTGAGAGAGCCCCCAACCAAAAGCCCCTGCAGTTTTTTGGACCTGGGGGCCAGAGGGCGACTGAGGGGAAAGGTTAGTAATGGAAAAGTACTGAGTACTGTCAGAGTAGGCAAAAAGTGTCTTCAAGATACCCTCCCATGAGTAAGGAGGTTTTGGCAGGTGTTCCTGAGGAATGCCCCAATACAAAGGCTTTTGAATGCAGGTTCCTAGGCTAGGAATGCAGATATCTATAAAAGGATGGTCCTTGACTGCAGCTTCCTAAAGAGACTTCAGTTAATTGACTGTGCACCCCCAAGTCTGGTGTGGGGAGGTCAGATTTTCCTTGTGAGGCATGGCAGCTAAAGCCTTTGTAATTTCTGTGTTTGGGCCTGAAAAATCACATGCAGGTTTTTGACCAGGAGATGGATTCCTCAAGGACTTGAGCATTTCTTTTTGGAGAGGGCACAATTCAATCCACTACTAATGGTAATTTGGACATTGCTGGAGAGTGAGTGGTCTAGTATGAGAGAAAGAAACTCCTGAGGCTGCAGTCTTAAGGCTTTACCTCCAGGAATCCCACCAGATGTTCACAGCAAAGATCTAAGGAAGATCCTCTCTTGGCTCTTTCAGGAAAGAGGGATATTAATCAAAATGAAATATACCCCAAGTCTTCTTCATAACAAAGGGCTTCTCTCGAAAGAAAATTACTTTTCCAGACTCTTATCCTAGTTGGGGAAAGGGTGTTCCTCCCACTCCAGCTCCCTTTAACCTTACTGTTTCACCTAAGGGGAAAAATATTATAGTCAACAGGGCTCAAGGCTTCAAGGAGATAAACTGGGAATGCTGTAGCTGAGGAAAGAGATAAGGGACAGTGAAGATAAAATGTATATTACTGGAGAAACAAGTGTGAAGATCATGGGCCCAAGACAGGGAGTCACCAGAGGCTGAAATTTAATTAGAAGATTACAGAATGCTCCCCCTCCCCATACCTTACCACACCACCAAAGAGACTCTAGAATAATAACCTTGGATTACAACTGAAAGAGCTATAAGACAGACTCTCTCTGTGAAGGGATACTCAGGAAAGTTCAAAGTCAAGAGAGAAGACAAAAGCAAAGACCCAGAGGAATTTGAAATCTCTTACACCTATAACTATAGCAATCGTTAAATATAGCCCAAGTTCTAGGCAGGTTACTATAAATCCCCTCACCAAAGGCCCATTTACCTTCAGTTCTATTGCCTGATACCATAGGTATCACAAAATATTACAAGCATGCCTAAAGCTAGAAAAAAGAGTGAAGAGACAAAGCGATCATATAAGCCAGACTCAAGTATGACACAGCAGGTGGAATTATCAGACAGAGAATTTATAATAACTATGATTAATACATTAACAGCTTAATGGAAAAATAGAGTACATGTAAGAAAAGATGGGTAATGTAAGCAGAGAGATGAAAACTCTAAGGAAGAATCAAAACGAAATGCTAGAAATCAAAACCACAATAGTGGAAATGAAGAATGCTTTTTTTTTTTTTTTTTTTTGCAGTACGCGGGCCTCTCACTGCTGTGGCCTCTCCCATTGCGGAGCACAGGCTCTGGACGCACAGGCTCAGTGGCCATGGCTCATGGGCCCAGCCACTCCGCGGCATGTGGGATCCTCCTGGACCAGGGCACGAACCCGTGTCCCCTGCTTTGGCAGGTGGACTCTCAACCACTGCACCACCAGGGAAGCCCATGAAGAATGCTTTTAATGGGCGCATCAAAAGACTCAGCATAGCCAAGAAAAGAATTAGTGACCTTGAATATAGGTTGATATATAGTGCAGAGAGAAAAAAGAAGAAAAAAACAATAGAACATACAAGAACTGAGGGACAATTACAAAAGATGTAACATACACATAACTGGAATACCAGAAGAAGAAGAAAGACAACAGAGAAGAAGATATTTTTGAAATAATAATAACCAAGAATTTTCTAAAATTAATGACAGACACCAAACCACATATCCAGGAGGCTCAGAGAATAGGAAGCAGGATCAATACAAAAATAAAAACAAAACAAAACAAATAATCCAAAAAACAAAAACAAAAGTGACCAAAACATATAAAATCCACAGTTAGGTATTTCATATTCAAGCTACAGAAAAGCAGAGACAGAGAGAAATATCTTAAAAGAAGCCACAGGAGAAAAAATATCTCACCTCTAGAGGTAACAAGAATAGGAATGACAGCAGACGTCTCAACAGAAATCATACAAGCAAGAAGAGAGTGAAAAGAAATATTTAAAGTGTTGGGGGAAAAGACACATAAAGGACTTGTATCCAAAATATACAAGGAATTATTAAAATCACCAATAAGAAAAGAAACAACCCAAATTTTTAAAAAGCAAATGATCTGAACATACATCTCCCCAAAGAAGATATGTAAGTACATAAGCATATGAAAAAATGTTCAACATCATCTGTCATTAAGAAAACACAAATTAAAACAACGAGGTACCACTACACACCCACTGGAATGGCCAAAATGCAAAAATCTGACAAAATCAGTTACAGCCAATAGGAACGCTCATTCATTACTGATGCGAATGCAAAACGGTTAGCCACTTTGTAAGACAGCTTACAAATTTCTCATAAAGTTACACATAGCCAAACAATACAATCCAGCAATCACATTTCTAGGTATTTAAGCTACTGATTTGAAAACTTATGTCCTCACACCAAAACCAGCACATAAATGTATATAGCAACGTTGTTCATTAACTGCCAATCTGGAAGCAATCAAGATGTCCTTCACAGGTGAATGAATCAGCAAACTGTACTTGTTATCTCACCCATACAATTTGAGCAATAATAAGGAATGAACTACCAAGACATAGAAAGATATGGATAGATCTTAAATGCATCTTTCTAAGTGAAAGAAGCCAGTATGCATAGGATATGATTCCAACTATATGACATTCTAGAAAAGTCAAAACTGTAGAGACAGTAGAAAAATGTATGAACCTTAATGTATGCAAACTTTAAAAAATCATTTAGGAGGTCAGGGATCACAGGATGAAATACAATATGTAACAAAAGAATCCAAAAATATTGCAAATATATGAAACAACTTCACTGAAGAGGATTGGGGAGAAGATGCTGACTTAAGTAACTTTAGAAATGAGTGGAACTTGTAATGCTAACAGCAAAGGGAACCATACATAAGCATGCTTCTCCAGTTGATAAAGTATCGAAAGCTTCCTACATGGGTATGAGGTAACAAATTCTGAAATTATACTGTAATTGAAAAATTAAGTAAACAAATCATGGATGGTAGGAGCCAGGTTTCTCACTGTTGGAATGGGAACTTAAAGATAATCAAGGGGAGAAGACTAGAATAATCCACATGGTAATGGCTCAGAGTCGGAAATATCATATGAACTCCTGTTTAGCTTAATAGAGACACAGATGGTTACAACATATAAATATTTATAGATATGTGTATACACACACATATATTTCCTTGGTCTATCAGCTGAGAGGGCCTAGAGGCCAGGGTATCTAGCACCCAGATCTTGGTTTCCAACACCATTCTCCAATGACAGGAACCAGGGCTCTTTGGAGAAATGGCTGATCCTAGGAACACGGCAGGATATACACAAGATGAGCCTGGAGCACTTTGTAGTGCCAGAAATCAAGTGTTAAAACACTCATACATACACACACACATACACACAATGATAGGAGTATGTCAATGGGAACAGGACCAGCTGAAAGAGCTCCCACTGGTCAAAGCTGGAACAATTTGAGCAAAAAACTAAAGTAATATTGGAGTACAACACAAAGTATAAAATGCATATTCATCAATCCATACTGATATCAATAAAGGACTGAGTATGTAAATAAGGGAAAATAGACAAACCCGTTCAGAAGAATTCCAAATAGGTTTGTAGATACTGCCCCCTCAAGGAGATGGAGCATAAATCCCCACTCCTTAAGTATAGGCTGCTCATAGTGGCTCTTTGCCAAAGATTAGAGTATAAAAAGAGGTAAAAAGAATAACTTTACAGTGGAGAAATCTGGCAAACATTGACTGCCAGGAGATCAAGGTAAATATCAACAGTGATAACTTGTATTGATAGTGTGTTCCCTTGATATGTGATGAGAATCAAACTTTACCTCTGTGGTCTTCCTCCCAAGAACACAATGCTCCAGGCTAATCAGACACCAGACAAATCTCAGTTGAGGGATTTCTACAAAGTACCTGACCAGTACTCCTTGAAATTGTTAAGTACATTAAAAACAAGGAAAATCTGAGAAATTCTAACAGCCTGAGGAGACATGAATGACAACTAACGTGGTATCCTGTTTGGAACCCTAGAACAACAACAACAAAACACAATGAGTTAAAAATGAAGGAAATCTCTATGAGTCTGTTTCTGTCTTGTAGATAGGTTCATTTGTGGTTGCCAAGGGGGAGGAGAGCGGGAGAGAGATGGACTGCGAGACCCATATATATGCTGTCTAAAAGAGACCCACATACAGACTGAAAGTGAGGGAATGGATAAAGATATTCCATGCAAATGGAAATCAAAAGAAAGCTGGAGTATCAACACTCATATCAGATAAAATAGACTTTAAAATAAAGAATGTTACAAGAGACAAGGAAGGAAACTACATAAAGATTAACAGATCAATCCAAGAAGAAGATATAACAATTATAAATATATATGCACCCAGCATAGGAGCACCTCAATACATAAGGCAACTGCTAAAAGCTATAAGAGAGGAAATCGACAGTAACACAATAATAGTGGGGGACTTTAACACCTCACTTACACCAATGTACAGATCATCCAAACATAAAATTCATAAGGAAACACAAGCTTTAAATGACACAATAGACCAGATAGATTTAATTGATATTTACAGGACATTCCATCCAAAAACAGCAGATCACACTTTCTTCTCAAGTGCACCCAGAATACTCTCCAGGACAGATCCCATATTGGGTCACAAATCAAGCCTCCATAAATTTAAGAAAATTGGAAACATATCAAGCATCTTTTCTGACCACAACACTATGAGATTAGAAATCAATTACAGGAAAAAAATGTAAAAAACACGAACACATGGAGGCTAAACAATATGTTACTAAATAACCAAGAGATCACTGAAGAAATCAAAGAGGAAATCAAAACATACCTAGAGACAAATTACAATGAAAACACGACAATCCAAAACCTATGGAATGCAGCAAAAGCAGTTCTAAGAGGGAAGTTTATAGCAATACAAGTCTACCTCAAGAAACAAGAAAAGTCTCAAATAAACAATCTAACCTTACACCTAAAGGAACCAGAGAAAGAACAAACAAAACCCAAAGTTAGAAGGAGGAAAGTAATCATAAATATCAGAGCAGAAATAAATGAAATAGAAACAAAGAAAACAATAGCAAAGGTCAATAAAACTAAAAGCTGCTTCTTTGAGAAGATAAATGAAATTGATAAACCATTAGCCAGACTCATCAAGAAAAAGAGGGAGAAGACTCAAATGAATAAAATTAGAACCACAGAAATACAAAGCATCCTAAGAGACCACTACAAGCAACTGTATGCCAACAAAATGGAAAACCTGGAAGAAATGGACAAATTCTTAGAAAGGTATATAACCTTCTAAGATTGAACCAGGAAGAAATAGAAAATATGAACAGACCAATCACAAGTAATGAAATTTAAATTGTAATTTAAAAACTTCCAACAAACAAAAGCCCAGGACCAGATGGCTTCACAGGTGAATTCTATCAAACATTTTGAAAAGAGCTAACACCCATCCTTCTCAAACTCTTCCAAAAAATTTCAGAGGAAGGAACACTCCCAAACTCATTTTGTGAGGCCACCATCACCCTGACACCAAAAACAGACAAAGTAACAACAAAAAAAGAAAATTACAAACCAATATCACTGATGAATATAGATGCAAAAATCCTGAACAAAATACTAGCAAACAGAATCCAATAGCACATTAAAAGGATCCTACACCATAATCAAGTGGGATTTATCCCAGGGATGCAAGGATTCTTCAATATATGCAAAACAATCAATGTGATACACCATATTAACATATTGAAGAATAAAAACATTTGACCATCTCAATAGATGCAGAAATAGCTTTTGACAAAATTCAACGCCCCCTTATGATAAAAACTATCCAAAAAGTGGGCACAGAGGGAATCTACCTCAACATAATAAAGGCCATATATGACAAACCCACAGCAAACACCATTCTCAATGGTGAACCACTGAAAGCGTTTCTCTAAGATCAGGAACAAGACAAGGATGTCCACTCTCACCACTATTATTCAACATAGTTTTGGAAGTCCTATCTACGGCAATCAGAGAAGAAAAAGGAATAAAAGGAATACAAATTGGAAAAGAAGAAGTAAAGCTGTCACTGTTTGCAGATGACGTGATACTATAAATAGAGAATCCTAAAGATGCCACCAGAAAACTACTAGAGCTAATCAATGAATTTGGTAAAGTTGCAGGATACAAAATTAATGCACAGAAATCACTCGCATTCCTACACACTAATGATGAAAACTCTGAAAGAGAAATTAAGGAAACACTTCCATTTACCATTGCAGCAAAAAGAATAAAATATCTTGGAATAAACCTATCTAAGGAAGCAAAAGGCCTGTACTCAGAAAACTACAAAACACTGATGAAAGAAACCAAAGACAACATAAACAGATGGAGAGATATACCATGTTCTTGGATTGGAAAAATCAACATTGTGAAAATGACTATACTACCCAAAACAATCTACAGATTCAATGCAATCCCTATCAAATTACCAACGGCATTCTTCACAGAATTAGAACAAACAATTTTACAATTTATATGGAAACACAAAAGTCCCCAAATAGCCAAAGCAATCTTGAGAAAGAAAAACGGAGGTGGAAGAAAGAATCAGACTCCCTGACTTCAAACTATACTACAAAGCTACAGTAATCAAGACAATATGGTACTGGCACAAAAACAGACATATAGATCAATGGTACAGGATAGAAAGCCCAGAGAAAAACCCATGCACATATGGTCACCTAATTTATGACAAAGGAGGCAAGAACATACAATGGAGAAAATAATTCAATAAGTGGTGCTGGGAAAACTGGACAGCTACATGTAAAAGAATGAAATTAGAACACTACTTAACACCATACACAAAAATAAACTCAGAATGGATTAAAGACTTAAATATAAGACCAGACACTATAAAACTCTTAGCGGAAAACTTAGGAAAAACACTGTTTGACATAAACCACAGCAAGATCTTTTTTGACCCACCTCCTAGAGTAATGAAAATAAAAACAAAAATAAACAAATGGGACCTAATGAAACTCAAAAGCTTTTGCACAGCAAAGGAAACCATAAACAAGAAGAAAAGACAACCCTCAGAATGGGAGAAAATATTTGCAAATGAAGCGACAGACAAAGGATTAATCTCCAAAATATACAAACAGCTCATGGAGTTCAATATCAAAAAAACAAGCGACCAAATTTAAAGTGGGCAGAAGACCTAAATAGATATTTCACCAAAGAAGATATACAGATGGCAAAGAGGCACATGAAAAGATATTCAACATCACTAATTATTAGAGAAATGCAAATCAAAACTACAATGAGGTATCACCTCACACAACTCAGAATGGCCATCATCAAAAAATCTACAAACAATAAATGCTGGAGAGGGTGTGGAGAAAAGGGAACCCTCTTGCACTGTTGGTGGGAATGTAAATTGATACAGCCACTATGGAGAACAGTATGGATGTTCCTTAAAAAACTAAAAATAGAACTACCATATTACCCAGCAATCTCACTACTGGGCATATACCCTGAGAAAACCATAATTCAAGGGACACATGTACCCCAATTTCATTGCAGCGCTATTTACAGTAGCCGGAACATGGAAGCAACCTAAGTGTCCAACGACAGATGAATGGATAAAGAAGATGTGGTGCATATATACAATGGAATATTACTCGGCCGTAAAAAGTAATGAAATTTGGTCATTTGTAGAGATGTGGATGGACCTAGAGTCTGTCATACAGAATGAAGTAAGCCAGAAAGAGAAAAACAAATATCGTATATTAAGCATATATGTGGAATCTAGAAAAATGGTACAGATGAACCTATTTGCAGGGTGGGAAAAGAGACATAGACGTAGAGAATGTACATGTGCACACAGGGGGGAAGGGATGGGTGGGACGAATTGGGAGATTAGGATTGACATATATACACTACCATTAGTAAAATAGCTAGTGGGAACATGCTATAAAGCACAGCAAGCTCAGCTTGGTGCTCTGTGACGACCTAGATGGGTGGGATGGGGGCGGAGGTCTAAGATGGAGGGGATGTAGATATACATATAGCTGATTCACTTCATTGTACAGCAGAAACTAACACAACATTGTAAAGCAATTATATTCCAATTTAAAAAAAAAGTTGCAGGGGTAAAATTATCTCTAGAAAACTAAATAAACAGAGAGCTCTATGAGAATAACTTTGTTATATCAGACACCTCAGAACTTATTTTTATATTTACCTTCTCTTTATTATACATAATGTTAATTTAGACAAAAATAATATGTAAAAAGAGTGGAGGTAGAACTTAAGTGGTTGAATGTTGAGGAAGACTTCTCTGTGGGATTGTGGTAAATAGATAGTCTTCATTTTATTAGCCATGAGACTAATCCCTTTAATTAACTAGAAAAAAAATGAAAGGCAATCTACCTTTCAATTTGGTTTGGTGCCTTGCACCAAGTGTTACACGTAGTAAGAAATGCATTAGTAAAAGGGGAAATAAAATCACACATTTCACCCCTGAATAGTGAATCTCTAAGGTCATTCACACATTCAGTCCTTCAGTCATTCAACAAATACTCATTGAGCATCTGCTATGCAGCAAGCTCTGTTCAACCAGCCATTTGTATGCTACAATGACTGTGTAAAAAAAACTTGAAATTTTCATTTTTAACAGGTTATCTGGATGACTGTGATGAGCCTTCAGGTTTAGGAAGCACTGGTTTGTGTTACATGGATGTTTAGTCATGTATTCATTAACACTGCCCTCATGAAACATGTATTTTCCATGTGGGAGAAGTAGGCAACAGACAACTTAGCAAATAAATACATAGTCTGACAACTAGTAAGTACTATAGAAAAATAAATCATGGTAGTACCAATTTTGGGCAGGTGGTGTTATTTTATATCCAGTAACCAAGAAAGTCCCATTTATAAGGTGGAACTTGAACAAGATCTGAAGAAAGGAAGGGAATGAGTCATGGGCTGTCTGGGGGAAGAGTGTTCCATGAAGAGAGAGATCAGGGAAGGCCCTGAAGCAGGAGCTTAAATGGAATGCTTAAGGAACAACAAAGAGGCCAGACAGGGAAGTTGAGCCACAGAGAGAGATGTAGGAAATGAGGTTATTGAAGTAGCGGAGGAGCTCATCTTGAAAGCCTATTTGACCATAAAGAGACGTGGAATTTATTCTGAATGAAATGGAAGGCCAGTTGATGATTTTGAGGAGAAGGGCATAATCTAACTTACGTTTTAGAAAAAATATTTTGCCTGAAAGGTTGAGTATAGACCATAGGAAGAGCAAGTATGGAAGCAGGGAGACAAGTTAGATGAATAAGGCTGTGATGTGTGCAGAGAATTTGGGAGGTGATCATAATAAAAGCGGTAAGAAATTGATCAATTCTGTATGTATTTTGACAGTAGAGCCAACAGGATACCCTGAAAGATTAGGAGTGGGGCTTGGAAAAAACAGAGGAATGAAGGATTACTCTATGGGTTTTGTTTTTGTTCTTGGTTTGCTCATTTTTTATTTGTTTTTGCTGGGGTTTTTGGTTTTATTTTGGGTTTTTGTTTGTTTGTTATTTTTGTCTGATCAACTGGAAAGAAGGAGTTTCCATTTATTAAAATAGGGAAGACTCAGAAGAGTAATACTGGGGAGAAATCAAAGTGCAGTTTGAGACATACAATACTAAGTTTAATAAGTTTACAGTACGTTGAAGTGGAAACAACAAGTAGGCATTTGAGTCTATGAGTCTGGTGTTCAGGGAGGGGGTCAAGGTTGGATACTGAAATTTTCGAGTTGTTAATATTTAGAAGGTATTAAAGCCATGAGATCTGATGAAATCACAAAGTGAGGGAGTGTGGATAAAGAAAAGGGACACTCTAAGGATGTAGCCCTGAGGTGTCCCAAATAAGTTAGGGAGATGAGAAAGAACTACAGACTGAGAAAAAGTGCCCAGTAAGGTAGAAGAAGAATCAAGAAAGAATGCCCCCAAAGCTAAATTGAAAATTAGGGAGCGAGTACCTGTGTCAAATGATCTGAAAGGTCAAATAAGATACAAACTAGGGATTGGTCATTAGAAGAGCAAAAGGAAAGTCACTGACGACTTTGACAAGCACAACTTTGAGGGAATGAGGGAAGAACTGCACAGAGAGAATGGAAGGAGAGAAATCAGTCACAGGTGATAGAGACAGGTTTTCTAAAAGTTTTGTTATAGAGGGGCTACAGAATGGGATGGGAGCTAGAGGAGGAAGTATACGCGAAAGGTTTTTTAGTGGATAATACTCCATCATACCACTAGGCTGATAAAAATTTTAGTGAGAAAATTGATTTACAGAAGAGAGGAGAATTGCTAGACTGATGTTTTTGAAAAAGCAAAAGAAAATGGGACCCTGTAGACCAGGAGAAGTGTTGGCCTTAAGTAGGAAAACAGATAGTTTTTCCATAGTAACAGAAGGGAAGGCAGGATAAGTGGATCTAAATGCATACAGGCTCATACATGTGGCAGCATCAAACAGTACCCCAATACCAGACCTCAAAAATCTTAAAACATTATTCTATGTTTCACTTGACAAGAAGAAAAGATGAGCCATTATTCTGTTTTCCACTGACAGAGGATTTTAATTGGGTCCAAGTTTTGAATGAACATAGTTTTACAGAGATGTTCTAATCAGCTGGAAAGAAAAAGTAGAAAACAGCAATATTCAGATATGTAATCAAAACTATGTTGACTTCAGATGCTCCCTAATAATGAATGAAGGAGGGAGCAAAGTTTGAAAGTTTCTTTCACTTACGTATATTACTCTTTTTATTTTATTTATTTATTTATTTTGCAGTACGCGGGCCTCTCACTGTTGTGACCTCTCCCGCTGCGAGCACAGGCTCCGGACACTCAGGCCCAGTGGCCACGGCTCACAGGCCCAGCCGCTCCGCAGCATGTGGGATCCTCCCGGACCAGAGCACGAACCCATGTCCCCTGCATCGGCAGGCGGACCCCCAACCACTGCGCCACCAGGGAAGCCCACTCTTTTTATTTTTAATGTTATCCATAATGACTAATAATTACAAAACTCAATAATGTATCATTTCCTTTTGACTACAGTTGTTCCTAGCTATAGGATGAGGTGATTGATTGTGGCCTGACTTAGTCAATGACGATATGTCTCTTTCAACTTTCCAGTCGAATTTGACTTAGGAATCCCTGGATTATGGTAAATTTGATATTGAAATGATAATTTAAAAGCCTGTAGAAATATGTAATACACTAAAATTGTGCACACCTGGATGGGATCCAAAACGTGATTAGCTTTTCCTGCTACCCAACATCAGGCCAAAGTCCCTAGAATGCTGAAGCATCCAGGGTCAGCCTGATCAACATCCAAAATAAATCAATGATGTAGGAAAAGTTGAACAAGATAGGCCATTAAGCCCTTGAGAGCAACTGAGGCTTGCATTTCTCATTCTGATGAGCTAACAACAAAAAACAGAATAATGAAACTACACAATCTTATACTTTAAGCTGATTTTCCCATAGACCATAAGTATATGCAGCATCCTCTCAATATTCAATAGCTTAAGAATAGCACCTCTAAATGCAAAAACATCTCTGCTATATTTGAGAATCTCTGATATTTACATATGGAACCAGTAACTTTTCACATTTGATACAAAAATGATGGCTGGGGCAAGGCCTACAATTACTTTATTTCCATTAGTTGTTGGGAATCAGTCATTCTTCTGCTTCTGATGTAAGTGTTAAATCACTTTTCTTTCCAAATTAGTGACCCAGAGTCACCCTAAAAGCAGACTAATTCTTCTTTTAGGCAGTAGAAAATTAAATTGTTTAACTTCCAAATGTTGAAGGCTCTTATAAATCTAACCTAAACTTTACTCATCATATAGTTACCAATCATTCACCATGGCTAAATGAGAATATAAAACACTTAGCTCTGAAAAGATATCTCATAATGTAATATGTAATATCGTCACATTTCAGTACATCACTTTCTGAGTCATTAATAAATACACAAATCTGCACGAAGTACATGTCATTGGAAAACCAAGCACAGGAAATACCTGAATGAAATGCAAGCACCTGACCATCAGGGAGAGATGGTGTCTGGAAGGACAAGTTGAGCTTTTCAGGTGCTCTAACCTGCATGAATCATTAATACTTCTTCAAGTATTTAAGACACAATTTTTATTTTTCACTGAAGGCATCGTGAGAAGATTTATAACAGTTTTTCAGTGGTTATATTACCACTTCTATTTACCTAAATAAGACTATATCTTGTTTTATGTACGTGCTCACAACCACATTCTAATGCTAAAGACCAAATGCACAGTGCAGAAGGTTTTGTGACATCAACCACTTCATTTTTATTAATCCCCAAAGATATCAGAAAAGAATATTTTAGCACTTTTAAATACCTGTGTCATAAGGAACTACAGCAGAAATAACTGGAAATAGAATTATGCACACTAGAACTAGCTGATATATAATTCCACATGTCAAATACAATAATATAAATACATAAATGTTTCTAATCATAGTTTTCTACCTACTGAACCAAATCTAGCTTTTCTCCACTTTTTTCCTAACTAGAAATTTCATGGGTGAGTCAGAGCTCAAACCTAAAAGAAAGTGAGGAGGGAAATGAGTCAGGAAGTCTTTGAAAAAAGCTATACCAAAAAAAAACCCCAAAACTAATTTTCTTATCTATATTAACAGAAAACACTTCTGTCTCCATAATGTCATCTAATACTATAAACGCAAAGTTAATAGCATAAGTCAAAAGCCTTTCACTAATTCTAGAAGCACTTTTGGGTTCAGACCCCCTTTCTTCACTCTTTATGTCCTGTTTATGGTTGAGGAATACATGGAGACTACAGGATTCTCAGAACTGATCACACATCAGAACCAGGCCTGCTTATCTGGAATCCGCCTTTCCCATCAGGAAGAGCTCAGTCCCATCACGAGGAGCTCAGTCCCTGAGGATTATATGGCTTCGATTTCATTATTTATGATTAGTCTTCCTATTAAAACAACATTCAGAAAGCAGGATAAATGGAAATGCTTTTGAGTTTCTGTTTGCAGTATGAGTACTTACAGAAGCTTGTAACATCCAGTGTAGTGAGCCCTGGTGACTGTCCACATATGGCATGAAAGGTAGGAACTAGGTACTGTTTAGCATCTACCAAAATGTGAACATAATTCCTTCTGCTCTTGCTTTCTACTTTATGCTCCAAGAAGGTTATGGCCTTTAGATATTCAGTAGATGACATATTTAATAATTCTGTAGACCCAACTATACCCAGGCAGTATTTTTCATGAAAAAATATGACCATATTGTCCCCTGCATTAATCAGTAATGCATTGAAAACTGGTTTTTATAAATTCTAATGGCAACATAGTTTAGCGGGGAAAAGCTGACACTTATGATGGAAGACCTACAGCTTACTCTAAGCCACCAAATATTTATGATTGCAATCCTGTCATTTTTCAGGTTCCCTTGCTGGTATATAGGGATGGAATCTGATTACAAACAAATGTTGTGGGGTTCTGATTGAGAGAATGCTGGATACAAGTTTACAGCATATGGTCAAAGGCAACATGCACTTTCCAGTCTATCACTATGACACTCATCCCCACAAGGCCACAGGGTATAAAGGCAATGACATCTGTGAGAGAGTAAGTTCACTGAAGATTATCTTTGGGATTGAGTCAGGTCTCAAAGCAGAATTCAAACAACTGTGTATCCCAGCAGTCCCAGTTTTTTATAGCTTTTACCTGCACTTGCTTCAGCAGAAGCAGGGACCCACCTATTACCTTTCCATCCCACTCGGTGGCTTCTTTGGAAACCAGACGGCACATCTAATTGACTTATTCACTCTGAAACCCACCCCCACACACACACACAAAGCGAGGTACTTTTAATGGTACAAGTTTTTTTGTTTGTTTGTTTTCCTTGCTCATTGAGGTAAAGCTCAGTAATCTTTAAAAAATAAAAGATCTGTTAAGTGCAAAGTTCAGTACAGTTCCTTCTCTGACAACATTTTACTGTAGAAAGTCTCTAATTAGCCTTCATTTAAACAAATCACTAGATTAAAAGACCTGTTTCATTCCCTCTGATAGACTCACCAAACTAATATCCATGGCATGATAAACTTATAGGCATTTTTCTAGCATTCTATCCAATTATGGGCCCACCAGTTGGGTTGTACTTTTACCAAGAGTGAACTGTGTTTCTTTGTTCCTACCCTGTTGAGACCAGTTGAACTTGTCAAGGTAATTAAAGCACTTAACAAACTGTTGTGTAAACCACGGAAATATGAATTCAAAAGAATGAAAGGTGTTTTTCCATGACAACCAAGGTAAATGTTTTTAGAAGATGTTCTAAATAGGACCACTATCAAAAATTGTTATTAAGTTGTGTGAATGAGATGGGGGTGGTGATAAAAAAAAATCTAGATGGAGTCTGGAAGTAGACAGCTTCACAATATTTTAAAATTCTGACTCTTTTTAAAGAAATGGAACCTGAAACAGGATATAAGTGAACAGCAACCTCACGGGTATAGCTTAGTTGAGAAAAAAGATAGAGAACTCCAATCAGTGAAGCTCCCCTCAAACAAAGGCCTCAGATTATATCAGTGAGATTGGCAAATGAATATATATTTAAATGTTTTACATTAAAACAAAATATTTAACTGTGTATGTTTCATTTTTTTTTATGATTCCCTCATTAAATGACTTTTTCAATTAACCCACCACCCATTGTTCCTACTTGCTTTGGGTAAGACGTCTTCTTCTATTTTTCTAATCTAACCACATTTCACTTTCTCCTGTTACTCTACTTCTTCAAGGCAAACTCCTCAGAATAGTATTTATTAAAAAATCTCTCTACAGCATGACTAAAAATGCTGGCAAATAAAAAGATACAAGTCTTTGCATTCTTTGTGAGTAGTGATAAGGAATCCTATTAACCTGCATAAAGTAAGATTTCATTCTGGCTTCAATTTACTTGTAGCCCTGTTATCATTCCATGACATTTTGCACTACTGGGGGAAGAGGTTGGCTAAATCGTTGGTGCAGATGTAATTTATGGCAATTTAAACTGAGTCAAGAAGTTAATAACTTTGAAATAATGCATGCACCTCATACTGAGTTTCATCAGGGTTTATTAAAAGATGGGTTACATATGCCTTTTTGCCCTTCACGTATCCTCATGTAGAAACAAGTTTACCAGTAATTAAGCAAAAGCCCTCACAGTGCTCTTAATCTGAATTGTGAGCTTTTTGTAAAAATGACTTTTCAGAACGTAAATGGTTAAAAAAAGATTCTGCAGCTCACCTTCATCACTCCTACGGTATATTATCAGCAAAAAGCACATCTCTCTCCACTTTGAAATTGTAGAAAATGACCCTCTTGTGAAGCCTGTGGGACTCCTCACTAAACATGAATAGTCAGCACTGAGAACAGAAACTTCAGCACATCAAATTAAATGTAACCTTAAGAAGAGCTTATCATTTTTAAGTCATTTGCATCTTTTCCCCCGAGACTTCCTTTCCCAACTGTGGAGGATGACTGGGCATCTCTACCCAGTAAGCATGAACTTCAAATGGATGCCTTTGCTGGCAGCTCCAGGGTGAGAAGCTTGGGCTGGTCACCTGTAACAGCCATGCAACCACCAAACAGTCAGTATTATATGGGATAAGGTTATCGCTGACAAGCCTCACAGCACTATTCAAGTCCCGTGACAGCAAGTATGAGTTAGGAATTCTCAATTATGATTGTTTGGTTACAAGTATCAGAAACCCAACAGAAGCTGATTTAGGCAACAGCAGGAATATACTGTTACACTTAACCTGGAAGTTACAGGGGAGCGGATAGGCCTCAGACACAGATGGCTGAGGGGTTCAAACTATGCTGTCATGTCTCTTGCTCCCTCCCTAATCTCTGTTCTCCCAGATATCCCTCACTGTATAAGAGCAGCGATAAGGTATGCTGTTCTCTGAGCCTGTAAATTCAGCAAAAAGAGCACCCCTGGGTGTCTGTGTCAGCCTCTTGATTGAGCCATCCCTGTTTGGGTTACATGCTCATGCTTTGGGCAGGGAACCCAGGGCCAAATAATTAACCCTTTCAGGAGAGCAGGGTATGGGGAAAAAAAAGACAGTTCCCCCAAAAACAGATGCAGGACAGACCAAAATATAAATTAAATAAAATAGCCAACATCCACAAATATCCCTCAAAAGAGTCAATAGACAGGGAGGTAGGCAGAGAGGATTTATATGGGTAAGAAAAAGGATGCAAGCTTTGGAGCCAGAGTTCTGTCTTTGAAAGCTGTTTATACCACCTACAAGCAGTGAGCCCCTAAGTCACGCATCTCTCTAAGCCTGTTTCCCCCCCTGCAAAGCAAGTCCTAGCTTGCAGAATTATTTCAAGAATTAGATGTCCTCTTTGTAAAGCACCTAGCGTGGGACCTGCCAGATAGCAGACATCCAGTAAAGGGTAGTTCTTATTATTGGGGTGAGGCAAGGGAACCGAGATTAATTCTAAATCTCAGTCAAAAAGAAGCAGACAGTTGGAGAGATATGAAAAAATATAAATTTACTCCTCTAACAGGGAGTAAATAAAATGACTATATTTACTTTGAAATATTTGAAATAAAATTTGGCACAAACTTACAAAATAGCAATTATATTTAAGTATCAAAGTATTGTTATCCGGTGAAGTATTACAGTGACATTTACAAACCAAGCATGTTGCTCAGAGTGTGTAGCTGCAATAAATAAGTGGCAAATTTTTTCAGCCTCAATATTTACATTGATATTTAATACACACTGAATAATCAGCACAACTCAAGATGTGTTTCTCAAAGCAGAACTAGGAGAAGGCAGCAGCAAAGGCTTGTGGATGAGCAAGGAACAGAAGGCTAGAGTTTGAAATCCCATTTCTGGTTCTCATACTAACCTCCTCTGTGACCTTGACTGCCAGTCCATTAACTTCTCAATGCTCACCTCATCTGTGAAAGAAAAAGCTAGTGGGCTCTAATCACCTCTAAACGACAGTTTGTGCTTGAGAACATGCCATGAAAAAGAAAGAGGATTTATTTCAATCCTCAATTTCACCTCACCTCCCAGGACAATTTTATTAAATGAACAATTAATACACACCTATCCTTCTGATTAGTTGCACATCTATGTTAATTGGGTCTTAATATGTAAGACCAAATCTATTAAATAGGCATATTTTGTAGTTAATATAGGAATTCAAATCCCCAGAATCACAAACCTATAGAGACATAGGTAATCCTAGAATTGAACTAGTCCAACTCCTTCATTTTATAGATGAGGAGAATCAGAACCAAGTCCATATCTTCCAGGCCTGAACTGTATTCTACCATTCCAGTTAAGCAAGAGCTTTTAAAGGTTGTAAAGTTATTTTTAAGGCAGTGTTAGGTCTCTCAACTACAAAGAGTAAAACCGAGTCCCCCTAAAACCGAGTCCTCTGCCAAGTTTATGACTAACTTGTCTCTCCAAACATTATTCCCTTTCTTTGCCAACACCTGTTCCCCTCAAGACTGAGGAGTAGCAAAGAAAAGGGGGGACTGAGGGCTTCCCTGGTGGTGCAGTGGTTGAGAGTCCGCCTGCCGATGCAGGTTCGTGCCCCAGTCCGGGGGGATCCCACATGCCACGGAGCAGCTGGGCCCGTGAGCCATGGCCACTGAGCCTGTGTGTCTGGAGCCTGTGCTCCGCAACGGGAGAGGCCACAACAGTGAGAGGCCCGCGTACCACAAAAAAAAAAGGGGGGGGGGACTGAAACTTAGCAGGACCCTGTGGGACCCTCCCAGACATGAAAGCCTTTCTGTGTCCCCTATTTCTTGTTTGTAGAAAAAAGGTTTCAGCCTCCTAGACCTTCCCTGAAATTCCAAAGGGCAGATTCAAACAGTCACTAATTAGGGAAGTGAGGGAATGCAGAAAGAAACAATACTGCAGAGATGGGGCCTGGTCCTGGTTCCTCCCCAAGGAATATACATAACAATCTGATACACATCTCTGAGTTCTTTTACAGGAACTAGGGCCCCTCCACAGGTGGAGGATGGTAACTCCAGGCGGAGCACTAGCACTACTGCTTGGAACCAGAGGCTGATGACTGAGATACCTGGAACACCATCCTTTTACCTCACCACCAACCAATCAGAGGAAGGTCACACACCCTGCAGACCTTACCCCAAATTTTTCCTATAAAAGGTGTTCCCTGAAAACCACTTGGAAGTTTGGGTCTTTTGAGCATGAGACACCCTGTTCTCCTCGCTTGGTCCTGCAATAAACCTTTCTCCACTCCAAACTCCAATGTTTCAGTTTGTTTGGCCTCACTGTGCATTGAACACACAAACTTGGGTTCGACAACAAGAGGAGAAGACTATAAATAAGAAAAAATAAAGATGTAAGAGGCAGTACTGAACACAGATGGTCTAGAATGGGGTCTGAAACTGGTTGAAAAGATGTCCTTGAGATGGGAGACTGGAGAAAGCCATTAATCATGGAGATGAATGAAACAGCAGAAATGAGAGAGCCTCAGAGAATTTTAACTTAATAATCTTCACATCCCACAAGGACAGCGCATGACTATCTACAAAGTAAAGAATCAGGTAGACGTATGTCAGAGGGAGAACTAAAGACTAGAATTCAATGAAAATGTTCACTAACCAATGTAATATAAGGTTACTAAATTAGCAGTTGATAAGGAAAAAGTTCAATAAAATGTCATCATACCATACAACTGTTTTGAGTAACTACAAGCAAATTCTAAGCAGAGAAGTGATTATTAGTAGGCGGTATGGGCCAATGCCTAGAAAATCAACAAATCCATTGTGTTTAATAATAGAAAACATTTTTTAGTCTTAAATATACAACCTCTGTAACCTTATCTTTATGGCTCAGAGAACTGCTAAAAAGTGACTTGAGCAGGACTCGTGGAATTCTGGAGTAAGAAGCTCAACAGATCCTCTCCTCAAAAAGCATTGACAAAACTGAACAAAATTATCCAAAACTAACATTTCAGAATTTTGAAATGGGCCAAAGGTACAATTTCATTGGAAATGGACTGAAGGCATACAACAAATTGAGATATGTTTATTCAAGAAAAAAAATCCTAAATCTTGGGTCATAACTATGGGAGTCCATGGGGTTTTAGCCTGGAATTGCTTCCAACCCCTTACCCAGCACCATCAGCTTCAAAGATCTACTAGGGTGGCGGCAAGCTCTGAAAACCAGGGATATTGATTTAGATATTGATTAAAAGTGATATTGATTTGGAGGGATATTGTTGCCTGAGAGGGATATTGATTTGGAGGAAAAAGTCAGAAAAAGCCCATGCTCCTGGGAACTATCAAAAAGCGTAGCCACCTATATGTTAACAGAATGGGGAAGACCAAAGTCACAGCTGGCCTGAGGAGATGATCCTGGTTGGGTCTAGTAATAAACTGGCAGACTAGCTAGAAATTGAACAGGGAGGTCCACAGAATGAGACATACCTATTTGGCTTCGATAAGCAACTATATATCCCTGGTAGTCTGAGAAGCTACACATAAGGACAAGGTCATGAAAACCAAGCAGGACCCTGTGGGGTTCCTGGGCACAGAAGCCTTTCTGTCCTCTGTTTATTGTAGGAAACAGACTCTAGCCTCCAAGACCTTCCCTAAGTTCTAAAGGGCAGATCTGGCAGTTGCTTACCTGGGAAGGGACAGGATGAAAAGACAAAGGAGGGGCTGCAACAGTAGTGCAGGAGATGAAACAGTAGTGCAGCCTTGGGGCAGGGTCCTGGTTCCACCTCAAGGGACACACATAACAATGTCTTTAAGCTCTTTAAGATGTCAATATTCTTCATACCAAAGAAAGACTACCTGAGGCTACATTAAAGGAACCAAAGCTCATCAAGAGGATTACCAGAGACCAGGTTAGAGGAATACAGGCCCTGCACACACCCTTATCTTATCAGCAACCCCACCCTTGAATCATTGCTATAAAACTCCTCATCAAATCCTCCCATATTGAGACACAAAGTTTTTCAGGACAGGAGCCTGCTGTGTCCCTCTTTGCCTGGAAAAGCAAAAAAGCTATTCTTTTCTACTTCACTCAAAACTCTGTCTCCAAGATTCAATTCGGTACTGGTGCACCGAGGCTGAGCTTTCGTCATCAAATTTCTTTTCTACTTCACCCAAAACTCTGTCTCTGAGATTCTATTTGGCACTGGTACACAGAGGCCAAGCTTTTGGCATCAGTCAGACAGGAGAGCAATCACACTCCCCTATATGAATATGAGGCCATGCACATGTGCAGAGGTGAAAGAGGGCTGAGCAGTAAATAAAAGTCAGGGAAACTGTAAACTGATGGAACTTTGCATGCACTCCCCAAACCACACATACATCCATTGGCAAAGGGTGGAAACGTTACCAACTTGAGATGTTTGAACGTGAAGGAAATCAGAATATGTAACCCCCAAATAAGCTACTTTGGCACAAGGATTATTTTGAGCTGAAGGCATTTGAGAAGCAGATACAAGAAAAGATCCCTGCCTTCTCCCTCTTTGCTAAAAGCAGGACACAAATTTTCAAAGGTGTCTTTCCTCCCCTCTCTACCAGGAAAGACAAAAGTTAATCATTGGAGAAAACTTCAGACCCTATTACCCCAGTAGCCTTTAACTATTGTACCATTAGTTTCCCATATATTTACTTCCCCATAGTTTGTTGCTCTTGAAGCCTATAATTGCTTTCCTTTGTCCTATCATTTCTTTACAAATTTATTGTTTCTTTGTTGGAGGTATTATATAAGCCTGAATTCTAAGCCAGATCTCTGAGTTACTCTTCCTTGAGTTATATATATACATATAAATAAACATGTTTTTATTTTCACTTGTTAATCTTTTATTACAGAACCCCAGCCAAGAATTGAAGACGAACAGAGTAAAATTTTTTCCACCCCTGCAAACATAGCCTTTGACCAAACACTGGCTGAACATCAAGTCATGCTGACTCAAGGGTGACCCCAAGTTAGCCAGATTTTAAAATAAATATAAAAATTAAGGAAAAACAACAATAACAAACACACTGAACAGAGACATCTGTGGCTACACATGAAGGGGGAGATAGACTCCAGAGAATTAGTCCAGGCAACTTACTTACAAAACAAACAAAATAGCAACAACAAAAAAAACTCAAAAGGGTAAAAATCAGAATCCAGAATTATATTAAAAATGCCCAGTTTCAACCACAACAAAAAATGATATATGAAAAGAAATAGGGAAATTTGATTCCTACTGGGGGAAGAGAAAAATAGGCAATTAGACATGTTTCTGAGGGTTCCCAGATGTTGGACTTGGCAAAGACTACAAGACAAGTATAAATATGTCCAAGGTACTAAAAGAACTATATTTAAATAATTAAAGGAAATTATTATAATGACAGACAATTTCAATAGAAAGCATTTTTAATGAAAATTCTGGAGTTGAAAAGTACAATAATCAATTACTAAATTTGACTCTAGAAAAACGATAAACAATATTCTTTCATTTACTCTCCCATAAAATTCCATGAGGCCGGTATTAGACACAACAAGAAAATAAATTGCAGAACAACATCCTACATGAACATAGATGTAAATATTCCTCAACAAAATATTAGCAAGCCCAATCCAGTAATATATAATAATGATTAAACACCATGACCAAGTGGGATTTATCCCAGAAATATAAAGTTGGTTTACCAGCTAAGATCAATCAATCTAATGTTTACTGGACTAAAGAACAAAAATCACATGACCATGTCAATAAATGCAGAAAAGGCATCTGACCAAAATTCAACATATTCATGATTTAAATCTCCACCAAGTAGGAAAAGAAGAGAAACTTCTTCAGCTTAATAAAGAGCATTTAAGAAAATCTATGGTTAACATCAAACTAGATTTTGCCTTCCCCCTAATTTTGAGAGCAAGGCAAGACTGTCACTGTCTGACCTGCTGTCACCACTTCTATTCAGCACTGTACTGGAGGTTCTAGCCAGTGCAATAAACCAAAATAATAATAACAACAATAATAATAATAACTGTTATAATACAATAATAATAGAAAGGAAGAAGGAAGAGAGAAGTAAAAGTGTAAAAATTTCTTCATCAACAGACAATAAAATCTTGTAGAAAATCCTATGAAATCCACAAAAACACAGTTAGAACAAATAAACATGTCAGCAAGTTCATGAATACAAGATTAATATTTAATAACATTGCATTTTACACATTAACAATGAGCAATCAGAAAAAGGAAATTAAGAAAGAAATTCTTTTCACAATAGCATCAAAAAAGAATAAAATACTTAGGAATGTCTTTAACAAAAGAAGTACAAGACTAGTATACTGAAAAATACAAAGCTTTGCCAAGAAAAATTAAAGATCTAAATAAACAGAGATACATTCTATATTAATGGATTAAAGATTCAATAGTATAAGATGGGAATTTTCCCAAAATTGATCTTTAGATTCAATGCAATCTCTATCAACATTCCAGCAGGGTTTTGTGCAGAAATTAACAAGTTGACCCTAAAAAGGATCTAGAAGAGCCAAAACAGTTTGAAAAAAAGAAAGAAAGTGGGAAGACTTACTCTAAGTTCAAAACATTCAATCAAACTACAGCAATCTGGACTGTGTACCACTGGCATAAGGACAGACATACAGATCAGTGGCACAGAAAAGAGAGTCAGAAATAAACTCTTATACTTACAGGCAATTGATTTTCAATAAAGGTATCAAGAATTAAGAAAGGATAATGCTGGGACAGTTGAATCTCAATAAAACACTCTTACAACTCAGAAATGGAAAGGCAAACAACCAATTAAAAAATAGACAAAAGGTTTGAACAGATATTTTATTAAAGAACACATACAAATAGCTAAAATTCACATGAAAATGTGCCCAATATTTTTAGTCATTGGAGAAATGCAAAGTAAAACCGCAATGAGATACCACTTTATACCGACTATAATGACTGTACTTCCAAACCAGATAATCACAAGTGTTGACAAATATGTGGAGAAACTGGAACTCTCATGCATTGCTGGTTAGAATGTAAAATGGTACAGCCACTTTGGAAAAGAGTTTCACAGTTTTTTTAAAAGTTAAACAGTAAACTTAACATATGACACAACAATCTTATTCCCACCTAAGAGAAACAAAAACATATCCACACAAAGATTTATACACAAATGCTCACAGCAGTTTTATTCAAAAACCAGAAACAATTCAAATGCCTACCAATTAGAGAATGAATGAAGAAACTGTAGTATATCCACTCAGTAAAATACTATTCAGCATTAAAAAGGAACTAACTACTGATCCATGCTAAAATTTGCTCAAAAACATTATACAAAAATTAAAAAATTATATATTGTGTAAGTTCATTTAAGTGAAGTGTTCCAAGCAGGGCAACTGAAGAAATAAATAGCAGATCAGTGGTCGTCTGATGCTATGTAGCAGAAATTGACCACAAATAGGCATGCAGGATTTTTTGAATTGATAGAAATGTTCTAAAATGGAATTATAATGATAATTGCACAACTCTATAAATTTACTAAGATCATTAAATTTTACACTTAAAACAGGTGAATTTTAGAGTATGTGAATTTCACTTCAACAAAGCTACTAAAGTAAATGATAGATAGATTTAAAAATTAAATGACTATGGACACCAAGGGAGGAAAGCGGGAGTGGGTGGGTGGGATGAATTGGGAGATTGGGATTGACATATATACACCAATATGTATAAAATAGATAACTAATAAGAACCTGTTGTATAAAAAAGTATTAAGTGACTAGAAGTATATAATTCACACCACTTGCAAATAATATGAATTGAAATTACACATAGGAATCTAAAACAACTTTGGAATCTATCTTTCCTTGATATCCCTTACAGTAGGGGATGGTTCAACCAGTCCTCTGTCAATTTCAAATCATGACTTGGAAGAGATTAGGGAACTGAACTGAATAAAGGAGACAAGTGAGGCAAAACATTTTAAAGACTAACTGAAAACCTAAATCACAGTGTATGACATAATAAGAAGATCAAGATCATACACAGGTCACTGAGTACTAAGATTCATGTCACTCCACTTTAATAACATGTAAAGCAGATGATACATGGGTAAAACCATGAATGTCGATATCTCTGAGTCCTAATGTTATCATTAAAAAAATCTGAGTGATGGTTCTAAAAGTCATAAAACTTAAATCTTCATACTTTGCATCTTTCACTCTTTCCTCACAAAGAAACTGATAAAATGTGAGATTTTTGAAATCACTGTTTTCCCAGATAAAGTACTTCAAAATTCTTTTCCCACATCTGCAATAATTTCTTATCTGAAGAAGACCAATAAGACTTTTCTTCTTTCTAAGGACTAAATTAGGCTGAAGAAAGCATGTTTCTCCTATACCCTACATACATTCAAAGAAAATATGGATGTTTTTATTTATTGATATTTATTTATACTGGAGTTACAACCACAATACTATTATATTAGGCACTGAGGAGTCTGGAATGCTTGGACACTAAAATTTAATTGGCAGTGTTGTAGGCAACAGACTGTCAACAAGAGCAAAGGTTAAAAAGCAAACATAAGTTGCGTGTGGAATGTATGTTGTTACAGAAACTGGAGTAAGAATGAGGAAAATAAGGAGACTGGAAAGCACGGTCATAATGGACAGAAGCTCATCTACAAACTCTGTATAAGACCTTTCTTCTTTGAGTTATGCGTAAAACCAGCCTGATCTATTGTTACCATCAAGTTCAAAATAAGTCTCCCAAGGTTCCAGGAGTCAGGTTGATCTCTGTATTTACCTTGCTTACCCAGGATTCTCATGGAGCCTGAGTTACAGGGTGTGGGGAGGAGTATCATGGTATTTGTAACAAATTGACCTTATTTAACAACACTGAGGGATTACAAAGATCTTTAACACTAGAGTTTGATTCCTATTTTTGTAAAGATGGAATCATCCTGTTTTTCAAAATTGAACTGGAAGGCAGTGGAAATTTTAATAAAGAAATTCTAAGTCACATTCAGTTTAAGACAGGAACGGGGCTGTGAGCAGAGACTAAACTTTTAAAATAATGCTACATATGGAATAAAAAAAAAGAAAAAAGCCCTCCTGATGTGCTGTTCTACGTGTTAAGGGTACAGGGCTCAAAGCTGCATCATCAATGGTATAAACAGCCAGGAGCATGGGGTGAGTGTCCGTGGGGCATCTCTCATAAAGACCTCCTGTCTACTCTTATCACAAGTAAAGAGGTGCAAACCTCTTCTGTTCACTGAGTGCTCTTCTAGATGATATCCAGTCCATATATTCATGAAATGATTTACTTATTTTTTTCACTATATCAGATTACAGCCTGATATTTTCATGTATCTTTTTAGATATTAACGTTGATGTTATTATTGCTTCCTCAAGTCATGACGTTAGCCATCACTGAGAAGACATTAAGGTATCTGCATTTATTTCAATCTTTCTGGATACCTAGGAAAAATAATGTTCCAGTGTAAAGAGCTTTAAGGTCAATAGACGTTAGAAGTCTGGGCTTTGTCACTAACCAGCTGTGAACTCTGGGGCAATTTCCTTAATCTCTCTGGCCTCTCTAGAGGGCTAAGAGACAGTTTAAAGAAACTGCATATATAAACTATTTATGATAGAGCCTGAGAGGGTACATTCAATAAGACAAATAAGGGGACATTTTCATAGTTAAATCTGGGTGTTTGATCTTAGTAATTGCCTGGATCCTGCAACTCAGTTTATGTGTTATGGAAAAATTAAAGCTGTAGAAAACTGCATTACACTGAGAATCATCCAGATCTTAATGCTTCTTCTACTGAGGCAGGAGTGAGCAGATTATTGCCCAGAGGACAACCAATCTACCATCTGTTTCTGAAAATAAAGTCTTATAAGAACACAGTATATCCAGTCATTTACATACCACCTATGACTACTTTTATGCTGCACAGGCAGAGTTAAATAGTTGTGACAGAAACTGCACGGCCTGTAAAGCCAAAAATATTTATTATCCAGTTTTCTGAAAAAGTTTACCTACCCCTCCTGATACTAGAGTACGCTATATAAGCATATACAGCAAAATCAGTATCAGAACCTATATAGTCTTGAAGATAATTCCAAGCTTAATCATTCAAACTTAATCTACTAGGAAAAGAAATAAACAAACTGTGGCTGTTAACTCTCTAACAAAAATTCCAGAAGAATATGCCATGATTATGATCCAGTGGAATTTCTTAGAAATCCTACATTCTGACTGGGGGGTAGGGAGGTGTTTGAATGTAAAATACAGCTTTCTTAACATATTTTCTAACTTAAATTATCAACACTCAGGTAATTTGCAGAAGAGCAAGTTTATTCCTAAATGGACTAATTTCTTGAGTGACAACTAGGTATCAAACAGTCCACAGAAGTGTTATCTCATGGGCACTGAGCCATTCTTCCTGTGTGTCTGTTTTTAAAGTTTAAACAATGAACATTGCTCAAGGGACAGAGACTAATGGAGGACGATATTCTGTCAGTCTTTCTTAACCAGTATTCCATGAGAGCATTAAGTCCTGATGGCCCAAGGCACTCACCATATATAGTGAAGTAACTTATTTCCTATGCACCTAGAATGGTACTAGCATACTATCCTTGGGAGAATTGAGCTCAATCATTTTCTACATGCCTTAGTTTTCTCATAGAACACTGGTAGAGAAAAGCTGGTAGATATAGGGTTGGGGGACTATGATTTAGTCACATTTTCTTGACAAGAGCTATGCACGCCCTACTCTCTGTCCTGAGATTTGACCATCAGGAAATGTCTATGGGATGTGAATTAGAAACAAATAGACTAGAATAAGAGATTATAAAGAAACCACAGAATCATCCTAGCTCTGGAGTTAAATAACTACTAATGGTGAGATTTTGGCAAACTAAATGTAATAATGCTTGCTAAGGGCTTGCAATTTAATAGGGACTCAATAAATGATCATGGTTATTAGTTATTCCTACTATTATATCCAATTCTCAAAATCTTCTAGCAGAAAGAACCACCTTGCTTTAAATGCACCGTACTATAATTGCTAACCAAAGTCTCAGTAAGCAAATGTCTAGAAGATGAAAATGGAGAAAGCACTTGAGCATATCTTTTAGATTTTCAGTAAGTTACTGAGTCAAATAATTCAAAGATGTAAGTGACTAAAGAATCACTATTCTTGGGTTTCCCTGGTGGCGCGGTGGTTGAGAGTCCGCCTGCCGATGCAGGGGACGCGGGTTCGTGCCCCGGTCCGGGAAGATCCCACATGCCGCAGAGCGGCTGGGCCCGTGAGCCATGGCCGCTGAGCCTGCGCGTCCGGAGCCTGTGCTCCGCAACGGGAGAGGCCACAGCAGTGAGAGGCCCTCATACCGCAAAAAAAAAAAAAAAAAAAAAAAAAAAAAATTAGGAGGACCAGAGCATAGAGGCTTGTTGCTATATGAAAGAAGACTCTTCATCTTCAAGAAAATTTCACTGGTAATTAGAAAAATACAAATAAAATAACAATGAGAGATCATTTTCACACATTAGTTTGTAAAAAGTAAAAATAAATAATAAATATCCATTGTTACCAATGGTATGGAGATAAATACTCTCACACGATAGAAGTTTAAATTGGCTCAGCCTTTTTAGAGGGTAATTTGATATCTATTTATGTGCACATCTTTTCACTCAGTAATTCTACTTTTATGAATCCATGCTGCAGAATTCTGACATGTTCAAAGATACATGTTTATCCCTAGCTTTTATCTCCAGCCTTAATATTTCACCTTTACTGTAGATTCTTACATACAACTGCCTATTGGACATTTCTATCTGGATGAATGATGGCAATCTCACAATTTAACATTTCCAAATCCAACTTTTGAAAATACTCTTCCCCAAAAAGAAAAAAAGAAAAAAAACCCACAAAGATACATGTGCAAAAATATTATTGTGTACTGTTTTGCTATTAAAAATGAACAAAAATTTCGTCAATAGGAAAATGCATACATTATTTATGATTACACTATGCCATGGATGCAATACAACCATTTTAATCATGAAACAATTTCTAAATGCTGATTTGGAAAGTCATCCCAGATATACTGTTAATTGAAAACAGATTTTTAAAAAGCAAATTCCAGAACAAGTTTCACAGCATGATATTATTTATGTAAGTATTATTGATGTCATTACGGTGCATTTGTGCACATGTGTGTACATACATGATTCCAAATGCAAAGAAAAATATGTGGGAAGATATATATCAAACAGATGACAGGATTTTCTCTGGGAAAAGAGATGGGATTAGGAAAATGTGAGTAGGGAAGAGTTAGTTTTTACACTCTACTTACTAATTATTTTAAAGCTATTTAAAATTGCCATCAAGCATACACTACTTCTGTGATTAAAAGTATTTTGAATCATTATTAATAGATATGATATCTATTATTCCTATTTGGTTCAGATACAGACCTAGAAGCTTCATCTAATAATGAAGACTTCCATTAATAAATATTAGCAAGAGGATAAACTTAAACCTACCCATATCAATAATCACATTAAGTGTAAATGTCTAGATAGAAAAATATATTCCATAAAAATGGAAACAAAAGGAAAGCTGGGGTAGAAATAGTTATATCAGATAAAATAAACTTTAAAACACTCTATAATAAAAGACAAAGAATGATATAATATAAATAAAGGGGTCAATCCAAGAAGAGGATGTAACATTGGTAAATATATATGCACCTAGTTTAGGAGCACCTAAATATGTAAAGCAAACATTAACAGACATAAAGTGAGAAACTGACAGTAATACAAAAATAGTAGGGGACTCTAACACTCCACTTATACCGATGGATAGATCATTCAGATAGAAAATCAATAAGGCAACAGTGGTCTTAAATGATATACTGGAACAGGTGATATACTGGAACATCCATTGTGGATATCCTGTAGATATCTACGGGACATTCCATTTAAAAACATTCTTTCCCAATGTACATGGAATTTTCTCCAGCCTAGATCACATGCTAGGCCACAAAACAAGTCTTGGTAAATTTAAGAAGATTGAAATTATATCAAGTATCTTTTCCAACCACAATGGTATGAAACTTGAAATCAGTTACTGGAAGAAAAATGAAAGACAAACATGTGAAGACCAAACAGCTTAGTACTAAAAAAAACAATGAGTCAACAAAGAAATCAAAGAGGAAATCAGAAAATATCTTGAGACAAATAAAAATAAAAACAAAACTTTCCAAAATCTATGGGACAGAGCAAAAGCAGTTCTGGGAAGATTACAGCAATATAGTCCTACCTCAAGAAGATTATACCAATATAGTCCTACCTCTAGAAACAAGAAAAATCTCAAACAAACATTTTTCATCTAAAGAAATGAAAAAAAGAAAACACAAAGCTCAAAGTCAGCAGAAGGCAGGAAATAATAAAGATCAGAGCAGAAATAAACAAAATAGAGACCAAAACAATCAATAAAACTAAGACTTATATTTTTGAAAAATAAACAAAATTGATAAACCTTCAGCCAGGCTCATCAAGAAAAAAGATAGAGGGTCCAAATAAACAAAGTTATAAATGAAAGAGAAGAAGTTACTATCAAAATATAATCATAAGAAAATACTACAAACAGTTATACACAAACAAATTAGGCAACGTAGAAGAAATGAATAAATTCCCAGTAACATACAATCTTCAAAGATTTAATTAGGAAGAAATAATCTGAACAGACTGACTACTAGTACTGAAATTGAACAAGTACTCAAAAACTCACAACAAACAAAGTCTAGGATATGAAAGCTTCACAAGGGAGCTCTACCAAACATTTAAAGAAGAATTAATACCTATGCTTCTCAAACTATCTTCCAAAAAAATTTAAGAGGACAGAAGACTCCCAAATTCACTCTACAAGGCCAGCTTTACCCCATTAATGAAACCAGATGAAGACACAAGAAAGAAAGAAGGAAGGAAGGAAAGAAGGAAGGAAGGAAGGAAGGAAGGAAGGAAAGAAAGAAAGAAAGAAAGAGAAAGGAAGAAAGAAAGGAAGGAAGGAAGGAAGGAAGGAAGAAGGAAATTACAGGCCAATCTCCTGATGAAAATATATGCAAAAATCCTCAACAAAAATTTAGCAAACTAAATTCAACAATACATAAAAAGGATCACATACCATGATGAAGTGGAATTTATTCCAGGAATGTAATGATGGTTCAATTGATGCCAATCAATCAATGTGATATACCACATTAACAAAACAAAGAATAAAAGATACATGATCATCTCAGTAGATGCAGAAATTGCATTTGACAAAATTCAACATCTATTCATGATAAAAACTCTTAACAAAGTTGGTATAAAGAAACATACCTCAGCATAATAAAGGCCATTTATGACAAACCCACAGCTAACACCATACTAAACAATGAAAAGCTGAACGCTTTTCCTCTAAGATCAGGAACAAACAAGGATGCTCACTCTCACCATCTCCATTTAACATAGTATTCAAAGTCCCAGCCACAGCAATGAGACCAGAAAAAGAAATAAAAGCCATTCAAATTGGAAGGAAGAAGTAGAACTATTTGCAGATGACATACCAGATAGATAGATAACCCCAAAGACTCCACCAAAAGCTATTAGAACTAATAAGTGATTTTGGTAAAGTTGCAAGATACAAGATTAGTATACAGAAATATGTTGCTTTACTATACACTAATTATGAACTATCAGAAAGAGAAATCAAGAAAACAAGATACCTAGCAATAAATTTAACCAAGGAGGTGAAAGACTTATACTCTGAAAACTATATGACATTGATGAAGGAAACTGAAGACAATACAAATAAATGGAAAGATATCTCATGTTCATGGATTGAAAGACTTGATATTGTTAAAATGTCCATACTACTCAAAGCAGTCTACATATTTAATGCAATTCCTATCAAAATATCCATGACAGTTTGCACAGAACTAGAATAAATAATCCTAAAATGTGTAAGGAACCCCAAATAGTCAAAGCAATCTTGAGAAAAAAATAGAACAAAGCTAGAAGCATCACCCTCTCTGACTTCAGACTACTTCAGACTACACTACAAAGCTACAAAGTAATCAAAACTGCATGGTAGTAGAACAAAACAGATGCATAGATCAATGGAACAAAATAGAAAACCCAGAAATAAACCCACACACCTATGGCCAATTAATCTATGACAAAAGAGACAAGAGTCTACAATGGGGAAAATAGTCTCTTCAATAACTGGTTTTCAGAAAACTGGAAAGTTACATGTAAAACAATAAAATTGGAGCATTTTCTCACACCACATACAAAAATAAACTCAAAATAGATTAAAGAACTAAATGTAAGACCTAAAACCATATGTGGAATCTAAAATATAAAACAAATGAACGAATATTTTAAAAGGAAACTGACTCACAGATACAGAGAACAATCTAATTGTTACCAGTGGGAAAAGGGAGGGTGGGAGGGGCAATAAAGGTAAAGAGGATTAAGAGGTACAAACTAGCAGGTATAAAATAAATAAGCTACAAGGATGTGCTATACAGCACAGGGAATACAGCCAATATTTTATAATAACTTTATGTGAAGTATAATCTATAAAAATATCAAACTACTATGTTGTACACCTAAAACTATTAGAATTATTTTCCTCTTTATGACTTAAATGATGAACGGAAGATGAAATAATTTTAAAAATTAGGGCTTCCCTGGTGGTGCAGTGGTTAAGAATCCTCCTGCCAATGCAGGGGACACAGGTTCGAGCCCTGGGCCGGGAAGATCCCACATGCCGCAGAGCAACTAAGCCTGTGCACCACAACTACTGAGCCTGCTCTCTAGAGCCCATGAGCCACAACTACTGAAGCCTGCATGCCACAACTACTGAAGCTCATGCACCTAGAGCCTGTGCTCCAAAACAACAGAAGCCACCACAATGAGAAACCTGTGCACTGCAAAGAAGAATAGCCCCTGCTCGCCGCAACTAGAGAAAGCCTGCAAGCAGCAACAAAGACCCAATGCAGAGAAAATTAATTAATTAATTAATTTTTAAAATAAAATGAAATTAAAATTAAAGGACTTTATGATGTTTCCATTAAAGAAATGTGAATGATGCAGACATGCCAATAAGGCAAAGACTGGAAAATAAAAAAACAAGACACAATTACATGCTGCTTATAAGAAATGAACTCTAAATATATAAACGCAAATAGGCTAAAATTAAATGGATGGAAAAAATATACTTTCCACAACTTTTTGATTAGATAAGACTAATCAAAAGAAAGCTGTGTTGAGTATATTAATTTCAGCATCATCTACAAGCAAAGAGATTGTACTAGCATTTAATAGGATGTAGTGAGCCACTTCTGCAGGTCCAGAGGATTCAGAAAGATATGAAGTTTCCATTTTCTCAGGTAATTTAACTTAAATGTCCCCATCCCAAGACTCAGCAACCTGCTCTTTCCCAACCAGGATCTTTACCTTGCATAGCAGAACTCCTGGCCTTGAGAATATTGCAGTTCTCTTAGGAAGCCCCATTTTGATCCTGATATTCAGTGTTCTCATTTCTCTGACTTTGAGAGACGAGAATTTCTTTGTATCTTACTACTGAGGTCTTTTGACTTTCACACTTAAGTCAGTGATCAATCACATGCAGTCTTTCACTCTCTTCAAAGTACTCATAGCACCGAGCAAGAGATAATCAATTCCACAGACCTTACGATTACTACTTTCCCTAAACCTTTCAAATGTCTGCGATATTGAATCTTGTAGTATATTTCCTTCTATCAGCATCTAATCTTGATTCACCACCAAAGGATATTTGAATACTTGCACTGATACCACAGACTATATACACTCTGCCTACCATTGGTGATGTAATCCTTACTGCCAGCCAACTGGTAATCAGCACCAAAATCTCATTTTAGAATCTGCTTGTCATTTAGATTCTGCTGATTCCAACTGTCTTAAGTCAGGCTCACTAGGTAACAGACTCTGATATTGAATTTACATTCAAGTAGTTTATCAGGAAATGCTTTCAAGATAAAATCCTATAGGAATGAAAAGAAGTATATAGGACTGAGTAGGAGAACTTCAACTGTGATGTAGTTGAAACAGACATTTCAGCTGCTCCCATGGGGACCTCTGAAGCTGAGATTTGCCAAATAGAAGCAAGAGAACCAAGCCCTTATTCCCCACATTGGTCAGTCTTTGGATGTGGGGCGTTCCTGAGGTGGGGCATAATCTTGGGCAAGAAGACTCTCCTTTGTTGAAGGGCATGCCTTGGTAGGCACTCAGCTGTGAGCTGTCAATAGGTAGATTATGACAAGTTAAACATGTGTACTATAAATCTTAATTCAACTTCTAAAATGAAGCTGAGCAACTGGGTGCCTAGATGCTAAAGGTAGAGGGTGCTGGGGAGAATGGGGAAGGCAGGCTGAGAATTTAGGTAGCACACCATAGATCTACCATAAAAGAAAATACTGTGTGAAAAGGCGTAAAAAAAAAAAAAAAAACAGTTAATCTCATTCCTATTTTTAGTTCTGTGAACTACGTTATAAAAAATAAATATCACTACTGCTTCACCTTCTTGGGGGAGGGGCCAATGATAATGAGCAAACCCTTCAGTAGGAATTTTTGGCATCTTCCTAAAAGAACCAGAAAGAATAGATCCCCCTTACTTACAGATGTCAAATGGTTACAACTTATTATAGACACATAATTCTTTTACCTCAGGTTCATCGATGGATGCATCAGTCTGTCATAGATGAAAGGGAAAAGGCCAAGGGAACAAAGAATCTAGCTGATACTCATTTTCAAATCAAACAAAACCATTTCCTAAGTGCTAATTTCTCTCAGTTGTTAACATGAGCTCAGCTCTTCTGTTTGATCCTCATTCAACCCATATTGTAGAATTGATCTACTCAACCCAATACTAATTCAGTTGAAATAATTTTTAATGTGTATACAGAAAACATGTGTCTGTTTTTTTCCAAATAATTATCATATGGAATAAGCATTTCTGAATCATACAATTCCTTTCTATCTCCATTTAACTCAAATCCCCTCATAATGAAGTTTTTCTCTTTTAGAGTTAATATGAGCCAGACCTATCCAAATGCAAAGAGCTACCCCCCAAACCAAATGTATCAGACAGTTTCATTTCCCTGACTAAAACTAGCTTTAGGAGACTTCCCTGGTAGCGCAGTGCTTAAGAATCCGCCTGCCAATGCAGGGGACACAGGTTCGATGACTGGTCGAGGAAGATCCCACATGCCACAGAGCAGCTAGGCCGTGCACCACAACTACTAAGCCTGTGCTCTAGAGCCCGCAAGCCATAACTACTGAGCCCGCATGCTGCAACTACTGAAGCCCGCGTACCTAGAAGCGCATGCTCCGCAGCAAGAGAAGCCACTGCAATGAGAAGCCCGTGCACTGCAACAAAGAGTAGCCCCCGCTCACCACAACTAGAGAAAGCCTGCATGCAGCAACGAAGACCCAACACAGCCATAAATAAATAAATAAATAAATAAATAAATAAATAAAAACTGAAAAAAAAGTTGTTGATTATTCAAACCTGTAGCTATTTAAAAATAATAATAAAAACAGTAAACTGATTTTTAAAAGTAATAAAAATATTAAAAAAAAACTGTTCTCCCAAAGTAACACTCTAACAATATTCAATTAAAAAAAATAAATCGAGCTTTACTCCAGATTCTATTTCAAATATAACTCACCAAGAACTTACCCCATATGTTCTCCACACAGTACCTAACAAAGTCACAAGAAGCCAACCACACCCAACCATCACAAGTTCCACCTACACTTCCAAAGTAAGCTTTGACAAAATACATGCCATGAAATCCATATCACTTTACATTTTCAAAGAGCTTTAGAACAGAAAAAGCACCTGCCTTTACATTCCAGTCAATGCAGAACTCTGATGCATGGGTTACTAACACCAGAGTGATGAGATAACTACATTTGTCGGCTCAGGCTGCCATAACAAAATACCATATCCTGGGTGGCTTAAACAACACAAATTTATTTCTCACAGTTCTGAAAAGTACAAGACCAAGATGCCAGGCTATTCAGTTCCTAGTGAGGGGCCTCTTCCAGGCTTGCAAATGGCCACCTTCTTTCTATGTCCTCATAGGGTAAAGAGAGAGAGAATTTTGGTCTCTTCCTCTTCTTATATGTACACTAATATCATGATGGGGGCCCCACCCTCATGAAGTCTTCTAAACCTAATTACCTTCCAAAGGACCATCCAAATACCACCACATCGGGGTCAGGGTTTCAACATATGAATTCTGGAGTAACAAATATTCAATCTATACCACTAACACACTCAAAGACTCATGATTATGTACCTTCTTGGTAATAATTTCAAGACTGTTTTCTGTATATTAAACAAATGCCTACGTTAGCTGCCTTTTATATAAGAATTAAAATTGTTCAGAAAAGTACATTTTAACAATGACTTTTAAACACAGATTTTATAATAAGTAACTGGTTAGATAAACGCTTTTGTGATATGGTCTTGAATTTCATTTTGTATTTTAATTGAATATTTTATCAGCTAATCTAAACATTTTACATTAAATACAAAGCTCATGCATTGAAAAACTATGGTTAATTGAATTGTCTGGTTAGTTAAATATTGAGGCAGAAGATCCTTTAATTCAACAATTTCTGAATACAAACACACACACAAACACACATCGTCTCTCTGTATCTATCTATATCTAGTTATCCACATATATGTTGCATAATTTAATCTTTCTCAGTGCCTGAATGTCTTTCAAGGCTTTAAGAAGACTTTGATCAGCAATAGTTACACCATAAATGCAGATGGTCAACATCAGGCTGCTTTGTACATATCAGAAAGTAGATTTGTATATATTTCATTTTCTGAAAAAGAGACAACTTAGAGTCCTTCATTAAATGTATGTAATACATATTGATAAAGAACCTGCATAAGTCCAGCCAATTAGATGCTCCAGATTACCAAAAGAAACACTGATCTGTTACCTAGAATGACAAAAGCTTACCACAAATATTCATAATATCATAAAGTAGAAGGTGAATTTACTTGTAATGGCATAGTCATGCTGGCTTTGGTCTTCCCAGCTACAGAATATTCAGTAGGCTTTAATAATAACTGCAAGTAGTTGTTCAGTCTTGAAAGATACAACAACCTTGAACTAAAAGGCCTAAATCATCTTTCTTTGACCAGCATTTAGAATTCCCAAAAGTGAGGATTTTACTGATGCCATTCAATATGAAAAATTTGTATTAACCTCCCTTCCTATCTACTCACCCCTTATTCAGAGCTACCTATGAAGTGACAGATTCCCTTCATATTCATCCCATTTAAAGTTCCTAGCTCCTGGCCCCATTTATAATTCCTAGTCCCTGGCCCAGTCATCTGTTTTAATCCAACAACTGGCTCCATCTCCCTAACAGCATTCTGCAAAGATGGCTGGGGCTGAGGTAGAAAAGTAAACAGCTAGGGTGCAGGAATACGAATAGATGGAATCCAATTGGTCAGGTTTGCATGTAATGAAAGTTAATTCACAGGAATCTACTTGACTGGGTTTCCTATGTATGAAGCCCTCAAGAACATCTTCTTCCCAAATCCTTTTCCCCTAAGTCCACCAAACAAAACAAATATAAAGTCTTTCTTTTTACCAGACCATGAGTCCATCTTTTATGCAGCACCTAAATTTCTCACTATACAACTGACAACTCTTCCACCCCAATTTCATTTAGTTATCTTATTCCCAGAAATCAGCATAATTCTAATTACTCTTAATCCTTTTTGGAGGCATATATCGATTAATCTTCAGTAATAACTTCACTTAGAAAAGTCTTTTTATTTTTCATATACCCTTAAGCAAATTCTGAAAACCACTGACTACTCACATATATGATTCTTGAGCTGGCTGCTTAAACAGTGGTCTTTGAACACATAGAACAAAATAGAGAAATCATCAGTCCATATTCATGTCTGATCCTTTTCCCTACTCTGGGATAAACAATGGGCTTGTAATTTTTTTTACTGAAATTGACAGATGAAGGTTTTATGTTTCTTATGTCCCCAAAAGAATCACCTCCCCAAAAAAATATTGGGTAAAAGTTATAGTTGGTTAAAATTTTCTGTCAGTTTGATTTAACTTTAAACCTATAATATAAAAAATATTCTCACCCAAAGCAAGATAAAGTAAAATAGACAATTAAAGCATAGTCTTGGCTTTTTATGTACTCAACTTCAAATTTTTCATGCTTTTTGTAAAATTGCCATGCTGAGAACCTTTTTTCTCTGTTTAACATTCAGTACAAAACAAAGTATATGTCTACAGACCTATTTGTCTAGAAATACAAGTAATAAATGAGAGTCACATTTGAATAACAAGAGTGGACTAGACATGAGAGAATAGAACAGGCCTAGGCAGCTTCAATTGTCCATCTCAAAATTACTTACTATTGTTGGGAATAATAGAACATCAAAAGGATAAATTCAAAACTCAAATTAATTCCTGTCCTCCCAGGAGAGACTGACTGCCTGATTCTGATCTGTCTTTCATGCATCGTTCTCACTCAAAGTTACAATTTCAAGGGCTAGAGTGTCATTCCAATATGCAAAAGAGTGTTGGCATTGATGAGAGTTATATTTAGAAATCCTTCTACTGTGAGATAGAATATAACATTAAACTTGTGAATTTTAAGGTCATGACAAGGACATATTGACAAGCTAAAGTTTCAAAACTATGTAAATTAGCTACTTGGATAATCACAGGCTCTACAAATCTGCTCAAATTAAGAGACAAGCTTGTTCATTCTTTCCACAATTAAGGATCTGTCAGAATAGGGCTATGCTATTTTCTGCTAACAAACAATCCCCAAATCTCACTGACTGACTTATAAAAGCCAAGGTCTATTTCACACCACATTGCTGCCACTGCAGGTTGTCTCACTCTGGCTGGCAGCTGATAGAGGAGCAACCATCTCAAATGTTGCTGGTCATTTTGACAATGGGAAAACATAGCTCTAGGGTGTGTTGCACCAGTGATTAACTGTTTCTGCCTAGAAATGACTCTCACTTCACTCAGAAGTTATTGATAAAAACAAGCCATAGCCATACTGAAACAGGAGGGAAAGGGACAGGGCACAACATTTAAAAGAATGACACAGACATAAGACATGACAAAAACTGATTAGAACTAACTAGATCCAAGATGGCAGAAGATTCGACTCCCAGTGGACCTTAAGCCTCATTGTACGCTCATTGTAATACATCAGCACACTAAATGACACACCCACAGGAACCATGGCAGTTCCAAGGCCAACCATAAAAGGTCAAAAAGTGGGCCATGGCCCAATTCTGGAAATCCCCACCCCTTCCCCAAAGTAGCTGGAATACTCCTCCCACTCATTAGCCTATGAAATTACCCACCCCTATAAAAACTGATAACTCCTGTAGCCTGGTGCCTCTTGCAAGATGGCCCACACTCTGTCTGTGGAGTGTGTTTCTCTTTAAATAAATCCACTTCTTACCTATCACTTTGTCTCTCACTGAATTCTCTCTGTGACGAGACATCAAGAACCTGAGTTTCATTAAGTCCTAAGACCACATGTGTGATCTCAATTAAAAGACCTTGGGTTCAAGTCCCAGTCTGGCTTTAGGCCAGGTTTGAGTCCCAGCACATGGGTTCAAGTTCCAATCTGAGTTACATGGTTTCAGTACCAACCAATCATAATGGGGGCAGGGAAGTACAATCTCTCCAGGTACCTAAAGGAAAAGAAGATGACAGCCAGAGCAGCGATCACAACAATAAAAGTCCCTGCTCTTAGAAACTTATTAGTGAAAGGAGTCATACAAATACAAAATATACAAATGAATAGGGGAGATATGTACCCCTATTGGAGTAAGTGATATGGAGGAGATAACCAATGATGTGGTAGAGAGTAATGTGAGGGGAGAGAGATGAATCAGATGGTCCATTTTAGACAAGGTGGTCAGTTATAAGATAAAGTTGACAGTAGATACATTTTGATATCTTCCCTTTGTCCTTTCAGGTTCACACTCCTTCCTTTTCCACCCTGCTCTGTGCCTTGAGAAGACATGGGAAGGGCAGCAAAATATGGCACCCCAAAATATGGCTGTAGGGGTTCAGGACATGCTACCCCAAGATATGAAATATGCCGCTTTGGTGTATTGATTATTTTGAGCTTATAGGCACTTGAAAAATAGCAAATGCAGGGAGAGGCCTACTCTGAACTCCCTTTATCTGGCTAAAGATAGATCCTCCAAAGGGAACTCAATTGTCATAAATCCTCTACCCAGGAGTTTTATCAACCAAGGAAGATTGAGTCTTTTTTCTTGTTTTTTTCCATTCTTTTCCACTTTATTTTCTTTTGGTGTTGAAATACCGATTTTGGGAAGGAGGGCCTCAGACAAGTTGTGTCATTAGTGTCACAGGAATCTGAATTAATTTGAATGTGATTTGAGTTGAAAAGTCTTTGGGTATCTTTAGGATAAGATAATGAAGGTCATGGTTTAAATATAGATATTTTGGATGGGGACATAATTGGGTTATTAGATGCCTGGTAGGGAATTAGTCCCTGAGTCCAGGCACACAGGGTCAGAAGTTAGGGATCAAGAAATAAAGCAATTAGAGAAAGAAGAACAAAAAAAAAAAAAAAACCCAAAGTTAGCAGAAGGAAAGAAATCATAAAGATCAGATCAGAAATAAATGAAACAGAAATGAAGGAAACGATGACAAAGATCAATAAAACTAAAAGCTGGTTCTTTGAGAAGCTAAACAAAATTGATAAACCATTAGTCAGACTCGTCAAGAAAAAAAGGGAGAACTCTCAACTCAATAGAATTAGAAATGAAAAAGGAGAAGTAACAACTGACACTGCAGAAATGCAAAGGATCATGAGAGATTACTACAAGCGACTATATGCCAAGAAAATGGACAACCTGGAAGAAATGGACAAATTCTTAGAAATGCACAACCTTCTGAGACTGAACCAGGAAGAAATAGAAAATATAAACAGACCAGTCACAAGCACTGTAATTGAAACTGTGATTAAAATCTTCCAAAAAACAAAGCCCAGGATCAGATGGCTTCTCTAAATTCTATCAAACATTTAGAGAAGAGCTAACACCTATCCTTCTCAAAGTCTTACAAAATATAGCAGAGGCAGGAACACTCCCAAACTCATCCTATGAGGCCACCATCACCCTGATACCGAAACCAGACAAAGAGGTCACAAAGAAAGAAAACTACAGGCCAACACCACTGATGAACAGAGATGCAAAAATCCTCATCAAAATACTAGCAAACAGAATCCAACAGCACATTAAAAGGATCATACACCATGATCAAGTGGGGTTTATCCCAGAAATGCAAGGATTCTTCAATATACACAAATCAATCAATGTGATACACCATATTAACAAACTGAAGAATAAAAACCATATGATCATCTCAATAGATTCAGAAAAAGCTTCCGACAAAATTCAACACCATTTATGATAAAACCCCTCCAGAAAGTAGGCATAGAGGGACCTTTCCTCAACATAATAAAGGCCATATATGACAAACCCACAGCCAACATCATCCTCAATGGTGAAAAACAAACCATTTCCACTAAGACCAGAAACAAGACAAGGATGCCCACTCTCACCACTATTATTCAACATTGTTTTGGAAGCTTTAGCTACAGCAATCAGAGAAGAAAAAGGAATAAAAGGAGTCCAAATCAGAAAAGAAAGGTTTCTCTCTATACATAGAGAAACCTAAAGATGCTACCAGAAAACTACTAGAGCTAATCAATGAATTTGGTAAAGTAGCAGGATACAAAATTCATCCACAGAAATCTCTTGCATTCCCATAAACTAATGATGAAAAATCAGAAAGAGAAATTAAGGAAACACTCCCATTTACCATTGCACCAAAAAGAATAAAATACCTAGAAATAAACCTACCTAAGGAGACAAAAGACCTGTATGCAGAAAACTGTAAGACACTGATGAAAGAAATTAAAGATGATACAAATAGATGGAGAGATATACCATGTTCCTGGATTGGAAGAATCGACATTGTGAAAATGACTATACTACCCAAAGCAATCTACAGATTCAATGCAATCCCTGTCAAACTACCAATAACACTTTTCACAGAACTAGAACCAAAAATTTCACAACTTGTATGGAAACACCAATGACCCCGAATAGCCAAAGTAATATTGAGAAAGAAAATCATAGCAGGAGGAATCAGGCTCCCTGACTTCAGACTACACTACAAAGCTACAGTAATCAAGACAGTATGGTACTGACACAAAAACAGAAATATAGATCAATGGAACAGGATAGAAAGCCCAGAGATAAACCCACGCACCTATGGTCACCTAATTTTTTATTAAGGAGGCAAGAATATACAGCTAAGAAAAGACAACCTCTTCAATAAGTGGTGCTCGGAAAACTGGACAGCTACATCTAAAAGAATGAAATTAGAACACTCCCTAACACCATGCTCAAAAATAAACTCAAAATGGATTAAAGGCCTAAATGTAAGGCCAGACACTATAAAACTCTTAGAGGAAAACAAAGGCAGAACACTCTATGATATAAATCACAGCAAGATCCTTTATGACCCACCTCCTACAGAAATTGAAATAAAAACAAAAATAAATACATGGGACCTAATGAAACTTCAAAGCTTTTGCACAGCAAAGGAAACCATAAACAATACGTAAAGACAACCCTCAGAATGGGAGAAAATATTTGCAAACAAATCAGCAAACAAAGGATTAATCTCCAAAATTTACAAGCAGCTCATGCAGCTCAATATCAAAAAGCAAACAACCCAATCCAAAAATGGGTAAAAGACCTAAACAGACATTTCTCCAAAGAACATATACAGATTGCCAACAAACACATGAAAGAATGTTCAACATCATTAATCATTAGAGAAATGCAAATCAAAACTACAATGAGATATCATCTCACACCAGTCAGAATGGCTATCATCAAAAAATCTACAAACAATAAATGCTGGAGAAGGTGTGGAGAAAAGGGAACCCTCTTGCACTGTTGGTGGGAATGTAAATTGATACAGCCACCTTGGAGAACATTATGGAGGTTCCTTCAAAAACTAAAAATAGAACTACCATATGACCCAGCAATCCCACTACTGGGCATAAACCCTGAGAAGACATAATTCAAAAAGAGTCATGTACCATAGTGTTCACTGCAGCTCTATTTACAATAGCCAGGACATGGAAGCAACATAAGTGTCCATCGACAGATGAATGGACAAAGGAGATGTGGCACATATATACAATGGAATATTACTCAGCCATAAAAAGATATGAAATTGAGTTATTTGTAGTGAGGTGGATGGACCTAGAGTCTGTCCTACAGAGTGAAGTAAGTCAGAAAGAGAAAAACAAATACCGTATGCTAACACATATATATGGAATCTAAAAAAAAAAAAACTGGTCATGAAGAACCTAGGGGCAGGATGGGAATAAAGATGCAAACCTACTAGAGAATGGACTTGAGGTTACGGGGAGGGGGAAAGGTAAGCTGAGACAAAGTGAGAGAGTGGCATCGATATATATACAGTACAAAATGTAAAACCGATAGCTAGTTGGAAGCAACCGCATAGCACAGGGAGATCAGCTTGGTGCTTTGTGACCCCCTAGAGAGGTGGGACAGGGAGGGTGGGAGGGAGGGAGACACAAGAGGGAAGAGATATGGGGATATATGTATATGTATAGCTGATTCACTTTGTTATAAAGCAGAAACACACACACCATTTTAAAGCAATTATAATCCAATAAAGATGTTTAAAAAAAATAAAATAAAATAAAAAATAAATAAATTTTTTAATTAAAAAAAATTTTAAAGGATGGTATTTGTCTGAATTCTAAGCCACCTCAGAGAGTTATTCATTTTTCCCTAGGTATCTCTCATGTATACATGAGGTATATGTGTTAATAAACTTCTGTTTGTTTTTCTCTTGTTAATCTGTCTTTTATTACAGAGGTCTAACTCAGAAGGGTAGAGAAAAAATCATCTTTTTTCCCCTACACATGTATGGACTTCAGCAATGAAAATTCTTTTACCTCTGGCTTCCAGTTAGGTTCCTCCGCTGAGAAGCACAAGGGTAAAATCAGAGGCAGGCAGAAGAGTGAAGCCCTCCCATCTTTCTGACGGGTTGCTGCTGGCTGGCTGCATTCCCCAACTATGGTTACAGCTCCTGCCAGGTAGCCGTCACCACATGAATTCTCTCTCTGCCCATAGTAGCGGCCAAACCCTCTTCAGTTACTTCAGGCCCAAGAATGGTAACTCCCTAATGTTTGTAGCCACAGGGCACTGTAGTATGCAGTGTGGTTTCCCTAACTGCTATAGACTGAATTGTATCCCCACGAAAGTCATGAGAGGACACGATGAGAAGGCAGCCCTCTGCCAGCGAGGAAGAAAGCTCTCATCACAACCCAACCATGCTGGCAACCTGACCTTGCTGCAGGAAGGAGGACCCCTTCCAGGGACTGAGAGTGAGCTCTTGTCTAACAGTTGGAAATGAACTGTCCGAAGAAACACATGTGCTGACAAAGCAAGAGACTTTATTGGGAAGGGGCACCCGGGTGAACAGCAGGAGGTGAGGGAACCCAGGAGGACTGCTCTGCCACGTGGCTCGCAGTCTCCGGTTTTACGGTGATGGGATTAGTTTCTGGGTTGTCTCTGGCCAATCATTCTAACTCAGGGTCCTTCCTGGTGGTGCACGCATCACTCAGCCAAGATGGATTCCAGCGAGAAGGATTCTGGGATGTTGGTAGGACATATGGACTGGTGTCTCCTCTCTCCTCTGGACCTTTCCCAAATTCTTCAGGTTGGTGGTGGCTTTTTAGTTCCGCGTTACTTACCAGGGCCTCGTGTCACAATGTAACTCATGAAAATGGTTACTGTGGTGCCTGGCCAGGGTGGGAGGTTTCAGTCAGTGGTTCCCCTAACAACCTCAGACTTCCAGCCTGCAGAACTGTGAGAAAATACATTTCTGTTGTGTAAACCACCCAGTCTATAGTATTTTGCTATGGCAGCCTGAGCAGTATTAGACACTAACCTATGCTCTTACAATAATCCCTTTATTAAACTTTTCTCAAATTATCCCACACAAGTGTCTCTTTTCCTGCTGAGATCCTTACTAATGCAAAATATGTATTTTGAATTCTCATTTGTTTGCACCTATAATTTCTCTTCAACTTGTAATTTCCTGTATACATGACAGCTTAATTATGACTTAGAAAATTAGAACAAACTTTTGTTTTAAAAGGTAAAATATTTAAGTAAATATACCATTTATCTTTTATTTAAGTCACGATAGAGCATAATCATTCAGAGAACAGGACTAGAGGTTTAGGCAGACTTGGAGTTCAATCCCATTTCTGCACCTGGTATGAGAGATACTTGGCCAAATTACTTCTCTAATGTTCATGTTCTTCATCTGTCAAATAAGAATCACAATCTGCTTTATAACCAATGTGGTTATCATAGGGTTGCAGTAATAGCCCAAGGTGAAACAGAGAAAGCTATTACTATTAATATTAATCATTATTATTTTTATTCTCTTACCAAAAATCCTTTTGTGATATTATTATTTGGGGAAGCTTCTTGAAACTTGAGCATATCCATGGATGCTAGTTCTCACAACCCTCGAAGACTTTGGGATTTTTACATCAAGGAGAATAGATTAGTACCCATATACAGGCTCCAAAGGCAACATGAACTAAGGCCAGGAGGCATCCTGCATTTTGCCTATAGAACATTCCCTTCAGAGGGGAAGTTAATCAGTGCCTTATTACCTTTAATGAAGTTCTCATATTAAATGCAGGACACTTGATATAATTTAATTAATTACTTTTCTATGCTTAGAGGAAGCTGCTTGACAAATTATTTGTTCTGCCTGTATATTCTCTCTTTATCCTTTTTCTTGCCTGCTGCCACATCAGACATGGATATGACCTGTACAGAGAGCTGAAAAATACTCAAAAGCATTAACCCCTACCTCAGCAACTGACATAAGACTTATTCACACATCACTTAATTTTTCTTTAATTACACAGAGTTTTCTATGGCTCAGTCAATAAGCATCCTATAGGAAAGTCAAGCTAGGCTCTGAAGTCTGCACATATTATGAGCCTTTGCAATAGGAAAAAAGATTTCTCAGCAGGCAGATTAAATCATGAAAAATCTGAAAACCAACCATTTATACAACAAGGTTATGCAACAAGGAATGTTTAGCTTTCTAAATTCAAAGTTCAAAAATAATTTCTAGTAAATTGCTACTTACACATGACCTTGAAAAATACCTAATCAACCCATACTTCCAAGATGAGAATATTAAGCAAATGAGATACATGACCTTGATCAAGTTCCTTAGCCTCTCTGATTTTTAGATTCCTCGTGAAACTGGGGAAATAATAGAACATAGGGCAAGAGCTGCTGAAAGAATGACATGAAATAAGGCATGCAAACTGTAGTTTCTGTTACATAGGAAAGCACTCAGTAATTGTTAGTCTATTATTAAGATATATGATATCCATTCTAGCTCTAGTATATTATGCCCCATTGCCATTTAGAAAATTTGACTCATCCTACAATAGAAAAGGGTTATTCCTATTACTATATGACTACCTTTTAGTTGAAAGCTTTCTTATAAATATTTGTATCCCAAGAAAGATTTGACAGTTTTCAGTTTTCAAGGTTATTCCATGTGGGTGTGCCCATGAAGATCACTGACTTATTAAATAACTTCATACTGATAAGCAAAAAAGCTTTCTCTGATTTCTGGCTCATCACAGTCTAGAATATAATAAAACTAGGGTAAATTTTACCCTAAATAGCTTGAAGAAATAGGGAGACCAGGTTTTAAACATTAAATCTTAAGTATCTACTAATTTGCTCCAAGGATTCATTTACATAAACTGTAAAGTTTATAACTGTAAAAAAAGATAAAGTAAAAATGAACAAATAAACTAACAGAGAAGTTCTTATTCATGTTTTGAGGGTTGTGAGCTTTATGATAGGTATTTTTTTAATAACTCCAAAGTATATTTGTAAACACATGTTTTAAATGGGGAGGGGGTATAATCCCAGAGACCCTACCACATGAAGAAATGTTTCTGCAGTGCATTCATTCATGCCACACAGTTGGTCACCCTTACTGGACAAACTAGCCAGAAAGAAGGCATGTTCATGCAGTCAGACATTTCACAATCCAGTTTTTATTTCCCCAGTCAGGACCGAAAATGTAAGGAAATAAGCAAATGAAACTCTAGTCCTTTTAAATATTTTTCTATTTGGTTAATTTTCTTTGGAAAGAAGAGAGAAGTCTTAAGACAAACATAACTATTTTTGCCCCAGAAATTAATTGTAGTTACATTAGCTTAAGGAATAAAGCCTATCATATAAAAATACAATTCAGGCAAAGTTGGCATGCTAGTCAAGAGAGTCCATTTCTACAGTGAAGTCTAAAGCTGGATGAAATGTGAGCTTTCCTACAGGATCAGAACAAAAAAAGGATTTAATATTGATTTTCCTAGGATAAATGTTCACAAGACAAATTCTCAGTATCATGCCATGGGCAAATGCCTCATACCTTAAAAATCTATTCTCACCTGGAGTTAACAACCAGAGAATTAACAAAGTGACTGCCTACCAAAGGCTGTGAAATAAAAGGGCTCAATACAGTGTCCTTTAAAACACTTTCAAAATCTCCTGAATGTGGACAGTTCCACAAGATGTCGTTCTTGGACTCTTCAAAAGTCAATGTCATGGAAAACACAAACAAACAAACACACACATCAAAAAAAGTTTAAGGAAGGAGAGGACTGGGGTTGGCGGCGTGAACACAGCCTTTAGGGGGTTAGTGCACCACGGCTGGCCGGGAGGCAGTCCGGGGAAAAGTCTGGACCTGCCGAAGAGGCAAGAGACTTTTTCTTCCCTCTTTGTTTCCTGGTGCGCGAGGAGAGGGGATTAAGAGCGCCGCTTAAAGAAGCTCCACAGACGGGCGCGAGACCCTAGAGACAGGCATGAGATGGTAGGGCTGCTGCTGCTGCCGCCACCAAGAAGCCTGTGTGCGAGCACAGGTCACTCTCCACACCTCCCCTCCCGGGAGCCTGTGCAGCCCGCCACTGCCAGGGTCCCGGATCCAGGGACAATTTCCCCGGGAAAACACACGGCACGCCTCAGGCTGGTGCAACGTCCCACCGGCCTCTGCAGCCGCAGGCTTGCCCCGCACTCCATGCCCCTGCCTCCCCACGGACGGAATGAGCCAGAGCCCCCACGGCCTGAGTGAGCCAGAGCCCCCGAATCAGCAGCTCCTTTAATCCCGTCCTGTCTGAGCGAAGAACAGATGCCCTCCGGTGACCTACACGCAAAGGCGGGGCCAAATCCTAAACTGAGCCCCGGGAGCTGTGCGAAGAAAGAAGAGAAAGGGAAATTTTTCCATGCAGTCTCAAGAGCAGCGGATTAAAGCTCCACAATCAACTTGATGTACCCTGCATCTGTGGAATACCTGAATAGACCACAAATCATCCCAAATTGAGGAGGTCGACTTTGAGAGCAAGATTTATGACTTTTTTCCCCTTTTCCTCTTATTGTGAATGTGTATGTGTATGCTTCTGTGTGAGATTTTGTCTGTATATCTTTGCTTCCACCATTTGTTCTAGGGTTCTAACCGTCCAATTTTTTGTTTTGTTTTTAACTTAAAAATTTTTTTTTCTTAATAATTATTTTTTTATTTTAATAACTTTATATTATTTTACCTTACTTTATTTTAATTTATCCTCTTTCTTTCTACTTTTTCTCCCATTTATTCTGAGCTGTGTGGATGAAAGGCTCTTGGTGCTGCAGCCGGGAGTCAGTGCTGTGCCTCTGAGGTGGGAGAGCCAACTTCAGGACACTGGTCCACAAGAGACCTCCCAGCTCCACATAATATCAAACGACGAAAATCTCCCATAGATCTCCATCTCAACACCAACACCCAGCTTCACTCAACGACCAGCAAGCTACAGTGCTGGACACCCTATGCCAAACAACTACCAAGACAGGAACACAACCCCACCCATTAGCACAGAGGCTGCCTAAAATCATAATAAGTCCACAGACACCTCAAAACACACCACAAGACGTGGAACTACCCACCAGAAAGACAAGATCCAGCCTCATCCACAAGAACACAGGCACCAGAAAGCCTACACAACCCACTGAACCAACTTTAGCCACTGGGGACAAACACCACAAACAACAGGAACTACGAAACTGCAGCCTGCAAAAGGAGACAACAAACACAGTAAGATAAGCAAAATGAGAAGACAGAAAATCACAGCAGATGAAGGAGCAAGATAAAAACCCACCAGACCTAACAAATGAAGAGGAAATAGGCAGGCTACCTGAAAAAGAATTCAGAATAATGATAGTAAAGGTGACCCAAAATCTTGGAAATAGAATAGAGAAAATGCAAGAAACATTTAAAAATGACCTAGAAGAACTAAAGATGAAACAAGAAATGATGAACAACACAATAAATGAAATTAAAAATTCTCTAGAAGGGATCAATAGCAGAATAGCTGAGGCAGAAGAATGGATAAGTGACTTGGAAGATAAAATAGTGGAAATAACCACTGCAGAGCAGAACAGAATGAAAAGAACTGAGGGCAGTCTCAGAGACCTCTGGAACAACATTAAACCCACCAACATTAGAATTATAGGGGTTCCAGAAGAAGAAGAGAAAAAGAAAGGGACTGAGAAAATATTTGAAGAGATTATAGTTGAAAACTTTCCAAATATGGGAAAGGAAATAGTTAATCAAGTCCAGGAAGCACAGAGAGTCCCATACAGGATAAATACAAGGAGAAACAGGCCAAAACACATATTAATCACACTGTCAAAAATTAAATACAAAGAAAACATATTAAAAGCAGCAAGGGAAAAACAACAAATAACACACAAGGGAATCCCCATAAGGTTAACAGCTGATCTTTCAGCAGAAACTCTGCAAGCCAGAAGGGACTGGCAGGACATATTTAAAGTGATGAAGGAGAAAAACCTACAAACAAGATGACTCTACCCAGCAAGGATCTCATTCAGATTTGATGGAGAAATTAAAACCTTTACAGACAAGCAAAAGCTGAGAGAGTTAAGCACCACCAAACCAGTTTTACAGCAAATGCTAAAGGATCTTATCTAGGCAAGATACACAAGAGAAGGAAAACACCTACAATAACGAACCCAAAACAATTAAGAAAATGGGAATAGGAACATACATATCAATAATTACCTTAAATGTAAATGGATTAAATGCTCCCACCAGAAGACACAGACTGGCTGAATGGATATAAAAACAAGACCCATATATATGCTGTCTACAAGAGACCCACTTCAGACCTAGAGACACATACAGACTGAAAGTGAGGGGATGAAAAAAGATATTCCATGCAAATGGAAACCAAAAGAAAGCTGGAGTAGCAATTCTCATATCAGAAAAAATAGACTTTAAAATAAAGACTATTAGAAGAGACAAAGAAGGACACTACAAAGTGATCAAGGGATTGATCCAAGAAGAAGATATAACAATTGTAAATATTTATGCACCCAACATAGGAGCACCTCAATACATAAGGCAAATACTAACAGCCATAAAAGGGGAAATCGACAGTAACACATTCATATAGGGAACTTTAACAGCCCACTTTCACCAATGGACAGACCATCCAAAATGAAAATAAATAAGGAAACACAAGCTTTAAATGATACATTAAACAAGATGGACTTAATTGATATTTACAGGACATTCCATCCAAACACAACAGAATACACATTTTTCTCAAGTGCTCATGGAACATTCTCCAGGATAGACCATACCTTGGGTCACAAATCAAGCCTTGGTAAATTTAAGAAAATTGAAATTGTATCAAGTATCTTTTCTGACCACAACGCTATGAGACTAGATATCAATTACAAGAAGAGATCTGTAAAAAATACAAACACATGCAGGTTAAACAATACAATACTTAATAACGAACTGATCACTGAAGAAATCAAAGAGGAAATCAAAAAATGCCTAGAAACAAATGACAATGGAGACACAACGACCCAAAACCTACGGGATGCAGCAAAAGCAGTTCTAAGAGGGAAGTTTATAGCAATACAATCCTACCTTAAGAAACAGGAAAAATCTCGAATAAACAACCTAAACTTGCACCTAAAGCAATTAGAGAAAGAAGAACAAAAAATCCCCAAAGTTAGCAGAAGTAAAGAAATCATAGAGATCAGATCAGAAATAAATGAAAAAGAAATGAAGGAAATGATAGCAAATATCAATAAAACTAAAAGCTGGTTCTTGGAGAAGATAAACAAAGTTGATAAACCATTAGCCAGACTCATCAAGAAAAAAAGGGAGAAGACTCAAATCAACAGAACTAGAAATGAAAAAGGAGACGTAACAACTGACACTGCAGAAATACAAAAGATCATGAGAGATTACTACAAGCAACTCTATGCCAATAAAATGGACAACCTGGAAGAAACGGACACATTCTTAGACATGCACAACCTTCTGAGACGGAACCAGAAAGAAATAGAAAATATGAACAGACCAATCACAAGCACTGAAATTGAAACTGTGATTAAAAATCTTCCAACAAACAAAAGCCCAGGACCAGATGGCTTCACAGGCGAATTCTATCAAACATTTAGAGAAGTACTAACACCTATCCTTCTCAAACTCTTCCAAAATACAGCAGAGGGAGGAACACTCCCAAACTCATTCTACGAAGCCACCATCACCCTGATACCAAATCCAGAAAAAGATGTCAGAAAAAATAGAAAACTACAGGCCAATACCTCTGATGAACATAGATGCAAAAATCCTCAACAAAATACTAGCAAACAGAATCCAACAGCACATTAAAAGGATCATACACCATGATCAAGTGGGGTTTATTCCAGGAATGCAAGGATTCTTCAATACACGCAAATCAATTAACATGATACACCATATTAACATATTGAAGGAGAAAAAGTATATGATCATCTCAATAGATGCAGAGAAAGCTTTTGACAAAATTCAACACCCATTTATTATAAAAAACACTGCAGAAAGTAGGCATAGAAGGAACTTTCCTCAACATAATAAAGGCCATATATGACAAACCCACAGCCAACATCGTCCTCAATGGTGAAACACTGAAAGCATTTCCACTAAGATCAGGAACAAGACAAGGTTGCCCACTCTTACCACTCTTATTCAACATAGTTTTGGAAGTTTTAGCCACAGCAATCAGAGTATAAAAAGAAATAAAAGGAATCCAAATCGGAAAAGAAGAAGTAAAGCTGTTACTGTTTGCAGATGACATGATGGTATACATAGAGAATCCTAAAGATGCTACCAGAAAACTACTAGAGCTAATCAATGAATTTGGTAAAGTAGCAGGATACAAAATTAATGCACAGAAATCACTGGCATTCTTATACACTAGTGATGAAAAATCTGAAAGAGAAATTAAGAAAACACTCCCATTTACCATGGCAACAAAAAGAATAAAATAGCTAGGAATAAACCTACCTAAGGAGACAAAAGACCTGTATGCAGAAAATTATAAGACACTGATGAAAGAAATTAAACATGATACAAATAGATGGAGAGATATACCATGTTCCTGGATTGGAAGAATCAACACTATGAAAATGACTCTACTACCCAAAGCAATCTACAGATTCAATGCAATCCCTATGAAACTACCACTGGCATTTTTCATAGAACTAGAGCAAAAAATTTCACAATTTGTATGGAAACACAAAAGACCCCGAATAGCCAAAGCAATCTTGAGAACGAAAAACAGAGCTGGAGGAATCAGGCTTCCTGACTTCAGACTATACTACAAAGCTACAGTAATCAAGACAGTATGGTACTGGCACAAAAACAGAAAGGTAGATCAAAGGAACAGGATAGAAAGCCCAGAGATAAACCCATTCACATATGGTCACCTTATCTTTGATAAAGGAGGCAAGAATGTACAGTGGAGAAAAGACAGCCTCTTCAATAAGTGGTTCTGAGAAAACTGGAGAGGTACATGTAAAAGAATGAAATTAGAACACTCCCTAACACCATACACAAAAATAAACTCAAAATGGATTAAATACCTAAATGTAAGGTCAGACACTATAAAACCTGCTCACAGGTCAAGTGGTAGTCACGTCCTCTCAATGTCCTCCTCCAACACAAGGCAACAGTTAAACTATCTACTTCCATCCACTGATCCTGTTCAATGATAATTCTGAAACTAGAAATCCTCTCATGCCAAAACACTGGATGGGTAACAGGTTTTGTGGAACGCACAGCAGTACACACAGAAGCTAGGGTGTGCCTTAACTCTCCACAATTTCACCGAGTCCCTATGTCTACAGTACACAGAAGGGACACAGAAGGGACAGCATGAACAAGAAAATCCTTTTCTAATCTCTGCCCTTACACGACCCCACCCTATCAACTTTCCAGAAGGAAAGGCAGAAATGAAAGAGATCAAAGTCTCTACTTTCTCTGCTCAGTGCCCTCAACAGACAACATAAATGTGCAGAACCATACCTTTATCCTGCCTTGTGCCTTTCCTATTCAGCACCCTGTGCAAGATCAGAGGTTTCTGGGAGCCTCACTGCCTACACGCTCTTGCTCTGCTGTCAGTCTCATAGCACTCCTCTTTCTCCACCCACGACAGGGCTCAGCAACTCACCAATGAGCCTTCATTCAGAGCCAAAAAGAAAGGGAAAGGTGGGAGTAAAAGCACAGAACTCCTAGCATGAGTACCCCTGATATAAACCTCCATAAACTAACACTTGGGCGTTGGCAACCCCCTCCTCCAGCCCTAATAAATCTACTTCTCTAAGGTAGGGACCAACAATGTGCATTTTTAATTGCTCTTCCAAGGTGAATTTTAACCAGTTCTCCAGGTGAACCACTGGATTTGATGATTCAGAAAAGGAGCAAGGCAGAGTTTAAAAATCTTGAACAGAAATTTAAAGGCAAAAACAAGACATTTTAAAGTCACAACACAGTAAGGAATTTTGCTCTCAGACTTATATAATTTTTAATTTTTTAAGAGAACAATTATTATCGGCAAACATCTGAAGGAAATCTGGTCCATCTATTTTACTTGTTTTGACATCTGCAGATAAAGACAAGTTGGAGGGAAAAACAGGTTTAAGGTTTGCAGCAATTAGTTAATTTGTGACTGATTATTTAAAATACAATACATGCAGCTCTGTGCTTCTCCAGAGGGAAGAGTTACAAATTACTATGGTGGTTGTTGCTGCTGCCACTGCTGCTATTATTGTTGTTTTTAAAAGACTGCAGCCTTCAGATGTTTGTGAATATTAATACTGTTAGGGGCTTGTCAGGTTGCCATAGCCACCTCGGTTCCCTTCTGCCAGCAGGACGTAAAGCACTGGGAGTCAGAATTGCAAAGGAATCCACAATGTAAATGCAACCTGGGAAGCCGCCTCTTTCCTTCCCACATTTCCACACCTTGTTCGTTTTGATACATTGACCAAAACACACCTGCAGTGGGATTGCTGGGTCATATGGTAGTTGTATTTGTAGTTTTTTAAGGAACCTCCATACTGTTCTCCATAGTGGCTGTATCAATTTACATTCCCACCAACAGTGCAAGAGGGTTCCCTTTTCTCCACACCTTCTCCAGCATTTACTGTTTGTAGATTTTTTGATGATGGCCATTCTGACTGGTGTGAGATGATATCTCATTGTAGTTTTGATTTGCATTTCTCTAATGATTAATGATGTTGAGCATTCTTTCATGTGTTTGTTGGCAATCTGTATGTCTTCTTTGGAGAAATGTCTATTTAGCTCTTTTGCCCATTTTTGGATTGGGTTGTTTGTTTTTTTATTATTGAGCTGCTTGTAGATTTTGGAGATTAATCCTTTGTCAGTTGCTTCATTTGCAAATATTTTCTCCCATTCTGAGGGTTGTCTTTTGGTCTTGTTTATGGTTTCCTTTGCTGTGCAAAAGCTTTGAAGTTTCATTAGGTCCCATTTGTTTATTTTTGTTTTTATTTCCATTTCTCTAGGAGGTGGGTCAAAAAGGATCTTGCTGTGATTTATGTCATAGAGTGTTCTGCCTATGTTTTCCTCTAAGAGTTTGATAGTGTCTGGCCTTACATTTAGGTCTTTAATCCATTTGGAGTTTATTTTTGTGTATGGAGCTAGGGAGTGTTCTAATTTCATTCTTTTACATGTGGCACATATATACAATGGAATATTACTCAGCCATTGAAAGAAACGAAATTGAGTTATTTGTAGTGAGGTGGATAGACCTAGAGTCTGTCATACAGAGTGAAGTAAGTCAGAAAGAGAAAAACAAATACCGTATGCTAACACATATGTATGGGATCTAAAAAAAAAAAAAAATGTCATGAAGAACCTAGGGGTAAGATGGGAATAGAGACACAGACCTACTAGAGCATGGACTTGAGGATATGGGGAGGGGGAAGGGTAAGCTGTGACACAGTGAGAGAGTGGCATGGACATATATACACTACCAAACGTAAAATAGATAGCTAGTGGGAAGCAACCGTATAGCACAGGGAGATCAGCTAGGTGCTTTGTGACCACCTAGAGGGGTGGGATAGGGAGGGTGGGAGGGAGGGAGACGCAAGAGGGAAGAGATATGGGGATATATGTATACATATAGCTGATTCACTTTGTTATACAACATAAACTAACACACCATTGTAAAGCAATTATACTCCAATAAAGATGTTAAAAAAAAAAAACACACCTGCTTCCCTAGCTAGCCCGCTAGCCCTCTCATGCTTGTGTTCTCTCCATTTCATTTACCCTCCCCCTCTCCCCTCCATTCCCCTAGTACCCCTTCACTGTGCTCTTTTAAACCCTTGGACACACATTCTCACTCAAACCCTTCTAGTAAGACTTCCTCTACCTTCTCTCCTAAACTGAAACTTGGCGTTGCCCAGATAATGATAATACTGAACTCTCAAGTGTACACAGATCCTGGTGATGTCATCTTTCCTCCCCCCCACTAATCCACCCCTAGTCCCATCATCCCCAAATCTCAGGGACTACAAGTAGGTCATTATCAATCTCAGTATTTCTGCTTCCTCTGCTGAGTCACCATTTCCATTCAAGGACTCCTCTCTCCTTTGAACTTCCTCTGTCTGACCATGCCACCCTTTTCTGATCTCCCTCTTTGTCTTCTAGCCTTTGGGGGACCTCCAGGCTTTCCTGTTGGTGCTGCCCCTCCCCCACTGAGAGGCCACACGTGGACTAGACCCCCAGCCACTGCCACTTGACCCCCTCTACTCCAAATCTGCTGCTTCAGCTCCATCTTGTGCCGATTTAAGTTCCACCTACAGGCCCAAAGCCAGTGCTTCCAGCACTGGGATAATTTTCCTACAACTTAACTGACATGCTCTTTGCAACCCCAAGCATGGCAAGCAATAGGACGCGGTGCTTAGCATTAAACTCCACAGGTAAACTCCTGGCTTTACCACTTACTGCTTTCGTGGTTCAGCGCAAGCTATTGAACTTTCCAGGCCTCAGCTTTCTCATCCATAAAATGATGACAATAATATCATCTATTTCATAGGTTTGTTATGAAGACTGAAAAAGAAACCTCCTTGGTATAATTTAGACTCTCTGAAGGTAAGAGAAAGCCCAACTCAGACTAGCATAAAAAAACAAAAGTGTTTTATTGGCTCACTTTTCTCAAAGTCCAGAGGAAAGGTAGGCTTCAGCCTTGGATTGATTCAGTGGTTCAGCCATGGATCAAGGATCTAATTTCTCTCCCTCTGTTCTGTCTTCTAAGGTGTCAGATTCAGTTTAAGGCTGGTTCTCCCTCATGCTTATGAGAGGCTATCATTGGATTATAGGCTTCCTCATCCAAAACAAAGGAGTGAAGAAAATGATCACTTTGAAAAGCTCTCCCAGAATAGTAATGGAGAACTTTTCCAGACATTCTTAGAAAACCTCTCAGGTCCCACTGTCCAGTGTGAATAACAAGCCCATTCTGGAACCATTGCCTGGATCAGAGGAATTACTAATTGGCTCAGACCTGCTCAAATGGACCAATCACTGTAGCATAGGAGAGGGGATTACAAACCCTGGAAAATATTTATCTGCTTATAAACTGCACAGTAAGTATGAGATGGAGACAGAGAGGGGAATGGATGCTGGGGAAATGACCTAAGACCCACTGTGCAGAGTCAACTCCTTAGTTAATGATGGGTAATTAGTAAACACTATGCTAATATTAGCACTTATTATTATGTCATTTTTACCTTTGATGACTACTTCTCATTCTTCTTTGTATTATCATTTATTATTTACATGATAGTCTCTCTATACTCTCCCATCCTCAAGCTTGTCAATACTTAAGGCAGTGTGCTTCCCTGAGATTTTTTTACCCCCAACGTGGTTCACCCCAAACTCTGTACCTAGCAGAGTGAATAAAAAGAAGAGAGTTTCAATAAATGCTGGTTGAATACATGAATAGACTATAAAACTGATTCTACCCAGTGACAAAGCCTCTCTGGCAGGAGTTAAAGATTATGCAATGTTCTCATGCCCTTCAGTAAAGAACAACTTAACACACTTAAAAAATATTCTTTCTTGTACAAAATAATATTACTAACCCCTCACTGATTACCCAGGCACAGACAGCGAATATGTCTTTGTTATTTTCTAGCTGATCAGTAAAAGCCGACTCTTTAACACAATTACACACAATTTATTCTTTTTCAGTTTTCTTTCACAATAACTTTTGAAGTAGATGATTCCATTTGACCAGACTACATGTAGTACATAGAATACTATGAGACATGTGATTTTTTTTGGTCACTGTACCCTCATAATGAAAGCTGAGAAACCTTCAAATGGGTACTTTTTAACTAAGAGCTATACTTCTCAAAACCACAAATTAACAGGAAAAACTCCCATATTACACAGTATGACGTTATAAAATATTTATGTAGGAAAAGACTTCCCTGTTCAGATTATTCTTTAAAATGTCCCATTTTACATAAAATATACTTCAATTTTAAACCAACTTAGATATATGCCTTATTCTGCCTTGTTGTTTTTGGTAAATAACATCACTTCCAAAGAAGTTTATTTTAATGTTTTTAAAAAGTAGGTAATATTAGCAATTCTATAATGCAACTTACTAATGGGTAGCTGTAATTTTTAGATAGACGTGGTAAATGGCTCGGTACGTGAGGGTTTTTTTAAATTCTTTGTATTTCTTTTAAAGTCTGCAGGATTCCAGAATTTTATTACCTGAAAATTATCTGACTTTTAAAAAATATATTATTAAACTTGAAAATGTCTTTGAGAGAAGAAAAGTGTGTGGGAGACTATAAAACATACTGGCGGCCTAAGAGTAAAATGAGGGAAAATGTGGATTCCCTGTCTTTTAACTGAGAGGCTGTAGCAATGCAGAACCTTCACTTCTTGTCTGTGGAGACCATGCAGTGAATTTTAAGAGTGGAATCTGATGAAAGAGTAAAACAAGAAATGTTTAGAGAATATAAACTAGTCAGACTATCTGAATTTCATGAAAAAGATAGTAATAAATTTAAAACTAATTATAGCACATGAATCCAATCCGGGTAAAACTACATCCACGTGCGCGACCTCTCACGTTTTTATTTCATGTGCCTCTTAAAATTGCCACCTTGGTTATCTCTAGCCTCAAGCTTTCCACCATCCAATACGAAGTACAGCCTCAGAAAATAATGAAACAACATGAAGGATAGTCAATGCAGTGGACAGTAGTACATCCCCATAGAATTTGATGCCTGACGCAACTCCATGAAGTAGATATGGTTGCCTGAGGCCAAGATGCTAAATAATTTTTCTCTATGCTTCTGAGTATTGGGAATCAGGTCCCAAAGCCCCTGACTGCATTGCAGTGTGACATCTAACCAATAAGTCTCTTTCCCAAAGCAACATCCAGCAGAGAAAGTGTGCACTGTTGATCTCATACATCCAACTAAATAGCCAAAAGGCTGTGCAATGTAAGTTATCCTATTACCTCTGTTGGATTTGGGGGATGAGTCACTTGGGTGAGTCTTCTGTTGTTTCCTCAGTGATCAGCATGCTTGATGGAGCAGCCAAAGTTCATTCAAACCCGTACTCCCTGCAGTCTCCACTCCGGCTTCTCTGGCGACCCTAAGTATAGAAACAGTTTAGGATGCAACAAACATATTGTAGAAAGAGCCCTAACCTCAGTCACGTTTACAAATGACCGCTTTGAGATGCACAATATCACTCAATATTTGAAAGAAAAAATTAAGTGCCTTTTTTGCCCATAAAATTTAAACAATATGGGCGCTTCCCTGGTGGCGCAGTGGTTGAGAGTCCGCCTGCCGATGAGAGTCCGTGCCGAACGACACGGGTTCGTGCCCCGGTCCGGGAGGATCCCACGTGCCGCGGAGCAGCTGGGCCTGTGAGCCATGGCCGCCGAGCCTGCGCGTCCGGAGCCTGTGCTCCGCAACAGGAGAGACCAGCAGTGAGAGGCCCGCGTACCGCAAAAAAAAAAAAAAAGAAAAAAAAAATTAAACAATATGAATTTTTTTTAATGTCTCACTTGTGGGCAGATAAATTGATGCACTCATGATGGATTTAAATTTTAAATATGCATACCTTTTGAGCCAGTAATTCCATTTCTATAAATGTATCCCTCGAAAAGTATTCAAAGATACATGCAAAAAATATTACAGTGTTGGGGCTTCCCTGTTGGCGCAGTGGTTAAGAATCCGCCTGCCAATGCACGGGACACAAGTTCGAGCTCTGGTCTGGGAAGTTCCCACATACCACGGAGCAACAAAGCCCGTGCACCACAGCTGCTGAGCCTGCGCTCTAGAGCCCGTGAGCCACAACTACTGAGCCCGCATGCCACAACTGCTGAAGCCTGCATGCCTGGAGGCTATGCTCTGCAGCAGGAGAGGCCACCGTAATAAGAAGCCACACACCGTAGCAGAGCAACTAGATAAAGCCCCTGCGCAGCAGCGAGGACCCAACGCAGCCAAAAAACAATATTACAGTGTTGAATAAGAAAGTAGCTAAATTTATTATAGTAAATCCATGCAATGGAATGCCATGAGGCCTCTAGAAAGAATGAGGTAAATCTATATATACTGATATGGAAAATATCCCAATTTTATTGCAGAGTGAGGAAAAGCAATTTGATAACAAATCTTTAATATGATTTCTATTTGCACATTATGATCTTATTTGTGAAAAGGCTGTATATGTATTTTTTTCCTTGTAGACATAGAAATTTCTGGAAGTACAAGATACACAAAATACTGATAGCCTGTGCAGTGAGAGAAGGGCCAATGTGGGATACAACAGGACCTTAACTTTCCACCTTATCTTTCCTTTATGTTGAAAATTTTTACCATGAGAAGGGCAAGAAATTCTCTTCTCCCATGTCTTGGCTGTATGAGGGTGAATATGGATGATGTAAATGTTCCATGTAAAGAACCTGTCAGACACCTGGAACCCATGAATGTTGGTTCTCCCATTCAAACACGAGTGTCTGTGTGTGTGCACACACACAAACACACAACCCACTCCTTCCCAACACCTTCTGAACACTGACACCATTTTACATGCCACCAATCTTACCATACATCTCCATTATCTTTTAGATATCCGTATTCCATTCAAGGGAGAATTGAAGAAAGGCACAAGGAGAAGATTTAATTTGGACATTGTTGTCCCCTAATACCTAGCTTAGTTTTTTTCAAAAGAGAAAGGTAGTATTTTATTTTCCATTTTCAAAACAGAGGGAAATACCTTCCCAGGTACTCTCAGTGACATAGGAAAATACTTCGTCCTGCTCCCTACTCCAACCAATCTTGAAAGAGAGACTAGGGTGGAACATTTAAAACATGCCTCGGGGCTTCCCTGGTGGCGCAGTAGTTGAGAGTCCGCCTGCCGATGCAGGGGACACGGGTTCGTGCCCCGGTCCGGGAGGATCCCACATGCCGCAGAGCGGCTGGGCCCGTGAGCCATGGCCGCTGAGCCTGCACGTCCGGAGCCTATGCTCCGCAACGGGAGAGGCCACAACAGTGAGAGGCCCGTTCATGCATAATGATGTTGAAATAACCCTCCGTGAATTGTGGGGATTCTGACAGGCAGTGAAATTTATGACTCCTTTCCTCCATCCCAAATCACAGAAACAGCAAAAAGCTATCTTCCAGGTCAAGGGTCTCCAAAATAGATGTTGATCTCACACCCCAGCAGTAAAGAAACTTTGAACAAGCATCCTCAACGTATTTTTATTTACTTATAAATCATATACATCACACCATTGTACTAATATATTAAAATATTAGCAAATATAAAAGTAGAAAATAAAATGGATGAAATTTAAAATACACAGAAAATCAAGCATCTAGTATTTTCTTCCCACACTCACCCAATGGGATACTGTTCCAAGTAACTCAAATAGCAGCCACCATGGTGTCTCATACACAATTATGAAATTTACTTTTGTAATATCACATGAGTTATTATACCAATGAAAAAGTTTCAGGACAATGCTTTCTGTTTTAATGCCTCCTCAGATGGCCTAGAAGTATATAATTAAATTGAGAAAATAAATAATTCTTCTTTCAACTTGTTGGGGGGAAAGTGGATAATATTTAACGAGTCCTTTCTCGGTGCCAAGATTTAAAACATCTCATATTTAATTTTCCCAACAACTCTGTATGGTGGACCCTTCACAGATAGAGAAAGAGGATTAAAGTGGTCCAAGATCAACTAGTTAGAAACTGGTAAGGGACAGTATCAGAATCTGGTTGGACTTATTTCAATATCTAAACACTTAGTCCTCTTTACTGCCTAGAAAAGAAAAACATTAGGGGTCAAAAATGTGTAAACATGGTGCGCTTCCCTGGTGGCGCAGTGGTTGGGGGTCCGCCTGCCGATGCAGGGGACACGGGTTTGTGCCCCGGTCCAGGAGGATCCCACATGCCGCGGAGCGGTTGGGTCCGTGAGCCATGGCCGCTGGGCCTGCGCGTCCGGAGCCTGTGCTCCGCTACGGGAGAGGCCGCAGCGGTGAGAGGCCCGCGTACCGCAAAAAAACAAAAACAAAAATGTGTAAACATGGTTATAGAATCTGAGATCACAAAATACTGTGGAGTCAAAAAGATGAGAAGCAGTTTGAGAGTTGGGCCTTCTCTCCTATATCCATGATTTCTATCTCTCTCTCTCTTTTTTTTTTTTTTTTTTTTTGGTGGGATCTTAGTTCCCTGACCAGGGATTGAATCTGGGCCCTCACCAGTGAGAGCATGGAGCCCAAACCACTAGACCGCCAGGGAATTCCCTCTGTCACTCTCTTGCTACATAGAGTGATTTTTCTGTAGCTAAGGTGGAATAGGACCCTGCTGTATTAAGCCCTGGGCACAGTTAACTCTAAGAATTTTGGTAGGAGAGGTTTAGGAAAAATTTTTTTCACAAATTTTTAAGTTATCACTCTATATCCTATTACTTTCTTCAAATTGAAAATAAAACCCACACAGATTTTTTTTTAACTTTAAATTGTGCATATCATTTATGTGAAAATTCTTCTTCAAAGAACTTACTCTGAGTCAGTGGTTTTCAATGGCGGAGAAATTTTGGCTCCTAGGGGACATTTGGCAATGTCTGCAGACTGATTTGGCTGTCACAGCGAGGAGTGGAGGTGCTACTGGCATCTAGTGGATAGAGGCCAGGGATGCTGCCCACCATCCTAAAGTGCACAGGACAGTCCCCTACAACAACAACAAAATGTTTCCTTCCCAAAATGTCAATAGTGCCAAGTTTGAGAAACTTTGCTCTAAGGAAATAATCAGTAATATGTCAAAGATGACTATCCAGATGTGTTCATTAGCACTGTTTGTGACAGTTTCATAATCTGAGACTCATTAAATTACAGTGTCTCCATTCACTGGAATGCTGTAGACATTAAAATGATGTGAAAGTTTTTAATAATATGAAGAAATGCTCATATTTGTCCTAAAATAATATATTTAGTATGATTAGAGCACTGTATAAGTATACATATACTTGTGTATAGGCCTGGAAACTACTTTGAAAGAGTATCAACCAAAATATTTATACCATTTATTTTACCATTTATTTCTAAAGAGTGGTAGGGAATTCATACAAAAGATACTTCACAATTAATGTCATTAAAAATGCCTATACCATTTACCATCCTGAGGAGGACATTTGATATAAGCCATTTTCTCAAAAGCTACACGAACTTCCTAAGTATATAAGGCTTTGTACCCTTTCTTTTCTGAATGTGTCATTGGAAGAGTTTAACTTCCTGACATCAAGTTCTTTAATGGTAGAAAAGAGGAGCTGCAGGTGTTTCTCACCAGGTGCCTCGTGATGGCAGCAGGCAGAGTTCACTGGGTATTTTTGTTCAGAGCCAAAATAGCACCTACTATTCTCATTCCTTCTCTTTAAAAGCCTTCATTGTTATACTATGATTCAAAAGTAGAATTACTCGCTTCCACCCATACCAAAAACAGTATGGTCATGACACTCTGCAAATTCAATAAATGTTTCAAACATCATGAACACTCATCCCCAGTTGAGAATGTTTTATGAGTAAAAGGCATTATGATATTGTCTGCTATGCAACCTTATAACTTCCATACTGGGGTTTAAACTGTTGATGTTGCTGATAAATTATTATTTTAGTGACCAGTAGCCTCATGTGAAGAAGGAAGCAAAATGGCAACAAGTTCTCCTAAATACCACAATGTTTATATCAATCAACAAAACTGATTAGTTTTGCTCACCAGTATAACTGAACTTCTAATCTGGATTGGAGAGAAAGGGAAGGTGGGGGTGGGGGTGGGGTGAAGTGGGGACAATTTGGCCACACTACTTGATGTCAATATAATACAAGTAGAAATTAAAATTTTTTATGGTATAGTAAAGGAAAAAAAAAACTCCCATAAAAGAGATAGATATCCTCTACAGAAGAATTCCAAATAATTTGAGTAGATATTGCCCCTCAAGGAGGTGGGACTTAACTCTCCATCCCTGAGTGTGAGCTGTGCTTAGTGACTTGTTTCCAAAGAGTAAGAGTATGGAAGGATGAAAAACGTAGCTTTACAGTGGCGATCCGGACAAGCACCACCTCCACCACATGATCAAGGTTAACATCACTAGTGATAAGTTATGCTGACAGTATACTCTCTTGATATGATATAATGAGACTGGCATTTCACTTCTGTGATCTTCCACAACCATATACTACTAATCATGAGGAAGAACTTGAAACAAACCCAAAATGAGAGACATTCTATAAAAAAGCTTGATTTCAAAACTGTTAAGGTCATCACAAGACAAAAACAAACAAACAAAACACAAGAACAGAAAGTCTGAGAAACTAGCATAGACAAAAGAAGGTTAAGGAGACATGTAATGTCTCCTGGATGATTCTGGAACAGAAAAAGGACAGTATTAAAAAACTATTAAAATTTGAATAAAGTATGGAGATTAGTTAATAGTAATGAACTAATGTTGGTTTCTTAGTGGTAACAAATGAACCACAGTAATATAAGATGTAAATAATAGGAAAAACTCAGTGAAGGGTATTCGGGAACTCTCTGTAACAACTTTGCAACTTTTCTGTAAATCTAAAACTATTCTAAAATTAAAAGTTTATTTAAACAAAAAATAAATTTAAAAGTACCACAAAAATATCTGTCCTGTTAGAATTTTTTTTAAGTTATGGGTAAAAATGAACATTAAAACTGGAATTAATTAGATAATAAAAGAATAGTATGAATAATTTTATGCTAACAAATTTAATAACTGAGATGAAAGGAACAAATTTTCTGAAAATGACAACTTACCATGACTGAAACAAAACAGAAAATATGAATACCCCTATTAAGTAATCAAATTCACTATTAAACACCATCCCAAACTCTAGGCCCAGATAGATGGGCCTAGATCAGTCTGTCACTGATGCAGTCTGTTGCACATTTAGGGGAAGAATAACACAAATCTCATGCTAACTCTATCATAAAATTAAAAGGGGGAAAACAATTCTTATTTTATGAAGCTGACATAATCTTAATAGCAAACCTGATAAAGATATGACAAAAAAGAAAAGCACAAATCAACATCTCTCAAAAATATGTACACAAGCATCATTTTTTTTAAGTCAAATGTTTTAAGCAATACATAAAAAGAATAACACACCATTAGCAAGCAGGGTTATCTGAGGTATGCAAGGCTGGTTTAACATTTGAAAATCAATATACATAACTTACCATGTTCAGACTAAAAACAAAAATCCATATGGTAATCTCAATAGATGAAGAATAAACATTTGACACAATGTAACACCCATTCATGATTAAAACTCTCAGTCAACTAGGAACAGACTAGAACTCACTTCATCTGATATAGGGAATCTATGAAAAACCAATAACTGACATTACACTGTATGGTGAAATATTGGGCATTTTCTCACTAAACAATAATAAGACAAAAATGCCAATCCTCACTACACCTATTGAATGGGGATCCATCTATTGCAATAAGGCAAGTATTGGGTGGGCCAAAATGTTCGTTGTTTGTTCCGTAAGATGGCTCTAGCAACACTTAGTTGTTTTTAACTTCATTCGAAACAATTTTGTTAGACTGTACTGTGACAGAAGTCATATCAGTGTGCATTAAAAAAAAGACATCAAAATTGGTGAATTTTTGTGTAGCCATTTTAATATTGAAGATGGAAGAAAAAAAGGAACATTTTCAGTATCTTACGCCTTATTATTTCAAGAAAGGTCAAAACCAAATAAAACAAAAAGATGTGTGCAGTTTATGGAGAAGGTGCTGTGACTGATCGAATGTGTCAAAAGTGGTTTGCGAAGTTTCATGCTGGGGATTTGTCACTGGACGATGCTCCACAGTCAGGTAGGCCAGCTGAAGTTGATAGTGATCGAATCAAAACAATAAATGAGAACAATGAATGTTATATCACACTGGAGAGAGCTGACATACTCAAAATATACAAATCAAGCATTGAAAATAAAGCACCACCTTGGTTATGTGAATCACTTTGATGTTTGGGTTCCATATAAGTTAAGCGAAAAAAACCTTCTTGACATACATCCGCATAAGATTCTCTACTGAAATGTAATGAAAATGTTCCGTTTTTAAAACAAATTGTAACGGGTGATGAAAAGTGGATACTGTACAACAATGTGGAACAGAAGAGATCCTGAGGCAAGTGAAATGAACCACCACCAACCACACCAAAGGCCAGTCTTCAACCAAAGAAGGTGATGTTGTGTATATGATGGGATTGGAAGGGACTCCTCCATTATGAGCTCCTGCCATAAAACCAAATGATTAATTCCAACAAGTACTGCTCCCAATTAGACCAACTGAAAGCAGCAATCGACAAAAAGCGTCCAGAATTAGTCGACAGAAAACACATACTCTTCCATCAGGATAACGCAAGACCGCATGTTTCCTTGATGACCTGGCAAAAAATGTTATAGCTTGGCTGGTAAGTTCTGATTCATCCGCTGTATTCACCACACATTGCACCTTCGGATTTCCATTTATTTTGGTCTTTACAAAAGTGATTTAGTGCAAAAAATGTCAGTTCCCTGGAAGATTATAAAAGGCACATGGAACAGTTCTTTGCTCAAAAACATAAAAAGTTTGGGGAAGATGGAATTATGGAGTTCCCTGAAAAATGGCAGAAGGTAGTGGAACAAAAGGATGAATACGTTGTTCAATAAAGTTCTTGGTGGAAATGAAAAATGTGTCTTTTATTTTCACTTAAAAAAACCAAAGGCACTTTTTGGCCCACCCAATAAAAGAATTAAAAGGCATACTGATTAGAAAGGAAGAAGCAAAACTGTCTCTATTTGCAGCTGACATAATTGCTTACTTGAAAAATTTTTTTAAATCTAAAAAATAGCTACTAAAGAGTAAATTTGAAAATTTTGCAGGGTATAAGAATAATATACAAAAAACTTGCATTTTTACATACATGGCATTCAACAATTTAAAAAATGATTTTTTTAATTACATTTACAATACCATCAAAAAAAAATTTGGAATTAGAAAATAAGAGAGGGAGAGCTTAAAGATGGTGGAAGAGTAAGATGCGGAGATCAACTTCCTCCCCACAAATACATCAGAAATACATCTACATGTGGAACTGCTTGTATAGAACACCTACTGAACGCTGGCAGAAGACCTCAGACCTCCCAAAAGGCAAGAAACTCCCCACATACCTGGTGTAGCGCAAAAGAAAAAATAAAAAAACAGAGACAAAAGAATAGGGACGGTACCTGCACCAGTGGGAGGGAGCTGTGAAGGAGGAAAGGTTTCCACACACTAGGAAGCCCCTTTGCGGGCAGAGACTGCAGGTGGCAGAGGGGGTGGGGAGCTTCGAAGCCACGGAGGAGAGCGCAGCCACAGGGGTGCGGAGGGCAAAGTGGAGAGATTCTCGCATAGAGGATCGGTGCCGACCAGCACTCACCAGCCTTAGAGGCTTGTCTGCTCACCCGCCGGGGCAGGCAGGGGCTGGAAGCTGAGGCTCCAGTTTCGGTCGGATCCCAGGGAGAGGACTGGGGTTGGCAGCGTGAACACACCCTAAAGGGGCTAATGTGCCACAGCTAGCCGTAAGGGAGTCGGGAAAAAGTCCGGAGCTGTCGAAGAGAAAAGAGACTTTCTCTTGCCTCTTTATTTCCTGGTGCACGAGGAGAGAGGATTAAGAGTGTCACTTAATGGAGCTCCAGAGACGCGCATGAGCAGCAGCTATCAGAGCGGAACCCGGAGACAGGCATGAGATGCTAAGGCTGCTGCTGCAGCCACCAAAAAACCTGTGTGCAAGCACAGGTCACTGTCCACAGCTACCCTCCTGGGAGCCTGTGCAGCCCGCCACTGTCAGGGTCCCGTGATCCAGAGACAACTCCCCTGGGAGAAAGCACGCACGCATCAGGTTGCTGCAACGTCATGCTGGCCTCTGCCGCCGCAGGCTCGCCCCGCTTCCGTACCCCTCCCTCCCCCTGGCCTGAGTGAGCCAGAGCTCCCGAATCAGCGGCTCCTTTAACCCTGTCCTGTCTGAGCAAAGAACAGACGCCCTCAGGTGACCTACACGCAAAGGCGGGTCTAGATCCAAAGCTGAACCCCAGGAGCTGTGGAAACAAAGAAGAAAAAGGGAAATTTCTTCCAGCAGCCTCAGGAGCAGCGGATAAAAGCTCCACCATCAACTTGATGTACCCTGCATCTGTGGAATACCTGAATAGACAACGAACCATCCCAAATTCAGGAGGTGGATGTTGGGAGCAAAGATATATATTTTTTTCCCATTTTTCTTTTTTGAGTGTGTATGTGTATGTTTCTGTGTGTGATTTTGCCTGTACAGCTTTGCTTTTACCATTTGTCCTAGGGTTCTGTCCGTCCGTTCTTTGTTTTTGGGTTTTTTTCTTTTTCAAGTTTTTTTCTGAATAATTATTTTTTTATTTTAATAACTTTATCTTATTTTATTTTACTTTATTTTATCCACTTTCTTTCTTTCTTTCTATTTTTTCTCCCGTTTATTCTGAGCCCTGTGGATAAAAGGCTCTTGGTGCTCCACCCAGGAGTCAGTGCTGTGCCTCTGAGGTGGGAGAGCCAACTTCAGGACACTGGTCCACAAGAAACCTCTCAGCTCCATGTAATATCAAACGGTGAAAATCTCCCAGAGATCTCCATCTCAACGCCAAGACCCAGCTTCACTCAATGACGAGCAAGCTACAGTGCTGGACATCCTATGACAACAACTAGAAAGACAGGAACACAACACCATCCATTAGCACAGAGGCTGCCTAAAATCATAATAAGGCCACAGACACCCCAAACACACCACCAGACGTGGACCTGCCCACCAGAAAGACAAGATCCAGCCTCATCCACCAGAACACAGGCACTAGTCCTCTCCATCAGGAAGCCTACACAACCCACTGAACCAACCTTAGCCACTGGGGACAGACAACAAAAACAACAGGAACTACGAACCTGCAGCCTGCAAAAAGGAGACCCCAAACACAGTAAGTTAAGCAAAATGAGAAGACAAAAAAACACACAGCAGATGAAGAAGCAAGGAAACACCCACCAGACCTAACAAATGAAGAGGAAATAGGCAGTCTACCTGAAAAAGAATTCAGAATAACGATAATAAAGATGATCCAAAATCTTGGAAATAGAATACAAGAAACGTTTAACAAGGACCTAGAAGAACTAAAGAGCAAAGAAACAATGATGAACAACACAATAAATGAAATTAAAAATTCTCTAGAAGGGATCAATAGTAGAATAACTGAGGCAGAAGAACGGATAAGTGACCTACAAGATAAAATAGTGGAAATAACTACTGCAGAGCAGAATAAAGAAAAAACAATGAAAAAAACTGAGGACAGTCTCAGAGACATCTGGGACAACATTAAACGCACCAACATTCGAATTATAGGGGTCCCAGAAGAAGAAGAGAAAAAGAAAGGGACTGAGAAAATATTTGAAGAGATTATAGTTGAAAACTTCCCTAATATGGGAAAGAAAAGAGTTACTCAAGTCCAGGAAGCACAGAGAGTCCCATACAGGATAAATCCAAGGAGAAACACGCCAAGACACATGTTAATCAAACTATCAAAAATTAAGCACAAAGAAAACATATTAAAAGCATCAAGGTAGGGCTTCCCTGGTGGTGCAGTCGTTGAGAGTCCGCCTGCCGATGCAGGGGACATGGGTTCGTGCCCCATTAAGGGAAGATCTCACATGCCGCAGAGCAGCTGGGCCCGTGAACCATGGCCACTGAGCCTGCGCATCCGGAGCCTGTGCTCTGCAACGGTAGAGGCCACAAAAGTGAGAGGCCCGTGAACCACACACACACAAAAAAGCAGCAAGGTAAAAACTACAAATAACACATAAGGGAATCCCCATAAGATTAACAGCTGATCTTTCGGCAGAAACTCTACAAGCCAGAAGAGTGGCAGGCCATATTTAAATTGATGAAGGAGAAAAACCTACAACCAAGATTACTCTACACAGCAAGGATCTCATTCAGATTTGATGGATAAATTAAAACCTTTACAAACAAGCAAAAGCTGAGAGAATTCAGAACCACCAAACCAGCTTTACAACAAATGCTAAAGAACTTCGCTAGGCAGGAAACACAAGAGTAGGAAAAGAACTACAATAACAAACCCAAAACAATTAAGAAAATGGGAATAGAAACATACGTATCAATAATTACCTTAAATGTAAATGGATTAAATGCTCCAACCAAGACATAGACTGGCTGAATGGATACAAAAACAAGACCATATATATGCTGTCTACAAGAGACCCATTTCAGACCTAGGGACACATACAGACTGAAAGTGAGGGGATGGAAAAAGATATTCCATGCAAATGGATATCAAAAGAAAGCTGGAGTAGCAATTCTCATATCAGACAAAATAGACTTTAAAATAAAGACTATTACAAGAGACAAAGAAGGAAACTACATAGTGATCGAGGGATCAATTCAAGAGGAAGATATAAAAATTGTAAATATTTATGCACCCAACATAGGGGCACCTCAATACATAAGGCAAATACTAACAGCCATAAAAGGGGAAATCAACAGTAACACAATCATAGTAGGGTACTTTAACACCCCACCTTCACCAATGGACAGACCATCCAAAATGAAAATAAAAAAGGAAACACAAGCTTTAAATGATACATTAAAAAAGATGGACTTAATTGATATTTACAGGACATTCCATCCAAAAACAACAGAATACACTTTCTTCTCAAGTGCTCATGGAATGTTCTTCAGGATAGATCATAACTTGGATCACAAATCAAGCCTTGGTAAATTTAAGAAAACTGAAAGTGTATCTAGTACCTTTTCCGACCACAATGCTGTGAGACTAGATATCAATGACAGGAAAAAATCTGTAAAAAATACAAACACATGCAGGCTAAACAATACACTACTTAATACCGAAGAGAACACTGAAGAAATCAAAGAGGAAATCAAAAAATACCTAGAAATAAAAGACAATGAAAACACGACGACCCAAAACCTATGGGATGCAGCAAAAGCAGTTCTGAGAGGGAAGTTTATAGCAATACGATCCTACCTTAAGAAACAAGAAACATCTCAAAAGAACAACCTAACCTTACATCTAAAGCAATTAGAGAAAGAAGAAGAAAACACCCAAAGTTAGCAGAAGGAAAGAAATCAGAAAGATCAGATCAGAAATAAATGAAAACAAATGAAGGAAATGATAGCAACGATGAATAAAACTAAAAGCTGGTCCTTTGAGAAGAAAAACAAAATTGATAAACCATTAGCCAGACTCAACAAGAAAAAAAGGGAGAAGACTCAAATCAATAGAATTAGAAATGAAAAAGGAGAAGTAACAACTGTCACTGCAGAAATACAAAAGATCATGAGAGATTACTACAAGCGACGATATGCCAATAAAATGGACAACCTGGAAGAAACGGACAAATTCTTAAAAATGCACAACCTTCCGAGATGGAACCAGGATGAAATAGAAAATACAAACAGACCAATCACAAGCATAGGTATTGAAACTGTGATTACAAATCTTTCAAAATATAAAAGCCCAGGACCAGATGGCTTCACAGGCGTATTCTATCAAACATTTAGAGAAGCACTAACACCTAACCTTCTCAAACTCTTCCAAAATATAGCAGAGGGAGGAACACTCCCAAACTCATTCTATGAGGCCACCATCACCCTGATACCAACACCAGACAAAGATGTCACAAAGAAAGAAAACTACAGGACAATATCACTGATGAACATAGATGCAAAAATCCTCATCAAAATACTAGCAAACAGAATCCAACAGCACATTAAAAGGATCATACACCATGATCAAGTGGGGTTTATCCCAGGAATGCAACGATTCTTCAATATACACAAATCAATCAATGTGATACACCATGTTAACAAATTGAAGGAGAAAAACCATATGATCATCTCAATAGATGCAGAAAAAGCTTCTGACAAAATTCAACACCCATTTATGAAAAAAACCCTGCAGAAAGTAGGCATAGAGGGAAATTTCCTCAACATAATAAAGGCCATATATGACAAACCCATAGCCACCATCGTCCTCAATGGTGAAACACTGAAAGCATTTCCACTAAGATCAGAAACAAGACAAGGTTGCCCACTCTCACCACTCTTATTCAACATAGTTTTGGAAGTTTTAGCCACAGCAATCAGAGTATAAAAAGAAATAAAAGGAATCCAAATTGGAAAAGAAGAAGTAAAGCTGTCACTGATTTGCAGATGACATGATACTATACATAGAGAGTCCTAAAGATGCTACCAGAAAACTACTAGAGCTAATCAATGAATTTGGTAAAGTAGCAGGATACAAAATTAATGCACAGAAATCTCTGGCATTCCTCTATACTAATGATGAAAAATCTGAAAGAGAAATCAAGAAAACACTCCCATTTACCATGGCAACAAAAAGAATAAAATATATAGGAATAAACCTACCTAAGGAGACAAAAGACCTGTATGCAGAAAATTATAAGACACTGATGAAAGAAATTAAAGACGATACAAATAGATGGAGAGATATACCATGTTCTTGGATTGGAAGAATCAACATTGTGAAAATGACTCTACTATCCAAAGCAATCTACAGATTCAATGCAATCCCTATCAAATTTCCAGTGGCATTTTTCACAGAAGTAGAACAAAAAATTTCACAATTTGTATGAAAACACAAAAGACCCCGAATAGCTAAAGCAATCTCGAGAATGAAAAACGGAGCTGGAGGAATCAGGCTCCCTGACTTCAGACTATACTACAAAGCTACAGTAATCATGACAGTAAGGTACTGACACAAAATCAGAAGTATAGATCAATGGAACAGGATAGAAAGCCCAGAGATAAACCCATGCACCTATGGTCACATTATCTTTGATAAAGGAGGCAAGAATATACAGTGGAGAAAAGACAGCCTCTTCAATAAGTGGTGCTGAGAAAATTGGACAGCTACATGTAAAAGTATGAAATTAGAATACTCCCTAACATCATACACAAAAATAAACTCAAAATGGATTAAAGACCTAAACGTAAGACCAGACACTATCAAACTCTTAGAGAAAAACATAGGCAGGACATTCTATGACATAAATCACAGCAAGATCCTTTTTGACCCACCTCCTAGAGAAATGGAAATAAAAACAAAAATAAACAAATGGGACCTAATGAAACTTCAAAGCTTTTGCACAGCAAAGGAAACCATAAACAAGACCAAAAGACAACCCTCAGAATGGGAGAAAATATTTGCAAATGAATCAACTGACAAAGGATTAATCTCCAAAATTTACAAGCAGCTCATGCAGCTCAGTATCAAAAACACAAACAACCCAATCCAAAAATGGGCAGTAGACCTAAATAGATATTTCTCCAAAGAAGATATACAGACTGCCAACAAACACATGAAAGAATGCTCAACATCATTAATCATTAGAGAAATGCAAATCAAAACTACAATGAGATATCATCTCACACCAGTCAGAATGGCCATCATCAAAAAATCTAGAAACAATAAATGCTGGAGAGGGTGTGGAGAAAAGGGAACCCTCTTGCACTGCTGGTGGGAATGTGAATTGGTACAGGACTACGGAGAACAGTATAGAGGTTTCTTTAAAAACTACAAATTGAACTACCATATGACCCAGCAATCCCACTACTGGGCATATACCCTGAGAAAACCATAATTCAAAAAGAGTCATGTACCAAAATGTTCATTGCAGCTCTATTTACAATAGCCAGGACATGGAAGAAACCTAAGTGTCCATCAACAGATGAATGGATAAAGAAGATGTGGCACATATATACAATGGACTATTACTAAGCCATAAAAAGAAACGAAATTGAGCTATATGTATTGAGGTGGATGGACCTAGAGTCTGTCCTACAGAGTGAAGTAAGTCAGAAAGAGAAAAACAAATACCGTATGCTAACACATATATATGGAATTTAAGAAAAAATAATGTCATGAAGAACCTAGGGGTAAGACAGGAATAAAGACACAGACCTACTAGAGAATGGACTTGAGGATATGAGGAGGGGGAAGGGTAGGCTGTGACAAAGTGAGAGAGTGGCATGGACATATATACACTACCAAACGTAGAATAGATAGCTAGTGGGAAGCAGCCGCATAGCACAGGGAGATCAACTCCGTGCTTTGTGACCACCTAGAGGGGTGGGATAGGGAGGGTGGGAGGGAGGGAGACACAAGAGGGAAGAGATATGGGAACATATGTATATGTATAACTGATTCACTTTGTTATAAAGCAGAAACTAACAAAGCATTGTAAAGGAATTATACGCCAATAAAGATATTAAAAAAAAATAAAAATAAATTTAAAAAAAGAAAATAATTAAAAATAATTTTAGCAGAGTAACATCAAAATGTGCAGACTAAAAAAATACAAAACATTGCTGAAGAAATGTTTAAAATGAAAATTACATATATATGAGTGTATATATAGATGTATGTAATATATATGTTATATATATATACACTGGCATAACTTACACAGTTATTTGATACTTAACAGAGGCACCAAAGCAAACTAATGGAGAACTGAAAATCTTTTCAATAAACGGTGATGGAACAACTGACTATCCATATGGGAAAAAATGAACCATGACCCCTACCTAATACCACACACAAAAATTAATTCAAGGTGTATCACAGACCTAAAGTAAAAGCTAAAACCATAAAACTTTTAGAGAAAACATAGGAGAATATCTTCATGACTTTGGGTAGGCAAATGTTTCTTGGTCAAGTCATAGAAAGTAAGAAGCATTAAAATTTGATAAATTATAATTCATCAAAATTTTAAACTTAAGTTCATCAAAAGATGGCATTTAAAAAGTGAGTAAACAAGGCAGAATTATGTGCAAAGCATATCTGATAAAGGACGTTATCCAGATTATACAAAGAACACCTCCATCTCAAGAATAAAGAAATAAATAACCTAAAAACTGAGCAGAAGTTTTGATCAGTAACTTCACAAAAGAAGATATACAAATGGCCAATTAATACATGAGAAGTTAATAGTAAAAAGTGGAAATAGTCTGTGTCCATCAACAGGAGACTGGATAAACTGTGACACATTCATTCAATAGGATACTATTCAGCAATAAAAAATGAATAAATTACTGAAACATGCAAAAACATGGATGAAGCTCAAAAACTTTATGCAGTGTGAAAGAAATCTTACACATAGGAACACCTATTTGATTTGATTCATATGAAATTCTAGAAGACGCAAAACAAATCTACGATGAAAAAAATCAGGACAGCAATTGCCTCTGGAGATGTGGGGTAGAGACTGAGTGGGACAGGACATGAGGGAAATTTCTGGGACCTTGGTAACATTCTGCATCCTAATAAGGGTTTGGACGACACAGCAATACGCATTTGTCAAAATTCAGCAAGTGTGTAGTTTACATTTCGTTGCACATACTTTTTTTTAATTAAAATTTTTTTTCTTCCATTCTTATTGAGATGCAATTGGCACACAGCACTGTGTACGTTTAAGGTGTACAGCATGGTAATCTGACCTACATACATCATGAAATGATGACCATAATAAGTTTAGTGAACATCCATCGCCTCATATAGAATAGAAAAAATATTTTTTCCTTGTGATGAGAACTCCTAGAATTTACTCTAACAGCTTTCATATATAACGTCCAGCAGTGTTAATGATATTTATCACATTGTCCGTTACATCCCCAGTACTTATTTACCCTATAACTGGAAGTTTGTACCTTTTGATTGCCTTTATCCAATTGCCCCTCCCCTCACTCTCCCCTCTAGGAGCCATAAAACTGATCTCTTTTCCTATGAGTTTGTTTGTTTGTTTTCGAAATATAATTGACCTACAACACTATGTTAGTTTCTGGTACACAACATAGTGATTCCATTTATTTATATATAATTTTTTTTTTTTTTTTTGCGGTATGCTGGCCTCTCACTGTTGTGGCCTCTCCCGTTGTGGAGCACAGGCTCCGGACGCGCAGGCTCAGCGGCCATGGCTCACAGGCCTAACCGCCCCGCAGCATGTGGGATCTTCCCGGATCGGGGCACGAACCCGTGTCCCCTGCATCGGCAGGTGGACTCTCAACCACTGCGCCACCAGGGAAGCCCTATATATAATTTTTAAATCCAACAAAATAATTTATAAATGAATACTGAACTCTAGTTAAAGATAAATACGCATGAGGAAGCATGTGGGGGGAAATATACTGAACACTGCAATTTACTTTGAAATGTATCCAAAAGAATATAATGACAATGCATAGACAGAGCAATGGGTACATGAACAGATACATGGTAAACAGTAGAATAAAAGGGTAATGGTAGAATCCAGGTGGTGGGTATATTGATGTTCGCCCTAAAATTATTTCAAAATTTCTGAATGTTCATAATAAAATAGTAGAAAAACTGAAATTAAGGACAATTTAGAAGTAAACTATGCTAAATATAATAAACTATAGAATAAGGTTAAATTTATGGTGATAATAGTTTAAAGTGATGATGCAGTCAACAAACTGTTACACTAGGAAAAAGTACTTGAGAAACTGGAGAAAGTACTTGAGAAACAGTTGTACTTGAGAAAGTACACTGAAGTACACTGAGATAGAGGGTTGTATTCAAGGTCGTATGTTGACATTGAGGTTACAGATGAGGTGCCACTTTTTAAGTGGTTCCGAGTGTGTCTGTGGAACTAAAAGGCTGGTATAGTAAAGGAAAAGATCATTAATACTAAGTTCCAGGAATGAAGAAGCCAGATATTGAAGGGTGGCAACTGGATTTGCCAAGAATGACGATAGGCATCGAAGTTACAGGGAAGACCATGTGATGTGATAGGGACACTATGAGGAAAGGGATTATGTATTTCCAGAAGGAGCAGGTTTTGTTCAAGGAGAGAGTCCTGGTCTAGAAGTACCAATAAAGCACAAGCAGGACGCCTACTCTAACATCTGCTCTTGAGGTACATGGAGCATGAGGGAGGAAAAAAAATACAGCCTTTTAAAGAGAGTTGAACCCAGAGAAGAAACCTATGTTTCAGTTACAATAAGAAGAGAACATGCAAGAAGAAGAGGAAAAACAGGACAGCTTACTGATCAGCACTGCAGGTCCCAGAAGACACAAGGGAGGCTCTTGGAGCCAGGAATGAGGGGCTGGTCACATACAGGACAGTACACAGATGAAAAAGAAAATGGGATTGATAATAAATGCTCAGGAAGATTATATTTTCTAGAGGTGACTGTGGTAAACAGCAATGTGTGGCATGATGAGTTTAATCCTCACAGGTTTTGGGGAGAAAGAATAATCAAGTCCAGTGCTGTGGACAGAAATGCTCCCAGAAAACAAGTCAAACCTCACTCCTCTCTCTCGAGCAGCATCTAGATGTATGGTTAGAATAAAGCCGAAGAAAGGAAAAGAATACGATTAATCAGAAAAAAATATCAGAAATTATTAGAAAGTAAAACAAATTTTAAAGATGTAGACTGATGAAACAACAAAAAACAACAGTCTACATCTGTTTTTCAGATGTAGACTGAAGAACAACAGCTGGTTCTTTGGAAAGATTAATAAAACAGACAAACTTCTGCAAAGCCTTATCAAGAAAAAATGAAGAAAAACTAAATAACCAATATTAGTCATGAAAAGGGGAACATAACTAGAAATACAAAGATATCTGGGGGTTTTGGGAAATTTCAAATGTGTACAGAAGTAGAAAAAATACACTAATGAATCTGGTATCCATTAGCCAGCTTCAGTAATTGCTAATTCCTGGCTAATTTTGTTTCATCTCTATCCCCTATCACTCCCCACAGCCTAGATGATTTCAAAGCAAATCTCAGACATCAGATGATTTCATCTGTAAATATTCAGTATGTGTCACTAAAAGGTAGTAGCTTTTTTTAAAGACAGCCACTATATCATCATCGTGCTTTCAGTATTTATATTTCTGTTTTTACATTTCCCAGTCATCTTATAATATTTTAGTTTGTTTGAACCAGAATCGAAACAGTCTCTACATTGTTATTGGTTGATAGGTCTTTTCTGTTTCTTTTAATGTATGTTTCCCTTATCTTTTCCTTGTAAGTTTTTTGTTGAGGAAACTGACTTTTGTCCTATGGTTTACCCACAGCCTGGATTTTGTTGATTACATCTGCAGTGTCATTTAGTATGTTTCTTTGTTCTCTTCATTTGCTGAAAACTGGCAGTCAGATCCAGAAACTCCATAAGATTCAGGTTCCATTATTTGACAAAACAACTTATTTTATAGGTGACATTGCGTACTTCCATCGGGATCCGATTCTCTGCTTTTGTGATATAACATCCATTGATAGTCATTGGCCACATCAATTAATTCACTGGGGATGAAGACTGGTGATATTCTATCATCAAAATAATGGTCAGAGAGTATTCTATACAGCCTCATACTGATAAACCAACAACTCAAAAAAATGGACTGTTCTCTTGGAACATCTATTATGAAAATCGAGTCTTGAATCAGTAAGAAACTTTAACAGACTGATTACCATACAACAAATTTAAAAGGTAATTAATGAAACATCCATGTTTTAGGGACTCATTTTCCCAAACCTTCAAGGATTCAGACCACAGAAGAAGATGAAAAACTTCACAGTTCATTTTATGAAGCAATAACCATTTTGATATGAAACCCAATAAGAGTATAATGAAAAGAAAATTATAAACCAGTTTCATTGTGAAGATTAAAAAAAAAATTATTAGCAAAATGAACCCAGCAATATAGTAAAATAATTTAAAATAATAACCAATTGGGATGGATCCAGAAACACGAGAGGTGGTTAAATATTAGAAAATTATTCACATAAAAAAACGGATGTTCCTTCTCACTTCAATTATTGAACTTCGTTCTGGCTCTTTTAGTGGATGCAAACAAAACGTACAGTTGTTTAAAGTTTGAAGATGATATGACTACATACCAGAAAAATCCAAGATTTCAACCTAAAAGCTGTTACCAAAAAAGAAAATACAAATAAGTAGGCTGGAATAAAATTAATATACAAAAATTGATGGCTTTCACATTTGCAAACAATAACCACCTAGAAAGAATAATGGAATAAATGCTGTAAAATCAATAGCAATTAAAATACAAAATATCTAAGAATAAACATACAAGAAATTCACAAGATTTAAATAAAGAAAAGTTTTAAATGCTCATGACGGACTCTAAAAGGTGAACAAATAAAAGCATACCATATTCCTAGATAGGAAGATTACACATCATAGAAATGTTATTTCTCCTTAAATTTATCTATGAATGTACGGTAATCTTAACTCCAAAATTTATATGGAGCAATAAACAAGCAAGAATATCCAGGAAAAAAAATCTGAGGAAAAAAATCAGAGTATTGAAAGGGACTGGCCCGAAGAGGCATGAAAACATTATGAAGCCACAATAACTAAAGCACTGTGGTAGCAGCACATGAAGAGATAATCAGTGGCTTAGAACAGAAGTGAAAAAATGAACCCAAATGCATACAAAGATTTAGTATTATTAAAGAGCATCTTAAATCAGTAAGGAAAAGATAGCTTAGGCAATAAGGACAACTATTTAGCTGTTTGGAAAACTGGATCCCCCTTATACTTAGATAAACTCCCAAAAAGATGCAGGAATTTACAAAACATAAAAGTGTTAGAAGGAACCATTTGCAAATTCTTTTAGAATCTCAAATTGGGGAAGATATGTAAAACTATGACACAATATCTAAAGAGAAAGTTGATAAAAAGACAAACTAGGCAAAGACAATTACAACTAATAATATAAAAAGGAAAGGTTTTTCAAGTATGTGAAATATAGGAAAAGTCTGGTCAGAGCATTGACGTGTCTCTTCTGTAACATCTTTGTGGAAACAATGTGCTAATTACTTTTGCCTTACTGATAGGTGAAAAATAATATTTCCGTGTAACTTAAGCTCATGCTACATATTTTTAATTTAAATTATCTGTATTTATTTCAAGGAAAAAAAGGCTACTTTCCATAGTTTCTGTTGCAGGTGTAAACGGAGTTTTGATTTCAGTGGAAATACCCCCAGAATTGAAGTTTAACTGAGCTGAGTCCAAATCTCACTCTGCACTTCATCAATATGTGTCTTTGCATAAATTACTTACTGTTACTGAGCTTGAGCATCTCTATCTGTAAGGAGTGCTAGTAATATCTACTGTGAACCCTGTGAGGGTTGTCGTTAAAAAGAAAATGAGACAACATTTGTGAAGTTCTGGGCACAGAGTAGGGATTTGACAGGTATTATTTTTTCGCTCCTTTCCTTGCCCTCACACCTAAAGAAGTTACACTTCCTCAAGCTGATCTGGATGGAGAACACTTTAAAAACACCTCAGAGTCGCAGAATGTTCTAAGGAGAAAGGAGTGAAAGAAACAGCTAATAGATCCCTTTCCTTTTACAAAGGGTAAAACTGAGGCCCTTCAGGGATGTTCCTAGGAGAACATCCACGAAGATGTGAATGAGTAATGACAGTTTTCTCCCATCCTCCAGAAATTATCAAAACCACAAGTCACTCCAAAAATCCCAAACTCCAAACCTCAATAGGGCTTTTGGCTGGTTTTACCATGTCCCATGAAATCCTATAAATCAGCCTCCTCCACAAACTATCCAAGGTGGCAATCCAAAAGTTAAAAAACAGTCACAATTTCTTTGCTAGCCTGTGTCTTTTCTAGAACTGCATAAACAAGTTTAGAAGAGTTAATGCTAAGAATGTCTTTTGGACACAGCACAAGGGCTCCACCTTCAGCTCTCAGACTGAAGAGGAATTCTTCAAAAATGCTGCTGAGTCCTCGAAAAGTAGATCTGAAATATAATGTTTTCTCATGAAATTGAAACCACACAACCTTTCACTTTTAAATATTTCAGTCCAGAATATTTATCTACTGTCCATAGGTGAAATGAAAGGTAAGAGTCTTATGATGTGCTATATTGATATTAAACAGACAAGATTTAAAATATATTACACTGTCTTTAAATTCTTCAGGATGCTTGTCTTGGTGTCATTTTCTTTACTGCTGCAGCAGAGTCTGATAAGATCTTTCATTCTAATTCTTCTATGGTTTCACTCCACTGGACTTATGGTCTTATAATAAAGAAAAAGGTTAATTCTTGCCCAGCAGGACTATCCATAAATTACCAACAATTTTTGAATATCCCACTAAATATATGCCAGTTTTTGAAGGGAAATTTTATCTGGACAAAGGAAAGCAAAATTCAATTCTATGAAAGGGCATTACTTGGAACTTGAAGATTGATATCTACCAATGGGTAATGGTAAGGAATATCAGTTTATTAAAAAAAAAGCAAACTACCAAAAGATATCCCCATCATTCCACAGAATGAAACTCCCAAATCTAAATTGAATTCTAAAGTAGTTTATATAATTACCTAACAGAGTGGACTAATCTTCCACCACATACTTTATGGTAATCTATTAAAGAAAGGTGACAAAGTGCCCGCTTCTTTACAAACTGTGGCATGTAGAAGGGATATTAGTCATTTTTCTACATTAAAAGGTATCAGTAGATGCGGATTATACAAATACAGACACTGAATCTTTCAAAATCCGATCATAAGAGTAAATTTGTTGCTAATTTCTCTCCATTTCTTTCTTCTTGCCTCAACTAAACTCAGATTTCTGAGTGTCAGTGAAAGGAAGTCATAGACATTCATGGTTATAGAACTGTGTCTAGGTAAGGAAAACTGGAAAATTAAACTTACGTGTTATATCCTGGAAAGTTTCTACATGCCTCCTAATGATGCCCAGAATTCTCATCTTTTTTGCCCTTAGGCTGTTTACAAGTCTGGAATCAGATGTTGCCACAGAGAAATGTGAGTTGTGTGTGTCCCAGAGACCCTGAAATGGGGTTACAGCACCACCAGAGCAAGGATTCAAACTTCTGTTTTTCAACACCAGAAAAGTTTCCAAATCTTAGGCGGTTCCAGGATGTAATGGTGAGAACTCTGGACTCTGAATCCAAAGTTTCCAAGTCCTTGGCCATATAAAATCTCCTTCGTAAGAGTGAACAGTTAAAATTTGTAGAGCAATTGATATGTGCCTAGATTCTTGGTAAATATTTTCCATGTTTTTAATTTTCATAATGATCCAATGACTTAGTTTTCTTTTTTCTTTTTCTTTAATTGAAGTGTAGTTGATGTACAATATTATATGTTACAGGTGTACAATATAGTGATAAGTAATTTTTAAAGATTAAACTCCATTAGAGTTATTATAAAATATTGGCTATATTCCCTGTGTTGTACAATCTATCTTCAGAGCTTATTTTATACATAATACTTTGTACATTTCTTTCATCCTTTGTTCTATCATTAAGAAAACCAAGTTTTAAAGAAATTAAGCTAAGCAAGCCCAAACTCTTACTCCCCATGCTCTATACACAAATCACCCACAATAACCCTGGACTTAGATGAGTATCCAATTATATTCATTAAATACTTTTTAATAAATTTCTATTTGACAGACATTATGCCTGATGAAAATGAAGCACAGAAATGTTAAGGGGCTTGCCTAAGATCTCAGAGCAATTTCACAAATGCTAGGACTAGAGCTTGTGCACTGAATCTCAGTCCTGAAGAGTAAACACGATGATATGATGAAAGACTCCAGGCTCTGGAAGCAGACATGTCCACATTCAAATCACAGATCCACCATACACTAGCTGTGTAACCTAGTTGAAGTTACCCTCTATTTCTTTTCAGTGATTTGGGAATAATAATAGTTTGCCAAACTGTTACATGTATTGAAGCTACTATATAAAAAGGGTCTAGTACAAAGTATATATGCAAGTACTATTACTTTTCATTCCATGGAAACTAAGATCTCTTAGGTCATTTGCCCACAGTGAACAACTGTCCCAGGTCACCTCAACTGTTAGTGACCTTGGTTTTCCCACTTGCCCCAAACATGAGAAATTTAACATCCTAGATGAATGAGCCTGGAGCATGGTTGTCCCCAAGGTCCCTTACTGTAGCCTCTCCTCTTCTTCCTCATCTTCTTCTCCCTCCTCCTTTCTCTCTCTCTCTCTCTCTCTCTCTCTCTCTCTCTCTCTCTCTCTCTCTCTCTCTCTCACACACACACACACACACACACAGTGTCCCAAATGCAAGAAAAAACAGTAAGATTACATTGTTTCACTCAATGGAAGCAACAGAATAAACACAAACTCTACAGAAGGATGCCTGATTCAAGTATTGCTATCTTTTTGAAGATTAAAAAAATGCCTCCGAGACCTTCAAGATGGCGGAGCAGTAAGATGTGGAGATCACCTTCCTCCCCACAAATACATCAGAAATACATCTACATGTGGAACAACTCCTACAGAGCACCTGCTGAACGCTGGCAGAAGACCTCAGACTTCCCAAAAGGCAAGAAACTCCCATGTACCTGGGTAGGGCAAAAGAAAAAAGAGAGACAAAAGAATAGGGATGGGACCTGCACCTCTGGGAACGAACTGTGAGGGAGGAAAGGTTTCCATACACTAGGAAGCCCCTTCGTGGGCAGAGACAGGGGGTGGGGGTGGCAGGGGGGAAGCTTCGGAGCAACGGAGGAGAGCACAGCAACAGGGGTGCAGAGGGCAAAGCGGAGAGATTCTCGCACAGAGGATCGGGGCCGACCGGCACTCACCAGCCCAAGAGGCTTGTTTGCTCACCCGCCGGGGCGGGCGGGGCTGGGAGCTGAGGCTCGGGCTTCTGTCGGATCCCAGGGAGAGGACTGGGGTTGGCAGCGTGAACAAAGCCTGAAGGGGTTAGTGCGCCACGGCTAGCCAGGAGGGAGTCCGGGAAAAAGTCTGCAACTGCCTAAGAGGCAAGAGACCATTGCTTCGGGGTGCACGAGGAGAGGGGATTCAGAGCACTGCCCAAATAAAATGAGCTCCAGAGACGGGCACGAGCCGTGGCTATCAGCGCGGACCGCAGAGACGGGCATGAGATGCTAAGGCTGCTGCTGCCGCCACCAAGAAGCCTATGTGCAAGCACAGGTCACTATCCACACCTCCCCTCCCGGGAGCCCGTACAGCCCGCTACTGCCAGGGTCCCGTGATCCCGGGACAACTTCACAGGAAGAACACAGGGCGCACCTCAGGCTGTTGCAACGTCACGCTGGCCTCTGCCGCCACAGGCTCGCCCCGCAATTCATACCCCTCCCTCACCCCCCCGGAGTAAACCAGAGCCCCCTAATCAGCTGCTCCTTTAACCCCGTCCTGTCTGAGTAAAGAACAGACGCCCTCAGGCGACCTATGCGCAGAAGCAGGGCCAAATCCAAAGCTGAACCCCAGGAGCTGTGTGAACAAAGAAGAGAAAGGGAAATTGCTCCCAGCAGCCTCAGGAGCAGCGGATTAAATTTCCACAATCAACTTGATGTACCCTGCATCTGTGGAATACCTGAATAGACATCAAATATCCCAAAATTTAGGCGGTGGACTTTAGGAGCAACTGTAGATTTGGAGTTTGCAAATCCCTGCTCTAATTTGTTTCTGGTTTTATGTTTACCTTAGTTTACTATTTAGAGTTTATTATCATTGGTAGATTTGTTTATTGATTTGGTTGCTCTCTTCCTTTTTTTTTTTTAATATAGATATATATATATATTTCCTTTTTCTCTTCTTGTGAGAGTGTATGTGTATACTTCTTTGCATGCTTCTTTGTATGATTTTGTCTGTATAGCTTTTACAATTTCTCCCAGGGTTCTGTCTGTCCTTTTATTTTTCTTTTATTACATCTTTTTTTAATTTTTAATAATTTTTTTATTTTAATAAATTTATTTTATTTATATATATATTTTCTTTCTTTCTTCCTTTCTTTCTCCCTTTTCATCTGATGCATGTGGCTTACGGGGTCTTGTGCCCGGGCCAAGTGTCAGGCCTGTGCCTCTGAGGTGGGAGAGCTGATGTCAGGACACTGGTCCAGCAGAGACCCCCCAGCTCCATGTAATATCAAAAGGCAAAAGCTCTCCCAGAGATCTCCAACTCGACATTAAGACCCAGCTCCATTCAACAACCAGCAAGCTACAGTGCTAGACACCTATGCCAAATAACTGGCAAGACAGGACCACAACCCCACCCATAAACAGAGAGGCTGCCTAAAATCATAATAAGGTAAGAGACACCCCAAAACAAACAAGCGGATGAGGTCCTGCCCACCAGAAAGACAAGATCCAGCCTCATCCACCAGAACACAAACAGTCCCCTCCACCAGGAAGCCTACACAACCCACTGAACCAATCTTAGCCACTGGGGACAGACACCAAAAACAATGGGAACTACGAACCTACAGACTGTGGAAAGGAGACACCAGACACAGTAAGTTAGGCATATAAAAAGACAGAGAAACACACAGCAGATGAAGGAGCAAGTTAAAACCCACTACACCAAACAAATGAAGAGGACATAGGCAGTCTACCTGAAAAAGAATTCAGAATAATGATAGTAAAGATGATCCAAAATCTTGGAAATAGAATGGAGAAAATATAAGAAACGTTTAACAAGGACCTAGAAGAACTAAAGAGCAAACAAACAGAGATGAACAACACAATAAATGAAATTAAAAATTCTCCAGAAGGGATCAATTGCAGAATAACTGAGGCAGAAGAGCGGAAAAGTTACCTGGAAGATAAAATAGTGGAAATAAATACTGCAGAGCAGAATAAAGAAAAAAGAATGAAAAAAACTGAGGACAGTCACAGAGACCTCTGGGGCAACATTAAATGCACCAACATTCGAATTATAGGGGTCCAAGAGGAAAAAAAGAAAAAGAAAGGGACTGAGAAAATATTTGAAGAGATTATAGTTGAAACTTCCATAATATGGTAAAGGAAATAGTTAATCAAGTCCAGGAAGCACAGAGAGTCCCATACAGGATAAATCCAAAGAGAAACACGCCAAGACACATATTAACCAAACTATCAAAAATTAAATACAAAGAAAAAATATTAAAAGCAGCAAGAGAAAAACAACAAATAAATCACAAGGGAAACCCCATAAGTTAACAGCTGATCTTTCAGCAGAAACTCTGCAGCCAGAAGGAGTGGCAGGACATATTTAAAGTGATGAAAGGGAAAAACCTACAACCAAGATTACTCTACCCAGCAAGAATCTCATTCAGGTTCGAGAGAGAAGTTAAAACCTTCACAGACAAGCAAAAGCTAAGAGAAATCAGCACCACCAAACCAGCTTTACAACAAATGCTAAAGGAACTTCTCTAGGCAGAAAACACAAGAGAAGGAAAACACCTACAATAACAAACCCAAAACAATTAAGAAAATGGTAATAGGAACATACGTATCAATAATTACCTTAAATGTAAATGGATTAAATGCTCCAACCAAGACATAGACTGGCTGAATGGATACAAAAACAAGACCATATATATACTGTCTACAAGAGACCCATTTCAGACCTAGGGACACATACAGACTGAAAGTGAGGGGATGGAAAAAGATATTCCATGCAAATGGATATCAAAAGAAAGCTGGAGTAGCAATTCTCATATCAGACAAAATAGACTTTAAAATAAAGACTATTAAAAGAGACAAAGAAGGACACTACGTAATGATCAAGGGATCGATCCAAGAAGAAGATATAACAATTGTAAATATTTATGCACCCAACATAGGAGCACCTCAATACATAAGGCAAATACTAACAGCCATAAAAAGGGAAATCGACAGTAACACAATCATAGTAGGGTACTTTAACACCTCACTTTCACCAATGGACAGATCATACAAAATGAAAATAAGTAAGGAAACACAAGCTTTAAATGATACATTACACAAGATGGACTTAATTGGCATTTATAGGACATTCCATCCAAAAACAACAGAATACACTTTCTTCTCAAGTGCTCAAGGAACATTCTCCAGGATAGATCATATCTTGGGTCACAAATCAAGCCTTGGTAAATTTAAGAAAACTGAAATCATATCAAGTATCTGTTCAGACCACAACGCTATGAAAATAGATATCAATTATAGGAAAAAATCTGTAAAAAATACAAACACATGGAGGCTAAACACTACGCTACTGAATAATAAAGAGATCACTGAAGAAATCAAAGAGGAAATCAAAAAATACCTAGAAACAAATGACAATGAAAACACAAAGACCCAAAACCTATGGGATGCAGCAAAAGCAGTTCTAAGAGAGAAGTTTATACCATTATAATCCTACTTTAAGAAATAAGAAACATCTCAAATAAACAACCTAACCTTACACCTAAAGCAATTAGAGAAATAAGAACAAAAAAAAACCCAAAGTTAGCAGAATGAAAGAAATCAGAAAGATCAGATCAGAAATAAATGAAAAAGAAATGAAGGATATGATAACAAAGATAAATAAAACTAAAAGCTGGTTCCTTGAGAAGATAAACAAAATTGATAAACCATTAGCCAGACTCATCAAGAAAAAAAGGGAGAAGACTCAAATCAATAGATTTAGAAATGAAAAAGGAGAAGTAACAACTGACACTGCAGAAACACAGTGAGAGATTACTACAAGCAACTCTATGCCAATAAAATGGACAATCTGGAAGAAATGGGCAAATTCTTATAAACACACAACCTTCCGAGACTGAATTAGGAAGAAATAGAAAATATGAACAGACCAATCACAAGCACTGAAATTGAAACTGTGATTAAAAATCTTCCAACAAACAAAAGCCCAGGACCAGATGGTGTCACAGGCATATTCTATCAAACATTTAGAGAAGAGCTAACACCTATCCTTCTCAAACTCTTCCAAAATATAGCAGAGGGAGGAACACTCCCAAACTCATTCTACAAGGCCACCATCACCCTGATACCAAAACCAGACAAAGAGGTCACAAAGAAAGAAAACTACAGGCCAATATCATTGATGAACATAGATGCAAAAATCCTCAACAAAATACTAGCAAACAGAATCCAACAGCACATTAAAAGGATCATACACCATGGTTAAGTGGGGTTTATCCCAGGAATGCAAGGATTCTTCAATATATGCAAATCAATCAATGTGATACACCATATTAACAACCTGAAAAAAAAAAAAAACCCATATGATCATCTCAGTAGATGCAGAAAAAGCTTTTGACCAAATTCAACACCCATTTATGATTTAAAAAAAAAAAAAAAACCTCCAGAAAGTAGGCATAGAGGGAACTTTCCTCAACATAGTAAAGTCCATATATGACAAACCCACAGCCAACATCGTCCTCAATGGTGAAAAACTAAAAGCATTTCCACTAAGACAGCAACAAGACAAGGTTGCCCACTCTCACCACTATTATTCAACAGAGTTTTGGAAGTTGTAGCCACAGCAATCAGAGATGAAAAAGAAATAAATGGAATCCAAATCCGAAAAGAAGAAGTAAAACTGTCACCATTTGCACATGACATGATACCGTGCATAGAGAACCCTAAGGATGCTACCAGAAAACTACTAGCGCTAATCAATGAATTTGGTAAAGTAGCAGGATAAAAAATTAATGCACAGAAATCTCTGGCATTCCTATACACTAATGATGAAAAATCTGAAAGAGAAATTGGGGAAACACTCCCATTTACCATGGCAACCAAAAGAACAAAATACCTGGGAATAAACCTACCTAAGGAGACAAAAGACATGTATGCAGAAAACTATAAGACACTGATGAAAGAAATTAAAGGTGATACAAACAGATGGAGAGATATACCATGTTCTTGGATTGGAAGAATCAACACTGTGAAAATGACTCTACTACCGAAAGCAATCTACAGATTCAATGCAATCCCTATGAAACTACCCATGGCATTTTTCACAGAACTACAACAAAAAATATCACAATTTGTATGGAAACACAAAAGACCCCGAGTGGCCAAAGCCATCCTGAGAAAGTAAAACAGAGCTGGAGGAATCAGGCTCCTGGACTTCTGACTATACTACAAAGCTACAGTAATCAAGACAGTATCGTACTGGCACAAAAACAGAAATATAGAGCAATGGAACAGGATAGAAAGTCCTGAGATAAACCCACACACATATGGTCACATTATTTTTGATAAAGGAGGCAAGAATAGACAATGGAGAAAGGACAGCCTCTTCAATGGGTGGTGCTGAGAAAACTGGACAGCTACATGTAAAATAATGAATTAGAATACTCCCTAACACAATACAGAAAAATAAACTCAAAATGGATTCAAGACCCAAATGTAAGGCCAGACACCATCAAACTCTTAGAGGAAAACATAGGCAGAACACTCTATGACATAAATCACAGCAAAATCCTTTCTTACCCACCTCCTAGAGAAATGGAAATAAAAACAAAAATAAACACATGGGACCTAGTGAAACTTCAAAGCTTTTGTACAGCAAAGGAAAACATAAACAAGACGAAAAGACAGCCCTCAGAATGGGAGAAAATATTTTCAAATGAAGCAACTGACCAAGGATTAATCTCCAAAGTTTACAGGCAGCTCATGCAGCTCAATATCAAAAAAACAAACAACGTAATCCAAAAATGGGCAGAAGATCTAAATAGACATTTCACCAGAGAAGATATACAGATTGCCAACAAGCACATGAGGTGATGCTCAGCATTGCTAGTCATTGGAGAAGTGCAGGTCAGGGCTATGATGAGTTATCACCTCACGCCAGTTGGAATGGCCATCATCAAAAAAACCTACAAACAATAAATGCTGGAGAAGGTGTGGAGAAAAGTGAACCCTCTTGCACTGTTGGTGGGAATGTAGATTGATACAGCCACTGTGGAGAACGGTGTGGAGGTTCCTTAAAAAACTAGAATTGGAACTACCATATGACCCAGCAATCCCGCTACTGGGCATATACCCTGAGAAAACCATAATTCAAAACAGTCATGTACCACAATGTTCATTGCAGCTCTATTTACAATAGCCAGGACATGGAAGCAACCTAAGTGTCCATCGACAGATGAATGGATAAAAAAGATGTGGCACATATATATATGATGGAATACTACTGAGCCATAAAAAGAAGCGAAATTGAGTTATTTGCAGTGGGGTGGATGAACCTAGAGTCTGTCATACAGAGTGAAGTGGGTCAGAAAGAGAAAAACAGAAGTCATATGCTAACACATATATATGGAATCTAAAAAAATTAAAATACAACTGGTTCTGAAGAATATAGGGGCAGGACTGGAATAAAGAGCCAGCCATAGAGAATGGACTTGAGGACATGGGCAAGGGGAAGGGTAAGCTGGGATGAAGTGAGAGAGTGTCACTGACATACATACACTACCAAATGTAAAATAGATAGCTAGTGGGAAGCAGTTGCATATAGCACAGGGAGATCAGCTCAGTGCTTTGTGACCACCTAGAGGGGTGGGATAGGGAGGGTGGGAGGGAGATGCAAGAGGGAGGGGATATGGGGCTATATGTATACGTATAGCTTATTCACTTTGTTATACAGCAGAAACCAACACACCATTGTAAAGTAATCATACTCCAATAAAGAGGTAAAAAAAACAAAAAACCTCACAACAACAAATAATTACCCTTAGGCTAATTATTTCAATTGAAAAAAATGGTAAGTTATGATATTAATGCCTTTTAAAGTTCTCTCCTCACTAGCTTCATGCCAGATTTGGGAAACAGCCACATCTATATAGGTCCTTTTATAAAATAAGAAAAAGATTCAGGAGTTAGTAGTAAGATTTTCCTTACTGAGACAGTATAAATGAAGGGCTATTTACCACCCTGAAATCTATCACCAAGACCATTCTTTAGCAGAAAAGCTTTGGATTACATTAAAAATTCATTTTCTTTCCACATCATGGCTCATCAAATCTTAGAGCAGGAAGAGACCATAGAGATTATCTAGCTATGCTAGAACCTGTCTAACTTTTGTCCTTTTGTCCCTCTTCTCTGAGAATTAACTCCCTCCAAATACTGGAGTGGACCTCTCAGCGGTGTTTGTGATAAATGATTCTTCCCTACCTGTTCACAGGCATAGATTTCCCTGAACCGACATGGGAGAATCAGATTAGACTTGAACCTCAACCATGCTAATTAGCCTCTGGAATTAAACTAGAAGCTAGAGAAGCCATTTTTGATCATGTACATACCAATTCAGGGAAAGGAGTCCATAGTATTGGAAGAAAAAAAAAAAGAAAAAGCAATTTATGAAGAGAATGTATGTGGAATGAAAGAGATAAGGGAAAAGAGGAAAAAAAGAAAGAAGAAAGTAACCTCCTCAGATCTTGACCATTTTCCAGTTCCAGGTATTAATATTTCATGAAAACAAACTCTACTTTCTGCCCTTGATTTCAATGCTAACTCATGATTCATTACAGCCACTTCTTTCACCCTTATAGTTTCTGTTTCTATCCACCAAATAATCCCTCACTAAAATAGTAGACCAATGCTATCTTCCACTGACATTTAACAGATCAGAGAGAGGCCCAGAAGGGCAATGTCCCTGCTCATTGTCACACACATAATTAGCAGAACCAAATTCAGTTTTTCTGTTTACAACTCAAGTCCTCTTTCTGCAACACTAATTTCCATTTAATTCCCTAAAATACTAACATAAAAAGTATGATTAAACCCAAATACCATATTTCATAAAACCTCAGATCCATCAATTGTATGATACATTAAACATTACAAATTAAAATATGACATATTGCTAAGATGCCAATGATAGTAAGAGACATTCATATTTCATATATATTAACATGTGAAATAAAATGCTCACTTGAGAAGTTGTGAAAATAGTAATATAAGGGATTAGGTGCAAGTATAAATGTATTAGTTGTGGCCCCTGTTTGGGAAGAATTGGCTTTAAAGTTTCAAGTAGGAAAATGAAAATTCTGGAATTAATTCCTATTTTGAAACCCACTCATATTGCCAACAGTGGAGAGTCTTCAGGTCCAGAATGTTTCAAAGATGGATAGAAAAGGCACTTTCAAATCCTGTCTTGATTTCCAAATCCCCCATTTTGTTGATGTCAAAGTCCTAACACTGTGCTATGCACTGAAATAGGAGAAATTGAGGTAGGAAGAGAATATGAGGAAAGAGAGAGAAAAAGTAGAAACCTCATATCTAGCCCTCATGTGTTATTCTTTAATCAATAATATTTATTACGTCCCCAATCTGGCTCAGGCACCATTTCAATAGTGGGCCTATAGCACAGAACAAGAGATGAAAAGTCAGTCTTAGAGCCAATTTTGTAGTAGAGGAAACAGATGATAAATAACAAAATAAAATTAAAATGTCATAGAAAAATAGTAAGTAGTATATGTGCTCAAGAAAAATAAAGCATAGTAAGGAGTCACTCCCTCCAGAAACATATAGTTTAGAAATGAGTTTCACATGCATGAAATAATTTTGCAGATCCTTTGAGAAGCAGGTGATGAATGGGAGTTGTTTGGACACTTAGTATACCAGAATTCAGAGATACTCTCCCAAAGGTTCCCTTTACCCTTAAACTTTGATCTACCAACCCCATCATTTCATGACTCTGCAAAAGTCTTGATTCAAAAATTTGGTACTTGGTAAGAAACAGCTGCTGAGGTTATCAACCTAACAAGTAGGAATCAGTTGCACATAAACTCTACTCCTAATTTCTATGGGTACCCATGACCAGTCACTCTAGCATTTCTTGCTCTATAACTGAACCTTCAAATATTCGGTAAGGCAAGCTTTTGCATATGTATCTATGCATTCACTGTCTCAAAATCAGTGTCACTGTGGTCTACTTCATGTCACATGGTGCTTTCCTTACTGGTAATACCATCTCTTCCTAACTGGTTGTCCAGAAGGTTCTCTCCATTATCACTCAGAGCAACTTATGCAACTCTCAGGGCAGCAGCCTGAAGCTAAGTCACACATCTGTCATCACACCACCTGCCCCAGGTTTAGCAAAGATTACTTAATTGTCAATTATGGAGAAAACAAAAATTTAAACTTCTCAAAGAGACTGAAAGCTCTTTCCAGAAGCATTTAAAAATATTTTTTTCGGGGCTTCCCTGGTGGCGCAGTGGTTGAGAGTCCACCTGCCAATGCAGGGGACACGGGTTCGTGCCCCGGTCCGGGAAGATCCCACGTGCCGCGGAGTGGGTGGGCCTGTAAGCCATGGCCGCTGAGCCTGTGCTCCGCAACGGGAGAGGCCACAGTGAGAGGCCCATATACCGCAAAAATAAAAAATAAAAAAATATATATTTTTTTTTCGATTTAAAAATATCACATTAACATTTATTAATTTCCAAAACCTCAAGCAACAGAGACAATGAAATAGCATTCATGTTCCCCTAATTTTCCAATCTCCAAAGAAAATTACTCTTACCAGTTCGATGTGTATTCCTGTACAGTGAATCTGTACATTGTTTATTAACACATATATAAACATAAATGGGATTTTTTTATATGCATAATCTTCTGTAACCCATTTGTTCACTCAAACATTAACTGTAGATACCTTTTTCAGTAAGTAAATACAGATGTTTTAGTAGGTACATAGAAGTTAATTGTATGGGGATATTGTAATCCATTAAACTATTGCCATATTGATGAGAGTTTAAGTTCTTTCCCATTTTCACACATATAATGATGCTAGAAAGAACATTTACTGTATTTGCTTGCTTGATGTATTCCTGAAGTTTTAACTTCTAGATAAAAGGAAATGTACATTTTACATTTATCAAGACAGTATATGACTATGAAAATGACTGTACTAATGTGTATACCGCTGTCATTATAACAGATTGCCTACTGTCCCATACCTGCACCCACATTGGTTATTATCAGTCATTTTCATATTTAATTATCTGATCATTGAAAAAGAATTATATCATTACAATGCTTCCCAAAAAATCATGGTATTCTTCACAAAAATTATTCCTTTTAAATTAAAAAAAATTTACCCTTACAAATAGCATATGTTCATGGCAGAAGATTTAGAAAATAAAGATTTACAGGAAAATAAAATATCAAGGGACTTCTGCTGCAGCTAAGACAGAGAAGCTGATAAAGGTTCTCTCTCCTACTGATTTACAACTAAAGATTCTGAATAGAATGCAAAATGCACCACCTGAGGACTCTGAAAAGAAAAAAAAATAGCTGGTGGATTGAGGACTAAAATCAGAATTTAAATAATTGTCTGCAAAGTGGGAGGCACCAGGCACGAGGAACTTCCTAACAGTAGAGAAAGCTAAAAGTCTGAAGAAAATATTTAAATCTTTCTGATCAGAGGTGCAGGGAAAAGAGAACCCTGGGATCCAGGGAGTATGGGGGAAATCTCAGGGGAGACAGCTAAGGAGATTCCTCTAATTTTGTGTATGAAGTCACATAATTTCTGGACTTGTCTTCAAGGCGTGCACAAACAGAACAGACCCAAAGAAAAGAGCAAAGGCTTCAAGAAGTGAACTACCATATAAACCTCTGCCCAAGTCCAAGACTAACCCCAAGAAGCACATGTGCCAGGCTGATCCAAAGAGCACAGCAAAGGCTTAAAATCCAATCTGACCTTGGAAACACCACCATCAGGAGTTCAGAACTTGTGATCTGAATGTAATGAGGTTTAATTGCCTGCTTGAACAAAAAAATAACACTCTGAGGAAGATTTAATAGGACGCAAAGTCTATCAACACAATATTCAAATCATCCAGGATACCATCCAAGATTAGATTATTCGACATACAAAGAACCAAAATTATCTGACCAATACTCAAGAGAATAGACAGCCAACAGATAACAAGCCTGAGGTGACCAGATGTTGGAATTATGAAAGACTTTTTTTTTTTTTTTTTTTTTTGGTGGTACGCGGGCCTCTCACTGCTCTGGCCTCTCCCGCTGCGGAGCACAGGCTCCGGACGCGCAGGCTCAGCGGCCATGGCTCACGGGCCCAGCCGCTCCGTGGCACATGGGATCCTCCCAGATCGGGGCACGAACCCGCATCCCCTGCATCGGCAGGCAGACTCTCAACCACTGCGCCACCAGGGAAGCCCATCAAAGACTTTTAAAGTAGCTATTATAACAATCTTCCATGAGGCAAAGGTAAACACTACTGAAATTAAGAGAAAGATAAAAGTTCTCAGAAGCAAAATTAAAACTATAAAAAAAAAAAAACATGATAATTTTAGAACTTAAAAATACAATAACTTAAGTTTTAAAAATTCATTGCAGGGGCTCAATAGCAGAATGGATATGAAAGAGGAAAGAGCCAGGGAAATTAAAGATAGAGCAATAGAAAGTATGCAATCCAAAGAACAGAAAGAAAAAGATTGAAAAAATAGAGACTCCAAACTGTAGGACAATATCAAAAGATCTCACATGTTACTACAGTCCCAGGAAAAAGGAAAAAGAAATGGGTGTAGAAAAGTATCATTAAGAATCCTGTTATCCGTAGTCAATATTTGATATACACTCTTCTAGGCCTTTTTCCATTTCCATAAACACACACACACAAACACAAATACACACACACACACTCTACATGGGATAAGAGAGTACTTGCTGCTGATGAAATGTTTTTTCCTTTAATAATACATTGTGAGTGTTTGTATATTTCAATAAACGTACATCTGCATAATAATTTTTAATAGCTGGCTAATAGTTCATTAAATAATGGAGCCATAATTGTGTTATTCAGTAACCTGCCACTGCTTATTTAGTTTTTTCCCTCTTTTTTAACTATTATAAAAACTCTGCACTTATCCTTATTGCTAAATCATTGTCACCTCCTTATTATTTTCTTCATTTATATTCCTAAAAATAAAATTGCTGCTTAAGAGGTATTCATTCAACCAATATTCAGTCAACAAATATTTATTGAGCATTTAGTATAAAGTAGGCACTGCCAATATGTGGAAGTACTTTCTCTGAACCCTTGCCAATTCTAAATATAATCAACAACAGTTAGTCAATCCTGCATGACAAAGTTCAAAAATATGCATATCTTTAGCTTCAATGGCACAAGAAAATTTGGTCTCAAGGGGACACTGTTGGTGCAAGATCAAATCTCCAAAAAATTCTTTAAAAGTCAAGAATCAAACCAGTAAATACTAAAAATACAGGAAACACGTTGATACACTTTTTTGCATATTCTTTTCCTTAAATAGTATGAAGCAGCTTCAAAACTGGCTCATGTCAGAGCTACCCATTTTGTCTCAATCAGCACACTGGTGATCCATATACTTTAAGACAGCCTCGGTGTTACATCAGTGTTACAATTATCTAACTGGCTGTAATTATTTCATCATTTCTGCCAAACAACCAAATTCTACAAATTTTAAGATTGCTTTCTAAAGGTTCTATAAAAGGGCATTGAAAATATCTTGTTGTTATTATTACTACCTAAAAGTTGATTCCCAAGAAGGTAATCCATTCTTCTGTATTTTTTAAGAACTAAACTGTATGAAGATAAAATGATAGTGGGAGAAGAGCGTGAAACATATTATTAATGTGTGATGATACTACCCCTTAGTTGGGACAATAATGCTCAACTATTTTGGTGTCACTCCTTCCTTTGTGACCTTACTTTATCTTGGATATATCACTAGTACAGCACGTATTAAACAATTATCAGATGATATTCTTTGAAGTCTGTCTCTCCTAGTGTACACTGAACCCTATGAGGGCAGGAAATGAATCTTATTCATTTTTATATCCCCACCAGTTAACTCAGAAAATGCTCAGTATATGTATGCTAATTTTTTAAACATATTTTGGTCTCCTCCCTCCCTGTAAATCCAGAAGATATTCCACTTAAAAATAAAATGAATTAAAACAATGTATGGTTGCCAGATAAAATACAGAATACCCAGTTAAATTTGGATTCAGAAGACATTTTTTTAGGAACAAGTATGTCCTAAATACTGCATGTTTATCTGAAATTCAAATTTAACTGGACGTCTCATGTTTTTGTTCACTGAATCTGCCAGTTGAAATAACTGGAGATTTCCTAGAATATCACTCAGACCACAGCAAAAGTTTCTCTCTGATCTAGGAAGTAAGGGTTCCAAAAATCTCCATAATTGGAATGCAGGACTTTTCATCTCACATGGGGCTAGATAAACCACCTTATCAGGAATGCTGTGTTGCTTAGTCTGGACAATGTCACTTCTAAGTCTCTACCTTTTTGCACATTATCACTGTGTCCCTGTGCTTTAGTTTCTGAGTCCTTTTTGCTAGCAAAAACTAGAAAAGTTTTGTATTTGATTGATTCATCTCCACCAGTGAATCTCGTGGCTTTGAACCATCCATCTCTCCACGGCAGGTTCCCTACCTTGCTCTGGAACAAGACCCTGGTGGGTCCTCCCAAGGGAGATCCTTTGGGAAAGAGCTGTGTGAAGATCACAGAAGCTGCATTAGTGCACAGCCAGGCTTCATCTCAGAAGCTATTTTGTAAGCATGGATTTACTCCCCGCAGATAGTTCTTGCTCAGTTACCTTCCCCAAATCCCCAGCTGCTGCCAAGGTGAATGCAGGCCCTGACTCTGGCTGTTGATTCTTATTAATTCAGCCAATCAATGATCTTGTATCATAAAGTATCTGTTTTTAATGTAACCTATTTGATGAGGCTGTATTAATTTAGGAGAAATATGCACTGGTATTCTGGCACGCACTTTTCCTAATTATCTTACAACTCTCATTCAGCAGTGAAAGTAGTCTCTGGTCATCACAGTTAATACAGGCCCATAGCTCTTAGTTAATTGATCTCCACCAGTCACCTGACCTTTTCTTGCTCTCAGCTGCATAAACATGATTGCACTATCTATGCAGTCCCTGGTGAATGCATAATTTGAGCGTGGGTGTGAATGTTTTAGCAAAATCTCCTGCTTCAAAGCAACAAGATAGCACTGTATTCTGGTACGTTTCTTTAAGTGGATGGTAACAAGATTGGAAAGACAAGGCTGTGAAAGGAAAAGTTACACAATAACAGGAGCAAGGTAAGGAGACAGCTTCTGAGGATACACAGATTCTCCATCAAAAGCAGAAAAAGGCATGAAATTCTCCATGTCTTCACTCCTAGTGCTCTTGAGCTCTACAATGCCTCTCCTACATTTTCAACCTTTCTCTTAAAAACTGTGTGGAGTGCCTAGTCAAATTATTAATTTCTCCTCTACATTCCCATTCACTGTATTCATTCATTCATTAAATAAGTACCTACTAGACACCAAACACTATGAAAGGTACTGGAGATAAACCTGCAAATCAAACAGAAATAGTCCCTTCTCTCATGGAGCTTCAGTGCAGTCAATGACACAGGCAAACAAGTTAATTAAAACCAATAATGATAAATTGTTAAAATGCTAGGAATAAAAAAAATTTAATTAAAAAAAATTTTTTTAAACAGGGTGCTCTGATAGAAAATGACCAGGAGGAACCAACTTTTGTAAAAGTATTCAGGGAATGGCTCTCTGAGGAGGTGATATAGGGGCTAAGACCTGAATGACCACAAGGAATCAGCCCTTCTAGGTACTAAGACAGAACAATCCAGCACAGGAACAGCAAATACAAAGGTCCTTGGGGCAGGAATAAGCTTGGTATGTATCCCAGCGAGGCTAGAGTATCTGAAGAAGAGGAGAGAGGCTAAGAATATGACCCTTTATTAAGCCCTTCTGCCTTTGGAATCTGGGCTGTAAATGGCTGTCTGTCTGTCTCCTTCCACTTCTCTCAGTGGATAATAAACAACTTAAGGGCAGAAGTGATACAGTATTCATTTTTCATTACCCACAACTTCGAGTGTGACACCTTGTATAAAACAGATGGCCAAGAAATGTTAGTTGAATTTACTTGTATTTATTTAAATGCACTATGAATTCCAAAGCTATCTGTAAATAGAGAAAGCTACTTAGATGCTGAAAAACTTGCTAATTATAATAGTTAATATTTATTGAACGGTTATTTACCAGACACTGTTCTAAGGTGCCTATACATATTCATTTATTTAAGGCTTACAAAAACACGATGAGTAGATATTATATTTGTTTCCATTGTAAAGATGAGAACCTGAACAGCAGATAGGTCAATAAATTAAAATTGAGAATATAGTAAGTGTCCAAGCCAGGATATGAATCTAGGCTTCACAGTATGTCCTTAATCATGATGTTAATGATCCTAGTAGGCTAAATGTGTCTTGGAAAACTAATTAAGCCATTGAGATACATCAGTATTTAACACTCTGGGATTTAAGTCAGATGTTCCATGACACAGATGGAACATACTTATCCTGAATATGTATTTGAATATATTTGAACTATACCTTTTAATAAATTTCCATCTCTGCTTCCTCGGTTATAAGAAAGGATTATCTAGTCTTTCTTCAAATGCTTTGAGTGTTGCCATAGAAACTGCTTTTCCTTAAGTTTGCAAGGTGGCTCTCTCAGTAAGACACTCAGCTGTAGGAACAGTAGATCACTACAGTTCTATCCACAATGGCAACACCAAGGATTGGCTTGGGGAAATCTTCAATTTTTCCCAATATTGTCTATCTTTTTCTCTCCCTCTTCCCCCAAACCAATTCAAATACAGAATCTAAATAAAATTAGTGTGCTTGCTATGGAAACTTTATTTTATGACAACTCTCTAACTACCTCTTCTTCCAACAACCTGCTTGCTCCCCCTAAAATAATCTTAAATAAAGCTCTGGCATATCCACTGCCCGTTGGTGAGGAGGAAGCACTATCTCTCAGAAGACTCCTATTCCTTGGTTATCACCTTCTCTTAGGACTTTTTCCTAAGACATAGGCCATAGGCCAAGGCAAATGGAAAACATATTAATGGTGTTCAGAAAAGCAGGAATGTAAAGTTTTCTGAAAAGAAATGAGAAGTACTGAAGTTTTGGCAAAGCAACTCACCTGTCCTTAGAAACGTACATCTTACTCATCTTCTTATGAACAGCATCTAGTATAGTTCCTAGTACCAGTTAAGTGCCCAATAAACGTTGCATTAATGTATGATGTCTCTGGTCCTTTGGGAGACAAATATATGAGGTACAGATGATAGGAAAGATACAGGCAATTCATAAGGCTATTTCCCTGATGACTCTAGTCACAGCCATCTCTAAGTCCTTGTGCACAGATTGCCAGACTTGCCCAATCGACATCCAAGATTATCTTTGCAATTACTTTGAAACATTTTTATTTTGTAATCAAGCAAGTTAACCATGCACTGACATATTTTATTTATTTTTATTTAGGTTTATGTACTATCTCTCCAAGTGGCCACATTTTAGAGGCTCCATAATATTCAGTTAGTAGCTGATAAATACAGAGAGACGGAGAGCTTCCTGAGGGACCTTGTTCTTGCAGTAAATGCCATTTTGTCACACAAGCTGGGAAATTTCCACAGAAATCTTTCATTCACTCTTCACTCAAGAAACCTTGGAAAGGAAGGGGAGAGAGGGAAAAAGGGTAGAAGAAAGAGAGAAAGAAATTGGAAGCAGTTTTCATATAGGAAGGAGGAAGTTTAATGGGACTGAAAGAATATGAGTTTGGAGTAAGACAATCTGAGATATAATAACACAAGACCTTGGGCAATAATTGAACTATGTCTCTCTTTCCCTGAAACATGAATATTAATACCTTTCCCAGAAAATATAATAATACAAATTTTAAAGAGGCAGAACTCTTTGACTTGCAAGTGGGAGGAACACATCTAGCAGTAGCTAAAGCCTAGGAAGGAATGCTGGGGGTGCTCATAGAATACAAGGAGCTAAGGAAGGGGAAGGCACAGAGACCTCAGAATCTCCTAAAGCTTGACAAATGTTGTAATCTGAAAACTACAGACTAAACATTGTAAGTTTAGATGGTTTCTATTATGATTTTCCATGCAGGGAGATGAGAAAGAAAAAAAAAAAACAAACAAAAACATAGACCTCATGTAGACAGCACAACTCTCTCAGCTCCATTGTAATCTGAAGTTACAAATGTTCTTATATACATGTTTATGTAGATCTAGGCTAGTTACCTCAGGAAGCCATTATATGTATGCCTCTTTCCAAGACACCTTTTCCTATGTTTAGAATTTTCTTATGATATAGGGTAGCCATGGGTAAGGCAACCTTGAGACACAAGGAAGACTGAGTGGGCCTGAGTGAATCTTCCCTGATTTCTTGCTGATTTGGCCTGGGGCTGCTATAGGGCCTCCTGGATGCTATCCTCAGACCCTGTTATGTGGCCCTCTCCACAATGTGACAGTTTGCTTTTCCAAGGCCAGTAGGAGACTCTCTCTCATTCTTTGAATCTCTCTTTTCAGAAATATCAAGACCACTTCTCCTCCTCTATTTTGGCCTCTGCTCCCATACTAACTGCTTAAGTAAGTTAAAAATGAGTCTTAAATCCAAACTGTGCAAGAAAAGATCTGATTGGTTCAGTTACTTGTCTGTGGCCACATGAGGCAAAACTTTTCCATTCCACTCCTCACCACAGAAGACTATCACATAGAACAGGGGTCCCCAAACCCCAGGCCGTGGATAGGAACCGGGCTGCACAGCAGGAGGTGAGCGACGGGCCAGTGAAGCTTCATCTGCTGCTCCCCATCGCTGGCATTACCACCTGAACCATCCTAAACGCCCCCGACGCCCCCCCGCCCCACAGTCCGTGGGAAAATTGCCTTCCACAAAACTGGTACCTGGGGCCAAAAGGGTCGGGGACTGCTGACATAGAACACAGGCCAGCTTTTGAATTGGTGACTTAGGATCAGGTGTTCATCTCGAGCCCAATTTCTTGTACTCAGGTGGTAGGGTAATGGAGATTTAATGTTAAAGAAACCACCTAGGATATGGATTGTGGCAGGCTTGGATTAATGTCTCCAACCAAACGATAATTTCAGGTATAGCACTCAGTGTCTTTCTTAGTAGAGGGTTTTTTCATTCATTATTTCTTTTTAGCTTGATATTCACAAAATTCTATCATGCGTATGGAGAAGGTATTCTATCCCTCATTTTAAAATAAGAAAACTTAAGTCCAACAAAACAAAGTCATCCACCCAAAGTAAGCCAAAAGATAGTGTGAAAGCCTGGACCATATTCTGTGACTCTGAATTATTCTTTTGCTCTTTTTACTACATTACATAATCATTGTGGTCCTCCATTGCCTTATATTTTTATTATTCTTTAAAACAAAAACAAACAAACCTAAACTCTTTTGTTCTCACCATCTCAAAGACAACAATGACCAGAGGAGATAAAGATATCAATAAAGGGGGAGAGACAGTTGCTGCCTGAAGGCTGGTAGAAGGTAAGACAATCTTATAATCAGATCCTGCTCCAACTAGGATCAGTTGGTAGTGGATGCCTGTAGCTCCATGTCAAGAACTTTAAAAGCACGTCTGGTTTCTCCTGCATGAAGGGAAAGTTTCCTGATAGATTAGTAATGTCTGGGGGGAGGAGAATATTTTGTGTTTGCTTAGTGATGTCTGCTATGTGCTGTGGAAATAACAGGGGACAAAGAAAGAGATTATTTACCATGCCAGGTCCTTATGCCAACATCAGCCATTTGAGATTATGGCACAAAATTTATTATTCTGGTGTTTCTAGTAAAATGAGGGGAAATAATCTTTGAGAGCTGATCTCTGTGGGGACCTAAATTTATTGGGGGCTTCCTATAAATTCAAATGAAGTTAAAAAATGGAACTTTTCTTCTGAAGAGAAATTAAATATAAAATTTAGGGATTGTAATCTTTGACAAACTATGGCTGGCTTTGGTTAAAAGTACAAAATGAACAAGGATAATGATGATGATAATGGTAATAAAGATGATAACAATAGGTCATAATGCCTAAATATAAACATTCTCTACAGAGAAGAAAGCTGATAAAGGAAAACTAACCTGAAAGATTTATACAGACCTTCCAAAATATAAAGCATCTTTCAAACTTGTGAAAAAATAATATTCTGCAGCTGTTTTTCATCTCTAAAAGAGTGCTGAAGAGCTATAGGAAAATTAGAACATCACTCAATTTCCATTTTTAATTGAAAAAAAATTTAACTAAGACATATAACTGTCCTTGCACAAAAATAACACTGCAGATGCAAAATTTTCTAGATTCTAAATTTATTTTATGATTTCTAATTTGAGATGGTATTTGTTGTTATTGTTGTTTTTTCTTACTTTAAGGTTGTTTTCCACTATAGAGCATCATCCTAGAATATCTCTGCTTGGGGGGGAAAGTTAAGAGTCCATTTCAGATGATCAGTTTGAGAGTCATAGAAAACACAGGGATTTAGAAGCCTTCACTGTACCCAGATCAGCGGGAGGTTAGGAACAAGATAAGGTAGGAAAGTCTGGGAAACCAGGCAGCAATGTTCTGAACATTCCATGGCAGAAAGCAAACCTGAAGGCCACATCTCAAGGGCAACCAAATTACCTATGAGAGAACAAAACAAAACAAAAACAAATCAAATAGCACTGATTTTTATTTTCAGATAAAGTGTAATCTCATTGGAAAGCTATTTATCTCAAATAACAAAAATATAGAAAAATAAATTGACAATAAATCAAACTTGTTCATCTGGAAGAACTTCATGAGGACGAATTAAGAAAACTAACAGCCTATGTAGAAGACAATTTATACATAAAAATAAAAATATATAATATATATTTATATATTTGGTTTTTATATAGGATGCTAGTAGGTTATATAGAGAGAATACATACTTCTTAGTGTATATGTATTACTTCTTAGTGTGTGTGTATATATACATATAAACACTAAGAAAAATTCTAAAATGTGTGTTTGTATATATACTTGTAAGTATTCTAAGAAGACCTTCTGTAAAATAGAAGCAAAACTAAGCACAGTATTCATATGTCTTATTAAAAAATGTGGGACGTTTAAAATTGGGCTTGCCATTTCTCTGGCAGAAAAAGATAGTCAATTTAAGATTGAAAAGAAAAGTGGGCACTATGTATATATATCAAATGGAAAGTAAAAGAGAAATGAAGTAACTGAATCCAGGAATTTCCAATGGAGCTCACTGGAAAAAAAAAAAAAAAAGTGAGAGAGAGAGAGAAGTCAGATGAACAACAGACTCTAAGCACACACGTGATAACAAACATGCAATGATGTATAGACTCACAGCCTCTCTCCCGAAGTTAGGTCTGACTCTGCATTGGGGGCGGGAAGGGTGGTCTGCGAGGCAAAATGTATGTCAGACAGGCCCAAGGCACACATTCTTGTGGATGCCTCTGCCTCGGGTGCCTTGCCTAGATCACGAGCCAGAGAGTCCCACCTTGCCTGGATCTCTCTGAACAGAGCCTCTATTCAGATCCCTAATCCACTGGTTCTCATTCACCCAAGCACCCTAGGCTCCATATTTAATCTCTGTAGTTTCAGGGCACAGTATGTTTCTCTTTGCCTCAGCGGATTGTTCTGGTCTCTAGACATTATCCTTAGTTATTTAGAGTTATTATGCCAGCCTGATCCCCCCAGCCACTGGTTACCCTCTAAAACTCACTTCCAGTCCCTTTGGCTCACAATCAATGAAATGCTACATGATACAGTAGAACGAAGTTTCCAAGTCAGACAGACCTTGGTCCATGCCTGTTCCTTCACAAACTGCTGTGTGAGTCTCAGCAAGTTGCTTCACCTCTCTGAGTTTCAGTTCCACACTTGTAGAATTATTGTCTAGATTTACAATAACTTCTAAAACACAATTCACTGGCACATCACATACACTCAAAGTTATAGTAATTATTATTAAATATGTAAGAAAGGCCAGGAAATGCAAAAGGTTTGGCACATTCGAGGACCAGGAGACAGCGTGGCTGCAGAAGTAGCATGCTCAGGGGAAAAAGGATCACTGTTAAACATATAAAGAGCAAATGGGTTCAATTTGAACCACAGAAAGAGTGCAACGAAAAACTATTCCCAAGTCTTTGAATTACTCAGTGAGCCAATGAACAAGGGGGCACTGAATCTCTGAGACAGCATAGTAGCTAACAGGTTTCTTACACAGGATTGAGCTGTAGGTAGTGATTGTCACAGCAATGTTGGGAAAACGCTTGTGTCCCAGAGAACTCCTGCCTTGTAAATATGTCTCAACCTATTTTAGGGACACTTTAAGGTAGCAACTGACAACTAAATGATTGTTACGGTAGCAACTGACAGCTAAATGATTCTTAGCCACCACATGTCAGTCAACCTCATAATATTCCAGCCACAAAATCTTTTCCTCCTCTGTGCTGCCATAGAAACATGTCCCTAAACCTCTTTTTTAAGAGTTCATTGACTGAAATGTATGTTTCCATATAAACTGGAACGGTTTTATCTCCAGTGCCTAGAACAGTGGGATGCAAATGCTCAATAAAAACTGTATTCAGACATTTTCTTCCATGCTTGGAATATCTTTCCCCTCTCACTTGCTTTTTTTGTGAATAACTAATCTCTCAAATAAATAGATGGATTTTCTGTGTATTTCCTCTAAACTTCACTCATCACTATCACCTATCCACCTGCATTATAGTTGTCTCTTTCCTTCTCTCTATTCCATCAGATAGAAACCTCCAGGAAACAGTCACATTCATTTTATTCACTATGCCCCAAGGACCAATAAAAGATGCTTAGTAAATACAGGTTGAATTAATTAATGTCTTGAATTCATGAAAAATGAACTTGCTCAGAGGCCAATTAGCCTCAAGTTCATTTTATAGACAATGAGGTCTGTCCAGTCAGCAAATTTAGAGCAGCAGAAGAATCACAACTCACCAAGCCTGAGTTATAACTGTGGAACTCAGTTATAACTGAGTTCTGACACAGTTATAACTGAGTTATAACACAGTTATAACTGTGGAACTCGTCCCACTGAATTTGGCTAATTTCCTGTGGCAGACATTAAGGAAGAACTATTGGCATTTAGATTTTGTTTGTTTTATTTTGTTTTGTTCTGTAGGGGGAAATGCTTTGGCATTACTATCAGCCATTAAAAAAATAACAACAGAGAAGACATAAAAGCAGAGTATCCTAAGTACCTAGAAAAAGGTGATCAAGCAAGAAAGTGAATAAAACCAATTCATCGCAAAAGAACAGAAAACAACAAATTAATTTTAAGGCTCTCTGGGGGCTAAAAACAACACATGAATAAACGCTAGCTATGCCACAAAATATTCAACAACCATGAGCCTTAATTGTTCTTTTAACAGAAAGAATCAGGCCATTTATCACAGCACTGTTTGCCTCAACATATACCACAAGCAAAATTCTCTGTGAGGGTCCGGGGTTGAGTATGTTTGGGCTGAATGCCTCATCTTGCTCTATGATTAACACGTATGACAGTGAAGAAACTAGTTCCACCGGTTTAATCCAGTGCTTCCCAAATCTATTGAGCTTCAAAAAAATTTGTCCTCCTCCCTTTAACACCAATGAATACTTAAAGAAAGTAATGTTCCCTAAACCACCCTTTGGAAAATACCTGTGTATGAAGCACGATAGAGTGGATGAAAGGGAAAATCTGGGGGTGCAGCTTCAAGATGGTGGGAAAGTAAGATGCAGAGATCACCTTCCTCCCCACAAATACATCAGAAATCCATCTGCATGTGCAACAACTCCTACAGAACACCTACTGAACGCTGGCAGAAGACCTCAGACCTCCCAAAAGGCAAGAAACCCCCCCACTTACTTGGGTGGGGAAAAAGAGAAAAGAAAAAATAAAGACAAAAGAATAGGGACAGGACCTGCACCAGTGGGAAGCAGCTGTGAAGGAGGAAAGGTTTCCACACACTAAGAAGCCCCTTCCCGGGCGGAGACTGCGGGTGGTGGAGCGGGGAGCTTCCAGGCCGTGGAGGAGAGCGCAGCCACAGGGGTGCGGAGGGCAAAGCGGAGAGATTCCCGCACAGAGGATCAGTGCCGACCGGCACTCACCAGCCAGAGAGGCTTGTCTGCTCACCCGCCGGGGTGAGCGGGGCTGGGAACTGAGGCTCCGGCTTCAGTCGGAGCGCAGGGAGAGGACTGGGGTTGGCGGCGTGAACACAGCCTATAGGGGCTAGTGCAGCAGGCTAGCCGGGAGGGAGTCCGGGAAAAAGTCTGGAGCTGCCGAAGAGACAAGAGACTTTCTCTGGCCTCTTTGTTTTCTGGTGCGCGAGGAGAGGGGATTAAAATCCAGTTTAAAGAAGCTCCAGAGACGGGCGCAAGCCGCGGCTATCAGCGCGGACCACAAAGATGGGCATGAGACGCTAACGCTGCTGCTGCCGCCACCGAGAAGCCTGTCTGCGAGCACAGGTCACACCTCCCCTCCCGGGAGCCTGTGCAGCCCGCCAACGCCAGGGTTCCGTGATCCAGGGACAACTTCCCCAGGAGAACGCACGGCGCGGCCTTTGCCGCCACAGGCTCGCCCCGCACTCCGTGCCCCTCCCTCCCCCAGGCCTGAGTGAGCCAGAGCCCCCGAATCAGCGGCTCCTTTAACCCTGTCTTGTCTGAGCAAAGAACAGACGCCCTCAGGCGACCTACATGCAGAGGCGGGGCCAAATCCAAAGCTGAACCCCCGGGAGCTGTGCGAACAAAGAAGAGAAAAGGAAATCTCTCCCAGCAGCCTCAGGAGCAGCGGATTAAATCTCCACAATCAACTTGATGTACCCTGAATCTGTGGAATACCTGACAACGAATCATCCCAATTTGAGGAGGAGGCCTTTGGGAGCAACAATATATATATATTTTTCCCTTTTTCTCTTTTTGTGAGTGTGTATATGTATGCTTCTGTGTGAGATTTTGTCTCTATAGCTTTGCTTTTACCATTTGTCCTGGGGTTCTGTCTGTCCATTTTTGTTTCTGTTTTTTACTTAAAAAGCTTTTATTTTTCTTAATAATATTTTTTAATTTTAATAACTTTATTTTATTTTACTTTATCTTATTTTACTTTATCTTCTTCTTTGTTTCTTTCTTTTTTTTCTCCCTTTTATTCTGAGCTATGTGGATAACGGGCTCTTGGTTCTCCAGCCAGGAATCAGGGCTATGCCTCTGAGGTGGGAGAGCCAAGTTCAGGACACTGGTCCACAAGAAACCTCCCAGCTCCATGTAACATCAAATGGCAAAAACCTCCTAGAGATCTCCATCTCAACGCCAAGACCCAGCTCCACTCAACAGCCAACAAGCTACAGCGCTGGACACCCTATGCCAAACAACTACCAAGACAGGAAAACAACCCCATCCATTAGCACAGAGGCTGCCTAAAATCATAATAAGGCCACAGAACACCAAAACACACCACCAGACGTGGACCTGCCCACCAGAAATACAAGATCCAGCCTCATCCACCAGAACACAGGCACTAGTCCCCTCCACCAGGAAGCCTACACAACCCACTGAACCAACCTTAGCCACTGGGGACAGACACCAAAAACAACAGAAACTATGAACCTCCAGCCTGCAAAAAGGAGACCCCAAACACAGTAAGTTAAGCAAGATGAGAAGACAGAGAAACACACAGCAGATGAAGGAGCAAGGAAAAAACCCACCAGACCTAACAAATGAAGAGGAAATAGGCAGTCTACCTGAAAAAGAATTCAGAATAATGATAGTAAAGATGATCCAAAATCTTGGAAATAGAATGGAGAAAATATAAGAAACGTTTAACAAGGACCTAGAAGAACTAAAGAGCAAACAAACAGAGATGAACAACACAATAAATGAAATTAAAAATTCCCTAGAAGGGATCAATAGCAGAATAACTGAGGCAGAAGAACGGATAAGTTACCTGGAAGATAAAAAAGTGGAAATAAATACTGCAGAGCAGAATAAAGAAAAAAGAATGAAAAGAATTGAGGACAGTCTCAGAGACCTCTGGGACAACATTAAATGCACGAACATTCGAATTATAGGGGTCCCAGAAAAAGAAGAGAAAATGAAAGGGACTGAGAAAATATTTGAAGAGATTATAGTTGAAAACATCCCTAATATTGGAAAGGAAGTAGTTAATCAAGTCCAGGAAGCACAGACAGTCCCATACACGATAAATCCAAGGAGAAACATGCCAAGACACATGTTAATCAAACTATCAAAAATTAAATATTAAACACAGCAAGGGAAAAACAACAGGTAACACATAAGGGAATCCCCAAAAGGTTAACAGCTGATCTTTCAGCAGAAACTCTGCAAGCCACAAGAGACTGGCAGGACATATTTAAAGTGATGAAAGAGAAAAAACTACAAGCAAGATTACTCGACCCAGCAAGGATCTCCTTCAGATTTCACGGAGAAATTAAAAGCTTTACAGACAAGAAAAAACTAAGAGAATTCAGCACCACCAAACCAGCTTTACAACAAATGCTAAAGGAACTACTCTAAGCAGGAAATACAAGAGAAGGAAAAGACCTACAATAATAAACCCAAAACAATTAAGAAACTGGTAATAGAAACATACATATCGATAATTACCTTAAATGTAAATAGATTAAATGCTCGAACCAAAAGACATAGACTGGCTGAACGGATACAAAACCAAGACCCGTATATATGCTGGCTACAGGAGACCCACTTCAGACCTAGGGACACATACAGAATGAAAGTGAGGGGATAGAAAAAGATATTCCATGCAAAGGGAAATCAAAAGAAAGCTGGAGTAGCAATTCTCATATCAGACAAAATAGACTTTAAAACAAAGACTACGGCTTCCCCAGTGGCACAGTGGTTGGGAGTCCACCTGCCAAAGCAGGGGATGTGGGTTTGTGCCCCAGTCCGGGAAGATCCCGTGTGCCGTGGAGCGGCTGGGCCTGTGGGCTGTGGCCGCTGGGCCTGCGCATCCAGAGCCTGTCCTATGTAGCGGGGGAGGCGACAGCGGTGAGAGGCCCGCAAACTGCAAAAAAAAAAAAAAAAAAGACTATTACAAGAGACAAAGGACACTACAAAATGATCCAGGGATCAATCCAAGAAGAAGATATAACAATTGTAAATATTTATGCACCCAATATAGGAGCACCTCAATACATACGGCAAATGCTAACAGCCATAAAAGGGGAAATCCACAGTAACACAATCATAGTAGGGGACTTTAACACCCCACTTTCACCAATAGACAGATCATCCAAAATGAAAATAAATAAGGAAACATAAGCTTAAAATGACACATTAAACAAGATGGACTTAATTGACATTTATAGGACATTCCATCCAAAAAACAACAGAATACACATTCTTCCCAAGTGCTCATGGAACATTCTCCAGGATAGATAATATCTTGGGTCACAAATCAAGCCTTGGTAAATTTAAGAAAACTGAAATCATATCAAGTGTCTTTTCTAAACACAACACTATGAGACTAGATATCAATTATAGGAAAAAAATCTGTAAGAAATACAAACACATGGAGGCTAAACAATACACTACAAAATAACCAAGAGATCACTGAAGAAATCAAACAGGAAATCAAAAAATACCTAGAAACAAATGACAATGAAAACACAACGACCCAAAACCTATGGGATGCAGCAAAAGCAGTTCTAAGCAGGACGTTTATAGTTATACAAGCCTACCTTAAGAAACAAGAAACATCTCAAGTAAACAACCTAATCTTACACCTAAAGCAATTAGAGAAAGAAGAACAAAAAAACCCCAAAGTTAGCAGAAGAAAAGAAATCATAAAGATCAGATCAGAAATAAATGAAAAAGAAATGAAGGAAATGATAGCAAATATCAATAAAACTAAAAGTTGGTTCCTTGAGAAGATAAACAAAATTGATAAACCATTAACCAGACTTATCAAGAAAAAAAGGGAGAAGACTCAAATCAATAGAATTAGAAATGAAAAAGAAGTTACAACTGCCACTGCAGAAATACAGAGGATCATGAGAGACTACTACAAGCTACTCTATGCCAATAAAATGGACAATCTGGACGAAATGGACAAATTCTTAGAAATGCACAACCTTCCGAGACTGAACCAGGAAGAAATAGAAAATATGAACAGACCAATCACAGCACTGAAATTGAAACTGTGATTAAAAATCTTCCAACAAACAAAAGCCCAGGACCAGATGGCATCACAGGTGAATTCTATCAAACATAAGAGAAGAGCTAACACCTATCCTTCTCAAACTCTTCCAAAATATAGCAGAGGGAGGAACACTCCCAAACTCATTCTATGAGGCCACCATGAATCTGATACCAAAACCAGACAAAGATGTCACAAAGAAAGAAAACTACAGGCCAATATCACTGATGCAAAAATCCTCAACAAATCCCTAGCAAACAGAATCCAACAGCACATTAAAAGAATCATACACTGATCAAGGGGGGTTTGTCCCAGGAATGCAGGATTCTTCAATATACGCAAATCAATCAACGTGATACACCATATTAACAAATTGAAGGAGAAAAACCATATGATCATCTCAATAGATGCAGAAAAAGCTTTTAAAAAAATTCAACACCCATTTATGATAAAAACCCTCCAGAAAGTAGGCATAGAGGGAAGTTTCCTCAACATAATAAAGGCCGTATATGACAAACCCACAGCCAAAATCACCCTCAATGGTGAAAAACTGAAACCATTTCCACTAAGATCAGGAACAAGACAAGGTTGCCCATTCTCACCACTATTATTCAACATAGATTTAGAAGTTTTAGCCACAGCAATCAGAGAAGAAAAAGAAATGAAAGGAATCCAAATTGGAAAAGAAGAAGTAAAGCTGTCACTGTTTGCAGATGACATGATACTATACATAAAGAATCCTAAAGATGCTACCAGAAAACTACTAGAGCTAATCAATGAATTTGGTACAGTAGCAGGATACAAAATTACTGCACAGAAATCTCTTGCATTCCTATACACTACTGATGAATAATCTGAAAGAGAAATTAAGGAAACACTCCCATTTACCACTGCAACAAAAAGAATAAAATACCTAGGAATAAACCTACCTAAGGAGACAAAAGACCTGTCTGTATACAGAAAATTATAAGACACTGATGAAAGAAATTAAAGACGACACAAATATATGGAGTGATATACCATGTTCTTGGATTGGAAGAATCAACATTGTGAAAATGACTCTACTACCCAAAACAGTCTACAGATTCAATGCAATCCCTATCAAACTTCCAGTGGCATTTTTCACAGAACTAGAACCAAAAATTTCACAGTTTGTATGAAAACACAAAAGACCCCGAATAGCCAAAGCAATCTTGAGAAAGAAAAACAGAGCTGGATTAATCAGGCTCCCTGACTTCAGACTATACTACAAAGCTACAGTAATCAAGACAGTATGGTACTGGCACAAAAACAGAAATATAGATCAATGGAACAGGATAGAAATCCCAGAGATAAACCCACGCACATATGGTCACCTTATCTTTGATAAAGGAGGCAATAATATACAATGGAGAAAAGACAGCCTCTTCAATAAGTGGTGCTGGGAAAACTGGACAGTTACATCTGAAAGAATGAAACTAGAACACTCCCTAACACCATAGACAAAAATAAACTCAAAATGGATTAAAGACCTAAATGTAAGGCCAGACACCATCAAACTCTTAGAGGAAAACATAGGCAGAACACTCTATGACATAAATCACAGCAAGATCCTTTTTGACCCACCTCCTACAGAAATGGAAATAAAAACAAAATAAACAAATGAGACCTAATGAAACTTCAAATCTTTTGCACAGCAAAGGAAACCATAAACAAGACCAAAAGACAACCCTCAGAATGGGAGAAAATATTTGCAAATGAAGCAACTGACAAAGGATTAATCTCCAAAACATACAAGCATCTCATGCAGCTCAATAATAAAAAAACAAACAACCCAATCCAAAAATGGGCAGAAGACCTAAATAGACATTTCTCCAAAGAACATATACGGATTGCCAACAAACACATGAAAGAATGCTCAACATCATTAATCATTAGAGAAATGCAAATCAAAACTACAATGAGATATCATCTCACACCGGTCAGAATGGCCATCATCAAAATATCTACAAACAATAAATACTGGAGAGGGTGTGGAGAAAAGGGAACCCTCTTGCACTGTTGGTGGGAATGTATATTGATACAGCCACTACGGAGAACAGTATGGAGGTTCCTTAAAAAACTAAAAATAGAACTACCATACGACCCAGCAATCCCACTACTGGGCATAGACCCTGAGAAAACCATAATTCAAAAAGAGTCATGTACCAAAATGTTCATTGCATCTCTATTAACAGAAGCCAGGACATGGAAGCAACCTAAGTGTCCATCAACAGATGAATGGATAAAGAAGGTGTGGCACATATATACTATGGAATATTACTCAGCCATAAAAAGGAATGAAATTCAGTTATTTGTAGTGAGGTGGATGGATCTAGAGACTGTCATACAGAGTGAAGTAAGTCAGAAAGAGAAAAACAAATACCGTATGCTAACACATATATATGGAATCTAAAAAAAAGAAAATGGTCAGAAGAACCTAGGGGCAAGACGGGAATAAAGATGCAGACCTACTAGAGAATGGATGTGAGAATACGGGGAGGGGGAAGGGTAAGCTGGGACAAAGTGAGAGAGTGGCATGTACATATATACACTACCAAACGTAAAATAGATAGCTAGTGGGAAGCAGCCGCATAGCACAGAGAGATCAGCTCGGTGCTTTGTGACCACCTAGAGGGGTGGGATAGGGAGGGTGGGAGGGAGGGAGATGTAAGAGGGAAGAGATATGGGGACATATGTATATGTATAACTGATTCACTTTGTTATAAAGTAGAAACTGACACACCATTGTAAAGCAATTATACTCTAATAAAGATGCTATAAAAAAAAAAAAAGGGAAAATCTGTCCCAAGAGCGGATACATACTCATAGGTCTCTAACCACATGTAAATGTAAAGCTTTTCTAAAGAGCACTCTCTCATTACTGCTTTCAGTTCTGCTACTCGAGATACTTCTGTGTATCCTAAAATCAAGACAAGTTAGACCATAAGGAGGACTGTGGGAGATGACTGTCCTCCCCACAAATGAAATAAAACTAGTTTGTTATGAAGTGAGAAATCCCAGTAGCTTTATAATACAGTTTCCATTGTCAATCACACCTCTTAATGGATGCATAGCCCCCAGCAACCTCCTAGTCCGTTTTTTGGATGCTTAGTAGAAAATATGCTGAGAATTTCTTTTTCTCCCTTACTGTTCTAACTCGGTATGGCATTTTCTATTTCAAACACATGTCTAAGGACATTTCTAGGGATTTAGAGGTAGGAGATACAGAAAGACCCACAGGAAAAGTGACAGTCATCAAGTCCTCAAGACACAAGCTGTGCAGGTAGCAGGCAGCTTCTCATAATTGAGCTGCAACTTTAAAAAACTTCGTGTCGTGGACTGAATGTGTGTTCCCCCAAAAGTCGTTATGTTGAGCCCTAGCCCCCATTGTGGTGGTATTAGGAAGTTGGGCCTTTGGGAGGTGGTGAGGATTAGATGAAATCATGAAAGGAACCCTCACGAATTCACGAATGGGATTAGTGTGCTAAAGGAGTCAAGAGAGAGCTTACTTCCACTCTGCTCTCTGTCACATGAGGATACAAGGAGAAAAGGGCAGTCTGCAACCCAGAGGCAGGTCCTCACCAGAACCCAACCAACCTTCCACCCTCATCTGGGACTTCCAGCCTCCAGAACTGTGAGAAATAATTTTCTGTTGTTCATAAACCATCCAGTCTATGGTATTTTTGTTATAGCAGCCTGAATAGACTTAGTTGAATGATCCAAAAGTGTATTAATGTGAAAAAAATGATTTAAAAAGCATATCATTGTGAAATGAGTTTAGCATTTTCGGAGAAGTTTTAAATTTACAGAGAATCTGTAACAGAGTTCCTTTAAATGGTAAGCTTTCTTGGGAATTTTGTCAAGGTGTGCTCAATATTTATTAAGCATTTTCAGTATGACAAAATATATTAGAGATGCAAAAATGCAAGGGGCTGCCCTATGGAAGTGCATAGAAATGGTAGAAATGAACCTGTATGTTAAATAATTGAAATACTGTGTAATACATCTTCTAATCAGATAAGATCACACAGATTAGCATGATGAGATGAAGTGATTAGCCAGGTTTGGAAGAGTAAGGGAAGGCTATGTAACAGAGAAGATGCTGGAGTGACCTGTTGGAGGATTAATAGAAGTGTGCTAGATGGACATGTTAGAGAGAGGCATTCTGAGGAAGTGAAATCACATAAGATACTTGAAACAGTCTGGTCAGTTCAAGACACTGCGAGTGTTGGAGGTTATGAAGAGGCTGGCAGAGGAGAGGCCGAAGCAAGGAAGTGACATGGGTCTGCCCACTCTCCCCTAGGATGTAATAACAACTTTAACCATTTTTAAGTTATTTCACATCTGTCAACCAAGACTATTTTCTTCCTCATTTAAAAGATAAATTAAATGCCATAAGAAGAATTTAACTTCACAGAGTTTTTATAACAGTAAGCTATGACCAGAACTCAACTCTTTACCCTACAGTCCTTTCTACTGGACAACAGGAGCTTCCGAGTGAAACCAGAATTGATTTCTACCAAAAAAAAAAAGAAAAAATTAACTTTTCTGGCACAAAATGGCAAATGGCTGTTTGCAAGGAAGAACAAAGTCCTTATCAACTCAGAGCAAGAGAGCAACAGGCCCCAAACTGCACACACCTTTCCTTCAAGCCGTGAACCCCTGACCTGGTGTTCCAATCTGAGCTGATGGAGGCCCTCCTGCAATACCACTATTCAGTCTCACAAAAGAGAGACAGTTGTCAGTGGATCCGTTAAGGTTCTTTGGCTGCAAGCAAAATAAATAGAATTTGGTTATCTTAAGGCAGAAAGGAACTTATTTGAGAGACCTGGGACGGCTCACGGAAGTGAAGGAAAGCAAACACGACATACCTCTAAGAGGGCCCAGCTAGAGCACCTTCAGGAATCATAATGTACTACAAGAACTCTGGTCAGTCTCCTCCTGACACCCTCATCAAGATGGAAGAACTGCAACTATTTTTGGTCTTTCTCATTTCCCTTAAGATTCAAAATCCAGGGACAGATGATCTGATGCCACTAGCTTGCACCCCTAGTCTACCCTTTAGCCAAGGGAAGGCAGGACACCCAAATAAATACTGTATGATGAGGGAGAGATAGTTTTCCTAAGCAAAATCAGGATGCTGATACCAACATAAGAGAGAGGAGACACTGAGCCAACAAAATTAATCAAGGCCACCATAATCCTTTATCATTTTTCTGCAAATGCTATCACACACCTGGCAATTTATAAATAGTCATCCCACTTGTCACTGAAATCTATACCGTGTACCCACATAAATAGGATGAGATGGAAGAGGTATTACAAGGGAGGGAGGCATGAGAGTAGAGAAGTTAAGAGCAAGATCCAGGGAGGCAAACTATGGGATCAAGTCTCAGTTCCACCATTTACTAGTGGTGAGAATTCAGCCACGTTTCTTAAATTCTCCATGCCTCAGTTTTCTCAGCTATAAAAATGGGATGATAATATTAGAGCTATTGGCAGAAAATACGAGCTAAAGCATGTGATGCATTTAGTGCTATGCTGGCATCCTATAAGCACTCAGTAAACATTAGTTATTATCATTTCACTGTCTGGCACTGTGACATCTATAGATATTTTTCTCCTCCTTTTAAAAGTTCTTGTTTTGATTCTTGTTTTCTCTAGACCCTCTTACATAACATCACAATGTCACAATGTCATACGAAATTCAGGGTGAGAAGCATCTTTGCTTTTCTTTACCACCTTGTTTCTCTCCTACCTGAAAAGAATAGTCAAGACACCATTTACATTTCAAACTAACATTCTGTCGCAATTATTCAGCATGGGCAGCATTCAAAATATAACTTCAGTGATTTTTTTTTTCTGAGAGGTATACAACTAAGGTTAATAGAGGTGACATTTTCAAAATACATCTGCCCTGAGCCACATAAAAGAGGGCACAGGGCATAGGACACACCCTGATATCAAAAGGCCTAGCAACTAAAATTAATTTTACAAGCTCCCACACATAACAATTTTCATTGACTCTGATGTTTCTATCTAAATTACTTTTTTCCCCTTGTTCAGGGAGGTCTAATAAAAATGAGTAGGAAGAAGAAAAATCCTTTCATTTGCAAACCATTGCACAGACACCACCTGCACCTTTTGAGCATTTAAAAGTAAATGACTTTGTCCTTTTGTTGTTCCTTTTTTCTCTGTTTTTCTCTGCAGAGTTGAGTGACAGCAGTATCAGTACAAAAATAAAATACCTATTTCCCCTCATCAAGTCTCACTGCTTTTTAAATTACCTTCGATAGTCTTCATCTGTAAATACCCTATCTATGAGAACAGATGCCTTGAAATTTGCTAAAGAAAAGGGTAGCTTTCTCTGCTTTTTAATCAAAAAAACATATCTTCAACATAAGTAAAACAGAGGAAGATTTCTGATTTTTGAAAAACTTTCTGGCCCTAAAATGCTTATTTTTTTAACTTGTTCAAACTTTAAGATAGAGGATAAAGTTCAAAATTAGACTAGACAGTTTTTGTTTTTGTTTCAATTACATTCCTGGGATAGACATTTGAAATAAACTTCAAGCTAACAAATTGTTGTTCAAAATGTTCTCAGAAGTATTTCAAAGTCCAAGATTATGTCTTTATTCTCTTAACAATTGTTCAAGAGTTTATCTCCATTAAATCATTCAAATTATTATTCAAAAGCAGCTACCTGCTTTTGACTCTTAACTGGCTCTGGTGACTTAGTATTTTAATGCATAATTTTGCTTTTAAAGTTCTTTAAATTGGCTTAATGCTATTTACGCATTACATAATTCAAAGACTAACAAACCAAGATATCAGAGAAGGAATTTTTCAGTTCTTTCATTTCTTAATTAAGACTGCAGTACTCACATAAGAGAGCTCTAGATAATCTAGACATCTCTAGAAATAGGCTAGTTGCCCCATCTTATAGGAAAAAGGAAACAAAAAGCTGACAAAATTTTAGATAACATAGTATGACATGACGCCTTGCTTGGTGCCAATTTTGCCCCTATTCTCTAACCTTTTTCAATTAAGCTTATAATTTAAGAGATTGAGTAATGGAGAAGTTTAACAGGGTGTCTCTGATTGTAGATCCTCCTGATGTCTCACAAAAAAAAATTCTCATAAATATTCACACATAATAACGATTTTTTGAAAAAGCTTAAAGATGAACAAATATGTTATTTCCAAAATCTGGGAGGATTCCCACAATGCTATGGCTTATGAAATTGGACAAAGAAAAAAAAAATGCTTTAGTTCATCAGACAGAGCAACCCAGATAACAGAGAGGAAGAGATTTATTCCTTTTCCACTCTGGTCTGATGCCTGAGAGACCCAGGATCTGGACAATAAGAAAAGAGGGTGGGCATTCAGCTACTAAAAGGGATGGACAGGACACTGCCTGTTTCTACCCTCTCCTTACTGGACCACTGGGTTTCTGCTATTGGCCAGCATCCACCTGTCCCCTTAAAAATTTCAGAAGAATTCCACCTATTGTGTGTTGTATTCATTTCCTAGGACTCCAATAACATATTAAAACAAACCACATGGCTTAGAACAACAGAAATTTATTCACTTACAGTTCTGGAGTCTGGAAGTCTGAAATCAAGGCCTAGGGAAGTCCATGCTCTTCCTGAAGGCTCTAGGGGAGGATCCTTCCCTACTTCTTCCTAGCTTCTAGTGGTTGCCCACAACACTTGATGTGACTTAGCTTGCAGCTACATCACTCCAATCTCTGCCTCTATTGTCACATGGTGTTTTCCCTGTGTAGCTGTGTCCAAATTTCCCTCGTCTCATAAGGACACCAGTCCTTGGATTAGGGGCCCACCCTAATCCAGTACACCTCGTGTTAACTGGATTACACCAGACCCTATTTCCAAATAAGGTCACCTTCACAAATTCTAAGGGTTAGGACTTGAACATATCTTTTGAGGGGACACAATTCAACCTACAACGTGTGCGTTTTGGTGTGAGGCAGTGCCCTGTGGCCCTGTACTGCAGAAGGAGTCAGACTGTCCCACTTTCCACCCAGGCACATGACCTGATAGATCTCAGCCCACTGGATGCTCCCAGCCCCTATATTAAAGTTTGACCAAGTGGCACAAAGGTGAAAGACATTTAAATTTCATGCCCAAATGCAGCAGTGATGCCCATCTAGTATCCCAATAATTGTACAAGTCTCTAATTTCTTCCAAAATATCAAATCCCTCTGGCTTATGCGACCCAGAATCAGTTTGTCATTTGGGGAGAACAACTCTCAAAAATATAAATAGGAGACATATAAAGAAGAAAGGCAGAGATATATCTCCCATAGAAGGTGTAGTCTCTGCAAGAAAAGAATGTGGTCAAAGAAAAGCTAAGAAAGGAAGATCTTGAAAGAAGTACCTACTGAAGTATGTATATGGAATCAGTTCGAAATGTTCAGGGTCCAGGCAGTAGGGTTTAAGAATCCCTGTATCTTGGAGCTTGGGATGAACACACACACACTACTATATATAAGATAGATAACCAACAAGGACCTACTGTAGAGTACAGGGAACTCTACCCAATATTCTGTGATAACTTTTATGAGAAAAGAATCTAAAAAAGAATGAATATATGTATATATATAACTGAATCACTTTGCTGTACACCTGAAACTAACACAACATTGTAAATCAACTATACTCCAGTAAAATTAAAATATTAAAAACAAAATCCCTGTATTTAAATCTATAAAGCATCGGAAAGAGAGCTACTTTCTTATGGTTGATTTGACACAAGAATTTAACAAGCAGGGAAGAAGCATGAGAAATGTACACAACCCTCTGCTGGTAAACACTGAATCTGGATAAGTGTCTCCTGACTGGGGGATAGAGAGATAGACAGAGAGGGATGTGTCCTCAAAGAATGATGATATATGCAGAACATTCAGAAGAAAAATCGCACTGAAGAATCATAAGAAGACCATGACGCTGAAAGGGATCTACTAGTAGAAACAAAGGAAAAACATTATAAATGCTACAGCACTCCTCAATAGGATGCCAGAATATATAACCTGTGTAAAATAAGAGCAGAAAATCAAATGCAAAGTAGACTGAGAAGAAAAAAGCAGTATAATGCTATGAAAATATAATGGAATGAAATAATAAAATTTAAATTTAAGAGTTTAAAAATCCATGGATTAAAGACTATGTATTAAAGAATAGAATTGACAATATTGTGAAAATTGGGCATGGAGGTATGTTAGGTTTAGTTTGGTTTGGTTTGATTTTCCATCAAGACAAAGGTAAGCACCTATCAGACTAAAATGCAAATCAAGCAAAATACCGAATAGAGTTGGCTCCTACTCCTAAATTCCATATTCATCATGCATCTCTTAACAGAGGTGTCTTCTACAATTAAAGTAAGAATCAAGTGAGGAAAAAAATTCCTTTGTGTCTTGAAACACTACAAACTGTATTATAAACTGACAATTGGTTTGCCGTATTTATCTGATACTTTGAAAGAATAGCATAGGGTTTTAGATCTAAATCTTTGAACAAGTCAATTTGGAAAGATGAGCCTAACTGAACACGTATTTGAATGGAAATGGATAAACTAAACCTCAACATGCTGTGAAAAGATAGTATACAGTAAAGCCTCATAGAAACATCTTCTTATACCCTTTCCTCCTCGTCTCAACTTGTTCCATAAAATAGAAGCTTTCGTCAAAACTTCAGCTTTCTCTAGGAAGAGCTGGATAAAAAAAGCTTCCACACTTCTCTTCACCCGTTATTGGATTCTCTCCATAGGAAGAAAAGCTATAAATGGTTGGGAGTTTGGTGACAGTCTGACATGCATACATTTACTTTCTTATACTGAAGTTCTCAACTAGGGGTGATTTTGGCTGCCAGGGAAGATTTGGCAACATTTTGGCTGCCAAGGGAGATTTGGCAACATCTGGAGACATTTTTCATTTCCACGACTTTGGATGGGGGTTGGAGGGCAGATATCACTTGCATCTGGTGGGTCAAGGCCAGGGACGCTGCTAAGCACCCTACAACACACAGGACAGCCTCCCACAACAAAGAATCATCCAGCTTAAAATGGCCATGCTGCAGGGTTGCTGCACCACATGGAGACTGCTGCTTCTTCATGGTCCTGTCTCATGTTCTTCCTTCTTCTTGCCTATTTCTACTTCCCATCTCATGAAATGAGAAAATCAAGGAGGATCTACTTAAATTTTCCACCTTCACCTGGTTGGTAAGCTGTATCTGCGTGAGAACCAGGAGGCCCTGTTTGTTCATGAGGTACCAATATGGCTTTGTAAGTGGCAGTTTGAATCTCACAGAAGATGAGCAGGCAGATTGGCCACTATATTTGCTGTGATAGGATCACTCTAACAGAATATTTGATCAGCCAGTATCTCTTCTTCTAATCATGGGGAAGACTCAGAGAGAGAGATGGGTTTGGAGGGTGGGATCAAGATTTCTATCAAGTGTAAGATACTTATTGGATATCTAAATGCAAATGTCAAGGAAGCAATTGGACATATGAGTTTGGGACTCTGGGAGAGATGGAATTGGAGATGTAAATTTGGAAATTATCAGTGATAGTTATTTGAAACCATGTAACTGGGTGGATTCTTTAGGAAATCAGGATAGATTAAAAACAGAGGACTGAGAACTTAACATTCCAGTATATCAGTATTGGGAGGTCAGAAAAAGGGAGAAGAATCAGCAAGAAAACTGAGAACCAGAGGCTGCACAATTTAAGGAAGCTGTCTTCTGAGAGAATGAGACAGATATTCAGAGAAAGGAAAGGACTGAAGGAACCCTTGAGAGATGGAGAAAAAGATCTCAGTTCTTGTCTAGATGGACATTAATTATTTTCCCTGTCCAACGTCCAGCCCTAAATCTTAGTTTAGGTTCCCCAGAAGCAGAGGCTGTACTCTCAGGAAAAAGGGAGTGAGGGAAGAATGATGGGAAGCGGGGAAAGCTAATCAAGGTTGTGCTCTCCGCTAGAACTTTGAAACATGACGTGCATTATGAACTTATTCCCTCCTTGAGAAAAGAGGCAGCCCTTTGTGCCCTTGAATCAAACAGTCACGAGATGCAAGCTGCTGAAGAAAGGGGTGATTTACTTTCCGGATGAGCTGTTTCCTTTGGTGAAGGCAATTAACTGGAGAAGAGGGAAGCTCTGAGCTGTTAGCAGCCAACAGTCATAGCAGCTCAGGGATGGATGCCCCAACTTGGTAAATGGATCTGGGAGGAGCACCAACAGCACCTCCTGCATTTCTCCTGTTAATAAACCTCATTGTTCCCTCAGGGAAGCACTCTTCCTTTACTCTCAGCTTGTGCTAGTGGGGTTGACTCTACTCTTCCCACCCCAACTCCAGTGATCAATAGACATGAGCAAGGCTTCCAACTAACAGGGTCGTAATTATGGGTTTAGCCACCAGCTCATGACCCAGTTTGAAATGGTGAGGGCCAGACCCAGAATTTTTGTAAGAACTCTTAGGAGAGGGAATATCTCTTCACTAGGGTTGCTAAGATCTGAGGATGTAAGCCAAAGTTGCAACTTTATCACCAGAAGGAAGGAGCCTACCTAAGAATGAAGCCAAATGAGAGGAAAGCTCTGTTTAGGGACAGAGACAAACTCCTGACCTTGTCTGTGCACCTGGATACAAAAATACTGATTCACTCATGCTTTTTAGGTTTGTGACACAATCCCTCTTTTGCTTTGGCTAGCCTGAGTTGAGTGTCTATCTCTTCTACTCACCTGGAGGTCTAGCTATACTGCCTTAAACTGACTTCTCTGTGATTCCCCTCTCTTATTTACAGTAAGTCCTCAAGCAAATTTGAATAGCTCTCTTTCCTTTGCAACCAAACATGCACTGACACATATAATATACACAGATTAACTGTTCAAAGATTATAATACAATTAAGTGAACAACCTCAAAATAGCACCAAACATACTTTGATCTTTCCTAGATGACTTAAAAGGCCCTTCAGAATAATCCAGTGCCTTTGGGTTATGTTTTATAAGGTACCTTGAGGATTCTTTTAAACTCTGAACTCTCAACTTTAACCTGACAACTTCATTTAAGTGCTTTCCAGTCATTTCATTGTTTTTTGAATCTTCTTACGTTGTTTCTTACATTACAAATATCATTATATTTTCCATTTGGAACAAATATTAAAGGGAGAAAAACAGATTTTTACTGGCATTTTTCCAAAATAAAACAAAAAAAACTATCCCTTGATCCACTGCTGTGTGAAAAGCCAGTATTAGGACTAGAGATTGTGTTCTACTTTGGTTGTGTATGTTCTTTTGTCTGATTTAACTTATATCAAATGCTATAAGAAATCAGTTATTTTTACTATAACTGTTATAAAATGCTAGTTAGAAGTCACTTATTTCCTCTACTTAACCCATTGTTCACAAAACATTTATCAAAATTTTGCTAATATACACTGATCCAGCACAAATCTAGGGAGAAAATATATCACAACTGACCTTGTTGAAAATCTAACAGTTTCATTTAAGCCCTTATTCATATCTGTGCATGTGTCCTTCTACATTATGGTTTCAACACACTGAAGTTGTTCTTTGACCCCAAAATGGCCTTGTTCATTCATTCATGTTTATTTCAACCCCGTGCAGTTATAGCAAAGGCTGAATACTGAGTCCCCTGCCCAAGCCTCCTCTCTCATAAACATTCATAGCCGTCTGACTAGGCATTAAGCTATTGATGGAACTACACAAGTTTAACTTTTTAAAGAGAGATTAATGAGAGCAAATAGGTCATAAAGAATCTTAAATATTTAGTGCAAAAATAATAATTAATAATAATAATATCATGCATCCAAATAAATGCTACAAATGCAATTAGAAAGACTATGCATGATGAGATAAAAAGGCTACTGGGGGGGCTTCCCTGGTGGCGCAGTGGTTGAGAGTCCGCCTGCCGATGCAGGGGACGCGGGTTCGTGCCCCGGTCCGGGAGGATCCCACGTGCCGCGGAGCGGCTGGGCCCGTGAGCCATGGCTGCTGGGCCTGTGTGTATGGAGCCTGTGCTCCACAACGGGCGAGGCCACAGTGGTGAGAGGCCCGCGTACTGCAAAAAAAAAAAAAAAAACAACAACAACAGACAGAAAAAAAAAAGGCTACTGGGAAAAATGTGATGATGGATAGATTTTTGTGCCTGTTTGTTTTTTATTAATATGACATCACTCAGTTACAAGAGTCCTTTTCTCTCTGCATATTGTAGCCAGAGGAGAACCTTCAGAAGGGATGAGTTTTCTTTGATTCCACCTCCCCACAATCCTCTGAGCTCCTCTGGGAGCAATGTCAATTATACCATCGTCAATGCAAATGGCATTTTAAAGAGTTAGTACAGCGGGCAGAGAATGTTAATGCTGCTCAGAAGCGCCAATGTGCACTGCAGACTTTCCCCTAAAGTCTGCAGCCCATCATATGCCTTTATTCATTCAGATCTAATCCTATCAACTGAGAGGACAGGCCACTGGCTTGCTCTCTGCCTTTGTCACTCAAACTTACCCATTAAAAACAATCCATTTTCTAAAGTCGGACAGTGTGGAAATCAGGTTTGGCAGCCAAAAGATAAACTCCTATATACAGAAAATGATAATGAGAAGCCTGCTGGCTTTCTTGCTTGATGGGTTATTCTTATTAAGATAAAATGTGTTCCAGAAGTGACTCAGAAACATGGAAATAAGCTAGTCCATAAAAAGTTATGGGAGCTTAGGCTTTCAAATTAAGGAAACAAATATGATGAACATGAACTCAAACTCAGTAGAAAAGTGTCATCACTAGAAAGTCCTTCTTCTATTGTGTCTTCTAATGTTGCAGTATTATAAAGAAAAATCTCATTCCATTATCATGAGAATTTAGATGCCTTGATAATTGAATCATCTCTACTAAGCTCTTATGTAATGAACGCTTCATTTGTGGTAACAAATAAAGCCTATAAATAAATAATTACCTTACTTTGATGGAGCATCTACCATGTACAAGGCACTGTGCTAGGCATGGTAAAAGGCATAAGAAAGTGTAAGATGAAAGACACAGGTCTTACCCAAAGAAATAATGTTGTATTAGAGAAAACAATAACAAGAATGCAAGAAAAGATATAAAACTGTGGAATGTCATACAAAGCAAATGTGTGTATATAGCAATCCTATAGAAACTCAAAAAGCAATAAAGACATGGGAATAGCCCATACTGGGTCTGATTAAGATCAAGTGATGGGCCTTAAGTCTTAGAATATTTATTTTATTCTCTAGGTAGTGAAGATCTAAAGAATCTTTGAGCAGCGAGGTGACATGGTGAAGCATCAAAGGAAGATAATACTGTTAGTAGTAATATGTATTGGACTAGAAAGAGAGTTTACCCACTGATGGTATATGAAATGATTTTAGGTGGTACCTGAACATGGAATTAAGTAATATTGAATTACACAGTGAAAAATATATTCTATTTTAATCTTCATTTTCAGAAGACTTGAAGGAGTTTTGGGTTTGGTACTAATATGACTTTAACAGCTCTATAACACTTTGTTAATATCCTTTTTAACAAAGAGAGAAAGCAACCACATCCACTTCAAATTCAATAAAATTGTTTCTATTAAACCTGCATTTACTTTTATATTTACCATCTATTTATGGCAAATGGCACTCTTTTCCTATTTATATAAATAAATAGAAATAATACTATAAAGCTTCCATTGCAAATAAAATAAAAATTAGTTAATTTAAGGGGAAATTAAGTATATAATAGTACATGTGTTATGCATATATAGCAAAAATCAAGAAATGGAATGCAACTGAGTTAAGTTTGGAAAACACAGAGCTAGGCTAGGAGCCACTAAACATTTTCTTAAAGAAATACTTGTACATGTGCAAAAAGAGTTTGTTCCAATATGTTCACTACAGCCTTGTTATAATAATACAGAAAAACTGAAAAAAAAACTAAATATTCCTAAATAGAGAAGAAGTTAAATAAAATATGGCACCACTATTTTAGATTACTTTGCAGCTGTTCAAAGAACAGGAAAGAACTATAATACATGTATTTATGTGGAAAGATCACCAAGTCTAAAAAAAAGCAAACAAAACAACATAAAATCATGTGTTTGATACAATCCCAATTATCTTTTGAAATATGTAAGTAAGTGCATGTAAATGCACAGAAGAAGAACTGGAAAAATAATCATGATAGTTAATATTGTTTAGCTCAGGGGAAGTGAACGTGGAATCCAAAGGTGGGGGTGGGGGGAAGATAGCCACATCTTCGTTAATTTATTGCTGGATTGTTTGAATTTAAATTCATGTATTTTTGAATTACTGTTGTAATTTTTTAAATACTTAAGAAAACAAGGGAGACCTTCAGGTAAATTTCCATTTATTTAACTCGCTCCCAAAACTACACTAAAAGATCAGAAAAAAACTTTTTCAAGGGCACAAACCACAAGGACAAAGAAAAAAGGAACAACTGCAGCACAGTTTTGAAAGCTGGATGAGAGGGAAAGAATCTAAAGAAAGCTCAGTCCTAAACCACCAGTGGAAGAAGCCAGGAAGAAACCCAATATGCTTTGCAGAATCTACAAAAGCTCTAGAATTGGCAACATTAGGTCCTCTGGGAATGGATGTGGAAGTGAAATTAAAAACAAGAGGACGGTTGGAAAGATGGTTAAAGAAGTACTTGGAGAATTCTGAAATTCAGTTACACCCCTGTCCCTTCCCTGTTCCATACAGTCAGTCTGTGCATTATCTCTGCCCCAACAGGATAAAAGGGGCTTATCCTCTACAGGAAATAAGATAGGTTTACTCTCTAGATGGAGAACAAAAGGCATAGATAATTAAGGGTGAAGATAATAGATGGAAAATATTATAGATGGAAAAAGAGGGATTCTCCATCAGGAGTTGCCTCAATGAAAGGGCCCACTGAGATCAAACTATAACGGAGCCCACAGTCCAGAAGCCCCACACATGCGCTCAGGAGCTTCCTGTCAGCTGTGTATTGCCCCAGTCTTGAAGGATCACCAACATCAGAAAAAAAGACTCAAACATGTAAGGTAGGGTTTGAAAGAAATAAAAGCAACTTGGAGGACGCAGTCTTTGCAAGGAGAATAAAACTTTAAACAAACTATCCTTGCTTTACTCAAAAGATAAGGCAAGTTATAATATATATGAAATAAGAACATGGTACTATTAAAAGAAGAAAGAGGAGGAAAAGAAGTGGGAGGGGAGAAGGAGAGGGAGAAAGAAAAGAAAGAACAAAAAAAGAGCTACTGGGAAAAATAAATATATACACACTTATATGTACATAGTACATATACATACGTGTGTGTTTATATACAGGGGTGTGTGTGTGTATGTAACTCAATGGAATAGATAAAAGAAGACGGTGAGGAAATCTCCCAGAAATTGAACAAGACTTCAGAGAATACTTGTACCTGTATTTATTATATTTATGCGCTTTTTTTCCAGAGTGGTTTGCTCGTAGATTAACACAGTATACTTCATTGGCCCATTTGCGTATCTTGATCTTTCAATTTCCCAGTTTCCTCTAACACTTACCATTCCATTATCACCTCAAGGGCTAATTTTTCTATAGAAAGTTCCAATTTGTATTTCCCATTTTGACTTCCAATCCAATTTCCCAATCTAAAAAAAAAAATGTTAGAATGTAAATCTCTCCTTTCTCTGCTTTTGGCCCCTGGAGAGGATGAAGTCAACTCTTGTAAAAGGAAGGGAAGAAAGAATTTAGTTTTTATTTGTTTATGTCAATTTCTCCCACTTGAATGTAAATTACATCTCATAATCATGGACTCTGTTTTGTTTTCCCACTGCTGGAATAGTGCCCAATGAAATATAAGAGGATGGAAAATACTTCTCCAATGAATGACTGAACAAAAGAACAAACATATGCCAGGTGGATGTGTCTTTTACAAGCACCATTGCAACTTGGGGAAAGAATGGATATAGTAACAAAGAAGCAGTGAGAAATAACTCTGACAACCACAGACTTTATCTCTTATGACACTTGTTTTGAAAAATCTCAAGTAAGTTATCTCTGCAATTAACCCTATTTCCCCAGCATAACTCTAATCAGACCATACTTGGAGATACAATAGTCAATCTCTGTAATGACTCTCTTTATATACATATTTGTGACCAAGGGATTCCCATCTGTTATAGGATACCCTTAGGAAAATTCCCTATATGGGCTTATGAGCCCTCACTCTGGCCTCATGACAAGCATTTTTTTCTTCTTCTTGTTAGAAGCAGATGGTTCAACAGGCTGTGAGTTATTCTTTTTCACTTAATGCTTTCTTAATTTTAGCAAAGTAATGCATCCACGTGGCTTTCAAGTCACAATCAGATGGTGGGGTAGAAAGTGGGCCATTTGGTTGAGGAATACCCAACTGTCAGCATTTGTGGGTTCCTCCTGTTGGGGGTATAAGCCTGGCTGTCAGTATTCTGAAAGCATTTCAGAAGAATAGGGATAGGGGAGCTCACCATTCAAGCTACAGACATTCAACATCTCACTGTGATCCCCAGCTGTACAAACCTCTCCAGTGTGAACATCCCATTTTCTACCAGGATAGACAAGGAGCAGCTTCTAGGCTAAGAGGGCTAAGAGAGATCATCTAGGGGTCTAAATGCTCATGACACAGAAGTTTAAATGAATCCCCATTTTTCACTTCTTGCCATGTTCCCTTTTTAAAACTACCTGGTATCTCTAATACCTACACCTTTCTAGATGCCAGGACATAATTTTCCTCTTCTCTCATTGGCTTCATCCACTGCAGGCTTTAGTTTCAGCTTTCTCAGGTTGGCTAATTCAGTGTCTACTATTCCAACTAAATTCCCTTCCCAAAATGTCCTGTGTTGTCCTCTTCTGTTTCACTCTTTTAAATAAGCACATATTTTTATTCATTTTGGGGGACTTAGGAGGGTGTGAAAATAAATGCATATGTTCAATCCTCTGTATTTAACCGGAAGCCCTTAGTCAATGTCCACAAGTCAATGCCTATGTGCAGTTCTAAGAGAAAAGTTGTACATCTGCATTGAAAAAAGAGAATGTATAATGTCTTTAAGTCTACTGCTCAAGGACTCTTTCTTTAGAAACTATGTATTTGCTTTTTTCAAGATTTTATAAAACAATAGTGGGGGGGTGGAGTCAAGATGGCGTACTAGGAGGACGCAGAATTCATGTCTCCTCACAACTAGGGCACCTACCAGGCACCGGTGGGGGACAGAGACACCTAAGGGGGTGGGAGGAACCCCCAGCAGCCAGGTAGGGCATGGAGCGTGGGGGGAGGAGAAGTGGAGGCAGGATAGGACTGGCACCCCTCAGGGGCGGCTGGGGGAGGGGAAGGGATCCCACGCTGGAAGGGGGAAATTGGGGAAACACTGGGAGGGCAGAGGATCAAAAGAGAGTGTGGCCAGGTTTCCCCTGCCCACTTGGACCCCCAGGAACCTGCTGAGATCCCAGGCCTGATCCTCTGCCCATGGAGGCCCCCTCCAGCCGTGCAGGTCCTGAGGGAGTGGGAGGGAGGGAAGGGGGAGCAAAAGTAAAGGCCGGACCTCTGGGATTGGCACCCCTGAGGGGTGGCTGGGGTAGGGAAGGAGTTCCTCCATCCAGTGGGACCCACCCATGATTACAAGTCAAGCGGCGACGGGGGAGACCCTGGGGGAGATGGTCAGGGAGGGGCATGAAGGAACGGAAGGGAACGGGGTCAGTGCTTTCCCTGTTCCACTTAGGCACCGGGAAGCCTGCTGGGCTCCTGGGCCTAATCCTCTGCCCTCGGAGCCTCCCTCCTGCCATACAAAGCCCAATCCCCGCCCCTACACCCCCACCCAGGGCCCCACTTCTACACTCGGAGACCCCCTCCAACGCACTGGGCCTAAACCCCACCCACACACCCTCACCCAGGGCCCTACCTCTAAACTCCAGAACTCCACACTCCAGAGGCCCTCCTTCCGATGTGCTGCCTCTCCTCTTCCATGCAGGTCCTACGCAGAGGCCCCGCCCCACGCTTTAACATCACCCCGCCTAGGGCCCACCTGCAGGGCCTTTTCGGTCCTAAGCCTAGGCCCTGCCACACACTGAAAACTCACCCCCCCACACACCTAGGTCCCATCCACCATAAACCCCTTCCCTGCCTAAGGTCCACCTCTCCATCCCCCCCAACCGCCCCACCTAAACCCTACTCCCATAGCCAAGGCTTTTTTTTTTTTCTTTTCATTTTTCCTCTTTTAGATGGGGGTTCTGTTTTACCTTGTTGATTCATTGTTGTTGATTCTTTTATATTTTTACTAATAAATCTTTTATTTTTCTAATTTTATTTTATTCTTTATACTTTGTTAGTGCTCTCTCCTTTTGACTTGTCTGCCCTCCCTTCTTTTTTTTTTCTTTTTTCTGTTGTGGTTTTATTTTACCTTATTGTAGTTGTTTCAATTATAGTTTTATTTTTCCTAATATGTTTTTTATCTTTCTATTTTTTTTTTTATTCTTTGATATTGTACTGCTCCTTTTTTTCTTTCTTTCTTCCTTTTCTTTTGTTTTTTTCTTTACCACACCACAAAGCTTGCAGGATCTTGGTTCCTAGGCCAGAGGTCAGGTCCAGCTCCTGTGGTGGGAGCTCTGAGTCCAAATTGCTGGATTAATAGAGAACCTCAGACCCCAGGGAATATCAATTGGAGTGAGGCCTCCTGGAGGTCCTCCTCTCAGCACCAAGACACAGCTCAATCCAAATGCCTGAAAACTCCAGTGTTCGACATCTCAGGCCAAACAACCAGTAAGACAGGAACACATCACCACACATCAAAAACCAAAAAAAAATTAAATGACAAAAATATTTATTACATACAAAGGAGCAACGTACAAACCTACAAGACCAAATAAATGAAGACGAAATAGGCAACCTACCATGTCAGAGTAATGATAGTAAAGATGATCCAAAATCTCAGAAACAGAATGGAAAAAATACAAGAAACATTTAACAAAGATCTAGAAAAACTAAAGAGCAAACAGTAATAAACAGCACAATTACTGAAATTAAAAACACTCTAGAAGGAGTCAATAACAGAATAACTGAGGCAAAAACAAGGATAAGTAACCTGGAAGATAAAATAGTAGAAATAACTACTGCAGAGCAGAATAAAGAAAAAAGAATGAAAAGAATTGAGGACAGTCTCAGAGACCTCTGGGACAACAATAAACACACCAACATTTGAATTATAGGGGTCTCAGAAGAAGAAGAGAAAAAGAAAGGGACTTTAGAGAAAGAGAGAAAAGAGAAAGAGAAAATATTTGAAGAGATGACAGTTGAAAACTTCCCTAACATGGGAAAGGAAATAGTCAAACAGGTCCTGGAAGCACAGAGAGTACCATACAGGATAAAACCAAAGTGAAACATGCTGAGACACATATTAATCAAACTATCAAAAACTAAATTCAAAGAAAAAATATTAAAAGCAGAACGGGAAAAGCAACAAATAATATACAAGGGAATCCCCATGAGGTGAACAGCTGATTTTTCAGCAGAAACTCTACAAGCCAGAATGGAGTGGCAGGACATATTTAAAGTGATGAAAAGGAAAAACCTATAACCAAGATTACTCTACCCAGCAAGGATCTCATTCAGATTCAACAGAAAAATTAAAACCTTTACAGACAAGCAAAAGCTAAGAGAATTAAGCACCACCAAACTAGCTTTATAACAAATGCTAAAGGAACTTCTCTAGAGAGGAAACACAAGAGAAGGAAAAGACCTACAATAACAAACCCAAAACAATTAAGAAAATGGTAATAGGAACATACATGTCAATCATTACCTTAAATATAAATAGATTAAATTCTCCAACCAAAAGACACAGACTAGCTGAATGGATACAAAAACAAGACCCATACATATGCTGTCTACAAGAGACCCACTTCAGACCCAGGGACACATACAGACTGAAAGTGAGGAGATGGAAAAAGATATTCCATGCAAATGGAAATCAAAAGAAAGCTGGAGTAGCAATTCTCATATCAGACAAAATAGACTTTAAAATAAAGACTATTACAAGAGACAAAGAAGGACACTGCATAATGATCAAGGGATCAAACCAAGAAGAGGATATAACATTTACATTTATGCACCCAACATCAAGCACCTCAATACATAAGGCAAATGCTAGCAGCCATAAATGGGAAATTGACAGTAACACAATCATAGTAGGGGACTTTAACACCCCACTTTCACCAATGGACAGATCATCCAAAATGAAAATAAATAAGGAAACACAAGCTTTAAATTACACATTAAACAAGATGGACTTATTGATATTTATAGGACATTCCATCCAAAAACAACAGAATACACTTTCTTCTCAAGTGCTCATGGAACATTGTCCAGGATAGACCATATCTTGGGTCACATATCAAGCCTTGGTAAATTTAAGAAAATTGAAATCATATCAAGTATCTTTTCCAATCACAATGCTATGAGACTAGATATCAATTACATGAAAAAAACTGTAAAAAATACAAACACATGGAGGTTAAACAATACACTACTAAATAACCAAGAGATCACTGAACAAATCAAAGAGGAAATCAAAAAATACCTAGAAACACATGACAATGAAAACATAACGACCCAAAACCGTGGGATGCAGCAAAAACAGTTCTAAGAGGGAACTTTATAGCTATACAATCTTACCTCAAGAAACAAGAAACATTGCAAATAAACAACCTAACCTTACACCTAAAGAAATCAGAGAAAGAAGAGTCAAAAAAACCCCAAAGTTAGCAGAAGGAAAGAAATCATAAAGATCAGATAAGAAATAAATGAAAAAAAAGGAAAGAAACAATAGCAAAGATCAATAAAACTGAAAGCTGGTTCTTTGAGAAGATAAACAAAATTGATAAACCATTAGCCAGACTCATCAAGAGAAAAAGGGAAAAGACTCAAATCAACAGAACTAGAAATGAAAAAGGAGAAGTAACAACTGACACTGCAGAAATACAAAGGACCATGAGAGCTAACTACAAGCAACCATATGCCAAAAAAAGGAAAACTTGGAAGAAATGGACAAATTCTTAGAAAAGCACAACCTTCAGAGACTAAACCAGGAAGAAATAGAAAATATAACCAGACCAATCACAGGCACTGAAATTGAAACTGTGATAAAACATCTTCCAACAGGGAGACTTCCAAGATGGCGGGGAGTAAGATGTGGAGATCACCTTCCTCCCCACAAATATATCAGAAATACATCTAGATGTGGAACAACTCCTACAGAGCACCTGCTGAAAGCTGGCAGAAGACCTCAGACTTCCCAAAAGGCAAGAAACTTCCCACGTACGTGGGTAGGACAAAAGAAAAAAGAAAAAACAGAGACAAGAGAATAAGGACAGGACCTACACCACGGGGAGGGAGCCATGAAGGAGGAAAAGTTTCCACACACTAGGAAGCCCCTTCACTGACAGAGACGGGGGCTGGTGGGGAGGGGGGAAGCTTCGGTGCCACGGAGGAGAGCATAGCAACAGGGGTGCAGAGGGCAAAGTGGAGAGATTCTCACACAGAGGATTGGTGCCGACCAGCACTCACCACCCTAAGAGGTTTGTCTGCTCACCTGCCGGGACGGGTGGGGGCTGGGAGCTGAGGCCCGGCCTTCGGAGGTCTGATCCCAGGGAGAGGACTGGGGTTGGCTACGTGAACACAGCCTGAAGGGGCCTAGTGTGCTACAGCTAGCCAGGAGGGAGTCCTGGAAAAAGTCTGGAACTGCCTAAGAGGCAAGAGACCATTATTTCAGAGTGTGCAATGAGACGGGATTCAGAGCACCACCTAAACGAGCACCAGAGAAGGGCACGAGCCGCAGCTGTCGGCACGGACACCAGAGATGGGCATGAAACGCTAAGGCTGCTTCTGCAGCCACCAAGAATGCTGTATGCAATGACAAGTCACTATCCACACCTCCCCTCCCAAGAGCCTGCACAGCCCGCCACAGCCAGGGTCCTGTGAACCAGGGACAACTCCCCCGAGAGAATGCACGGCACGCCTCAGGCTGGTGCAACGTCACGCTGGCCTCTGTTGTCACAGGCTCGCCCTGCATTCCGTACCCCTCCTTTGCCATGGCCTGAGTGAGCCAGAGCCCCCGAATCAGCGGCTCCTTTAACCTCGTCCTGTCTGGGCGGGAACAGAAGCCCTCAGGCGACCTACACGCAGAGCAGGGCCAATTCAAAGCTGAACCCCGGAGCTGTGTGAACAAAGAAGATAAAGGGAAATCTCTCCCAGCAGCCTCAGGAGCAGCGGATTAAATCTCCACAGTCAACTTGATGTACCCTGCATCTGTGGAACAGCTGCATAGACAATGGGTCATCCCAAAATTGAGGTGGTGGAATTTGGGGGCAACTGTGGGCTTGCGGTTTCCTGTACGCTATTACCTGTATGCTATGCTATGCTATGCTGACTGGTTTCTGCTTTCATGTTTATCTTAGTTTAGTATTTAGAGTTTATTATCATTGGTATATTTGTTTATTGGTTGCTCTCTCCCTTTTTTTATATGTAAAGATATATATTTTTTTTCCTTTTTCTCTTTTTGTGAGTGTGTGTGTGTGTGCTTCTTTGTGTGATTTAGTCTCTATAGCTTTGCTTTTACCATTTGTCTTAGGGTTCTGTCTGTCTGTTTTTTGCGGGGGGGGTTTGTATAGTTTTTAGTACTTGTTGTCATTGGTGGATTTGTTATTTCATTTGGTTGCTCTCTTCTTTTTTCTTTTTTTGTTATTTTTAATTTTTTTAACTTTTAATAATTTTTTCATTTATTTCTTTTAATAACTTTATTTCTTGTTATTTTCTTCCTTCCCTTCCCTCCCCTCCCCTCCCCTCCCCTCCCCTTTCCTTTCCTTTCCTTCTAAGTCATGTGGCTGACAGAATCCTCATGCTCCGGCTGGGTGTCAGTCCTGTGCCTCTGAGGTGGGAGAGCCAAGTTCAGGACATTGGTCCACCAGAGACCTCCTGGCTCCAAGTAATATCAAATGGCAAAAGTTCTCCCAGAGACCTCCATCTCAACGCTAAGACCGAGCTCAACTCAACAACCAGCAAGCTATAGTGCTGGATACCCTATGCCAAACAACTAGCAAGACAGGAACACAACCCTACCCATTAGCAGAGAGGCTGTCTAAAATCAAAAAAATGTCACAGAAACACCAAAACACACCACCAGAGGCAGTCTTGCCACCCAGAAAGAAAAGATCCAGCCTATCCACCAGAACAGAAGAACCACTCCCCTCGACGAGGAAGCCTACACACCCAATGAACCAACCTTAGCCATTGGGCGCAAACGCCAAAAACAACGGGAACTACAAACCTGCAGCCTGCAAAAAAGAGATCCCAAACACAGTAAGTTAAGCAAGATGAGAAGACAGAGAAACACAGAGCAGATGAAGGAGCGAGGTTAAAAACCTACCAGACCAAACAAATGAGGGGAAATAGGCAGTCTACCTAAAACAGAATTCACAGTAATGATAGTAAAGATGATCCAAAATCTTGGAAATAGAATGAAGAAAATACAAAAACGTTTAAAAAAGATCTAAAAGAACTAAAGAGCAAACAAACAATGATGAACAACAAAATGAATGAAATTAAAAATTCTCTGGAAGGAATCAATAGCAGAATAAGTGAGGCAGAGGAACGGATAAGTGACCTGGAAGATAAAATAGTGGAAATAACTGCTGCAGAGCAGAATAAAGAAAAATAATGAAAAGAATTGAGGACAGTCTCAGAGACCTCTGGGACAACATTCAACACACCAACATTCGAATTATGGGGGTCCCAGAAGAAAAAGACAAAAAGAAAGAGACTGAGAAAATATTTGAAGAGATTACAGATGAAAACTTCCCTAACATGGGAAAGGAAATAGTTAAACAACTCCAGGAAGCACACAGAGTCCCATACAGGATAACTCCAAGGAGAAACACACCAACACACATATTAATCAAACTATCAAAATTTAATAAAAACAAAAAATATTAAAAGCAGCAGGGAAAAACAACAAATAACAAACAAGGGAATTCCCATAAGGTTAACAGCTGATCTTTCAGCAGAAACTCTGCAAGCCAGAAGGGACTGGCAGGACATATTTAAAGTCATGACAGGGAAAAAACAACCACCAAGATTACTCTACCCAGCAAGGATCTCATTCAGATTCTACAGAGAAATTAAAACCTTTACTGACAGACAAAAGCTAAGAGAATTCAGCACCAAGAAACCAGCTTTTCAACAAATGCTAAAGGAACTTTTCTAGGCACGAAACACAACAGAAGGAAAAGACCTACAATAACAAACCCCAAATAATTAAGAAAATGGTAATAGGAACATACATATTGATAATTACCTTAAATGTAAATGAATTAAATGCTCCAACCAAAAGATAGACTAGCTGAATGGAAACAAAAACAAGACCCATACGTATGCTGTCTACAAGAAACCCACTTCAGACCTAGGGACACATACAGACTGAAAGTGAGGTGATGCAAAAAGATATTCCGTGCAAATGGAAATCAAAAGAAAGCTGGAGTAGCAATTCTCATATCAGACAAAATAGACTTTAAGATAAAGACTATTACAAGAGACAAAGAAACACGCTACATAATGATCAAGAGATCGATCCAAGAAGAAGATATAACAATTTCGAATATTTATGCACCCAACGTCAAGCACCTCAATACATAAGGCATATGCTAATAGCCATAAAAGGGGAAATCCACAGTAACACATTATAGTAGGGGACTTTAACACCCCACTTTCACCAATGAACAGATCATCCAAAATAAAAATAAATAAGGAAACACAAGCTTTAAATTACACATTAAACAAGATGGACTTAATTGATATTTATAGGACATTCCACCCCAAAAACAACAGAATACACTTTCTTCTCAAGTGCTCATGGAACATTGTCCAGGATAGACCATATCTTGGCTCACATATCAAGCCTTTGTAAATTTAAGAAAATTGAAATCTTATCAAGTATCTTTTACGACCACAATGCTATGAGACTAGATATCAATTACAGGAAAATATCTGTAAAAAATACAAACACAAGGAGGGTAAACAATACACTACTTAATAACCAAGAGATCACTGAACAAATCAAAGAGGAAATCAAAAAATATCTAGAAAAAATGATAATGAAAACATAACTACCCAAAACCTATGTGATCCAGCAAAAGCACTTCTAAGAGGGAAGTTTATAGCAATGCAATCCTACCTGAAGAAACAAGAAACATCTCAAATAAACAAACCTAACCTTACACCTAAAGCAATTAGAGAAATAAGAATAAAAAAACCCCAAAGTTAGCAGAAGGAAAGAAATCATAAAGATCAGAGCAGAAATAAATGAAATAGAAACAAAGAAACAATAGCAAAGATAAGTAAAACTAAAAGCTGGTTCTTTGAGAAGATAAAAAAAAATAATAAACCATTAGCCCCACTCATCAGGAAAAAAAGGGAGAACTCTCAACTCAATAGAATTAGAAATGCAAAAGGAGAAGTAACAACTGACACTGCAGAAATACAAAGGGTCATGAGAGATTATTACAAGCAAATATATGCCAATGAAATGGACAACCTGGAAGAAATGGACATATTCTTAGAAAAGCACAACCTTCCAAGACTGAACCAGGAAGAAATAGAAAACATAACACACCAATCACAAGCACTGAAATTGAGACTGTGATTAAAAATCTTCCAACATACAAAAGCCCAGGACTAGAGGGTGTCAGAAGGGCATTCTATCAAACTTTTAAAGAAGAGCTAACACCTATACCCCTCAAACTCTTCCAAAATATACCAGAGGAAGAACATTCCCAAACTCATTCTACGAGGCCACCATCACCCGAATACCAAAACCAGACACAGGTGCCACAAAGAAAGAAAACTACAGGCCAATATCACTGATGAACATAGATGCAAAAATTCTCAACAAAATACTAGCAAACAGAATCCCACAGCACATTAAAAGGATCATACACCATAATCAAGTGGGATTTATCCCAGGGATGCAACGATTCGTCAACATACGCAAATTAATCAATGTGATACACCATATTAACAAATTGAGGAAGAAAAACCATATGATCATCTCAATAGATGCAGAAAATGCTTTTGAAAAAATTCAATAACCATTTATGATAAAAACTCTGCAGAAGGTGGACACAGAGGGAACAAACCTCAACATAATAAAGGTCATATATGACAAACCCGCAGAAAACATCATTCTCAATGACAAGGATGTCCACTCTCACGACTATTATTCAACATAGTTTTGGAAGTCCTAGCCACGGCAATTAGAGAAGAAAAAGAAATAAAAAGAATACAAATTGGAAAAGAACAAGTAAAACTGTCACTGTCTGCAGATGACATGATACTATACATAGAGAATCCTAAAGATGCCACCAGAAAACTACTAGAGCTAATCAATGCATTTAGTAAAGTTGCAGGATACAAAATTAATGCACAGAAATCTCTGGCATTCCTATACACTAATGATGAAAAATCTGAAAGAGAAATTAAGGAAACACTCCCATTTACCATTGCAACAAAAATAATAAAATACCCAGGGATAAACCTACCTAGGGAGACAAAAGACCTGTATGCAGAAAACTATATAACACTGATGAAAGAAATTAAAAGTGATACCAACAGATGGAGAGATATACCATATTATTGGACTGGAAGAATCAATATTGTAAAAATGACTATACTACCAAAGCAATCTACAGATTCAATGCAATCCCTATCAAATTACCAATGGCATTTTTTACGGAACTAGAACAAAAAATCTTAAAATTTGTATGGAGACACAAAAGACCCCAAATAGCCAAAGCAGTTTTGAGGGGAAAAAAACGGAGCTGGAGGAATCGGGCTCCCTGATTTCAGACTATACTACAAAACTACAGTAATCAAGACAATATGGTACTGGCACAGAAACAGAGACATAGATCAATGGAACAAGATAGAAAGCTCCGAGGTAGACCCACGCACCTATGGTCAACTAATCTATGACAAAGGAGGCAAGGATATACAACGGAGAAAAGACATTGTCTTCAATAAGTGGTGCTGGGATAACTGGACAGCTACATGTAAAAGAATGAAATTAGAACACTTCCTAACACCTTACACAAAAATAAACTCAAAATCGATTAGAGACCTAAATGTAAGACCAGACACTGTTAAACTCTTAGAGGAAAACATAGGAAGAACACTCTTTGACATTATTCACAGCAAGAATCTTTTTGAATCCACCTCCTAGAATAATGGAAATAAAAACAAAAATAATCAGTTGGGACCTAATGAAACTTAAAAGCTTTTGCACAGCAAAGGAAACCATAAACAAGATGAAAAGACAACCCTGCAAATGGGAGAAAATGTTTGCAAACGAATCAACTGACAAAGGAGTAATCTCCAAAATACATAAACAGCTCATGCAGCTCAATATTAAAGAAACAAAAAACCCAATTCAAAAATGGGCAGAAGACCTAAATAGACATTTCTCCAAAGAAGACATACAGATGGCCAAGAAGCACATGAAAAGCTGCTCAACATCCCTAATTATTAGAGAAATGCAAATCAAAACTACAATGAGTTACCACCGCACACCAGTTAGAATGGGCATCATCAGAAAATCTACAAAAGACAAATGCTGAAGAGGGTGTAGAGAAAAAGGAACCCTCTTGCACTGTTGGTGGGAATGTAAATTACAGCCATTATGGAGAACAGTATGGAGGTTCCTTAACAAAATTAAAAATAGAACTACCATACTACCCAGCATTCCTACTACTGGGCATATACACTGAGAAAACCATAATTCAAAAAGAGTCATGTACCACAATGTTCACTGCAGCTCTATTTGCAGTAGACAGGACATGGTGTAACCTAAGTGTCCACTGACAGATGAATGGCTAAAGAAGATGTGGCACATGTATACAATAGAATATTACTCAGCCATAAAAAGAAACAAAATTGAGTTATTTGTAGTGAGGTGGATGAACCTGGAGACTGTCATACAGAGTGAAGTAAGTCAGAAAGAGAAAAACAAATACCATATGCTAACACATATATATAGAATTTTTAAAAAATGATTCTGAAGAACCTTGGGGCAGGACAGGAATAAAGACGCAGACATAGAGAATGGACTTGAGGACACGGGGAGTGGGACGGATAAGCTGGGACGAAGTGAGAGAGTGGCATGGACATATATACACTACGAAATGTAAGATAGATATCTAGTGGGAAGCAGCTGCATAGCACAGGGAGATCAGCTCGGTGCTTTGTGTCCACCTAGAGGGGTGGGATAGGGAGGGTGGGAGGGAGACGCAAGAGGGAGGAGATATGGGGATATACGTTTATGTATAGTTGATTCATTTTGTTATACAGCAGAAACTAACACACCATTGTAAAGCAAGTATACTCCAATAAAGACATTTAAAAAGAAATAGGTACGATTGCATGTAAAGGATGTTTTAAAAAAATCTATCATGACAATTTGTGCATGTGTGTGTGTACAGATATGGAATTAAACACATAAAAATATAAAAATAAAAGACACATGCACCCCAATGTTCACTGCAGCACTGCTTACAATAGCCAGGTCTTGGAAGCAACATAAATGCTCATCAACAGACAAATGGATAAAGATGTGGTACCTATATACAATGGAATATTACTCAGCCATAAAAAGGAATGAAATTGGGTCATTTGTACAGACGTGGATGGACCTAGAGACTGTCATACAGAGTGAAGTAAGTCAGAAAGAGAAAAACAAATGTCCTATATTAATGCATATACGTGGAATCTCGAAAAATGGTGCAGATGAACCGGATAGCAAGGCAGAAATAGAGACACAGATGTAGAGAACCAACTTATGGACACCAAGTGGGTAAAGCAGGGGGGGCGGGTGTTGGTGGGATGAATTGGGAGATTGAGATTGACATATATACACTAATATGTATAAAATAGATAACCAGTAAGAACCTGCTGTATAAAAAATAAATAAATTAAATTAAATTTTAAAAAATCTACAAACAATAAATGCTCAAGAGGGTGTGGAGAAAAGGGAACCTTCTCGCACTGTTGGTGGGAATGTAAATTGGTACAGCCACTATGGAAATCAGTATGGAGGTTCCTTAAAAAAACTCAAAATAGAACTACCATATGACACAGCAATCCCACTACTGGGCATATACCATGAGAAAACCATAATTCAAAAAGTCATGTACCACAATGTTCATTGCAGCACTATTTACAATAACCAGGACATGGAAGCAACCTAAGTGTCCATCGACAGTTGAATGGATAAAGAAGATGTGGCACATAAATACAATGGAGTATTACTCAGCCATTAAAAGAAACAAAATTGAGTTATCTGTAGTGAAGTGGATGGACCTAGAGTCTGTCATACAGAGTAAAGTAAGTAGCATTGACATATATACACTACCAAATGTAAAATAGATAGCTAGTGGGAAGCAGCTGCATGGCACAGGGAGATCAGCTCCGTGCTTTGCCATCACCTAGAGGGATGGGACAAGGAGGGTGGGAGGGAGATGCAAGAGGGAGGGGATATGGGGTTATACATATGCATATAGCTGATTTACTTTGTCAAACAGCAGAAACTAACACAACACTGTAAAGCAATTATACTCCAATAAAGATGTTAAAAACAAACAAACAATAGTGATCCAAATAAGGAAAAAGAATGTCATGAGTGGTTGTCACCAAGGTCCATACTTCTGCTATAAGGAAATAATAAAGGAGAAATTTGCGGGCTTCCCTGGTAGCACAGTGCTTAAGAATCCGCCTGCCAGTGTCGTGGACACAGGTTCAAGCCTTGGTCTGGGAAGATCTCACATGCCACGGAGCAACTAAGCCCAAGCGCCACAACTACTGAGCCTGTGCTCTAGAGCCTGCGAGTCACAACTACTGAAGCCCGCCAGCCTAGAGCCGTGCTCTGCAACAAGAGAAGCCACCACAATGAGAAGCCCTCGCACCACAGTGAAGAGTAGCCCCCACTCACCACAACTAGAGAAAGCCCGTGCGCAGCAATGAAGGCCCAATGCAGCTAAAAATAAATAATTAAATTTATTTTTTTAAAAAAAGGAGAAATTCACTCCTCCATCTCCGTCTCTCTTTCCAAGAAGATGCCTTTGTCAAAATTTCACGAAATTGGTAGCATTGCTAGAAATCCATCTCCATTTATTTGTCAATGTCCATTCTCTTGAAGCTACATCAGTTGTTCAGAAAGTTGAAGAATCCCAACTTCAAAGAGGAATTAAATAGAGAATGAAATCCTCTGACCAGTGCCTGTCTCTTAGTATCCTGCAATTTGCGTTTCCTTTGGGATCAAAAAGGATCCAAGTAAGACCTTCTCCAGTGAAGCAGCAGTCTTCGCCCAAAATAAGGGGCAGGTTGGAGGGGCTTCCTGAATATTACTCCTGGTGCATTGTTCTTGATTCTATCAGATGTCTTGGAGTCAGTTCATTGCTATGGTATACTATTGATAATACTGACCATCAAGTTTTGGTCCCTTCCGTCCACTTTATTTAGCAACCTTGTTCCTGGGTCTTCATCCTGATCCCTAATATCCCAGTTTTCCCATTTGTACCTTGATTTCCTGACTCACAGACCTTAAGCTGCTTCTGAACACTGATAAATCTGAGGCCTCCCACTGCCCCTACTACCAACACCATCAGCTCTATAGTACTAGGCTTATTCCCTCTCTTTTTTCTGATTCACACTTAAGAAGTGTGAACTGGCTGACAGCCATGTCTGTGACAACATCACCCCTACTCAAAAAAAGTCTGAAGTCTCCCTAGATAAAACCCACTGTGTGGAGTTCAGCCTATAAACAAAGCCATGCACAAAATATCTTAACCTAAAAATTACCCAGATGGGTGAAACCACTTCTTAACCAGCTATCTTTCCCATCATATTTACCTAAATATGACTCGGAAGTATTCCCTTTAGGCCGGTTCAATACTATACACTCTTAAAGGGCTAAATCACATGTTACCTTTTCTAACAGTCTCACCTAACATTTTGGGTTTACTTTCATGTCTCCTTTTCCACTCCTCTCAGTTTTACATTTAACTCTATACTGCCTTATATTGTTATTAAATGCTCCTGATTAAGTAAAGGACAAAAAGATGAGTCTGATGAGAGAGAAAATGATAGAGAGAGGAGAGAATGGTGAGTCAAGCTAAGAATTATACATACTCCGAAGCAACAAAACAGAGCAATTGCGACAAAAGTAATTATTAATATATATTGCTACAGTGCTATAAGCTTGTTATAAAAGGGAAAAGCTTATATCATGCAGTCATGACTCTATGATGATTCTTCCAGCTTATTTACCAACACCTCCACCCACACACCTATAGTCTTCTTGCTCCTAGGGACCTAGACTTCCTTCTAGCATTAAAGTTATACCACTTGGGTTTTCTAAAACAAGAGATCTATCCTGGATTCCAAAATTAAGAGAAAAATACCCTTAGGTACTGTTTACCATGTATGTCAAAAAGAATGGAAAATATGGACCAAAAAACACAAAAAAAAAACCCAGCCTCCTCCCAAAAAAACAGTCTCTTTCTCCCTGCTCAGGAAAAGGTATTTCTATAATCTGTATATACTTTAAAACTACTCTTTTCAAACATAACATTGTCTCTGATAAGGATAATAAATTTCCTTGGGTCACTAAGAACAAGCTTACTATCTTTTCTGGGTAAACTCAGTACCTGTAAAAAACCACAGGGGAAGATTTTTGATGTTAAAATATTAATAATTAAAGGCATAATCAAAGAAAAATTTCCCTTGTTGGAAAAATAAATCTGGCCTCAGTATGCAGTATGAACGCATTCACCATGTTCCAGGAGAAATCAATAGACAGACACTGAGATCCAAGCACATCACAACAAATATTTTGGTTTACAAGAATAAAGAAAACATCCTAAAAGTATTCAGTCAAGAAGCAGAAACAGGTTGCCTACAATAAATAAAAGCTAGGTTGGCCTAAGATTTAACATTAAATTGTATTCTGAAGAGAAAATTCAGTGACCCAATAATTTGGTATCCAGATCACTCATCTTAAATGTATAAAGACATGCTCAGGTGCACAAAATCTCCAAAAAACACACAAACAAAAAATCCTATTTGAGGAGACACTTGAGTCAACTGAAAGATAATATCAAAATTAGGAACTAAATTGAGAAAGACATGAAATAAAATTGATCCCCATACTTAAATTGCACCAAACTTTGGGAATCCACTTTAATTATGTGTAATTAATTGCATTCAAGGATAAAACGTAACCATAGCGTGCCTTGCTCACATGTTTCTCTTCTGTGTGTCTCCTTTCTTCATTCCAAAAATACATATTCCTTGAGCCCTCTAAGAAATGCAGCAAAACAGCCTGCGGATTTGGAATCATCTTCTCTAAAAGTTTACAGCAATTTATGGCAATCTACAGCAAAGGGAACAACAGTAAGCACTTAAATAATTTGCCCAACCTACTGGATTTGTTATCCTCCAAAAGGGAAGAGAAAACACAATTCTAGTACTAAGGCTTTTTTTTAATACAAATAAATAGGAAAGTTAGGAATATAATGGGAAATCACCGATCATTGTCCAAAGCAGAAATTACAGGGTCTAAGGAAAAAAGTGCCATATCTATCCTGCAAAACCTCTAATATGATGTTTACATATCCATTTAAGCATGGAAAAGATCTATTACCAAAATTATTCAGCTTCGATACTGGCCACAAGCCCTCAATTTGGGATCTTCTGTTGTTATTCAATATGAAGCTACCCAACATAATTGGAAAGCATTGTAGTACAGAAAATACTTCTCATTTGTGGGGGGAAAGTGAATTTATTTGCAATAGCACTGTTCCTTTCACTGATTTTAAGGGGAAAATTTGCCATTTAGATTATCCAGACAGATGTGTGCATATCATTTCCCAACCTATTTATTAAAGTTTTGTAGCAGGGGAAAACTTATATTTAAGAAGCAAATTATTTGTATATGGGTGTTTTCTTTGGTTCTTTTTGCAGATGCCACAACTGCATACGTAACTATTGAGCAGAGTTCTTTACTTTAAAAAAAAAATTACTCTCTATCTATAATGCTCTCTCTTGCCTCTCTAAGAAAGCTGCTAGCTGTCTAATGATGTTCACAGCGAGAAGAGGGGTATGGACAGGAGACTGAGTATCATCTGAAATCTCTGAACAGAAGAAAGGAATCCAAGGACCTCCTTCCACTGCTCACAGGGACCCAGAATCATATGGGAAGGGCCACCAAGGAGAGGCTGGGTCTGTTCCAAGGGATGAACTAATTTAGTAATGAAGAGTATTCAGAGAAAATCATGCTCAAAAGCCATGACTGAGAACCCTAAAGACATTTTCATCACAAACTTAATGGAAAAATCACATAATATGGTAGAGAGAGTTTAAGCTTTAGAATCAGAAAGACCTAAATTCAAATCCTAACAATCCACCCCCTGGTGTATAATTTGAACAAGTTATTGAAAATCTCCAACCCTCTGTTTGCTCCTTGGCAAAATGAGGATAACAATACCTGTCTCATGGAGCGCTTATGAAGGACTGAGTTAATATATGTAAATTGTATGTTTACTCAATAAATATTAAGAATGATGCCTCCAGATCAACTTAGAGAAAAGAAGAAATCAGGGGACTTTGTACCTGAAGTAAAAAATAATAATATCAACCAGTAAAATTTATTGTAAACGTATTATGTATCCTTCAAAGTTTGCAGTGCTGTGGAGTATTTTAAAATTATGGTTTTGCCATATTAATCAAATAATAAACTCCTGAGGATCATGGACAAAACTATGAGCACTAGAAAAAGTAAAAAGGGAGACATATATGTAGAAAGAGGGCCAAGAGGAAGGCAATGAGAGCTGAGCCTTACAGAATGAGCAAATGAGAGACAGAGAAGGGAGGAGAGAGCAATCCACAGAGGAAATTCAGAGTGAGCGTGTGTGTGTGTGTGTGTGTGTGTGTGTGTGTGTGTGTGTGTGTGTGTGTGTGTGTGTGTGTGTGTGTAGAGAGAGAGAAGAAGGAGGAGGAGGAGAATGAGGAGGGGGAGGGGGGAAGGGGAGGAGAGAAGAGAGAACCATGCGTTGGACACCCAGTGAGGGTCAGTACTGCATTCACTGCATTACGTAGTAATCACATTTAATCATTGGAACACGTCTGCAAGTATTATCTCCATTTCTTTTTTTATTATTATTTAATTTTATTTATTTTTTATACAGCAGGTCCTTATTAGTCATCCATTTTATACACATCAGTGTATACATGTCAATCCCGATCTCTCTGCATGTGTCCTTTTGAATTATGGTTTTCTCTGGGTATATGCCCAGTAGTAGGAATGCTGGGTCATATGGTAACTCTATTTTTAGATTTTTTAAGGAACCTCATACTGTTCTCCATAGTGACTGTATCAATTTACATACCCACCAAAAGTGCAAGAGGGTTCCCTTTTCTCCACACCCTCTCCAGCATTTGTTGTTTGCACATTTTCTGATGATGCCCATTCTAACTGGTGTAAGGTGATACCTCGTTGTAGTTTTGATTTGCATTTCTCTAATAATTAGGGATGTTGAGCAGCTTTTCATGTGCTTCTTGGCCATCTGTACATCTTCTTTAGAGAAATGTCTATTTAGGTCTTCTGCCCATTTTTGGATTGGGTTGTTTGTTTCTTTAATATTGAGCTGCATGAGCTGTTTATATACTTTGGAGATTAATCCTTTGTCAGTTGATTCGTTTGCAAACATTTTCTCCCATTTGCAGGGTTGTCTTTTCATCTTGTTTATGGTTTCCTTTGCTGTGCAAAAGCTTTTAAGTTTCATTACGTCCCATTTATTTTTGTTTTTATTTCCATTACTCTAGGAGGTGGATCAAAAAAGATCTTGCTGTGAATTATGTCAAAGAGTGTTCTTCCTATGTTTTCCTCTAAGAGTTTAATAGTGTCTGGTCTTACATTTAGGTCTCTAATCGATTTTGAGTTTATTTTTGTGTAAGGTGTTAGGAAGTGTTCTAATTTCATTCTTTTACATGTAGCTGTCCAGTTATCCCAGCACCACTTATTGAAGACACTGTCTTTTCTCCGTTGTATATCCTTGCCTCCTTTGTCATAGATTAGTTGACCATAGGTGCGTGGGTTTATCTCGGAGCTTTCTATCTTGTTCCATTGATCTATGTCTCTGTTTCTGTGCCAGTACCATATTGTCTTGATTACTGTAGCTTTGTAGTATAGTCTGAAATCAGGGAGCCTGATTCCCCCAGCTCCATTTTTTTCCCCTCAAAACTGCTTTGGCTATTTGGGGTCTTTTGTGTCTCCATACAAATTTTAAGATTTTTTGTTCTAGTTCCGTAAAAAATGCCATTGGTAATTTGATAGGGATTGCATTGAATCTGTAGATTGCTTTGGTAGTATAGTCATTTTTACAATATTGATTCTTCCAGTCCAATAATATGGTATATCTCTCCATCTGTTGGTATCACTTTTAATTTCTTTCATCAGTGTTATATAGTTTTCTGCATATAGGTCTTTTGTCTCCCTAGGTAGGTTTATCCCTGGGTATTTTATTATTTTTGTTGCAATGGTAAATGGGAGTGTTTCCTTAATTTCTCTTTCAGATTTTTCATCATTAGTGTATAGGAATGCAAGAGATTTATGTGCATTATTTTTGTATCCTGCAACTTTATTAAATTCATTGATTAGCTCTAGTAGTTTTCTGGTGGCATCTTTAGGATTCTCTATGTATAGCATCATGTCATCTGCAAACAGTGACAGTTTTACTTCTTTTCCGACTTGGATTCCTTTTATTCCTTTTTCTTCTCTGATTGCCATGGATGAACTTCCAAAACTGTGTTGAATAATAGTGGTGAGAATGGACACCCTTGTCTTGTTCCTGATCTTAGAGGAAATGCTTTCAGTTTTTCACCATTGAGAATGATGTTTGCTGTGGGTTTGTCATATATGGCCTTTATTATATTGAGGTAGGTGCTCTCTATGGCCACTTTCTGGAGAGGTTTTATCATAAATATGTGTTGAATTTTGTCAAAAGCATTTTCTGCATCTATTGAGAGGATCATATGGTTTTTCTTCTTCAATTTGTTACTATGGTGTATCACATTGATTGATTTGCATATATTGAAGAATCCTTGCATCCCTGGAATAAATCCCACTTGATCATGGAGTATGGTCCTTGGAGTATGGAGTGTGTTGTTGGATTCTGTTTCCTAGTATTTTGTTGAGGATTTTTGTGTCTATATTCATCAGTGATATTGGTCTCTAATTTTCTTTTTTTGGAGTACTTTTGTCTGGTTTTGGAATCAGGGTGATGGTGGCCTCATAGAATGAGTTTGGGGGTGTTCCTTCCTCTGCAATTTTCTGGAAGAGTTTGAGAAGGATGGGTGTTAGCTCTTCTCTAAATGTTTGATAGAATTCACCTGTGAAGCCATCTGATTCTGGACTTTTGTTTGTTGGCAGATTTTTTATCACAGTTTCAATTTCATTACTTGTGATTGGTCTGTTCATATTTTCTGTTTCTTCCTGGTTCAGTCTTGGAAGGTTATACCTTTCTAAGAATTTGTCCATTTCTTCCAGGTTGTCCATTTTATTGGCATAGAGTTGCCTGTAGTAGTCTCTTAGGATGATTTGGTTTTCTGTGGTGTCTGTTGTAACTTCTTTTTCATTTCTAATTTTATTGATTTGAGTCCTCTTCCTCTTTTTCTTGATGAGTTTGGCTAATGGTTTATCAATTTTTTTTTTTATCTTCTCAAAGAACCAGCTTTTAGTTTTACTGATCTTTGCTATTGTTTTCTTTGTTTCTATTTCATTTATTTCTGATCTGATCTTTATGATTTCTTTCCTTCTGCTAACTTTAGGTTTTGTTTGTTCTTCTTTCTCTAGTTCCTTTAGGTGTAAGGTTAGATTTTTTGAGATTTTTCTTGTTTCTTGAGGTAGACTTGTAGAGCTATAAACTTCCCTCTTAGAACTGCTTTTGCTGCATCCCATAGGTTTTAGATTGTCCTGTTTTCATTGTCATTTGGTTCTAGGTATTTTTTGATTTCCTCTTTAATTTCTTCAGTGATCACTTCATTATTTAGTAATGTATTGTTTAGCCTCCATGTGTTTGTGTTTTTTTCCCTGTAATTGATTTCTAATCTCATAGTGTTGTGGTCAGAAAAGATGCTTGATATGATTTCAGTTTTCTTAAATTTACTGAGGCTTGATTTGTGACCCAGGATGTGACCTATCCTAGAGAATGTTCCATGTGCACTTGAGAAGAAACTATAGTCTGCTGTTTTTGGATGGAATGTCCTATAAATATCAATTAAATCTATCTGGTCTACTGTGTCATCTAAAGCTTGTGTTCCCTTATTAGTTTTCTGTTTGGACGATCTGTCCTTTGGGGTAAGTGAGGTGTTAAAGTCCCCCACTATTACTGTGTTACTGTCGATTTCCTCTTTTATAGCTGTTAGCAGTTGCCATATGTATTGAGGTGCTCCTATGTTGGGTGCATAAATAATTTTAATTGTTTATCTTCTTGTTGGACTGATCCCTTGATCATTATGTAGTGTCCTTCCTTGTCTCTTGTAACATTCTTTATTTTTAAGTCTATTTTATCTGATATGAGTATTGCTACTCCAGCTTTCTTTTGATTTCCACTTGCATGGAATATCTTTTTCCATCCCCTCACTTTCAGTCTGTATGTGTCCCTAGGTCAGAAGTGGGTCTTTTGTAGACAGCATATATATGGGTCTTGTTTTTGTATCCATTCAGCAAGCCTGTGTCTTTTGGTTGGAACATTTAATTCACTCATGTTTAAGGTAATTATCGATATGTATGTTCCTATTACCATTTTCTTAGTCGTTTTGGATTTGTTTTTGTAGGTCCTTTTCTTCTCTTGTGTTTTCCACTTAGAGAAGTTCCTTTAGCATTTGTTGTAGAGCTGGTTTGGTGGTGCTGAATTGTCTTAGCTTTTGCTTGTCTGTAAAGCTTTTGATTTCTCCATCGAATCTGAATGAGATCCTTGCCAGGTAGAGTAATTTTGGTTGTACGTTTTTCCCTTTCATCACTTTAAGTATAGCATGCCACTCCCTTCTGGCTTGTAGAGTTTCTGCTGAGAAATCAGCTGTTAACCTTATGGGAGTTCCCTTGTATGTTATTTGTCACTTTTCCCTTGCTGCTTTCAATAATTTTTCTTTGTCTTTAATTTTTGCCAGTTTGATTACTATGTGTCTCGGCATGTTTCTCCTTGGTTTTGTCCTATATGGGACTCTCTGTGCTTCCTGGACTTGGGTGGCTATTTCCTTTCCCATGTTAGGGAAGCTTTCGACTATAATCTCTTCAAATATCTCCTCTGGTCCTTTCTCTCTCTCTTCTCCTGGGACCCCTATAATGCAAATGTTGTTGCATTTAATGTTGTCCCAGAGGTCTCTTAGGCTGTCTTCATTTCTTTTCATTCTTTTTTCTTTATTCTGTTCTGCAGCAGTGAATTCCACCATTCTGTCTTCCAGGTCACGTATCTGTTCTTCTGCTTTTGATTCCTTCTAGTGTATTTTTCATTTCAATTATTGTATTGCTCATCTCTGTTTGTTTGTTCTTTAATTCTTCTAGGTCTTTGTTAATCATTTCTTGCATCTTCTCGAATTTTGCCTCCATTCTTTTTCCGAGGTCCTGGATCATCTTCACTATCATTATTCTGAATTCTTTTTCTGGAAGGTTGCCTACCTCCACTTCATGTAGTTGTTTTTCTGGGGTTTTATTTTGTTCCTTCATCTGGTACATAGTCCTCTGCCTTTTCATCCTGTCTATCTTTCTGTGAATATGGTTTTTGTTCCACAGGCTGCAAGATTGTAGTTCTTCTTGCTTCTGCTGTCTGCCCTCTGGTGGATGAGGCTATCTAAGAGGCTTGTGCAAGTTTCCTGATGGGAGGGACTGGTGGTGGGTAGAGCTGGCTGTTGCTCTGGTGGGCACAGCTCAGTAAAACTTTAATCCACTTGCCTGCTGATGGGTGGGGCTGGGTCCCCTCCCTGTTGGTTGTTTGGCCTGAGGTGACCCAACACTGGAGCCTACCCGGCTCTTTGGTGGGGCTAATGGCAGATTCTGGGAGGGCTCACGCCAAGGAGTACATTCCAGAACTTCTGCTGCCAGTGTCCTTGTCCTCATGATGAGACACAGCCACCCCCCGCCTCTGCAGGAGACCCCCCAACACCAGCAGGTAGGTCTGGTTCCGTCTTCCCTGGGGTCACTGCTCCTTCCCCTGGGTCCTGATGCACATACTACTTTGTGTGTGTCCTCCAAGAGTGGAGTCTCTGTTTCCCCCAGTCCTGTCAGAGTCCTGCAATCAAATCCCGCTAGGCTTCAAAGTCTGATTCTCTAAGAATTCCTCCTCCCGTTGCTGGACCCCCAGATTTGGAAGCCTGACGTGGGGCTCAGAACCATCACTCCAGTGGGTGGACTTTTGTGGTTTATGTGTTCTTCAGTTTGTGAGTCACCCGCCCAGCAGTTATGGGATTTGATTTTATTGTGATTGTGCCCCTCATATAGTCTCATTGTGGCTTCTCCTTTGTCTTTGGACGTGGGATATTTTTTTGTCTTCCTGTCGATGATTGTTCAGAAGTTAGTTGTGATTCCTGTCCTCTCACAAGAGGGAGTAAGCACACGTCCTTCTACTCCGCCATCTTGAGGAGCTCTCTTATCTCCATTTTATAGATAAAGAAAGTGAGGTTACAGAGGTTAGAACACAGAGCTAACAGCGACAGAGGCAGGATTTGAACCCAGGTCTGCCCAACCCAGTACTTAGGCTTTTCCCAACATCATGATTGTCAAAGTCATGATAAACATGATCAGACTGGAGTGTGCTCTGCCTGTTGAGGAAGGAGTACATTTATGTTCAAAGGTCTCTGAATGTCTGTTTTGTGACAAAAGTCTCAATTTTCTTGCATTCCAAGATTGAAGTAAACGTCCCACTTTCCTTAAAGTTCTTTTCCCCTTAGAGAAAACTTGCTTAGCAGATCCAGTAACCCCTGGAAAAACTACTATTACCTTCATATACTAAATTCCCTTCTCACCTACCTCCTAACCCCAGTAAATTCTGTTTCTCACTCAGGGAGGAATTGATTTTCATTGGTATTCATTTGAAGTAGGGAAGGTCACAGCTTAGAACATTGGAAATGTATTGTCTAAAGAGCACAGTTTGTACCTTGCTTCTGAGAGAAGATCTTTAAAGATGGCTTGGCTTAGCTGACTTTTTTTCCCCTCCTGCATACAAGAAACATCCTCCAGGGAGAAAGTCGATTTCAAATCTTCACACTGCAGAGGCTCTGGGGCAGTCAGTTGTTGAATGCAGATCAGCCTGTTTCTTCTCTTTTGAGATAAATGGAACCTGGGAAGACTTTTGAAAGAAAAGTTTTTAACCAATCCTTAGGGCCTAGACTGTGCTCTGATCAGACCAAGAAATAAGGTTCCAATCTAAAAGGCAGCATGTTCCAATCTGAAAGCCAAATGGACTCCAGTCTTGATTCCCATTGAATTTATTTCCAAATCCTCCCCAAACTTTGCATTTGATATGTAAACATTCTCAATTAGTCTAGACATTATGTAGTTCTCCTTTGCAAAAGCGCATCCATGACGGGAGGTTTGTCCTTAAAATGGTGAGTAATAGGAATGAATTATTCTGCAGTTTTCTGAGAAACAGCTCAGTAGAATCTGGAAGCATTTGAGGGTATTCTTAATTACTCAGATGCAGAATTATCAAAGCACAGAGTGGCTCCATCTATCCCTTCCTAGTATCTCACTCTAATTTTCTTTTTCATAATGTAGATATTTTACATAAAATTGTCTGGAGAAAAACAGACTACACTTGAGGGAGCAAATGTTAGGCCAGCCTTTCTCTGCTGCGACTGGTGCTGGTGAAGGTCTTGAATATTCATACAGAATACTTTTTAAAAATCACATGGAGTGAATATCACTTCTTTTTCCTTTCCCTCAACATTTTCCCACACTGACTCAAATAATTCAAAACTTTAGGCTGGGCACAAACCAGATTACATAATTTATAAGTTTCAGTTGCAACAAGTAGCCAAGTTTGAAGCTCAGAGGAGGTTCTTTCTGAGTGAAGATTACTGGGGATGTAGGAAGCTCTCCTTGACCTGCAGCTCCACTTAGGTAGAGAGGGAATGAAGACAATCCAGGAAGTTGACTATCAAGAGCTATAAACCAAAGACTCCAAAAGAAGACTAACCTTGGAAAAACAATGCTGTGTATTAACTCATACACCAGGCCTACAGTAAAATTTTTGCATTCATTCCCACATTTAACCCTTAGGACTCTATGAGAGGTGTCATTATCAGCCACTTTTCATACATGAGGAAACTGAGGCATAGAGTGGTCACACGGTAAGTAAGTGGTGAAGCCAGGGTTTGCACCAGGCAGTCTGACCCTGAAACCGGAGGCAAGGGGGCAGGGCACAATCTCTAAAGAATGACAGAGCCCTGGAGGAGACGACAAAAACTGGTTAGAACCAATTAGGCCCAAGATGGCAGAAGACTCACCTTCCAGTAGAACTTGAGACTCATTATATGCTCATGGTAATTCATTAGCTAAATGACCCACCCACAGGCACTGTGACAGTTCTGAGGCCTACCATAAAAGGTCAATTCCTGGCCCAATTCCTAGAAATCCCCGCCTCTTCTCCAAGATAGTCGGAATAATCCTCCAACTCATTAGCCTATGAAATTACATAGCCCATAAAAACTAACCACCCTAAATATGGGGATATGTGTATAGGTATAGCTGTTTCACTTTGTTATACATCAGAAGCTAACACACCATTGTAAAGCAATTACACTCCAATAAAGATATTAAAAAAAAATTAACCACCCCATATTTTGGGGCCTCTCACAGAGAAGTGTGTTTCTCCCAGGGCTGCTCTCACCTTCTGAGATGGACTGCATTCTGTCTATGGAATGTGTATCTCTCTAAATAAATCCACTTCTTACCTATCACCTTGTGTCTCATTAAATTCTTTCTGCGCTGAGACATAAAGAACCTGAACTTCAGTAGGTCCTGAGACCAGGTGTGTCATCTTAATTAAAAGACCGTGGGTTTAAGTCCCAGTCTGAGTTGTGAGGTTTCAACCCCAGAGACTGCATTTTTAGCCACTGTGCAATCCCATCTCTTTCAATTACTCCCCAGACTGTGAGCCCCACGAGGTCAAGGACTTGTTCACTTGTACCTCCAAAATCTTAGAACAGTGTCTGGCACACATACGTGGCTAATGAATGTCTAATTATTATTTTATATAATTAAGTGCTGAAAATATGAATAAAGTTCTCAATCTAGCTTGTTCCTTTGATCTTCAGATTTCTTGGGGACAGAAAACAGGACACTCCCAGGCACATGAAAGATACAACCAAGTGTGTATATGTCAATCCCAATCTCCCAGTTATACACACTACTATATATAAAATAGACAACTGGGACTTCCCTGGTGACACAGTGGTTAAGAATCTGTCTGCCAGTGCAGGGGACATGGGTTCGATCCCTGGTCCGGGAAGATCCCACATGCCGCAGAGCAACTAAGCCCATGTGCCACAACTACTGAGCCTGTGCTCTAGAGCCCGTGAGCCACAACTACTGAAGCCCGCGTGGCACAACTACTGAAGCCCACAGTCCTAGAGCCCATGCTCCACAGCAAGAGAAGCCACCACAATGAGAAACCCACACACTGCAATGAAGAGTAGCCCCCACTCGCCACAACTAGAGAAAGCCTACACGCAGCAATGAAGACCCAACGCAGACAAAAATAAATAAATAAAAAATAAAATGAATTCATTTAAAAAAATAGATAACTAATAAGAACCTGCTGAACAGCATAGAGAACTCTACTCAATACTCTGTAATGGCCTATATGGGAAAAGAATCCAAAAAAAGACTGGATATATGTAGATATATAACTAATTCACTTTGCTGTACACCTGAAATTAACACAACATTGTAAATCAACTACACTCCAATAAATTTTTTTAATTAATTAATTAATTAAAGATACAACCAAGTGAAGAATCCCTGCTGCAGCTTTCTCTGACGTGGACCCAGCCAACAGACAAATAACATGGCAACGCCTCCCCTGCCCACATCCCTGTGGCTATTTTCTTCTTTTTCTATAATACAGATTAGTCTCTACTGTGAAATTTCCAAACATCATTCTTTTCCATCATTTAAGTAAATGGGATTTGAGGTCAAGAGGAAGGAAACAATTTGCCTCTCCATACTTATCTACAGTCTCTCAACAGTGAAGGCCATGGAACTCCTGCTTCAGAACTGCCTGAGGTGTTTGCTGGAGACAGGATTCCAGGGGCCAGTTTCAGACCTTCTACCTCAGAACCTCAGGGCGTGAGGCCCAGGAATCTGAATATTTAACCACCTTCCCATGTAATTATTGTACAGAATTGTGTTAGTGAAGCAACACCCCTATGAAATCTCCTCCTCCACAAAGGAGGCTACAAGCTCTTTTTAAAAGTCCCTGGGGACTTCCCTGGCAGTCCAGTGGTTCAGACTCCACGCTTCCCATGCAGGGGGCACGGGTTTGATCCCTGGTCAGAGAACTAAGATCCCACATGCCACGTGGTGCGGCCCCAATAAATAAATAAATAAATAAATTGTTTTTAATTTTAAAAAAAGTCTCTGATGTTGGGCTCCCACATTTCAGGAAACTCTGAGGGAAGTCTATTTTCCTCCATGCTGAACCTGTCTACTCTTTCCCAACAGCTCTAGCTTCTGTTCTGTTGCCTCCCTCAGACTGCACAGCTCCCCTGTGTTAATCCTCTGGCTGAAGTGTGTGCCTGACTTGACTAGCGTCCTGCCTGGTTGTCTGCTTTATGATCTTTCTTGGTGTGTCCTTGGAAGTCCGTGAGTAGTACCATCCCATCCAGACCTGGCTCAAGCACATAGAACTCCAGGTCCATCCAACTCCTGGCCCCACTACTAGGGCAAAAAATCTGAATATCTGTGAACTGGTCCAGGTCACTCCCACTCCCCTTCTCCCAAACATTGTTATTCAAAGGGAAGTATAGCATCAGGCTTAAGAACACAGATTCTGGAGCCTGACCAAACCCATATCTCAGCTTGGCTATTTACTAGCTGTGATCTTAGGCAAGTTATTTTTGTTCTTTGCCCTGAGTTTCTCCACTTGTAATAGTACCTCCCTCATAGGACGCCTGTAAGGATTAAATGAACACGTTTAAAGCGTGCAAGTATGAGCTGCTGCTGTTATTGCTGTTGTTGTTGCTGTTACTATTATTCATGTAAAATAAGGTATCATGAGCATCCAAGGAGAGGCTTAGAGTGGGAAAAAGATGTTATGAATATGAACCTTAAGGGGAACTCAGTGAAAAACGGTTTATCCCCCCTGTCTTGCTAGATGCGCTATATGAATAAGGGCAAGTGATACATACCACAGCCTCCTTTTCTCCCAGTGATGTCAGCAGAACATTTTCCTCATTTACTCCTTAAGTACAGAAGCCACACTCTAAGACAAGTTTATATCTCCGTTTAAGAAGAAATATCTTTAGACTTTTTTCAGTCTTTTTGTGACTCTCTCCTCTGAGTAAGAAGTTAAGAATCCTGAGGAACTGGGTAAAATAATTAATTTTCCTAGGCCTCAGTTTACCATTAAATGACAGGGTTGAATTTAATGTATCCAGCTTTACTATCCTACAATGGGCTGGGCTGCCAGGCTTAGCTGATTTCAGCTGAGCCAAGGAAAGTTAAGCCTCCTGATCATCACTGTGTCACTGCCTTAAGAGCAAGGCATGGCCCTTGACTTTCAATCACATGCCAAAAACGTGGTGAGGAGGCTGTGGGTGGGAAATTAGGGCAAAGAGACTAGAACAAAGAACGGGTAGAAAAAGAAAGTCAGAATGTACTTATAACATTGGTTCCAAGGCATTCAGTTTTTAAAAATGTACCAGAGAGTTGGAATTTATGTAAGATATATTACAGCAAAAGAGTGGAAATAACTTATATGTGCAGCAATAGAAGTGGGTTAAACAAATTATAGTAGCATCACAAAATGAAATCCTATGCAGCCTTTAAAAATAATTAGGCAGCTCTACACTTTATAAATCTTGTTAAGGAAAGGTGCCCAAGGCATATTGTTATGTGAAAAAAACAAAGTCAGAGTAAATAAAATATTCCCTCTCTCTCTCTCTCTCTCTCTCTCTCTCTCACACACACACACACACACACACACACACACACACACACACACTTTTATACATACACAGAGTATCTATGAACAAATACATAAACCAGCCACAGTGGCTGGAGGGAGGAGAGAGGGAGAAGAGGAGGGAGAAGGAGAAATCTTAACTTTTTATGGATACCTTTTCAAATCTTTAGAATTGTGAACTGTGTGCATGTACTACCTGTTAAAAAGTAAATAAATATTAATGAAAATTTTGAATTTATTACAATTCCCACAGTGGAGACAATAGATAGAGAGGTATGATATTTGAGAACATACAACATATATTATACAATGTATATCATATACTATATACATTTAAGTTATATAAAGCAAGCATATGCAATTCTGCTGATTTAAATTAAAGCAAAAAAACTTCATTAATATAATACCTGGGAATTTCTTTAAAATAACACAGGAGGAGGGGAAATGGATAGAGGTTTAGAGGAAAACATGACTGGTCACGAATTCATTCAGGTTCATTGCAAAATTCAGGAGAAGGTACAGAGATTTCCCATATCCCTCCTGCCCCTCTACATGCATAGCCTCCACATTGTCAACATCCCAAGCAGAATGGTACATTTGTTATAACTGATGATGAACCTACACTGACACATGATAATCACCCAAAGCCCATCGTTTACCTTAGGGTTCACTCTTGGTGTTGTATATTCCATGGATTTCGATTTGGACAAAGGTAAAATGGCATGTATCCATCATTATGGTACCACACAAAGTAGTTTCACTGCCCTAAATATCCTCTGTGCTCTGCCTATTTATCTCTCCCTCCCCCTTAATCCCTGGCAGCCACTGATTTTTTTTTTTTTTTTTTTTGCTGGGGGGCCATGCTGCACAGCTTGCAGGATCTTATCTTAGTTTCCGGACCAGGGATTGAACCGGCGCCCCTGGCAGTGAAAGCGCAGAGTCCTAACCACTGGACTGCCAGGGAATTCCTTAGGTTTGCCTTTTCCAGAATGTCATATAGTTGGAATCATACAGTATGTAATTGACATCAGTTTAACTATGTCGTGGGTTTCCCTGGTGGCGCAGTGGTTAAGAATCCGCCTGCCAATGCAGAGGACACAGGTTCGAGCCCTGGTCCGGGAAGATCCCACATGCCGCGGAGTGCGCCACAACTACCGAGCCTGTGCTCTAGAGCCTGCAAGCCACAACTACTGAGCCCGCGTGCTACAACTACTGAAGCCCGCACGCCAAGAGCCTGTGCTCCGCAACAAGAGAAGCCACCACAATGAGAAGCCCACACACCCCAACGAAGAGTAGTCCCTGCTCGCCACAACTAAAAGCCCGCACGCAGCAACAAAAACCCAATGCAGGGCTTCCCTGGTGGCGCAGTGGTTGAGGGTCAGCCTGCCAATGCAGGAGACACGAGTTCATGCCCCGGTCCGGGAAGATCCCACGTGCCACGGAGCGGATAGGCCCGTGAGCCATGGCCGCTAGGCCTGTGCGTCCGGAGCCTGTGCTCCGCAACGGGAGAGGCCACATCAGTGAGAGGCCCGCGTACCACAAAAAAAAAAAAAAAACACAAAAAACCCATGCAGCCAAAAGTAAATAAATAAATAATAAATTAAATTTTAAAAAGAAAAAACATCGTACCTAACTTTTTTAGAACTTTCTAAACCAGGACCACCATCCCAGCAAGGTGTTCAGGCTTCAAAAATTGCAAATAACCCTGTTCTTTTTAATTGGGTATTTCTTAGAGATTCCATGTTGATATTTGCTTTCTGCATATATTCAAGGGTAAGAAATATCAATAGAACGTTTTTCAATTTATCTCAGTAATTTTACACCTTGAACAAATTCAGATACTTTAAAAGAATCTGACAAATTCAAGGAATATGACATAAAAATGGTATTCCTATTTTAAACTCAAGCCACTCAAGAGTTAAGCAGATACGTTTCCTATGTCCAGCTGATGCAGTTTCTCATTGTGTTGCTGTTGAATTCCGGAGAGACCAAGATGTACCATGTGAGCCCATAAAAGGTATATCTGATACTGATACTTCCAGGATCCAGCACTTCTTGTCAGCATAGTTGAAGCAAGAACGATGAATGTCTCTCATGCTGATGCTTAGCTTTTTAAATTCTCTTCAATTGCTTCTTGCTGTCTAAATGGTGGTTCTTTGAATTTTCCTTTAGAAATGTACCATTTTCATTGTGCAATGAACCTAGGGTCTCCTGTCCTCTGCAAAGAATTAGGCATGTTCCATCCACCATTTCATTCACTTACAAAAGGTAGGAACCAAGTGTAGCGCCAGTTAGAATGGAGAAATTTGTTAATTTGGTATGGATGCTTTGTTCTTGGGTCACTTCCGCCTCTCCTGAACATTGCCTCCCCTTATATATGCAAGAAAAAAGGGTACTGGCCTTGATTCTGTAGACCTAGTTTCAAGCCCTGGCTTCTGTTACTCAGTACTGACTTGCTTTGAAACTTGGAGTAAGTAAGTGATTATCTATTTCCTTGTCAATAAAAATGGAGATAAAAGACCTATCTCACTGACTTGATAGAAGTCTTGGAAATGAAAATGAAAAGTCCTACAAAATTATCATGTGCTACGTGGTGAAACAAGCTGGTTTCATGCTACTTAAAAGATATTTGCTGCCTCCGTCAGTGCCCTACACCCACCTCCTCTGTATCTTCTTCCCCACACAGACAGTCTTTGCCTTTTCCACCTTCCAAACAGCCTAGCCCAGACTGGCTTCCATCTCCACTGTTCCACTGAAACTGGTCAGACAAAGGTCACCAATCACTTCCATGCTATAAAGATCTAGTGGACATTTTCAGTCAACACCTTTTGAGACATCTCTCCATAACTGATCACTTCCTGGAAACACTCTTTTCTAAATTTAGGCTCTGCACTTCCACTCTCCCAGTATTTCACCAGCCTATCTGGTGATTCCTCAACCTCCTTTGCTAGCTCTTTCTGTCTGTCATATTAAAAGGTGTTTTTTTTTTTTTTTAATTTCTGAAATATTTTTTTTAAATAAGAAATTAGCAGAGATTTAGGTTTCTTTTGTTGTTGGTGGTGTACCTTCATACATGTAGAGGAAGAATGCTCCCCTTCTGGTTTAACAAAGAAAACTCATAAGTATTTAAAATTTTTTGAAAACAAAGATGTCAACTGAAATATTATTTTTTGGGCCACACATTCTTAAGCAAAACTAATGAGATTTACAGACATTTTAGAGGTTAAAGGTTATTTTCATAGAACCTATCAATATGTGAAGTCCCAGTGTCTTACAAGATACTATGATTAAAAATATCCATTGCAAAGAGAATTTTATGGTGCAAACAAAACAGAATCTGCAGCTACAAGAGAAGGTGGAAATTTTTCTCCTTGGAGCACCAAGATTTCTTGCACCAGCAATTACAGGTGGCTAGAGTTTGAAGGCTAAAACTGGAATTCCATTAGCTCAGTGAGCAAAAGAAGCATGACTGATAATATGGAACTTAAATTTGAGGGGTAGGGGAGAGGGTAGAATAGGATTTTTAACAAGTGTGAACATACACTGTTCACATTTGTTCACTGATGTTTTGCATTTCTTCAGGCCAGATTTGAAATATTTAAGTCATTCTGTGCTCAGCCCCAGGCCCCCAACTACTGTTCTTTCTCTACACCTCTTCTCACATGATTACATCTATTCTTGTGGTCTTAATTAACTCCTCTTTGTAGGTGACTCCCAGATTATGTCTCTAACCTGACTTCCCTTTAGGCTCCTGACAGGTATTCTACAATTGCTTGCTTGGAATCTCCAATTAGAAGACTCACAAGCACCTCAGTATGATTAGATCCAAAGCAGAACTCCTGGCATCTGCTCCCTATAACCTCTCCCTCCCCTGTCATTGACATTTAACTAAATGGCACCATTCTGCACCTACACAGCTTTTCAAACCAGAAACCTACATCATCCTTGACTCTTCTCTTGTCTTCACACTCCTCTAAAGTTATCCCCTTTATCATCAAGTCTTATCTATTCTACTTTTAATCTGTGTCTGGGTTCCATCAGCTTTTCTTCAGCTCCATTTCCACTACCCATGTCCAGGCCATGATCATCTCTTGTCTGGGCTACTCCAATCAACTTCAGTTGATCTCCGGCTTTTATCCTTGCCCCAATCCAATCCATTTTCCCTACAACATCAGTGGGATCCTTTTAAAACCATAAATAAGAACACTTAAGTCTCTTGCCTAAATTCTTTCATTGGCTTTCCCTTATATTTACAAAATCATCCAAGCTCCTTAACGAGTCTCCAAGAGCTCACATGCTCTGGTGACTGCCTGTGTCTTTATTCATTCTAACCTCATCTCACCCCCTCTCCCTCTCACTAACAACATTCCAGTCATACTAGCTTTTTTCCGGTCCTCTAACACGCCAAGTTCTTTCCCACCTCAAAACCAGTAAACACACTCATCCCACTACCTGGAACATCCTTCTACTCATCCTTTAAAAAAGTAGCACCATTTTACTCTTCAAGGCTCAGCTCAACTGTCACCTCTTCAGAGAGGCTTCCCTGTTGTTTTCCCTTATGACAATGTATTTTAAATTTTGTTAAGCATTTCTTTGCTTACTTATCACTGTCTGACTCATCCACAAGACCGACACTGTGTGAAGACGTAGACCATAACTAGTTAGTTCTTCATTGCACGCAAGCACCCAGCACTGGGCCTAGAACGGAAGAGGACTTCCCTAATCTGTTCATAAAAATCCTGTTTACAAATTTTAGGACGATATAAAGTAGAGAATACTCAAATATTTTTCTGAATTCTTCAACGGTAAAAATAGAAAAATCTTCAACTAATTTCATGATTATGGTAATTCTTTAACATGGCAGGAGGAGGACAGGATGGGGCCTGTCCTGTACATTGTAGGATGTTGTGCATAAGTTATAGCCTTTATCCATCAGATGCCAATAGCATGGCCCTACCTCACGTACGACAACCAAAAGTGTCCCCAGATATTGCCAAATGTCCACTGGGGGGCGAAATCATACCTGATTGGGAACCACTGACCTGCATAATCAACATTTAATATGTCATTTTATCCCCCACAAAGATAAAAATAAAAAATATTAAGTGAGGAAATTAATGCATGAAGAGCATAAGTGACCTGCTTAAGGCTGCATATAATTAGGAGTAGAAAGGGGAGCAAAATCCAGCAAACAAACCTCCCAATTAATGCTAAAGTAGGTTCCTGTTCATAAACACATGGTTGATCTGCTTTTCTGTATATGAATACATTCGTTTTGAAAGAAAACAGTAATCATATTCCCATCAGAGTTAACATTAATTAACATCAATTCACTGGAAAGACAGTTACACTGAACTTATAAAAATTCTTTGAGGCATGCAATTGTCTTTCCCAGTCTTCAAGAAGCCTTACATCAAAGGCCTGGTTTCTAACTCTACAGATACATCAGTACAGCTTTTAAACAAAATTATTTTAATAAATTTATATCTCATGATTAGCTTTTCCCAGTAAAATCTCAGAATCACATAAGCATTCTAGATTTTAGCTGCTTTTTAACAATTCATACAATGTGCATCCTTATCTGACTTCAACAAAGGCTTAAAACACTCTGAATGTGAATTATTTTCTCATATTTCATGCATTAGCTTCTCTTATTTCTTAATCAGATTCATTTGTGTTCTGGACCAGGTACAGCTTTGGGTTCTCCTAGAGGTAAACCCAAAGTTGTGTTTACAAAATATTACGTCATTATTAAACCCACATAAGCAGACTACGGAAAACCCTCACCATAGAATAATATCTATTATTAATTGATTGACTGCTATGAGGCTGGTGCTGTAGTAAGTGCTTTACGTACGTTATATCACTTAGGTTTTATAACACTCCTTTGATATAGAGACTATTATACCATTTCACAGATGGGGCAAACAAAGAAATTAAGTAACTCACCTAAGCTACTATATAAAGTCAGGGGTGGAAATCCAGGTCCCTCTGATTCCAAACACCAATTTATTAACAACCCAATGATATGTCCTACTTGGTGGGGCTGAGAATCAACCAATACTGTTCATCTCTAATGGCCATTCTAGTCATGATACCTGGCCAACGGTTTTTCATTAAAAAAAACCCTGAGGCTTAAGAGAAACCTCGGGAGAGACCTTCAAGATGGCGGAGGAATAAGACGTGGAGATCACCTTCCTCCTCACAAATACATCAGAAATATATCTACACGTGGAACAACTCCTACAGAACACCTACTGAACACTGCCAGACGACCTCAGACTTCCCAAAAGGCAAGAAACTCCCCACGTAGCTGGGTAGGGCAAAAGAAAAAAAAATAAACACAGACAAAAGAATACGGATGGGACCTGCACCAGTGGGAGGGAGCTGTGAAGGAGGAAAGGTTTCCACACACTAGGAAGCCCCTTCGCGGGCAGAGACTGCGGGTGGCGGAGGGGGAAAGCTTCGGAGCCGCGGAGAAGAGCACAGCCACAGGGGTGCGGAAGGCAAAGCGGCGAGATTCACGCACAGAGGATCGATGCCAACCAGCACTCCCCAGCCTGAGAGGCTCATCTGCTCACCTGCCGGAGCGGGCGGGGCTGGGAGCTGAGGCTCGGGCTTCGGTCAGATCCCAGGGAGAGGACTGGGGTTGGCAGCGTGAACACAGCCTGAAGGGGCTAGAGCGCCACAGCTAGCCGGGAGGGAATCCGGGGAAAGGTCTGGAGCTGCCGAAGAGGCAAGAGACTTTCTCTTGCCTCTTTGTTTCCTGGTGCGTGAGCAGAGGGAATTAAGAGCGCCGCTTAAAGGAGCTCCAGAGATGGGCGCGAGCCACGGCTATCAGCGCGGACTCCAGAGACGGGCATGAGACGCTAAGGCTGCTGCTGCTGCCACCAAGAAGCCTATGTGCGAGCACAGGTCACTATCCACACCTCCCCTCCCAGAAACCTGTGCAGCCTGCCACTGCCAGGGTCCCGTGATCCAGGGACAACTCCCCCGCGAGAAGGCACGGCGCACCTCAGGCTCGCCCCGCACTCTGTGCCCCTCCCTCCCCACCGGCCTGAGTGAGCCAGAGCCCCCAATCAGCTGCTCCTTTAACCCCGTCCTGTCTGAGCAAAGAACAGACGCCCTCCGGCGACCTACACGCAGAGGCAGGGCCAAATCCAAAGCTGAAACCCAGGAGCTGTGTGAAGAGAAAGGGAAATTTCTCCCAGCAGCCTCAGGAGCAGCAGATTAAATCTACACAATCAACTCGATATACGCTGCATCCGGAGAATACCTGAATACACAACGAATCATCCCAAAATGAGGCAGTGGACTTTGGGAACAATGATATATATATATTTTTCCTTTTTCTCTTTTTGTGAGTGTGTATAAGCTTGCTTCTTTGTGTGATTTTATCTGTATAGCTTCTCTTTTACCATTTGTGCTAGGGTTCTGTCTGCCTGTTTTTTTTGTTGGTTTTTTTTTTTGTAGAGTTTTTAGCGCTTGTTATCACTGGTAGATTTGTTTTTTGGTTTGGTTGCTCTCTTCCTTTTTTTAATTACTTTTTAAAAAATTTTTAATAATTATTTTTCATTTTAGTAACATTATTTTATTTTTTCTTTCTTTCCTTATTTTTTTCTCCCTTTTCTTCTAAGCCATGTAACTGACAGGGTCTTGGTGCTCCGACCAGGTGTCAGGCCTGTGCCTCTGAGGTGGGAGAGCCAAGTTCGGGACATTGGGCCACCAGAGACCTCCTGGCTCCACATAATATCACACGGTGAAAGCTCTCCCAGATATCTCCAACTCAACGCTAAGACCCAGCTCCACTCAACGACCAGCAAAAGCTACAGTACTGGACACCCTGTGCCAAACAACTAGCAAGACAGGTACACAACCCCACCCATTAGCAGAGAGGCTGCCTAAAATCATAATAAGTCCACAGACACCCCAAAACACTCCACCGGACGTGGTCCTGTCCACCAGAGAGATAAGATCCAGCCTCATCCACCAGAACGCAGGCACTAGTCCCCTCCACCAGGAAGTCTACACAATCCACTGAACCAACCTTAGCCACTGGGGGCAGACACCAAAAACAACAGGAACTACAAACCTGCAACCTGCGAAAAGGAGACCCCAAACATAGTAAGTTAAGCAAAATGAGAAAACAGAAAAACACAAAGCAGATGAAGGAACAAGGCCAAAACCCACCAGACCAAAAAAATGGAGAGGAAATGGGCAGTTCTACCTGACAAAGAATTCAGAGTAATGATAGTAAAGATGATCCAAAATCTTGGAAATAGAATGGAGAAAATACAAAAAACATTTAACAAGGACCTCAAGAACTAAAGGGCAAACACACAATGATGAACAGCACAATAAATGAAATTAATAATTCTCGACGAGAAATCAATAGCAGAATAACTGAGGAAGAAGAACGGATAAGTGACCTGGAAGATAAAAAAGTGGAAATAACTACTGCAGAGCAGAATAAAGAAAAAAGAATGAAAGGAATTCAGGACAGTCTCAGAGTCCTCTGGGAAAACATTAAACACACCAACATTTGAATTATAGGGGTCCCAGAAGAAGAAGAGAAAAACAAAGGGTCTGAGAAAGTATTTGAAGAGATTATAGTTGAAAATTTCCCTAATATGGGAAAGGAAATAGTTAATTAAGTCCAGGAAGCACAGAGAGTCCCATACAGGATAAATCCAAGGAGAAACATGCCAAGACACATATTAATCAAACTATCAAAAATAAAGTGCAAAGAAAAAATATTAAAAACTGTAAGGGAAAAAAGACAAATAATATACAAGGGAATCCCCATAAGGTTAACAGCTGATCTTTCAGCAGAAACTCTGCAAACAAAAAAGGAGTGGCAGGACATACTTACAGTGATGAAAGGGAAAAACCAACAACCAAGATTACTCTATGCAACAAGGATCCCAGTCAGATTCGATGGAGAAATTACAACTTTTACAGAGGAGCTTCAAGATGGCAGAAGAGTAAGACACGGAGATCACCTTCCTCCCCACAAATACATCACAAATACATCTACATGTGGAACAACTCCTACAGAACACCTACTGGACGCTGGCAGAAGACCTCAGACCTCCCAAAAGGCAAGAAACTCCCCACGTACCTGGGTAGGGCAAAAGAAGAAAGAAAAAACAGACACAAGAATAGGGATGGGAACTGCACCAGTGGGAGGGAGCTGTGAAGGAGGAAAGGTTTCCACACACTGGGAAGCCCCTTCACGGTCAGAGACTGCGGGTGGTGGAGGGAGGAATCTTTGGAGCCATGGGGGAGAGTGCAGCAACAGGGGTGCGGAGAGCAAAGCGGAGAGTTCCTGCACAGAGGATCGATGCCGACCAGCACTCACCAGCCCAAGAGGCTCCTCTGCTCACCGCAGGGATGGGTGAGGGCTGGGAGCCGAGGCTCGGGCTTCGGTCGGATCCCAGGGAGAGGACTGGGGTTGGCTGCGTGAACATAGCCTGAAGGGGCTAGTGCGCCACAGCTAGCTGGGAGGGAGTCCGGGAAAATGTCTGGTGCTGCGGAAGAGGCAAGAGACTTTCTCTTGCCTCTTTGTTTCCTGGTGCGCGAGGAGAGGGGATTAGGAGCTCTGCTTAAAGGAGCTCCAGAGATGGGCGTGAGCCGCGGCTATCAGCGCAGACCCCAGAGACGGGCATAAGATGCTAAGGTTGCTGCTGCAGCCACAAGGGAGCCTGTGTGCAAGCACAGGTCACTATCCACACCTCCCCTCCTGGGAACCTGTGCAGCCCACCACAGTCAGGGTCCCGTGATCCAGGGACAACTTCCCCGGGAGAAGGCACGGCGCGCCTCAGGCTGGTGCAACGTCATGCTGGCCTTGGCTGCTGCAGGCTCGCCCTGAATCCTTACCCCTCACTCCCCCCGGCCTGAGTAAGCCAGAACCCCTGAATCAGATGCTCCTTTAACCCCGTCCTGTCTGAGCGAAGAACAGATGCCCTCAGGCGACCTACAGGCAGAGGTGGGTCCAAATCCAAAGCTGAACCCCTGGAGATGTGCAAACAAAGAGAAAGGGAAATTTCTCCCAGCAGCCTCGGGAGCAGCGGATTAAATCTCCACAATCAACTTGATGTACCCTGCATCTGTAGAATACCTGAATAGACAACGAATCATCCTAAATTCAGGAGGTGGACTTTGGGAGCAACGATATATATATTTTATACCCTTTTTCTCATTTTGTGAGTGTGAATGTGTATGCTTCTGTGTCTGATTTTCTCTGTATAGCTTTGCTGTTGCCATTTGTTCTAGGGTTCTGTCTGTGCACTTTTTTTTTTTTAACTTACAAACAATTTTTTTTCTTAATTATTTTTATTTTAATAACTATATTTTATTTTATTTTATCTTTTTCTTTCTTTCTTTCTTTTCTCACTTTTATTCTGAGCCATGTGGAGGACAGGCTCTTGGTGCTCCATCCAGGCATCAAGGCTGTGCCACTGAGGTGGTAGAGACAAGTTCAGGACACTAGTCCACAAGAGACCTCAAAGCTCCACGCAATAACAAACGGTGAAAATCTCCCAGAGATCTCCATCTCAACACCAAGACCCAGCTCCACTCAACGACCAGCAAGCTGCAGTGAAGGACACTCTATGCCAAACAATTAGGAAGACAGGAACACAACCCCATCCATTAGCACAGAGACTGCCTAATAAAATAATAATAAGGCCACAGGCACCCCAAAACACACCACCAGACGTGGACCTGCCTACCAGAAAGACAAGATCCAGCCTCATCCACCAGAACACAGGCACTAGTCCCCTCCACCAGGAAGCCTACACAACCCACTGAACCAAACTTAGCCACTGGGGACAGACACCAAAAACAACATAAACAAAGAACCTGCTGCCTAGGAAAAGGAGACCCTAAAAACATTAAGTTAAGCAAAATGAGAAGACAGAGAAACACACAGAAGATGAAGCAAGACAAAAACCCACCAGACCTAACAAATGAGGAGGAGATAGGCAGTCTACCTGTAAAAGAATTCAGAATAATGATAGTAAACATGATCCAAATCTTGGAAATAAAATGGAGAAAATACACGAAACGTTTAACAAGGACCTAGAAGAACTAAAGAGCAAACAAACAGAGATGAACAACACAATAAATGAAATTAAAAATTCTTTAGAAGGGATCAATAGCAGAATAACTGAGGCAGAAGAACGGATAAGTGACCTGGAAAATGAAATAGCGTAAATAAATACTGCAGAGCAGAATAAAGAAAAAAAGAATGAAAAGAATTGACGACAGTCTCAGAGACCTCTGGGACAACATTAAACACACCAACATTCGAATTATAGGGGTCCCAGAAGAAGAAGAGAAAAAGAAAGGGACTGAGAAAATACTTGAAGAGATTATAGTTGAAAACTTCCCTAGTATAGGAAAGGAAGTAGTTAATCAAGTCCAGGAAGCACAGAGTCCCATACGGGATAAATCCAAGGAGAAACATGCTAAGACTCATATTAACCAAACTATCAAAAATTAAATATTAAACGCAGCAAGGGAAAAACAACAAGTAACACATAGGGGAATCCCCATAAGGTTAACAGCTGATCTTTCAGCAGAAACTCTGCAAGCCAGAAGGGAGTGGGAGGACATATTTAAAGTGATGAAAGAGAAAAAGCTAAAACCAAGATTACTCTACCCAGCAAGGACCTCATTCAGATTTGATGGAGAAATTAAAAGCTTTACAGACATGCAAAAACGAAGAGAATTCAGCACCATGAAACCCACGTTACAACAAATGCTAAAGAAACTTCTCTAGGCAGGAAACACAAGAGAAGGAAAAGACCTACAATAATAAACCCGAAACAATTAATAAAATGCTAATAGGAACATACATATCGATAATTAACTTAAATGTAAATGGATTAAATGCTCCAACCAAAAGACATAGACTGGCTGAATGGATACAAAAACAAGACGCGTATATATGCTGTCTACAAGAGACCCACTTCAGACCCAGGGACACATACAGACTGAAAGTGAGGGGATGGAAAAAGATACCCCATGCAAAGGGAAATCAAAAGAAAGCTGGAGTAGCAATTCTCATATCAGACAAAATAGACTTTAAAAGAAGGACTATTACAGGAGACAAAGAAGGACACTACATAATGATCAAGGGATCAATCCAAGAAAAAGATATAACAATTGTAAATATTTATGCACCCAACATAGGAGCACCTCAATACATAAGGCAAATACGAACAGCCATAAAAGGGGAAATCGACAGTAACACAAACATAGTAGGGGACTTCACTGTCTTTACTTTACTAGTAGGGACAGTACTTTCACCAATGGACAGATCATCCAAAATGAAAATAAAAAAGGAAACACAAGCTTTAAATGATACATTAAACATGATGGACTTAATTGATATTTATAGGACATTCCATACAAAAACAACAGAACACACATTCTTCTCAAGTGCTCATGGAACATTCTCCAGGATAGATAATATCTTGGGTCACAAATCAAGCCTTGGTAAATTTAAGAAAATTGAAATCGTTTCACGTATCTTTTCCAACCACAACACTATGAGACTAGATATCAATTACAGGAAAATATGTGTAAGAACTACAAACACATGGAAGCTAAACAACACACTACTTAATAACCAAGAGATCACTGAACAAATCAAAGAGGAAATCAAAAAATACCTAGAAACAAATGACAATGAAAACACAACGACCCAAAACCTATGGGATGCAGCAAAAGCAGTTCTAAGAGGGAACTTTATAGCTATACAAGCCTACCTTAAGAAACAAGAAACACCTCAAATAAACAATCTAACCTTACACCTAAAGCACTTAGAGAAAGAAGAACAAAAAACCCAAAGTTATCAGAAGGAAAGAAATCATAAAGATCATATCAGAAATAGATGAAAAAGAAATGAAGGAAACAATAGCAACAATCAATAAAACTAAAAGCTGGTTCTTTGAGAAGATAAACAAAATTGATAAACCATTAGCCAGATTCATCAAGAAAAAAAAGGGAGAGGACTCAAATCAATAGAACTAGAAATGAAAAAGGAAAAGTAACAACTGACACTGCAGAAATACAAAGGATCATGAGAGATTACTACAAGCAACTATATGCCAAGAAAATGGACAACCTGGAAGAAATGGACAAATTCTTAGAAATGCACAACCTTCCGAGACTGAACCAGGAAGAAATAGAAAATATAAACAGACCAATCACAAGCACTGAAATTGAGACCGTGATTAAAAATCTTCCAACAAACAAAAGACCAGGACCAAATGGCTTCACAGGGGAATTCTATCAAACATTTAGAGAAGAGCTAACACACATCCTTCTCAAACTCTTCTAAAATATAGCAGAGGGAGGAACACTCCCAAACTCATTCTATGAGGCCACCATCACCCTGATAGCAAAACCAGACAAAGATGTCACAAAGAAAGAAAACTAAAAAAAAATTAAAAATATTTTTTAAAAAAAGAAAAAAGGGGCTTGCTTGGTGGCACAGTGGTTGAGTCCGCCTGCCAATGCAGGGGACACTGGTTTTTGCCCCGGTCCAGGAAGATCCCACATGGTGTGGAGTGGCTGGGCCCGTGAGCCATGGCCACTGTGCCTGCACGTCCGGAGCCTGTGCTCCACAATGGGAGAGGCCACAACAGTGAGAGGCCCGAGTACCGTAAAAAAAAAAAAAAAAAGAAAGAAAGAAAACTACAGGCCAGTATCACTGATGAACATAGATGCAAACATCCTCAACAAAATACTAGCAAACAGAATCCAACAGCACATTAAACGGATCATACACCATGATCAAGTGGGGTTTATTCCAGGAATGCAAGGATTCTTCAATATATACAAATCAATCAACGTGATACACCATATTAACAAATTGAAGGAGAAAAACCATATGATCATCTCAATAGATGGAGAGAAAGAATTCGACAAAATTCAGCACCCATTTATGATAAAAACACTGCAGAAAGTAGGCATAGAGGGAACTTTCCTCAACATAATAAAGGCCATATATGACAAACCCACAGCCACCATCGTCCTCAATGGTGAAACACTGAAAGCATTTCCACTAAGATCAGAAACAAGACAGGGTTGCCCACTCTCACCACTCTTATTCAACATAGCTTTGGAAGTTTTAGCCACAGCAATCAGAGAAGAAAAGGAAATAAAAGGAATCCAAATGAGAAAAGAAGAAGTAAAGCTGTCACTGTTTGCAGATGACATGATACTGTACATAGAGAATCCTAAAGATGCTACCAGAAAACTACTAGAGCTAATCAATGAATTTGGTACAGTAGCAGGATACAAAATTAATGCACAGAAATGTCTGGCATTCCTGTACACTAATGATGAAAAATCTGAAAGTGAAATTAAGAAAACACTCCCATTTACCACTGCAACAAAAAGAAGAAAATATCTAGGAATAAACCTACATAAGGAGACAAAAGACGTGTATGCAGAAAATTATAAGGCAATGATGAAAGAAATTAAAGATGATACAAATAGATGGAGAGATATACCATGTTCTTGGATTGGAAGAATCAACATTGTGAAAATGACTCTACTACCCAAAGCAATCTACAGATTCAATGCAATCCCTATCAAACTACCACTGGCATTTTTCACAGAACTAGAACAAAAAATTTCACAAGTTGTATGGTAACAGAAAACACCCCGAATAGCCAAAGCAATCTGGAGAACAAAAAATGGAGCTGGAGGAATCAGGCTCCCTGACTTTAGACTATAGTAGAAAACTACAGTAATCAAGACAGTATAGTACTGGCACAAAAACAGAAAGATAGATCAATGGAACAGGATAGAAAGCCCAGAGATAAACCCACACACATATGGTCACCTTACCTTTGATAAAGGAGGCAAGAATATACAGTGGAGAAAAGACAGCCTCTCCAATAAGTGGTGCTGGGAAAACTGGACAGGTACATGTAAAAGTATGAGATTAGAACACTCCCTAACACCATACACAGAAATAGCTCAAAATGGATTAAAGACCTAAATGTAAGACCAGAAACTATCAAACTCTTAGAGGAACACTCTATGACATAAATCACAGCAAGATCCTTTTTGACCCACCTCCTACAGAAATGGAAATAAAAACAAAAATAAACAAATGGGACCTAATGAAACTTCAAAGCTTTTGTACAGCAAAGGAAACCATAAACAAGACCAAAGGACAACTCTCAGAATGGGAGAAAATATTTGCAAATGAAGCAACTGGCAAAGGATTAATCTCCAAAATTTACAAGCAGCTCATGTAACTCAATCACAAAAAAATAAACAACCCAATCCAAAAATGGGCAGAAGACCTAAACAGACATTTCTCCAAAGAACATATACAGATTGCCAACAAACACATGAAAGAATGCTCAACATCATTAATCGTTAGAGAAATGCAAATCAAAACTACAATGAGATATCATCTCGTACTGGTCAAAATGGCCATCATCAAAAAATCTAGAAACAATAAATACTGGAGAGGGTGTGGAGAAAAGGGAACACTCTTGCACTGCTGGTGGGAATGTATATTGATACAGCCACTATGGAAAACAGTTGGAGTTTCCTTAAAAAACTACAAATAGAACTACCATACAACCCAGCAATCCCACTACTGGGCATATACCCTGAGGAAACCATAATTCAAAAGAGTCATGTACCAAAATGTTCATTGCAGCTCTATTTACAATAGCCAGGACATGGAAGGAACATAATTGTCCACAACAGATGAATGGGTAAAGAAGATGTGGCATATATATACGATGGAATATTACTCAGCCATAAAAGGAAACGAAATTGAATTATTTGTAGTGAGGCAGATGGACCTAGAGTCTGTCATACAGAGTGAAGTAAGTCAGAAAGAGAAAAAGAAATACTGTATGGTAACACATAAATATGGAATCAAAAAAAAAAAAATGGTTTACAAGAACCTAGGGCCAGGATTGGAATAAAGACGCAGACGTAGAGAATGCACTTGAGGACACAGGGAGGGGGAAGGGTAAGTTGGGACGTAGTGATAGTGGCATGGGCATATATACACTACCAAATGTATAATAGCTAGCGGGAAGCAGCTGCATAGCACAGGGAGATTAGCTCGGTGGTTTATGACCACCTAGAGGGGTGGGATAGGGAGGGTGGGAGGGAGATGCAAGAGGGAGGAGATATGTGGATATATGTATATGTATAGCTGATTCACTTTGTTATAAAGCAGAAATTAACACACCATTGTAAAGCAATTATACTCCAATAAAGATGTTAGAAAGAAAAAAAGAGAATCCTCATCTCTCATCCTAGAGGAGCCACAAACTAGAGGTGCTCTGAGTCAAGAGGTGACCTTGTATTGAGCCAGATATGACACCTAGGAAGTTGAGAAAGGATGCCTTCCACTGCTACTAGTCTCCCAGAATTCAACCTTTAGTTTTGGGCCATGTGGTTTAGGGTGACCAATCATCTGGGTGTTCCCAAAACCATCCCAGTTCTAGCCCTGAAAGTCCTGCATCTGGGAAACCCTATCTATGAATGTGTTCTCTCTTCACCCTCTACCAAATCTCCCTGAGGCCAGCTGCCTTTCTACATCTCTAAATGTTCATTTTTTTAAGAAACATCAAGGCTTTACTATGTGGCAAGACTTTACTATAGTAAGACTATACCAGGTGTAAAGGATATCAAGGCAAAAAAAATCCAAATCTCTGAACAGGTACCATCTGCCGGCTGTATCATCCTTTCAAACTGATAGCCATCTTTTCAAACACCATCCAGGCCTAAGACCTCCCACCTGCCATCATGCTCTGTAAATACCAGGTCCCATCTGCCCAGCTCTTCTTCCTCTTGCTGGTTGCTCTAATAACTGCCTTGTGTCCACCTGCTGTTCCCATATGGTCTGGTCTATTCACCCAGTGATTGAACTCCTAATCCCACCCTGACAAGTGGCTAAAAAGAAGCCACTTGTCTCACTAGCCTACCTAGCTAAGTGGGAAACTAGAAGTGGCTAAAAGCCTCATGCCTCAGGAGAGCTGTTGAGTCAATGATATGTTTTCTCAAGTTCTAGACCATAGATCCTCAAGTAGAACAACAGAAAAATGGTTATCAGGGGATCTCTGTTTTAAAATATAATTGGGGATTCTGAAAGTCTTTTTTTCTCATCCTCAGTACTTCCATTTCTCTGCCCCCTTAGGTCTATGCTTGGGCATTTTTTTCCTTGACGTGATGTAGCACTTGGACTGAATAGTAGGCCCTTGTAACTACTTCGCATAACTGCTTTTCACAAAGAATATATTTCTGAATATATTGGTATCAGCTCAGCTACTTATTACCTCTGCTACTTTATGGATGTCACTTCATCTTTCAGGACCCCAGTTTATACAACATGAATGGGATGATAATATCCTAACAAAATAACTAACATATATTAATATGAATGTCATGGATACCTCTTGCTTTTGCCTATCCTATACACATCCCTTTACCTTCTGTCAAGTAACAGGACCTGTCTTACAAGTGAGAAAGTCATTACAAGTAGTCTGGACTGAGTTTGTGCCACCATGATACACTTCTTCCCAGCATTTAACTCCCTTTTCTCACCAACACTACCCTGATATTCTTTATGGAATATGCATCTCCCCATTCTTAGTCATGTCCTAGCTGAATAAGTAAGCTACTTTTGGCTTAATGCAATTGATACATTCCATCCTCCAGGCCATAGGAGGAGGCATGTGACCCAGTGCCAGCCATTAAGAGAGGGGATGGGGCTTCCCTGGTGGCACAGTGGTTAAGAATTTGCCTTTCAATGCAGGGGACACAGGTTCGATCCCTGGTCCGGGAAGATCCCACATGCCGCGGAGCAACTAAGCCCGAGCGCCACAACTACTGAGCGTGCGCTCTAGAGCCTGCAAGCCATAACTACTGAAGCCCGCGTGCCTAGAGCCAGTGCTCCGCAGCAAGAGAAGCCACTGCAATGAGAAGCCCACACACCGCAACGAAGAGTGGCCGCCGCTTGCCGCAACTAGAGAAAGCCCGCACGCAGCAACAAAGACCCAACGCAGCCAAAAATAATAAATAACTAAAATAATTTTTTTTAAAAAAAGAGAGGGGATGAATGTCAGAAATTGTGTGGGAGCACTGAAAGAGTACTCTCAACTTGAATCACACGGTGTGAGAAATAAAATCATTTTGATCCTGTGAAGAGAGAACCTCCACTTGCCAGGGCCATGTACGGAGCCCGATAATGAAGTCAACAATATAGGATACAGAGTGAAGAGATGGGGAGAAATCTGATCCCTGACATTGTTTGTAGATTGAACCCCACCTGAAATCAAATCTGTATGGGCCATTAGATTTCCTTTATTGTTTCTAATAGTTTGAAATGAACTCTCTGTCTCTTGCAAACAAAAGACATTTGAACCAGCATGAGACCCAGGCCTGGCCAATTAGAGCACGTCCATCCCTCAGATTATAGTAATTAGGGTTCAAGGGTGCACAGAGAAGCCAAGGCAGGAGCTCCCCAGGAACGTTCAGCCAGTGCTTAGAGAGAGATGTTTCTAGGAAAGAACCTATCTCACAAATGAGTCTCTCTTTATAATCACATTTTTGAATTATGGAATCTAGCAGCGCCAAATCCAGGTCTAGCCTTGATTTTTAGTCACGTAAAACATATTCCTTTTGCTTAACAAACCTGAATTGTGTTTCTGCTACTTATAACCGAAAAGGTCTTGACTAGACCCTTTATGCTAGATTCTTTGGTAACATTTTTATGTACATGAGAAACCATAATTATCCCCATTTCATAGATGAAGGAAGTGTGACTCAGAGAAGTTAAGTGAATTGTTCAAGGTCACACACCAGGTAACAGAGTTCCTGAAGTCAAAACTTTGTTGTTGGGTTTCCCCGGTGGCGCAATGGTTGAGAGTCCGCCTGCCATTGCAGGGGACACGTGTTCGTGCCCCGGTCCGGGAAGATCCCACATGCCGCGGAGCGGCTGGGCCCGTGAGCCATGGCCGCTGAGCCTGCGCGTCCGGAGCCTGTGCTCCGCAACGGGAGAGGCCACAACAGTGAGAGGCCCGCATACCGGAAAAAAAAAAAAAAAAAGTTGTTGTTAATAATTGTGTTAAATGGTTTCCAGATGCTTTCATGAACTTGTTCATTTCGTCAACGGTTTGCTCTGCTAACTTCTCAACAAAACTCCTAGTACCTGTGGATTCTGCTTGTCACAGGCAAATTCAGGGAGTTCAGTATGACTCATTTCCCTACAAAACCAAGGGTGCCTCCCAGGTGGACGTTTATCACCTGGTTTAAAGGAATGCATGATATTGGTACCTAAAAGCAGAGTCAGAAACATTTACATTCCGTTGCTTATAAACAAAATAAAAAGCAGGCAGTTTAAGGCTGTAAACGGCAGCATCTTCTAGCATTTAATTGTTGTTGGTAGTGGTTCTATTGGTGCAATATTGCTAGTATCTTGAAAACAGACATCTAAATCCAAGCAGGAAGAATTCTATTAAGAAAACAATAAACAAACAAAAGCCAGCCTCAATAAAACCACCTAAACATTAAGTCCCCCCCATCCCATTCCATGGTACCTTATGAAATCATGCTCCATCAGTCTTTCCCTCCTTTGCAGAATAAAGAAAAACCCTAGTGGAGTGTGAGTTTGGTTGCACATTTTTCTTGTACTCTCTAGTTACTACTGCTCAGACACTAGACAGCATTTAGGGCTGGCCCTTATTAATTCAAAACTTTCAGATGGATTCATCTCTTCTGGCTCAAAGGGGAGAGTAAGGGTTTAGTATGAGCAATTGGACTCAGTCTTGACTCTCAGCCTCTGAAAATGGGCATATTTATAGAACTCTGTATTAGTGTATTCGTCCCCTATGGCTGTCATAACAAATTACCACACACTTAAAACAACAAAAATGTATTCTCTTACAGTTTAGAGGTCAGAAGTCAAAATGAGTTTTAAGAGACAAATATCAAGGTGTTGGGAAACTTGTTTCTTCTAGAGGCTCCAGGGGAGAATGTGCTCCTTGTCTCTTCCAGATTCTAAAGGCTGCAACATTCCTTGGCTCCTGGTGTCATCGCTTCAATATCTGCTCCATTGTCACATAGCCTTCTTCCACCTCTGATCTTCTTGCCTCCCTCTTATAAAGACCATGGTGATTACCTTTAGGGTCCACAGGATAATCCAAGATAATCTTCCCATCTCAAGACCCTTAAATTAATCACATGTCCAAAATTTCTTTGCAATATTGGTGACATTCATGGGTTCTGGGGACTGGGAGGTAAACATCTTTGGGGGACCATAATTCAGCCCACCATAATTTGGAAACGTGAATTACCACTGAACACCAGGATAGAGAGGCAAAATCTAATATAGGAATTTTTAAATAATCAGATGAACGAAATCCTAGGCAGCTTTCTAAACAGAGTGGAACAGGTGGATAAAAAACAGCCATGCACCATCCTTTGTAGAAATAGTCTAATTTACTACACGGTACAAGTAGCCTAGATCTAGGAAAGCCACACCAAATTTTTTTTTTAAAAAAGGTTGTAGCCGATCTACCACTTACCAGCTCTGTGAGACCTTATATGAATTACTCAATCTCTCTAAACCTGTTGTACTCTGTGAAGTGGGGAATACTTACCCACCTCATAGTGCTGTTGTAAGTATAAAATTTCCATGTAAAACATCAGATCAATGCAAGGAATGTAGCAAGTAACCTATACATGTTAACTATTTGTATAATGTTAATGATAATGATAACAATAATAATTTCTGACTTTTAAACTTGTGAAATACTTGACTATATTGGCCAGGAAGGTTTGCAATTTCATAGGGTTTTTTTAAAGCAAGACTAGAAAACAATTTTTCTCAGAGAACATCGTAATTTTTAGAAGCAAAGGGATCATTTTTGCCTAAGGTCTGTCTCTAGCAAACAAGAAGAAAGTATTGATCCTCAACTTGTTATGCAACCCTTCCCGTGCGCTTTATAGCAGAAGATTAAAAAGACTAAGATGTGTTCTTCATCCTCAAGAGCCTTGCACTGTAGTTAATGTTGACAAGACTAACTTATTTAAAACAGAGCAAAATAAGAGACAATATCGAGTTGAGTCTGAATTACACGGAATGGATTATAAATGCAATAAAATCCCAGAAGAAAATCAGATTAGTATGGGAGAGAGTGGTCAGGCAAGAGAGCAGGCATAAACTAGAACTTGAAGGCTGAGTAATATTTGGATAGCCAGGAAGAGGGCATTGTAAGACATGGAAAATGGAAAGAACAGAGAAGCAAAGGCTAGGGGCCAAAGAGAGGTCAATCATTGTAGCCTGGCACCACGCCTATGAATGTTAAAAACTAATAATGTAAGGACCCAAGTGCTGGAAATTAAAAAAAAAAAAGAAAGAAAGAAATACGTGGCAGTGGTTAAGAGTAGGAACTTGGGAGTCAAAATATTTGGATTTTGGTTCATGTCTTCACCACTTGCTAGCTTTGGGACCTTCAACAATTCCTGTAACTTCTCTGGTCCTCAACTTTCACACCTATTTAACAAACTTGATAATATCTATCTCATAGTATTGCTTCAAAATTAAAGATAATGAATGTGAAATGTTAACACAATGCCCGGTATATATTAATCATTCAATCAGTGACATCTATAATAGCTGTAATAGTGACAGTAGTAGTAGAATAATCCCGCTTGACTGTAGAATCATAGATGTTCAAACATAGAACAAACTCCAGAGATTTTTTTATCCGGGGCCCCTCATTTAAGAGGGAAGATAACTGAAGTGTGGAGAGATGAGATGACACTCAGCCTCTCATTGGCAAACTCAGAATCCACTATTCTTCCCTCCACACCTGTCAGATCCAACATTCCTATTCCGAAATAACTAGTGGTTGGTGCTCTTGAATATGCAAAATTAGTGCTGATTTAGGAACCCTTTTTAAAGGACTGCTGAGTGTTAGCTGCCTTCAGTCAGAGGGAGAATATGAGAAAGCCAAATTCTACAAAGAGAAGTTTTCAACCCTCCAATAACCACTCCACCAAGAGTAGAAGCTGAACAAGGACACTTTGGGCTTAAAGTCATTTGCCTGTTCTTCCTCCAGTCAACCTTTTAACCGACCTTTGCTAGAAAATTTCCACCTCGGTCTCCTGGAGTTTAAACCAAGGCCATTAAACATCTCTAGTATATGTTGGAGGGTTTTTTTTTAATGCTCTGGAATTTCTCAGCCCTGGAAATATATGCAAAAATAATTTCACAAAGCACTTGGTGTGATTTCTAACAAAAAACATTCTCAAATGCAGATTATTCAAAGACTTGGTGCAGTGAGCCGTGAGCAAACCATGCTCTTATACTGTCCCCTTCTGGTTGATGGCCAAAAGGGACAGACTGTATGGTTTAAGAAACTAGCTCAATTTCATTTTAAATAAAATCCCTCTCTTTTGTAATCACCTTGCCCTAGCCTTGTTGATAGGCAGCTGTAGGTAATTTACTTGCTAGAAATAGTTATATCAGCTGAATAACTCATTAATGTTAAAGTGAAGACAGCTTTTGTGCTTTGGAAGAGCAATAAGTAGGGAAAAATTACTCAGCTGTCTTAGCATCAGGCAGGAGCACTGAAGCAGAGAAGAAACAGAACTTGCTTCTTGGTTGCTGAGAATGGATGGTATGAAATTTCTTCAGATGCCAAGTTTAGCCAAATCACAGGAGGATTCCATTAAACATAAGGTAAGCAGCAGGAATATCCACCTGAGCTTCCTTTTTTGATGAGACAGAGGCAAGGAAAGGCCAATTTCTACAATAAGGTGGCTAAATAGAGATCAATTTGAGGAATGAATCCTGGCCTCTGAATATCTTCCTAAAACATGAAAAGAAGACTTGAGAGAGGATTTAGGCAGGTATAATTCCTCTTATGCAGATACAGTCTGTTAGTTACGATAAGCTATGCCATAGTGACAAACAACCATAAAATCTCAGAAGTTTATTTCTCACTCACATAAAATCCACAGGGCCAAGGCGCATTGTCCTTATCACACTGTATAGTAATTGCCCATTTATTTATTTACCATAGCAGACTGCATGGACAGGCCACTCAAGATAGCTATTCCTCTTGCTCTCTGTACATTCCCTGCTTAACCTACACGTACTCACATGACTATCCAATCCTCTTTATTATAGGGCTTAATCAGTAACTCCCTACATGCTTGCCCCCTGCCCCAGCTTCTGGTTTCCCTGGTAACTGATAAGCCAAACTGACATCAATTCCCCCTATAACTAGTAGCCTCCTTCTCACCCCCCTTCCCCCATCCCCAGTAGCGAAGACTGTTGCCATGTCCTGTCCACCAGCTGCTGTATACAGTGGGTTGTCACTCCAGGACTTTGCTTCAGACTTGTAAGATTCCCTATACAGTAAACAACTGATGTCTCTGTCACTGTCTCTGGGCTCTTTCCTTAGTCTCTCAGCTGAGCAATTACAAGGCTTGCAGGCCCGCGGGATGCAGCCCAACAAGACCATGAACTATCTTCAGGGAGGAACTATGTCTATTCAGTTCTATGCTATATCCCCAATACTTAGCACAATACCTGACATGTAGGTACTCAAGGAATATTCGTTGAATAATGAAAGAATGAAGGGAGAGATGAATGAATGAATCAAACTAAATACCTCTGGGCATCATTTCCAGGAGCTCTGACTTCTCTTTTCGCCCTCTCCATACTTTAGGTACAGACCTAAAGCAAATGCCCATTTTACATTGGGGTAGCATTACTGTGTTCCCCTAGGCCTCTGTCATGGTATCATTCCCATGTAATTGTGCGATGTCTTTTAAAGGTCTTCTTGGTGGGCCCCTGACACACTGGGGATGTGAGTCAACAAGGGTGGAAAGTAAATATTCTTAGCAACCAATCTTTGTAATGCTTGCATTAAGGAGAGGGTGATGGATAGAGCACACAGCCCACTGGAGCCCTTACAGATGGGCTGCTTGGGGAGCCATTTCACAAAATGGTGCCAGCACAAAGCACTAAAAATTCAAAAGACAGGGCTTCCCTGGTGGCGCAGTGGTTGAGAGTCCGCCTGCCGATGCAGGGGACGCGGGTTCGTGCCCCGGTCCGGGAGGATCCCACATGCCGCGGAGCGGCTGGGCCCGTGAGCCATGGCCGCTGAGCCTGCGCATCCGGAGCCTGTGTTCCGCAACGGGATAGGCCACAACAGTGAGAGGCCCGCGTACGGAAAAAAAAAAAAACAATGCAAGACCCAATGAGATCACAGGGAGAAAGAAAAGGGGGGAAATATCCTAGATAGGAGGAAGATAGGAGAAGAAAATGGCATCTTAAGACGTGATTCTCATCAAAACAAAACATATCCATACGTCTTACCAGCAGTGTAGAAGACCCCAGGAGATTCTTTTCCTTTTGCTTTTCTCTTTTCTTTCCATAGAGTTTCACCATTTTTCACTGACCAAATACTAACTGAAGTAATACTGTGACCAACTATCTTGAATCCCCATCCCTAAAGATCTTACCATTTCTACCTGTTTTTTAGCAAAGATCCTTTTAACCATTACACATTGATGGATACCAAGCTGGTAGCTTTGGCTCTCTAAGTTTCTCAATTCTTTATGTAGTTATTGGAGAATTTATAGATGATTATTTTGCACGTAAGGCAAGATAGGGAGTGTGTTTGAAATCACAAAAGGTGCTGGGACATAAAATCTCTGAACCATAAATCTTGCAGTTTAACAAGAATTGCACCCAGGGGTACTGGGTCTGTCTGTATATGAGGTTTTGGATAAAGATCCAGATCTATTGATCATAGCCCCGTTCTTTGTACTTAGAGATTGAGGATCAACTTACAATTTGTGCTGAAACACAGAGCTATTAGCCCAAATTCCTTTCTCCTTCCTGGCCCCCCATGTGCCTGATAGTGCATCTCCCAGAGAAGGTGCAGTTCCCCACCACCACCCTGTGGTTAGAGGGAGAACTGCACTGTCATTGGGGCTTATATTTGCGTGACCTTTTGCATACTCACATTAGGCAATGATGACTATTTCTGGACTGCAAAATACTAACTGAAGAACAGATAGATTATATAGTGTGCCTTCTAAGTGGCATGTTGCTATGGTTTCCCACTGAAAGAACAGAATTCTCACCATTAGGTTATCTGAAATCTGCAGGATTGCTCCAAAATGTTTCCGCAGAGCAATGGAATGTCCTTTGAACACAACTCCATCTGTATAATCAAATGCAGTCTCAGACTAGCAGGGAACACGATGTGTTTTTTGAAGAATGTCTTCATTGAATGCAGTAGGATTTGCAGGACATGTATAAGGCTAAAACAGGCATTGACCTCTGTTGGTAAGGCACCTTTCCTGTATTTATTAACTATATTCCTTATGCCAAAAAGTTATTGAATATGAACCACCTAGGCATGCAAATGGGATGCTTTAAACTCTTCAAAAGCTTCCCACTGCTCTTAAGATAAAATCCAAATCCTTTCTCATGGCCTGTGTTCCTTGTATGGTCAAACTCCGGACTACTTCTCTATCCTCACCTTACCCCACTCTTTCCCCCCAATTCACAATCTGCTACACTCACCTTCTTTTACATCCTTCAAAGCATCCTCTAAAACGCCAAGCTTTTCCCTGCAGTAGGGTCTATACACACGCTATTTCTCTTGCTTGGAATGCTTTTCCCCCATTCCTGGCCTGCCTTAATTCTTACAAATCCTCCAGTTCTCAAATTAATACCACATCCTGAGATACCCATCACCCCAATTTAAATTAAGTTCCCATTTATACTCCCTGGCAGGACTCTGCACTATTTCACAGCACACATCAAAATTTGAAATTAATTGTATAGTCCTGTGATTGTTTAATATATATCCCCTCCACTAAAATAAAGTCTTGAAGTCATGGATTATGTCTTTTTGGTCTACTATATCCCCAGCACTTATTACAGAACTTGGCATATGGTAGGCATTCAATACTGAATGAATGAATCAGCCCACTGACTTCAATCCCCATTTACTTAGTAATTAGGAGGAAATTCAATGATCCATTGAATGAGTATTAAAACTGGGGAAAATGCAAAGAAATCTTGCCCTCAAGTAGCTTATGAATACAGTAAGGGGAAATACAACAGGGGAGACAAATAGGCATATATAAATGAAACAGCAATTTACATGGGACGTTTCTTGTCTCCTGGAACCCTAATGACAATCACGGTCAATTAATGCCCATACATTGCACACCTCTGAAGGAATTGCTATCCAGTCCAGTAGGAGTCCTTAGGTCATCACGTAACCCCACCCAGGATAAAAGAAGCCCAGAGATTCAATAAGGAAGAGAGAGTATATTTTGAAGGGTGTTTGTGGAAACAGAGTGCTCTGAAACATACGCCCTCTCTCTCCTCAAGCTCCGCGAAGGGTCAGCAGGAGAATCCTTCAGGGAGATTGGGGGGAAATAAATCCAGAGTGTTGGGGTGGGAAGGGCAGGTGGGCACACAGAATGGTAGGTGAGCCAGAGCCATCTTGAGAGAACTCCTGCTTCACGACAAAGGGAACACCAGGAGCGCACTGCCAGTGGGCAGAAGTCAAGGGGATGTCAGTATCCTAAGAGGGCAGCACTTGTTCCTCATGGGGTGTCCAAAGAGTCCTTACAAATGCCTCATGGTAGGAAGAGCCAGCAGGTTACCCTTGTCATGAAACAAAGCACCAGCAATCAAATTGACCAGCATCAGAGAAGTAACACTTGGCCCTTTCTCTGTAAGTTCAGCGCGTGCGTGCACGTGTGCACACACACACACACACATCCACATACACTCGTACACGCTCTGTGCTCAACTCTAGAAGAGCCATAAGCAGCAGAGTGAATGGAAGGACCAGGTGGAGCAAGCACAACCAAAGAATGAACTATGTTGCCCTTTCCCAGTGGTAGACTAGGGATTCAGCGGTCAGGCCTGCAGGGAAGAGGTTGCTTAGACAGAAACCCTGACTTAGATGAGTGATTAACATTTCGATTTGGGTTGCACACAAATTCATAATATCTGATAATGAGACTGTTCAAATACCTGAAAGTGTCTGAGATTTGGCGAAGAAATCCTCTCAACTGGGGAAGGTGATCCAAAGAGTCTAGTTGAAGGCAGTGCTTGGAAAATAATGAAGCTGGTTCCTGATTGTACCTTCTCAAGTCCAGTCTCTCCAACAAACCATCTACATAAAACAAAAAACGTTAAGTTCAATGAGAAGAGGAAAAATAAAGTACAATAAGATATCTGAGTTGTTGTAATTAGCTCAAACCCTTCTCTGCTTAGAAAAATAACTTACAACCAGTGTTCTAGGAATACTAGGAATAAAAGAATCATACTTGTACTATTACTTATGTAAAATATATTCAAATTTTCCCTTCCTTCAGCAAAAATTATTCATGAAAAAGATAAATTTCTCATCAACTCTCAGGAAAACTGTGCATCCTGCAACTGTGGATAATTCGATAATTTTTGTGAATATACAATGACAGTATATCACATCTGAACATGTTGCCCTATGCAAAGAACTTCAAAGAATAAATGCCTCTCACTCATCACCACCCTAGGTGGTTGGTAGAGAAAATATCCTCCCATTTTACCAGCAAAGAATGTCATACCAAAACAGGGGTCTGCAAATTATGACCCACCAGGTAAATTCATCCCACCACCTGTTTTGGTATGGCCCACGAGCTAAGAATGGTTTTTACGCTTTTAATTCATTGAAAAACAATCAAAGAAGAATAATATATATTTCACAACACATGAAAATAATATGAAATTCAAATTTCACTATTCATAAATAAAGTTTTATTGAAACATAGCCAATGCTCATTCATTTACATATTGCTTATAGCTGCTTCCATGCTACAATAACAGAAATGAATGGTTGTGGCAGAGATTGTATGGCTGGCAAAGCTTAAAATATTTACTATTTTCCCATTAAGATAAAAGTGTGCTGATCCCTGCTCTAAAAGGTTAAATGGCATCTAATTCCACATGCTTAGTTAGCTGAAAAAAAGTCATAAGACCACTGATTCAGAACATAATCATTTCATCATATTTCCTATATAATAACAATAAATATTGGTAGTCTTTATATGTTTTTATTTTCCCCTTCTATTGGGCCACAACATTTTTGGGGGGAAATAAAATCTCATAAAACTCATAAAACTTGGAATGCCCTTCCCCTATTCTTGGCCTGCCTTACTTAACTCTTACAAATCCTCCAGGTCTCAGATTAAATATTGCCTCCTGAGATACCCATCAGCCCCTGACAGGACGCTGCACTTCCAGCTCATAGCATTCATCAGTGGAGTGCTGTGAACTGGGCAGGACCTTAGCAATCATATAATCCAGGAGTCAGCAAACTTTCTGTAAAGGGACAAATACAGTTGTCCCTTGGTATCCATGGGGGATTGATTCCAGGAAGCTCTGCAATACCAAAATCTGCTTATGCTCAAGTCCCTTACATAAAATGGTGTAGTATTTGTAAATAACCTACACACATCCTCCCAAATACTTTAAATCATCTCTAGATTACTTATAATACCTAATACAATGTAAATGCTATGTAAATAGTTGCCAGTATGCAGCAAATTCAAGTTTTGCTTTTTGGAACTTTCTGGAATTTTTTTAAAAAATATTTTCAATCTGTGGTTGGTTGAATTCATGAATGCAGAACCCATGGATATGAAGAGCTGACTACAGTAAACATTTTAGGCTTTTCAGACCATATAGTCTCTACAGCAACTACTCAGTTCTGCCACTGTAGCAAAAAAGCAGCTATTACAGACAATACCTAAATGAATGGGTATGGCTGTATTCCAATAAAACTTTACTTACAAAAAAAAGGAGCTGGCTAGATTTGGCCAGTGAACTGTAGTTTGCCAACACCTGATATAGTCCATACCCTCATCTTAGTGCCATTGGATTTCCCTCCACCCTGGAACTTATTACAGAACCTGACTAACAGCAGACATCTGATAAATTTTGATGAATAAATGAATAACGGCAAGCAAGAAGGAAAGAAGGGAACAATGCAAGGATCACAAGCAAATGTACTCACAGTCCTTGTCTTAAAAGTATTCAAAATATAATTAAGGAGACAAGCTATATACATGTGAAAATGCCTTGTATTACAAAGCAGGATGGTGAGTGACTTAGATATCAAGGACCATCTAAACTCAGAAGAAGACTTCATAGGTAAGGTCAGATTTGAGCTGATTCTTGACATTTATTGCTTGTTTGGATGTTTATTGTTGTTTTGGGGAGGGGAGGTTAGCATTAATCAAATTTGTACAAAGAAAATCACATGTGCAAAAACTCACTATTATAAAAACAAAACATAAATCGTTTTATAGAGCAAGAAATCCTTGAGAGATGCATATAAGCATTACCTAGTCATTTTTATTTTATTTTATTTTATTTTATTTTTACTTTTGACTGCACCGCACCGCTTGTGGGATCTTAGTTCCCCAACCAGGGAGTGAACCTGGACCCTCGGCAGTGAAAGTGAGGAGTCTTAACCACTGGACCGCCGGGTCCTACCTAGTCATTTTAATTCTAAGATTTGAGTATGTTAGGTTTTCTTAAGACATGGGATATTTTTGTTTGAAACAACAGAATCCCAAAGTAGTACTTCCCTTAGGCCAGTGGTTTTCAATTTTTAGGTGCCCAAGAATCATCTAGAGAGATTTTAGGTATGCAGATTCCTGAGCCCTGCCTTAGACCTTCTGAACCAAAACCTCTAGGGTAGAACCAAAGGAATTTGAATCTTAAAACTTTCGCCCTCATGTAATTCCTCTGCAATTAGTCTGCGGAGGCTTTTGATGTCATAGAAATTGAACTTTATAACTAATGGTAAAGATGTTATGACTCATGGGAAAGACTGTTCAATATAGAGTAAATAAATGTCAGTACGTCAAACACTATTGTTTTCTTGGTAATTTTTTCCAAGTGTATATTTTTTCCAGTATCTTCCAGATGCTGATCACCTTACAAGATTTCAAGTTTTTAACTCAGAGAAAGATTGTATTGTTTTATTTTGAAGCCATTTCTATAATCTTGAAAAATCAAACAGTTCCTTAAATATGCAGAATACCATGAATTCAGAGAGTCTCTTTATATTTGGTACCCCAAGTTGCTGACAAGGTCAACTAATGATCATTACCAATGAATTACCAATGGTTGCCAGATACCAACAGGGAGCACAGTATTTAAGAACTTAAAATTTTCATTCTCCGTACTGTCTAGCAAAATGTTCCCTATTGAAAGACATTTTCAACCATCATGTTGGCAAGCCTTGATCACTGAACTGAACTATATTATTAATACGTATGCCTGGCCAGAAGCTCATGAGCAAAAAACTCTTCCGCCTTCCTTCCTAAAAAGAACCAATTCTTCATGCTTTAATGTGAAAAGACTTGGAGCCATAATGATAAAAGCTAACTGAGCATTTACTATGGACCAGACACCATAATAAGCACTTTAAATATCAGTATCCATTTGTTGTCATGACGGCCTGTGATGGAGGTTCCATTATCATCCTCATCTTACACATGAGAAAACAGGGTTAACATTCCCAGGTCACATTATATAACAGAGATGAGATCTGGACTTGAGATCATCTGACTCCAAATCCTGTGCTACATGTTTTCACCAAAGTTATGAGATCCTGGTGAACTGGAATGAGCACCGGGCTGAGATCCAAGAGATAAATGTTCTTGTCTCAGCTGTGACATGAAGTAACTGGGTAGATCTAACCGTGATATTTCCCCTCTTTGGGTTTCCAATTCCTCCTCTACAAAGAGTTGTAATTGGACTCCTAGATGAATAATAAAATTGCTTCCAAGACTAATATACCATGATTTAAGAGCAGCCACTTTGCACAAAAAGAGGACTAGAAAGACAATGGGAGCCATCTGGATGTGAAAATGATGAATGGCAAAAGCTGTTGGAGGGGATAGTCTCAGATTAGCATTCCCTGCCACTGGGTCCACACACCACATTGCCAGTCTCCTGCAAATTGCCCGCAGCTGTGCTGATCTAGAGGCCATTTAGAGTGCAGAACCCTTAACAAATTGTTCAAGGTATTTAGTCTTGGGTTTCCCAGGAGCCCATCTAGCCCCATAAAATTAAATGTCTTGTGATTTGCCAACTTTGCTGTTAGAAGAGCAACAAAGTTTTTTATTGTTGTTGTTTGAACTCAATTATCACTTCGTTCTGGACAGAAAGGATGCTTTTGCAAATTCTTTCTTCAGTAGCTGACTGTGGAGGATTTTCACATCAGTCAAAAAAAAATGAAAACCATCCAAAGAAACAACCATTGTCGATGATGGGAGAAAAGCTATGGTATTCTCGTAATCTACGTGTCTGCTTCCAATTTATAGGGTCATGCTTCCATTACTCCTACCCCCAATCCATAATGCTCTTCCCAATGCTTTTACAGATTATAGGTAATTATATTCTCATATTACTACTTATTCTTATTTCGAGATCCTACAGAAGCCTTATTCTTACTCATTCTAGCTTCCTATAGCTATTTTTTTCTCTGTCCAATGTTAACTGAATATCTCCCTAAGTATGTCTCCCACAGGGTCGTGTTGGACATAACAACGGAGGGTTCCGTCATGGCAGAGCAAACAGTTATAAATCTAACATTACACATCACTGTTCTTGAATTTCTCCCAGCCATCTTCACCACTGGAAATTTTGCAATGGCCATATTTTGCACTGGAGTCCTGGCCCTTTCATCATGTTGCTTGACCCTCTCCCCATCTCCCTGGTTCCTTAATCCCTTAAGATACCCTCTCAAAAATCATATTCCCATGATGTTTTTATGCATAAAAAGTAGTTTTTGATACTGCCCTCTCCTTCCAGACGATGCCCAGAGCCTATTTCTTCATACTAGCAAAGAACTCTGCCACTAGCGTGATTTATCAAAAAAATAACTTGGAGCTCCATCTGCTGTTTCCCAATCTTACTACAAATCTACTACTACTCAAATATAAGTGAGGGTCTATATGACCCAGTCTCACAACATTCAAAGAAGAAAAAAAGTAATTCTGATTCTGATTCTTCAAGTTATTTTTTAAAATAAACCTACTGCACCACATCTTAAAATTCTTCTCACATTTCTCTCCACCCCCAACTTTCATGGTAACTGCCCCAAATTGTTCTCCTCATTCTTCATTCTTCATTTTCTGGAAAAAAAAATGTTGTAATTACCCAACATTCCTATCATCACAGACACTTCTGTTTTCTTGTTCCTCTCCTGAATTCTCTTTTGTACTAGCATTTTGGGTGGGCATTTTTGCACTTCGCAATACCTCTTAGCTCTTTCTGAAACAACTCCCTCCCCATCCCTGGTTCACTGACTGGTCTGATCAGCACAATAGATAAAAGGAGAGGAGGTAGCCGTGGGCAGGCACGAAATCTTCAGGTTCAGGTAAGGGGAAAGGAAAAAATGTGATACTCATGCATCATGAATTTTTGCCCCTTTTATAAATAAATTAAAATTTATTAACAAATGAAAACAAGACAACAAATGCAGCTGAATCGTGCGGTGACAATGGTCATGCCTGGAGTTCTTAGGACTTAAAAGAGATAACATGCCAGAAACAAATTAAAGTTCTTTTTGACACAGTAAAAGACTTGACTAAAAAGAGGTTTAACCTGAGAACTGTACCTGAAAAATGACAGCTGTGAATGGATTTGAATTCAACAACAGCTATTAAAGGGAACCAAAAACAACTATATGCTACAAATACAAAAGAATCTTTTGAATGGTGTATTTGTAGCTTTAGGCAATACTCAGGCAACAGAATAAAACAGGACCCAGTGTAATGAAATCCAGTCCAACTGAGTGTTGACAACAGAATGCAAATCGAGAGAGCTGCGGAATCAGTTAAGCTTCATTGATTGCAAACAACAGAAAAGATCCTAACTTAATCAAAGTATAATGTCATTATAAAAAAATGAAGGAATGGGGGCTTCCCTGGTGGCACAGTGGTTGAGAGTCTGCCTGCCGATGCAGGGGACACGGGTTCGTGCCCCGGTCTGGGAAGATCCCACGTGCCGCGGAGCGGCTGGGCCCGTGAGCCGTGGCCGCTGAGCCTGCGTGTCCGGAGTCTGTGCTCCGCAACGGGAGAAGCCACAACAGTGAGAGGCCCTCGTACCGCAAAAAAAAAAAAAAAAAAAATGAAGGAATGCACAGAATGGAGTAAAGAGTGTAATTCTGGCCATCTCACTTTCCTGCTGGAAATGCTTAAGTGGATTTCTTAAGTGTATGCTTAAGTGTAATTAAGTGTAATTAAGTGTAATGCTTAAGTGTAATTAAGATCAAGACCAAAGCATTAATAGTGCCTATACACTGTGCATGGCCTAGCCCTTCCTGCCTCTCCAGCAGTTTATTTCATCTCTCTCCCTTAATCTCTAAATTCTACTCACCCTGACCACCTCATGGTTTCGCTTTTACCATATTGTCCCATAGCCACAGGGCCTCTGCGCATATTCTTCCCTCTTAATAGATGCTTTTCCTCTTTCCACCCCTCCATCAACTAATTTTCATGTACTCATCTTGCAGGCAAAAGCTCAAACTGCACTTCTCAGGTAAGAGAGTTTGGGGTTGGATACATAAATGAAAATCCAAATAAAACAACAAAACAAGATTGTTAACTCCAGCAGAAAAGACTTTGTAAGAAAAGAAGAACAATTACTGTATACTTCATGACTAAGGCATGAATAATATTTACAGACAACAATCATATTGCCAAACAAACACTGAACTCTCTAACCAGAATTATGATATAACTGTTTTGGGTGGGAGAGGGGTCAGGAGAGTGATTACATTTGTAAGGGGGGAGAACGATGGGGGGAGGGGGGAGAGGGAGCTGTATCTTTATCTTTCATAGCACAAAAGTTGCCATAAAAGTGCCTAAAACTGGAAAGTCAAGATAGAAAACAAAAGTGTTATTTACAATTGTGAAGAAGTAACTGGAAGAGTTTGAAGTATTTGTCTCTGGAGGATTGGGGCGAAGGTGAATCAGGAAATAGAGTTAAAAGATATAATGGCTGTCTTTAAAATAATTCTAATTTTTTATTCTTAAAACCAGGTGTATGTATAACTTTAATTTTTAAATGACAGTATTTTTAAAAAGTAGTAAATGTGCTAATGGGAAACTAAAATATGCAAGATACAATGAAGACTGGAGTGAAGCTAATGCATGCTGTAAAAACTTGTGCATCTCCTGGAAATGGGCCAACAATTTGATTTTCTCTAATAATGTATTGAAAGAACTTTTAGCCAAAAGTCATGTTCTCAGAAAAATATGTCTCTATGATTGCAGTTAGCACCTTGTGTCTAAAAAAAAAGTCCTCCTTTAAAATTACTCATTGGTGTGTTTTGTGTTTGGTAATTGCAATCGTTGTTTTTGTTGTGGTCATCCATTTACAGTGCTTGGTGTCAGCTGATTTATCTGTTGTAAAAATAAAATACAGTGTGTGTGTGTGTGTGGAAAAAAAAATTACTCATTGGTAAGCTACTGGTAGAGCTTTTAGAAGTGGTAGGTCTCTGGGAAAGGTTTATCTAGAATTCTCTAAAATGCATCATGACCACAAGAGACATTTTCTTCAAGATAAAAAATAATGGTTGATGGTCCATGTATGTTGTAAGGCAATTATTTCTGATATGAATAATAATAAGAAGGTCATGTTTTGTACCAGAGAATGCATAAGCTTGAGAATTAAGGAACTAGCTTTGGATGTCCTGTCCAATATAGTGGTCATCAGCCACACGGGGTACTGAATACCTGCAATGTTGCTAGTGTGAATTGAGACGTTCTGTATATGTGAATATACGAGTGGCTACTAGGACTTAACATCATGTCTGTGGTTTGCACTGTATTTCTGTTGGACAATGCTGCTCCAGGCTTAGTGCTTTCATTTCATAGTGCTAGTGGTGTTACTGCAAGTCACTTAAATTCATTGGGCTTCAGTTTTCTTACGTATAACATGGGGGGTTAGACAGAAGTCCTGTAAAGTCCCTTCTCAGAAATTTTATAAAGCTAGCATCCTAAAATATGATGGAGACTAATGGATTCTGGACTTGAAAAGTCAGCAGGTGGTTCCTTCCGATGGTCCACCCCCACCATGCTGTACTGTCCTCCCTGCCCCCATCAACCTAATCCAGACATCTTTACCAAATGCTGCTTTCACCAGTCACCAATGCATGTCCTATGCAGAATGCTTTACAATTACTTCATCACATCTTAATTCCTACATGATGAAATCAGCGGTATTACCCTGTTTCACATATGAAGAAAAAAATCTTGCAAAGGTTAGGTGACTTTGACAGGCGTCAGAGCCAGAATCTGGAGGAGTCACAATACACATCCCTCTGAACCCAACACCTGATCTCTTCGTCAGTGTGCTCCACTCCCCTTTACAGAAACCAAACGGGGGTTTTTTTGGAACCTAAATGATAAACCCAACTTTTTGAGTCAGTACGCCTCTCCTGCATTATTTTCCATCCCTGGATCCTCAGCCCTTGAAAAAGATAGTTAATGAACAACATGTGACATAATATTCTGAACTTCCATGTCACTTGGTTTAAAATGAAGATCACACTTTAAGGTATGCCTGTAAAACGATGTGAAGTGGTTGGGTTTTTAAGAATAAATATCACCAAAAAAATTCATATGACTATTGTCCCCTTCAGATGAATTACTTTGAATACTTATTCCAACATCACTGTCAACTCAAAAACAATTAACCTCCTTTATAATCCTCAGAACTAATATATTCCTTTAAATGTCTGTGGCACAAATGTTGTCTCTTTCTTAAGGTATTGTTTATGTTGTGCCAGAGAACAAGATATCAAAAGGCCAACCTGACTCAAGAGCCAATCTTGAATAGACTCCTAGTAGCCTAAGATGGGACAATTTGAGTATCAAAAAGGAATAATAATAGTATCTGATTAAAATAGAGCAAATATTTGAAAAAACATACTGGAAAATAAACCTCATTTTCATAACAGGAATTGGCTATATCACCAACCCATTACTTTAAAAACTGACAAATAAAGGGAATAAATTGAGTACTTAGGCCAGCTTTCCTGTATGAGCTATATTTCAGCAAAGCCAATAGTTGCTGAGGAAAGTCTTTTACATAACATTTCTAGCCAATAAGTGCAGCAAGTATAGTAAAATTAGAAAGTCAACATTCTGCAACCTCTAATAAAATAATGGATCAGGGCAATAATCATCATAGGTGCTAAGACCACTAGGTGAAATTTGATAAGGAACTTTATAAGGAAGAAATCAGGCTGACACCATCTGAAAATGGAACATCCAAAGTTATGCCTCCTCATGTGATGCAACGAAAAGTACAAAGCACTTGCTTCAAAAAAAAAAAAGAGGGCTTCCCTGGTGGCGCAGTGGTTGGGGGTCTGCCTGCCGATGCGGGAAGCGCGGGTTCGTTCCCCAGTCCGGGAGGATCCCGCGTGCCGCAGAGCAGCTGGGCCCGTGAGCCATAACCGCTGAGCCTGCGCATCCGGAGCCTGTGCTCCGCAACGGGAGAGGCTACAACAGTGAGAGGCCCGCCTACCGCAAAAAAAATAAAATAAAATAAGGAGGCTAGCAAAAAAGTTAAACACCAGAAGAAACCAATCAGCCACATTCAGAATCCAGCACATTCTTCAGGATAATTAACTTGGTTTACTCAATAAACAGTAGCATTTTTTAACAAGAAAAGGAGAGACCATTATAAATTAAAAGAGTTAAAAATATAAAAACCAAATGTGATGTGCACACTTTGTTTGGACCCTGATTCAAATAAACTAACTCTAAAAACCACTTTTGAAATAATCAAGGAAACTTGGACTGGGTATTAGATAATGTTAAGAAATTGTTAATTTTGTTAGGTATGGCATTGATTTGTGTTTTAAAAAAAAATGCCCTTATATGTCAGACATATGTGTATAATGTGCATAATAAACTAGTAACTCTAGTTAGATGACAGGATAGTTGGGATTTTCTTTAAAGGCTGAAATATACCAGCAAAAACACTATCACCATCACCAGTAGTAGTAGTAGTAGCAATAGTAGTAGTAGTAGTAGGGATGGGAAATAATATAAGACTGGGCTTCCCTGGTGGTGCAGTGGTCAAGAATCCACCTGCCAGTGCAGGGGACACAGGTTTGAGCCCTGGTCCGGGAAGATCCCACATGCTGTAGAGCAACTAAGCCCATGCACCACAACTACTGAGCCTGCGCTCTAGAGCCCACGAGCCACAACCACTGAGCCCACGTGCCACAACTACTGGAGCCCGTGTGCCCAGAGCCCGTGCTCCACAACAAGAGTAGCCATCGAAATGAGAAGCCTGTGCACTGCAACGAAGAGCAGCCCCCACTTGCAGCAACTAGAGAAAGCCCACACGCAGCAACGAAGACCCAACGCAGGCAAAAATAAAAAATAAACAAAATAAATCTAAAAAAAATAATAATATAAGACTAACAAAATGTTTTATAATATGGAAAATGAATAATAGGTACACTAGGGTTCATTATATTTTTCTCTGTACTTCTGTATATGTTTGAAATTTTCCATAATAAAAATAATTTAAGCCTCAAATAATTTGGAAGCAAGTCTCATGAGTGAGGTGTTGATTCAAATGTATTATTCCATTTTGGTTGAAAACTATGTTTGTCTCTACCACAATGAGTGGTTTTCTTGTGTGTTTCTGAAGGCAATTTCATAAGAGGATAACTGGGTTTTAATTATCATTCTGGGTGAACTTGAGCAACTTAGCCTCCACATAGCTTGCTTTCCTTATCAGTCAACTAAGAATGACTTGATCACCAAGGTCTTTTCCAGCACTATTCTAGAGCTGTTTCACTCTCTAATAGGATAATTGGATAAGGGAACGGCCTTTAATGTAATAATAATCATTTGATTGTATAAGTATTCAGTTTTTAAAGTAATTTTTAAAACAGCTTCATTACCTGTAATGACTGTATTTAATATTCGACCACAGTGATTATACAAGGTCAGAAATGTCCAAAGGCAACCAATTCTATGAACAATATCTTATGAGGAAACTGCTTTAATTTGTACTTTTCCAGTAAGAGTGAACCCATAACCCCTAGAAATTCTTACCTGCTAATAGTAATCCAATCATGATTGTCTACATGGCTCAAATCACCAGACAAGAGCTTAATTTACTACAATGAATCGACTGGTTGCCCCATCACATAGCAAAGATTCTTCAAAATAGTAATCTGATTCTGCATAGAATAAAAGAAACATTTGGAGGTCTCATACTCTTCAAACGGTTTGTACTGATGACTCGTAGATGACCTTGTGGATCAAATATTACCAACTGAACCAGCCATTACACCCACACCTTCCAGAGACACAGAAGTGAAATGAGGCCAGCAGGATCATCCAGTGTGGGGTTTGTTTTTTTGTTTTTGATTCTTTTTTTTTTTTTCATTCTCAGTCCATTACTTTCTACAAAACTCCATTCTATACTCTTACTTCCTAGGAACATTTCCAGTTCAGGATCAAACAGATCACTCATTAAGAGTAATGTTTCCATACCTTTCTTTTGATAATTTTAACTTAATTCAATTGCTAAGTTGCCACTGCATAATTTGATTCTTAAACTATTTTTATAAGGCAGAGAAGAGAGATTTTTCATATCCAATATTGTCCCTCTTAAGTTGACTTTAAAACTCCAAGTTACAGCTTTTCAACAAGAGAGAAAACATAACTTACAATCAGTAAAATAATTCAATATTTATATCGGAACATGGTAGGTATAATTAACTAATTAGGTTTAAACCTGAAATATTTGAGTGATGGCTACTTAACTTAAAAAATAAAATTGTTTATTACTCAATATGAGTACTTGTTTTCTTAATTGCAAATAAAGAACCAACCTGTCAATAATTTTACTGTTAAAAGATGTCAGACTTGGAAGAAATCAGAATTTAATGCTTCAGTTTTGAAGATTTTAGAAATACCTTTGACTTCTTGCCCTGCCTTAGGAAGAAAGTAATCACACTCTTAGTTAGACTTAGAATTTTGAGAGAGTTTATACAATCACCTTAGCCTGTTTCATTCTTCTAAGCCCTTTCAGGGTAAATTTCTCTATTGCTTCAGGAAAGGAGAGGTCTGATGAATTTGAAACAAAGTATTGCCTTTGAATTCTTTCATGAATTCATAGTAGGCTACCAGATAATTCTGGGTTGAAATGTTTGAATTTCCCTTGAAATAAACTTCCAAGTACAAATTATCACTATTTGCAAAAGCCCTGTGGGGCATCATTTGAAATTATTTTGTACTTTCATTGCTAATCCAGAAAATATATATTTCAGCCTCCGCACTGCATACCTTCGAGCAGTACCATGGCATCCCAGTCCATATGAATGATGCCCCTTGGCTGTACTGCATGGTTGTGTACAGTTGCCTCTGGCAACTGCATGCTCAATTTCACAAAAATCCTCTACCAAGAGTAAAGTCTCAATAAATATTTGCTAATTAATTGGCAGTTTCTGTAGCAGCAGATTCAGGTGAATATTGGTGGGATATTAGAAGACTCCGATTCCAAAATTTCTTAATGATCAAGTAGTGCCTGTGAAAGTTTTTTTTATATTAAACTCTCTTACTTGGGCTATATCTGTTGCAGGAAAGGAGGACCCCCTTCCAGGGCCCGAGAGTGGGCTCCTAACACTCGGAAACGAATTGTCCGAAGAGACATACGTGCTGACAAAGCAAGAGACTTTACTGGGAAGGGACACCTGGGAGGAGAGCAGCAGGGCCCAGGAGAACTGCTCTAGCAAGTGGCTTGCAGTCTCAGGTTTTATGGTGATGGGGTTAGTTTCCAGCTTGTCTCTGGCCAATCACTCTGACTCAGGGTCCTTCCTGGTGGCGCACACATCGCTCAGCCAAGATGGATTCCAGCAAGAAGGATTCTGGGAGGTTGGCAGGACATATGGACTGGCATCTCCTCCATCCTTTTGACCTTTCCTAAATTATTCCAGTTTGTGGTAGCTTGTTAGTTCTGCATTCCCTACCAGGACCTCCTGTTGTAAGATAACTATGCAAGAGGTTACTATCGGGCCTGGCTAGGGTGGGTGGTTTCCATCGGTGGTTCCCCTAATATATCCACACAGTGCAAAGTGAGTAAATATTTGGCAATCTTTGCATTCATTTGTTAGGGAGAAATAGAAAACTAGATTTGTAATTCAAACCAGCAGTGTGATAGTAGGCATTAACCAAGCAAATATAATGAATACCAAAATTCTGTTTTGCTCTTGGAGAAAGATCTAATCGTTACATCAATGTCCAACACAATATAATGTTTTCTATCCATAAGTGCCTTGTGCTTAACAAAATGCTGTCACAGACATCTTATCTTTTCCTTCCCTTTTCAACAACTGTATGAAGTGGTATTATTATCCATATTATTATTATACATTGGATGAAACTGAGACTTGGAGAATTTAAATAGCTTAACCATGGCCACCGCAAGTGGTAGCACCAAAACTGAAATCCATGCCTTCTAACTCCAAAGTTTGAGCACCTTCCACCACCAAGGTCAAGGTCAAGTTCTATTTCAGTCATTCTTTAATTCTTCCAATTAGCTCTCTTATCGCTTGAATGTAAAACCATGATGAAAAGAGAATCAGGTTATTTGAAATAATTATGATGAAGAAAACTGCCAAAAACAAAGATAGGTAAGTCATTTGATTTGCAGACTTTTGATTGTAGAGTTTATAAAATAAGTGGCATGGAACATGGAGCCCACAAGTTGCCCTTTCTCATTAAGAATCTTTTCCCTTTCAGAAACTGGCAACAGTGGGGGGCAGGGAGAGGTGGAATAGAACAGTAGAGCTGGAAGCATCCCTTGAAGCCCAGACTTACTCCAAAAATCTGGCTTCCAATCCAGTTACGTGTCCTTGAATGTCTCTGAGCCTCAGTTTCTTCATCTATAAAATATACAGACTAATATACCCGTCCTCACAGTAGGTATCGTAAGATTAAATGAGGTAGCATAGGTAGGACATTAGTACAAGACAATTGTTCAATATAATCGCATCAACCTGGATATTTCCCAAATGGTTAGGGATGTTATTTTAGGTATGTTTTTACTACCTCTACACATACCACACCATGCAACATACTGAGGTAGATGCAATTGTATGCAACAATTATTATTTCAGGTAGCTTACACATAACTCACCAGATACTATGCAGCACAGTATCTCAAGACACAACCTGCTCAGTCTGATATGGCTGTTATTCATCCCCTCCTGTTTCCCTATTCTAAAACCTCCAGCTTCTCTGGCCCCTCCTAACCTCATCCATCCTTCTGCCCCCATCTCTGAATCCCCCTCCAACCTTCCCTCCAGGGTCCCAGCTCCCACGCTTCACTTTCCCTCGGCTCTGCCTTCCCTAAGGTGGGGCTGTAGGGGACAGGTTAGACACCAGGGAGCCTGAAGGAAGCATAGGGTGGTGGCCTGAGGTTCCAGCAGGGTGGGGTTGGGGAAAGAGGCTGAGGGAGGAAGCCCAGTGTGCTTCAATGTGGAGCAGACAGCTCTGCGGCCCCAAGAGTCCGCTTTCCTAAGCCCCTAATGGCAACCTTTTCATTTAGAACCCTCGTTAGTCTTAGATCTTCCTATTCTCTCCATCACTGGGCCCAAACTTCTTTTCCTAAAGAACTTCCAGGAAGCCCAGCTCTGTCTGCCCTCACCTGTTCTGGCAAAATCTTTCCAGCCTCCAACCCACTTCCCTCTGCCCTGGCCTTTCTAGGCTGTAGCTTATTCTCTCCTGGCCATTGTCTCTATCTTTCACACCTGCCTTTCATTCCTCATCTACAATATTTACCTCAGTTAAAAGGGAAAAAAAGAGCCTTATTTTAATGTTAGCTCAATAAGAGTATAGATGTGAGGAGGCATCAACAACAATTAAAAAAAAGAAACCATGAAGAAGGATATACAGATAACGAAGCTTGAGGAACACTGAACATTACCTTTGGAAATGAGAAAACTGAAATGCAGTGATGTTACGTGAATTGCTCAAAATCACACAGCTGATCAGTGCCAGAGCCTGAGCTATCCTTAGCCTTTTTGGGGTATGTCTCCCAAGGCAGAGTTGTATTCAGATTAGCTGTGGTTATTCAACACAAAGACATAGTATGCCTATTATGAAGAGGCCCAATTTTCCCATGTAGTTTAATGGGAAATTAAATTAGTTGGGATGTAGTTTAATGTCCCTTTGTTTAAAGATTCCCTGGCCTCTTCTATTCCCCTGTTTTCAATTACAATCTCAAATTGCAGAATAAATGTCTGTTAAGATTTGGGGAAAGAGATGTGACTAGCAAAATATTATCACACAGGCCTATTAGTGTCTTTTGAGGGAAGAAACACAGAAACACACACACACACATACACACACACACACACGTGCACACACACGACTCAAGAGTAGGATCTTGGTGACCGAGTCAAGAAAAATAAAAACTGCACCTTTTTCTTTTAATAAGGAAGAACTGAAATGAGAAGGATGTCATACTGAGGATCTTGGAAAATATTTAGTGACAACATCTGAAGTTTTTATAAGGACCTCCAAATGCTACAATCACTCCACTATTAGAACTTAGTCAACTCTTTTTCTAGGAAAGAAAGTAAAGGTAATAAAGACCTATTACCTAATTCTGGACTATGGCTGAGCCACTGTTTAAACAAACTTCAGTTGCTGGCCTGCTTTCTCAAGGGTTAATTGCCTTGAACAATGAATGTGATGAGTCTTCCAGGCTTAGTCCAGCAGAATAGAACCACCCAGCATCGTTTTGTGGAAGAATGAAGTATAAGTCAATGTCTTCGGGGTTTGCAGGCTCTCTTCTATTTTGGAATTCGAATTTGCCCAACAGCCTGCAAAGATGAGCAACTAGGAGGGAAGGAGAATTGCTACAGTGCCATGAAGACAAGAGATAAGGAACTCAGAGACCTGGATTCTTTTCACGGCCAAAACAAAACTCCAAAGTCCCTGGGAAAAGAACACTTCCCAACACATTCACAGTAAGATGCAAAGGACTAACTTCACAGACTTTCCTTCCTTCTTTTTCAACAAAACTGCTCTTGGGAAAAAGCTGGGCCACTGCCTCCTCTCTCACTTATTAACTAATCCTAGACAAGTCAGGTAAGCTTTATGAGCCTCAGCCCTCTCCTCACCTGTAAAATCAGATATAATATCACCTACTATTAGTGTGAGAATTAAATAACACACCTAAAGTATTTAGCAATGTGCCTGGCATACAGCCCAATCAATGACAGTTATTATTTTTATTATGACGTATGGCAAGGACAATGTTGCTGCAAAATAGCTTAAAGATTACTCAAGCAAGCCACCTGACATGTGATGAGGGAGAAAGATAAGGTAAAAATTAAAAAAAAAAAAAAAACAGACAACATTTCCCTTTCTTTAAGATTTTGCTAAAGAATGATTCCAGGTTTACAAACAGTTGGCAGCCAAGCACCAAGGATGTTTTCTTAATTTTTCTTTCAAAATCCAACCAGTCCTCATAAGAATAGACCCTATGTTGGTCTAAGTAAACTAGGGTTGTCAGATTTAGCAAATTAAAATGCTGGATCCCTATTTAAATTGGAATATCAGATAAATAATGAAATTTTTTAGTATGAGTATTCCATGAGATATTTGAAATATCTTTACTCAAAAAGTATTTGTTGTATAGCTGAAATTCAAATTTAACCGGGCATCTTGTATTTTATCTGGGAACCCTAATAAACACCTGGCCTCCAGAAATCAGGAGAATCCAAATGGTGTACCTAGAGCAACCTTCAAACACAAGTGTAAGCCTGGGGGCTGATAGGATATTTAAAGGAAATGGAAAAGTGATATTTACCTTCACTGGCTTCAATGCATTTCTATTCCTGAATACCAAAACACTCAACCTTGTCCATTTTAGTTTTCCTATCTTGAAAGATAGAGGAATAAGAACCATAAGGCCCTTGTAAAGACAAAATAGAAACTGAATGTGAAAGTACTTTGTAAACTAGGTTTGGGGGACTTCCAGGTAAAAATGCTAGACTGAACACATCCTCCCTCCAGCAACCCTTCTCAAATAAGAGGCAAGGGATTTTTTTCAAGCATGAACCCAAAAGAAAAAGGAAAACAGGACCTGAAAGGACATAGAGGAGACAACAGCAGTGGCAACCCCTCCAAGGTGCCAAACTGGTGAGTGAAGCTGTCTTGGATCTTCTAGACCAGACCAGCTAAATACTATCAAGTTGACCTTAGTCAACAATAGATGGAGAACAATCCCCCCAGCTAAGTCCTATTCAAATCCTTGACCAAGAAAATGACGAGTTATGATAAAAGAGCCATTAATTTGGGATGATTCATTACACAGCACTGGAATCCGTTAGAGAAGGCAGGATGGGATTGGTGTCGTTAAGACATAGGGTGATATGGGACACAGGTAAGATCCACTTCTAAGCAAGCAAACTGGAGAAGAGTTCACCAGGAAGGTAGCATTTCAGCGGGTCTTAAAGGATAAGTAGAAAACAAGAAGCATTTCATATAGTGTATAGCATAAGTTTAAAGACCTTCCTCTCTTTCAGAGGGCCTTGAGGGCCCTAGATACTAGTTTTAAGGTCCCCTCAAATTATGGGAAATGCAAACATGGAGTGAGAAGTAAAATCCCTGGTGATAATGGAAGAGTAACTCCATTAAAAATATTAGCTTCAATTCTAAAAAATAAGGTTATGAAAAACATATTATTCCCAAAACCTTTCAAATACTGCTACCTGCAGAAAGTTTTCTTTAGCACTGAAAAGAGAGACCTGAATTGCGTTACGTGGGCCTCTCACTGTTGTGGCCTCTCCCGTTGCAGAGCACAGGCTCCGGACGCGCAGGCTCAACGGCCATGGCTCACGGGCCCAGCCGCTCCGCAGCATGTGGGATCTTCCCGGACCAGGGCATGAACCTGCGTCCCCTGCATCGGCAGGCAGACTCTCAACCACTGCACCACCAGGGAAGCCCAAGACCTGAATTTTTTTGTAATTTGTTTATTTTGTTTATTTTTATTTTTGGCTGTGTTGGGTCTTCATTGCTAAACAGGCTTTCTCTAGTTGCGGCGAGTGCGGGCTACTCTTCATTGTGGTACGCGGGCTTCTCATTACGGTGGCTTCTTTTGTTGCAGAGCACAGGCTCTAGGTGTGCAGGCTTCAGTAGTTGTGGTGCGTGGGCTTCAGTAGTTGTGGCATGCAAGCTCAGTAGTTGTGGCTCGTGGGCTCTAGAGCGCAGGCTCAGTAGTTGTGGTGCACAGGCTTAGTTGCTCCGTGGCATGTGGGATCTTCCCAGAGCAGAGTTTGAACCCATGTCCCCTGCATTGGCAGGCGGATTCTTAACCACTGCGCCACCAGGGAAGCCCCGAGACCTGAACTTTTAACACAAGTTTTATTGCTTTTTCTTTTTATGGACTGTCTTAGAAAAAGACTATTTCTGTTGCAACTGACAGAATGCCAATTGAAACCAACTTAAGCAACGGGACAACTTTATCAACTCAAGAAACTTAAAAGTTCACACATGAAACTGACCTTCTCTAAGAATTCAAATGATAATGTCATTCTCTCTTTCTCTCTGTGTGTCTATGTGTTGTCTAATTCTTTCCTATCATATGGAGGCTTCGGTCATAAGATGTTGAGCAGGCTATGACTTCAGATAAGACTAAGTCATCCCAGCTTGGTAAGCTCACAAAAAATGAAAACTTTTTTTCCCAACCTTGCCTTAGTATTTAAAATCACAGGGAAGGTCTCTGATTGGCTGACTTGTTCACATGTCTTTGTCCAATCATTGTCCAATCATTGTCACCAGTTGATAGGGTAATATGACTGGCCAGCGACAAAAGTTCCTACAGAAGAAGGGGTAATAGTGCCATAAATCAGAAGAAGCAGGGTAGAAGTGTTGCTGGGCTGATCAAAAAAAAAAAAAAAAAAAAAATATATATATATATATATATATATATATATATGGCTAGTACATGGATGTAAGGACCGACTTTGTTTGCAGAATTACAATTTAAACAACGAACCCTCATACTTTTAAGGGCAGCATAACTCTTCATTCCTAATTCACTCTTTCCTCATCCCACCTCAGTCTAATCTGATTGACTCTAGACTTAAGAAATTATAATTAATTCCTTGAGGAATTAAACAACTTGCACATCGCAAAGAAGTCAATGAATAGACCTAGAAACATAATTCACCTTTTCTGAATTCCTAAGATGTGCAGGAAAGAAACACACAAGCAGGGATACATACCTCTTGAGAATGCAAAATAAGAATATAGACAATAAAAATAATGTGAGGAGTGGATAAATTTTACACTCCTGCACAGCAGATTTTATTTCCAAACATCTCATTCCCTCTCAAAAACTGCAGTGCAGATTTTGCAAACATGATGGGTTACATAAGTAGGATTATGTACTCTTCATGCAAACTCTGAAGCCAGCTGTCCATCCAGTTCTATTTCCCAAATAGCAAAAAGGATTACTACACAGCTCCAACACAATGCTGAACGGATATTGATAAATTCTGACTCTCTCATTTCAAGTTAGGAAGAGGAAATATATATATTTGAAAAGCTTATCCAACCAGACTCGCTTAATGAAGGCAATGGCATGTTGATTATATAATTATGGTTTTATAATTATATATTCAGTGTGTATATAAGGGATCCACACAATATATTAGAGTATTTTGGGTTTAATTGTGTCCTCCAAAAATTCATATGTTGAAGTCATAACCCACCCCATACTTCAGAATGTGACCGTATTCAGAGACAGGGTCTTTACAGAGATAATCAATTTAAAATGAGGTAATTAGCATATGACTGGTATTTTTATAAAAACGGGAAATTTGAAGACAAACACTCACAGGGAAAATGCTATGTGAGGATAAAGGCAGCAAGCATGGTGATGCTTCTACAAGCCAAGGAACATCAAAGATTGCCAGAAAACTACCAGACACGGGAAGACGCATAGAACAGATTCTCCTTCACAGCTGCAGAAGCAAACAACCTTGCTGTGAGATCTGTGAGACAATACATTTCTATTGCTGAAGCCACAGTTTGGGGTACTTTGTTACAGCAGCTGTAGGAAACTAATATTGGGTTGGCCAAAAAGTTCCTCCGGTTTTTAAGTAAAAATAAAAGACACATTTTTCATTTTGACCAAGAACTTTATTGAACAACGTATTCACCGTTTTGTTCCACTACCTTCTGCCATTTCTCAGGCAACTTCATAATTCCATCTTGCCAAAACTTTTTATCTTTCTGAGCAAAGAACTGTTCCAGGTGCCTTTTACAGTCTTCCAGAGAATTGAATTTTTTTTCCATTAAGAGAATTTTGTAAGGACCTAAATAAATGGAAATCTGAAGGTGCAATGTGTGGTGAATACAGCAGATGAATCAGAACTCCCCAGTCAAGCTGTAACAGTTTTTGCCTGGTCATCAAAGAAACATGCGGTCTTGAGTTATCCTGATGGAAGATTATGCATTATCTGTTGACTAATTCCAGATGCTTTTCATCGAGTGCTGCTTTCCGTTGGTCTAACTGGGAGCAGTAATTCCACTTGTTGGAATTAATCGTTTGTTTTTCCAGAAGGACCTCATAATAGTACTCCCTTCCAATCCCACCATATACACACCATCACCTTCTTTGGATGAAGACAGGCCTTTGATGTGGTTGGTGGTGGTTCATTTTGCTTGCCCCACGATCTCTTCCATTCCGCATTATTGTACAGTATCCATTTTTCATCACCCCTCACAATTTGTTTTAAAAACGGAACGTTTTGGGGACTTCCCTCAGGGTGCAGTGGATAAGACTCCACGCTCCCAATGCAGGGGGCCCAGGTTCAATCCCTGGTCGGGGAACTAGATCCCACATGCATGCCACAACTAAGAGTTCGAATGCCACAACCAAGGAACCAATGTGCTGCAATACAGAGCCTGAGAGCCGAAACTAAGGAGCCAGCGAGCTGCAACTAAGCAGACATGGAGCTGCAACTAAGGAGCCCACCTGCCACAACTAAGACCAGGTGCAACCAAATAAATAAACATTTTTTAAAAAAGAAATAAATAAAAACGGAATGTTTTCATTATGGTTAAGTAGAGAATTGCATGTGGAAATACAGTCAAGAAGGTTTTTTCACTTATGTGGAACCCAAACATCAAAGCAATTAACATAACCAAACTGGTGCAAATGATTTTCAACACTTGATTTGGATATTTTGAGTTTGTCGGCTACCTCCCACATGGTATAACATTGACTGTTCTCAACGAATGTCTCAATTTGATCGCTATCGACTTCAACTAGTCTACCCGACCACTGAGCAGTCTCCAGCATGAAATTTCACAAATGACTTTTGACACATTCGATTAGTCACAGTACCTTCTTCATACACTGCACAAATCTTTTTTTGTGTTTCAGTTGCGTTTCTTACTTTCTTGAAATAATAAAGCACAATATGCAGAAAATGTTGCTTTTTTTCTTCCATCTTCAATATTAAAATGGCTACACAAAAATTCACCAATTTTGATGTTTTTTTTTAATGCATGCTGATATGACAGCTGTCACAATGCAATCTAACAAAATTGTTTCGAATGAAGTTAAAGGCAACTAAGTGCTCACTACTGGAACCACCTTATGGAAAAAACCAAACCAACATTTTGGGCAACCGATCCATAAAGCAAGAAACATCATCACAAGGGTGGAAATGAAAGAAGGAATACATTACCTCTGAGAACTTTAAACTTTCATTTTTGCATTCACTCTAATGAAGAAAGGGTTTAGTCTATTCTCCTCAGACCAAACTACCTTCATAACCCAGGCCAAATTTCTACTGTTTTATTCAGTAAAATCAGATTAATTGAAGCAAAATTAGGTTTCTTCCTACGGACTAAATAATCCAGATAACGGTCTCAGCCCTCAACTTCGGTTGGTCATTATGTAGTAAACCTGATTTCAGGTAAAGGAGTTTAGATTAACCTTGACCAAAAAGACTTAACACCTTAATCAGTCTCTATTCATTGGCCCACAGAGAAGAGACCATTAAAAGGCAGAGCTTTCCCTTTCTAACCTGCTAAGCAATTCAGTCCTAGTTTCAGTGTCTAATCTAGCTCTCCCTTTTAGTTCCATGTGGGTTTATGTTCCTTCCTGTGCAAGTGGTGGGAGAGGGGCTGGAGGGAGGGATGAAGATAATATTGAAAACGCAAAACTAGCAATCCCAACCATCTGTGTCTATGTGTCAGGTGAAGGTCAAGACCCAGAACTGCCTGGGAAGATATCTAGGCTTCTCAACTTTTCCATTTCAGAAGCATTAGCCTCACACCCAGCCAAGAAAATGAATCAGAACTTTACTGAAGAGACTATAAATTTGATACCCCTGATCCCATGACTCCAACAAGTTTCTTTTATAGGCCTGTGTACAGTTTTGGCAGAACTATATGGCCCTTAGCATCCTATTCATTGTTCAATCTGAGCATGAAATTCAATTGTTTCTCCAAAAGGTAGCGAGAAAGCAGGATGCAGTGAAGGTAGTTATTAACTGGCCCTAAAGTAGCCTGGAAAGTGTGGGACTTGTCATTTTAACCTCAGCTGAAAAGCACAGAAAGTAAAATGGGGTTAGGGTTAACTGCATTGTTCAAGAAACAAGGATTCTAGGAGAAGCATGTTGTCCTGTTCTTGCCTCCGTTGTCTTTTAGTTAGAAAACGTGGCTATTTACTCAATATCAGAAGCCCACTTAGGAATGCAAAGAGCATGGTAGGTGTGCCAACCTATACATTCAAAATGGCAAATGCCAAGTTGTTTTATGTAGGCAGATGGTATGCATTTGGAAAAGGCTTTGAGGTTCAGATGCTTTGAGCAGAAGTAAAACTGCAAAGACTCAAGAAATCTCTACGATTTCTGCCCCTTTTACCCTCCCAAACCTGCCCAATCCCCCAAGATGACACTCCTTTCACTTTATTCTTGGTTGTTGCCTCTCTGCATGCCCCACCCCCTTATAACTTCTTTCACACTGCCTTTTGGTTTTGAAACTTGCTTCACTTAAATTGCCCTATTAATACCACACTCCAACCTCTACCTGGACTTCACCCCTATAACCAAAAATCATCTCTGTCTCATTCCTACATCCCAGCACCAGCTCACCAGCCTGATGATTCAAAGCCTTGGTTTGCTGTTGTTATTTTTAACTTCCTCTATATCAAGAAAGATATGTGATTTTATCCCAAATGCCACTTCCTATTAATAGATAGAGCCCATTTCAGGTACTGTGTTAAGAAGGATTCTGAAGTCTTATCCTAATTTAGTTGAAAGGATGACTCAGCAATTAGCAATATCTGCCATAGTCACTAAGAGAGAAATGGAAAAATGCCTGCTATATGTTTGCCAACTGTCCTGTGTATCACTAAATCCTGTGCTTTGGTTTACTTATTTCTTCAAATACACACACACACACACACACACACACACACAGTCATTTTAAAAGAACTATTTTAGTTACATATTCTTGCATCTAGTAGTACAAGCCATGTGATCAAGGCAATTTTAACCACATGGTAGCAACCTGGTGGTGCAAGCCCATTTAAAAATTGGATTGCAAATTTAACTCATAAAAAGATAATAGTGGAATTTCCCAGCAGCCCATTGGTTAAGACACCCACGCTTTCATTGCCATGGGCATGGGTTCGATCCCTGGTCAGGGAACTAAGATCCCACAAGCCACGCAGTGCAGACAAAAAAATAAATTAATTAAAAGAAAATCATTCTTAATTAAAAAAATAAATAGTAAGAAAATTTTTAAATGATGATAGTAACATTACAAATTATAAAACAGCACATTCACTTACATTTGTTAACCATATTGCCTCAAAAAATCCTGAATAAAGAGAGCACAGAATGAGTCATTTTAATGAACTAGCAGGAAATAGAAGAAAGGTCTAAAGCATGGGGTAGGGTCTAAAATGTCAAGCCTAGAGGAATGCTGAAAAAAAGGAAGGGACTTCTGAAAGAAAAAGGCACCAGAACCAAGTTGCCTTATTTCAGGGCTTTTGAGGGTAGATACTAACTATAGAGAACATCTCATGAATGAGATGGTATTAGACTCTGTTCCAAAATGAATAACCTTGAAACTGAAATCCACAGAAAGAAAAATCACATGAGTTAAAGCTTCCATAGTCTATCTTTAAACACAGTTTTTTTGTGGGGGGGAGAAATCTATTTTAAACAAGCATTTAGAAAAGCATTATTTCCCTGGCATGATTATTATGTGCTTCATGTTGGCAGGAAGACTTCATTTCCAGTGATATTTTCCAATTGTTAAAATTAAAAAAAAAAAAACCCGCTGCTTTCTTTGCAATCCATAATTTTGTATTTTTAATTTCGATAACTCAAGTGTCTCTAAGCAGAAATAAGCTGCATATTCATGAGTCCTGATTTGCTGTAATCATTATTTCTGTCGCTCTCTATCTATGAAGACTCCAAGTACTTGAGTCCTTGTTCTCAGGCAATTATATCAGATTGGCTTGGAGCTGAGGGAGCTCGGAGACCCCACTTTTTCCTTTTTCTCTTTGAAAGCCTCTGTTGTTCCATCTGAGGTCAACTTTCCTTGCTCCTAAACGGGACTGTTAATTAGTTGCCTCAACATCAGCAGGAGGGATAAAAGTCTATTTAATATGCTAACTAGAGAACTGTTAACTTTTCATCAATCAGCCTTTGGTCATAGACAGCAAAGGGGAAAAAAAGATATATTAAAATGAGCTGAGCTGAAAGTAAAGGAAGGCAAATAGACATCAACGATGTTTTGTGTACACGAAAGATATAGATGCAGAAGTAAAAAAATGAAATAAGATGAGGATGGCCAAAGGGTAAAAAAAAAAAACAATACTAGGAACTAGAAAAACGTCTAGAAATCATCTATATTCCTGTCTAAAACTTGGCTTCTCTTAGTGGAAATAGCCCAGGTTTGATGTTCAAAGAAATAGGAGTTTGAACGTCATAGCTGCTGCTCACCAGCTATCTGTCCAAGGGAAAGTTCCCTAATCTCTTGGCCTTACTTTCTTGGTCAGGACTGATACCCTCATCTACAGTGGGGTGATCACATTTCCTGCTAAAGGTTTCTTGGAAGACTTAAATGAGATGTATTGAAAGCATATAGTATCGAGTCTAGTACAAAGTATACACTCACAATAAATGTTACTGTCTTGCTTTGCCTGATTTCTCTTCTAGCTAAATAGCTATTCTGTTTTTAAAAGCCTAACAGCTCCCTTTAGCAACCATTCCAGGCTACAGCAAGCATCTCATTTAGGAAGTTCTTCCTAAAAGATGATACCAGAAAAGATGTCCCTGGTCATCTACCCATTTGCCTACAATTGGGCTTTCTTTAGATACAGTGGAAAGAGCACAAATAAGAATTCCAAATCTGGCTCCACCATTTTCTAGATATATGACCTTGGGTTCACTAAACTTGTTTCCTCATCTGTACTTTTTTTTTTTTTTTTTTTTTTGCGGTACGTGGGCCTTTCACCGCTGCGGCCTCTCCCGTTGCGGAGCACAGGCTCCGGATGCACAGGCTCAGCGGCCATGGCCCACGAGCCCAGCCACCCCGCAGCATGTGGGATCCTCCCGGACTGGGGCACGAACCCGTGCCCCCCGCATCAGCAGATAGACTCCCAACCACTGCGCTACCAGGGAAGCCCTCATCTGTACTTTTTAGATTTAAAAGAGATACACTGAATAAAGGGGCTTACCATGGTAGGTGGATAAAGTAGTAGATTACCAAATAGTATTTGTTGTTATGTCTCTTCTAGTCCTCCTACTTCCTCCAAGAAAATGCCAGCAGGAAGAAAGAGCACATTTGGGATACGTGTACTTCCTTTCTGCAATTATTTGGCAACAGTTACATGGTCACATCATTCAGTTCCAGAATCAGCTTGAACCAACAGCTAGATTCCACCCAAAACCTCCATTTTTCAGATGTTGTGTGTGAAGCCCAGAAAGTTAGAGTCCCCATTGGAGGTCACGCAGCAGAGGAAGTCTGAGATTTTAAAGCCATGAGATCAAAATAATAGTATGTCTTAACTGCTCAGCTTCTTGGAGCGGCTCAAGTCTACATCTTTAAAAATCTGACCCTACAGACCATTTTTTCTGCCTGTCAGCTGGCTTGTTTGTTTAGCATAAGCTAAATTTGAGATATATATTACCAGCATACACAAAGCTATAGTATATTTATTTATTCATTGACTTAGAGAATGAATCTCTACCAGGGAAATAATAACATTTTCTATATAAATTCCTTGAAGGCAAGGACCATGTCCCTAAAAGTACTTAGTAAAATGCCTCCTAATCAGTATTTGTTAAATAAATCATAAAGAATTATCTAATTGGCAGGGGGGCTCCCCTACTTTTCGCTGGCTCCTTCCTTACCACGCCATTCGTGAAGGACAGAGGTGCACTTTCCACCACTAAACCTTTGCACCTGCTGTTCCTCTCCCTGTGATGCGCTTCCCCATCTCTTCAATTAGCTGGCTCATTCTCATCCTTCAGTTCTTGGCTTACATGCCACTTCTTCCCAGAAGACACCCCAGACCATCCTTTGTAAATTCCAGTGACTTACTATCTTACACTCCTGGTAGCTTCTTAATTGTGTCCACCATTAACAGAATGACCTGATGCTGTGTTTCACATAAGCCAAATGGGAACACATTGCTTATCTGACTTGTTCTTTGCTATATGCCTAGGGCCTAGCATTGTGCCTGGCCAATAGAAAAGGCTCAGCAAATAATCACTGGAAAAGTGAGCATAAGAATGCAAAGCAGGAACCCAGAGTGAAGTTCTGATCCAGTGTTAGGAATACATGAACCTGTTCCTACTTGTCTTTTGTTAGAGATAGAAAATATGGACTTGGTGCTCTTGGTTTTCTTTCTTCATTATTTAAAACATTAATCAATTAATTAAATTCATTCCAGGGTGCAAGAGCACGTGTGGTGAGTTCTAAAGGCTTCACTTCCCAACCCAAGACTTCATCTTGATCCCAGGCGAGGCCCCTAAAATCAAGATTAGCAATTGCATTGGGGAGTTTCGTGTTTCTTTTGAAAATTAAGTCCTGCCTGCTGTTCAAGAGATCAGCACTCACACCTCAGTTTTTTCTTGTTTGGTTACAAAGAAAGAGCAGGTCGATTCCCAGCAGGATGATTAAAAGGGCATTTTCCCCCTCTTAATCTTTCTATGTAAGTGAATCAGAGCTGACAGGCCATTACAGCAGTACAGTACCCAGCTGACAATATTGACTGAAAAGCAATTACCTTGCTTATTTTCTGTTGACTTAATGATGGGACAGGAACAAATGGAGCTTGCTGTCTTAGCTTTTAGTCCTCAATCCTGTAAGAGTGCTTAAGCACGACCATATTGGTCATGTAGAAAGAGACAGCAAACTAAAACTAAAAGCCTGCCCAGAATATTTTGAGACAATCACAAGGCCGTTTCACTCTCACACTTACAGACTTCTGCCTCACATCATGTTAATGAATTCTATGAGAATATAACTACAAATGCCTCATTAAAGTAATTTTTGCTATATAAACATTCTTACACATTTTACAAATTTTGCTTGTTAAATCATTTGGCTCTGGATAACACATTTAATTTTTATCAGCAATCATCACACATACTTAGGAATTCCTACCAGGTGAGCAAATTAATTTTTTAAAAGTTTTCAAATTGAATGAATTTTTATGACATTTATTTAAGATTATTAAAATTGACAATATATTATATTTTGTGAACATCTGATTTAACATGTATTACATTATGACTTTTTAACTTTTTATGGCATTTCTGAGCCAATTCAAAGAATTTTTTTTTTTCAGGTCTCAAACACAGCCCTTTAGAAGCCCACAGGCCCTAATATCTTAGGGGATAAATTAGCCCTACCTATGCCTCATCCATGCAAAATTCAGATTTAGAACTGATCAACTTTCAATAGATAATCATACCTCTAGAGTAAAATCACTGTTGGATTAACCTGAAGTTGTGCACAAAAATAAATAAATAACATTTGATCTACGGGGCGGAAAAATGAATAAGTTCTTGACCCCCTTCAGAGAAAGACAATGCAAATGAGATGTTTTGGACAAACCTAAACACAGAACCTACCAAATAATAGTTGCTAATAATATTTTTACTCGTGTGAGTTTATATTATATAGAGTAGCCAGAAATACCTCTAGTTATTTTTCATTTGGTGGTGGAAGAGACTACATTAAAATATTTTACCCTAAATTTATGTTTCTTTTATGTCCAACTATTTGGAAATTTCTGGTTCCCTAGGAATTTTTGCAAGTATTATAACCAGTTTCAAAGAGAATTCCCTGGTGGTCCAGTGGTTAGGATTCCACGCTTCTATTGCAGGGGGCACAGGTTCAATCCCTGGTTGGGGAACTAAGATCCCTCAAGCCATGGGGCATGGTCAAAAAATTAAAAAAAAAACAAAGAAATAGTTTATACACTATACATTCTCTTATATACACAATGAAAGAGCTTCTAATCCCGATATTTTCTGAGAAAGTGTCTGTGGGGTGCAGTTGAGAACATGAAATAACACAGGGCATGATCCATATTCTCATTCCCTAACAGTTCAGTGTAATTTGAAACAACCTTTTTAAATCACATTGGTGATTAGGTAATTTTCCTCTCCAGCTATCCAATTTTTCTGAAGCTGATCCCTTGAATTGAATGCATTAATATTAAAGTTTGCAAAATAGCAACCTTGAAAAAAATGTATGCTCTGACTTTCCCCCTTTCGGAAGTGACTTCACCAGTGGCTGCAGCCATCGGATGCTCAATCAGCTGAATAACAATGGTGATAATTAATATTTATGGAGCACTTGTCATAGCCAACACTGTGCTGAGCACTTTACATACATTACTTCATTTAATTTCTACAGCAACTATGAGACAGATATTATTCTCTCCATTCTAGAGATGAGGGAACAGACACTCGAAAAGTTCAAGAAAACTACAAAAGTCCCATAGTTGACAAACAGTATAATCGGGATTCAAAGCCAAGCAGTCTGACCCAAGAGCTCACACTCTTACCTTCTTGGCTAGTTCTTTTCTTAAGTGGATAGTTTAATTCAACTATTTAACAGGCACAGGCAAAATTCTAGAAGATAATGGATTTTTTTTTAACTAGACCAACCATCCTGACATTATGATGATAAAAACACTACAGCCTGAACTCCCAAGAACTAAACTGATTATTTCTTATTGTCAATTGTTCAATATGATTTAATTCTTACTGAATGCAGATGAAACCTTTCTGCACATGAGGTGGGAGTCCAGACAGCCTCATAACAATGGCACCAGCTTCACAGATGTACTCTAAAACAGCTACAACTTTTAATCTTCAAAGTAAATATTGATTGACTTGGTGTTTTTTCTCTAACTTTTGAAAAAGCTTTAAAAAGAGAATAAAAGGGTGAGCTAAACTGAGAACATGATCAAGGAGGAGAGGATCAAGAAGAAAAGGAAAAAAAATATCACCACTATTCTGTGTTTCTCAGCTCTAAATTTTTCCAACAAACTAATCTACTCTGATATCTACTTGAATAACTCCACCTGACTTGGGTGATTTCTCAGGGAAACTGATAGGCATAGAACTGGGAATATCCTTTTTTTCCACGCAAAAATCTGCATTGTCTTCTTTTTTTTTTTTTTTTTTTTTTGCAGTACGCGGGCCTCTCCCGTTGCGGAGCACAGGCTCCGGACGCACAGGGTCAGCGGCCATGGCTCACGGGCCCAGCCGCACCGCGGCATGTGGGATCTTCCCGGATCGGGGCACGAACCCGTGTCCCCTGCATCGGCAGGCGGACTCTCAACCACTGCGCCACCGGGGAAGCCCTGCATTATCTTCTTGAAGACTTCTTTTGTGGTCCTTATTAAACACTAGCAAGGGATGCACGTAAAAAGTTCACTGGAATTCAATGCAGCTCCTCATTTATACTCTGTCAATAGTCCATTCGGGCTGCTATAACAAATCCCACAGACTGGTGCCTTATCAAAAACATAAATGTATTTCTCACAGTCCTGGAGGCTGAAAGCCCCAGATGAGGGCACCAGGATTGCTGGGTTCTGGTGAGGGCCCTCTTCCAGATGACAAACTGACATCTTCTCCTTGTGTCCTCACATGGTGGAAGGGGCAAGCTAGCTCTCTGGAGCCACTTTTATAGGGGCATTAATTTCATTCATAAGAGCAGAACCACCATGACCTAACCCCAAACACCCCACATCCTAATGTCATTATATTTCAACATGTAAATTTGGGGGAGACACAAACATTCAGACCATAGTACTTTCCTAGATAGGTATAATCTCTCTCTCTCTCACTCTCTCTCTCTCTCTCATACACACACACACCCAAAATGACCTTTATTTACTTCACAACTACATACACACCTCAGAACATAAGAGCTTTACGATTCCAATATTTAGTCATTTCTAAATGCTCTCATCAAAGATTTATTGGGTATCTGTTGTGTCCCAGACACTCTGAATAACACCAAGTATACAAGATGAATAATCTATAGTTCCTACTGGATTTTAAAGGATCTTTAGTTGAGAAGACAAACATAAAAGAGATACCTTTTTTGAGCATTTAGATGCCAAGCTAAGTGATTTCCATTTATTCTCTTGCTTGGTCATCACAGGAGCCTCATGATAAAAGTACTATTATTTTTTCCATATGCCGGTTAGGTAACTGAAGGTTAGATAAGCACGTAATTTACATAGGATCACAGTGACAGAACTACTGCTACTATAATTAGTAGGAATATACATATACGGTATTTACAATGTACCAAGAATTGTTCTAAGCACCTTACATAGATTAGCTTATTTACTCATCACCTTCCTTTAATCAATGAGGCAACAGCAGCAAAGAGATGTTAAATTCTCCAAAGTTACCCAACTACAAAGTGGTACAGGCAGGATGCAAACCCCAGCATTATAATACCAGTTGTTCTTAATAACTCACAGACTCAATCTGACCATCCCAAACCCACACTCATAATCACTACGACACTGGAAAACAACGTATGGTGTCCCCGATTATGACAGTATGCCAATCTTCCTGGTCAGAAAACTAATGAAAGAAGAGGAGTTAAGGTTAATGGTTTATTTCAACAGGTTAAACTTCTTTCAGAATATTTTCTGGTCTCAATCTGCAAACTGTAGTTAGAAGCTATAAAATTAATCAGTGAAACAGGGCTCCATTAAAGTGCCATTACATGGCTCAGTTTGCCACCTGTTTTTCCTATTTATAACAAAGAAGTGAGTAAGTAATAGTCATTTACTGCATAAGAGTGCTTTCCAACTTTACATAGGAAAAATAAAGCTCCATGAGAGAAAAATTAGGTCCATCTTTACTCATCATTTTGTTTAAAAAAACTGAGCACAGGGCTTTCCTGGTGGTGCAGTGGTTGAGAGTCCGCCTGCCGATGCAGGGGACACAGGTTCGTGCCCCGGTCCAGGAAGATCCCACATGCCGCAGAGCAGCTGGGCCTGTGAGCCATGGCCGCTGAGCCTGCGCATCCGGAGCCTGTGCTCCGCAACGGCAGAGGCCACAACAGTGAGAGGCCTGTGTACCGCAAAAAAAAAAACACTGAGCACAGTGATTGGCATGTAGTAGTCACTCAATAAATTTTTATTGGATAAATGTTGAGGAAATCCATCTGAATAATCACTTAGGAGTATTTCCAGGGCTGGGACTAGGGAAAGGCAAGTGAGACACCCATTTGAGTGCAAAATTTAAGGGGGCATCGAAAAACCTTTTGGAACCTTTTGCCTCAGGCTCCGAGATGGATCAGCATGGCACTGATACTGGTCCTATCTTTATATAAATATTTGATATTTTCTTCATATGGATTATTTTGCATTTATTTTGTTTCTGCCCTGATTACACACATTCTGACTATACACAAACTCAATAAAGGCAATATAAGGCAAGAATATGAAGAAATGGCTCAGGCATGGCTCCTATCTTCCTGAACTCACAGGGAAATAGATGATTTTATCTGTGTACCACTTTATAGTACAAAGTAGAAACTGATACGTCATAAGAAAATCATGCCTATATTTCTATAAGCTTTGAAGCAAAAGAGTTAGAGTTCTAACGTCCAGTTGGAATAGGAGTTTTTTTATATCTAAATCCTGATTAAACCGATTTCTTTTCTATAATAAATCTAGAAAAGGCTAAATGCCATCCCTACAAATAAAACCAATGAATCTTCTGATGCTGGAATATGGGGAACAGTTAATTTAAAGCCTTGTGCATGAGTCCCATCTTATAAAACTTGGGGTTGAATCTAGCTGTAATTTACTGAGATTTTCAAAAAATCTAACTGCAATCAACATTTTCTCAAGAATTAAGCAAGGGTGTTTTACTGGTAAATTAAGCTAACCTGGGTTCCAAACTCAGTTCTACATTTTGGCTGCTTTGTCTTGGGCTCATCACTAAACCTCTCGACCCTTAGTCTTCTCCAATGTAAAATGAGAGGTAATAATATTTATTTCATGGGGATGTTATGAGAATTAAATGAAACAATTCATATAAAGTGCCTGGCGCATGGTAGTTATTGAGGCAGCGCCCCCAAGGGTTTAATTAAAGCTTTGGCTCTCTGCCTCTCAGTGAAAAAAACTTTGAGTGTCATAATTAATGGAGGAAGTCCAAAAAAACAGAATGTCAAAACCACGCGCAGGATACAGATGAATGAGCTGGCATCCTTTCCAAACTCCTAAGCTGGAGTCTTTTCCTCCTAAATTTAGACTTTGCTGACTATTCGAAAAGTGACACGAGGCTGCCATCTCGTGGTTGAATGAATGAAAGCCAAACTCTTTGTATTTCAGAACCAGAGTTATGAATCCTTCCAAAAGGTACCCCTATTTTTAAAAACACTCCCTCGCCACAAGACTTGATTGGCAGTAAAGTGCCAACTTCCTTAAGCATAGCAACAAAGCTACTGACACAAATCCCTTCTTTGAGTTCTCTCCAACTTGGTGCCCCACCTTCCGGCCAAGGTCTTGCTAGTCTTATCCCTATCCAGCCCGTCAAAACCTGCTGTCAGCCACCTACCACACTGGAAAGAATCTGACTCATTTACAGTGCTATTTTATTTTTTAAAATTCCTAATGCAGGGTCACTCCATGGGAGATTTGCATTTTAGTTCTGATTTAGTTTGGATTTTGTTTTATTTTGCGTTTCATCTTATTCTGTTCAGTTAAGGACACAATTGCTTAGGCAGTGTCTCTCACACCTTGGTGTACATCAGAATCACCCTGAGGGCTCTATAAATCACAGAATATTGGCCCCTACACTTTCTGGAAACATGGGTTTCTAACGATTTCCCAGATGTTGTGATGTTGCTGGTCCGGGGACCACACTCTGGTCTCCAATTTCCACGACAGAATTTCATAACAGGATACAGCTGATGAGGGAGAGAATTTTTAAAGGAGCACCTCTGCAGACTGTTCCTGTGCTATCTCCTTTATTTCTGAAATCCATCCCTCCTCTCCATCCCTGCTGCCATCTCTGTACTTGAGGTGACCACCACCTCTCTCCTCCATTCCTACAACAGCCTCTTTAGTTTTGTCCGTCTCCAACAGATTCTCCGTACATAGATTGAAGCAGTCAAAAGTATGTCACCATCAAGCCCCATCAAAAGCTTCCAATGGACCTTAGGACCCAATTCAAACATCTTTTAAGACCCTTTATAATCTAGCCCCTGCTTCATGTCCAGCCCACTTCTAGCCAATTCTGCACCTCACTCATCGTGCTCTTTCTAGCCCAATGGTTCTCAAAGTATGGTCCCCAGACCAGCAGCAGCAGCATTACCTGGGAGCTTGTTAGAAATGCAAATTTTCCAGCCTTCCCAGACCTACTGAATTAGAAACTCTTGGGAGTAAGGCCCAGCTACCTGTGCTTAACAAGCTTCCAGGTGATTTTGATCCAGCCGAAGTTTAAGAACCACTGCCTGGCCATTCTCAGCCATTTCTCAAGCATGCTACACCTTCCCTCTCATTGCCACCATTGTCACATGCCTCTCCCAGAACGCTCCAGCCCTACGCCTTCGCCATCATAACTCCTCGGTGTTCCTCAGGTCTCAGAATTCAGGTCGCTTCTTCCCAAATAATTTCCCTGCCCACCCATGTAGGTTCTGGGCTCATGTTAGGAACTTCACAGCATCCGGCACTTCATTCAGCACTCAAGCCATTACCATAATACCAGTTGAGTGTCCACATGTTCCAGTCCCAGTCTGGGTACCAACTGCTTTATTATATGTACACTGTATCTCAAATGCCGAGGGTAGGGCCTGGCTAAGAACAGCTATTCAGTGTTTGTTGAATGAATAAGCATCACATGAGTAAGCATCACATGAACAGTTGCCCTCTCCACTTGGCTCCATATCTAAGACATAAAACAGGTGAGCAGGGCTTCCCTGGTGGTGCAGTGGTTAAGAATCCGCCTGCCAATGCAGGGGACACAGGTTCGAGCCCTGGTCCGGGAAGATCCCACATGCCACGGAGCAACTAAACTGAAGCCCATGTGACTAGAACCCACGCTCTGCAACAAGAGAAGCCACCGCAATAAGCCTACGCACCACAACGAAGAGTAGCCCCTGCTCTCCACAACCAGAGAAAATCCTGCGTGCAGCAATGAAGACCCAACGCAGCCAAAAATAAATTAAATAAATAATTTTTTTTAAAAAACAGGTGAGTAAAATGTTTTCTAGTTCAGAGAAGGTATCGGGCCTTGGTAGGAGCTCACTGATTTCACAATGGATTGTGAGCTGCTCTGGTCTGAATAACATAATTGCTGTTGTAAGTCCGCCTTAGAATGACAAAGTGACATGAGCAATGCTTTAAGTTCAACAAGCACACTGAGGTCTTACAATATGTCAGGCACTGTGCTAGGAACGCCAAGTCTAAGTAGCTCCTAATCTCCCACGTGAAACAGGCACACAATTAGAATAGTGCCACAGAATCACAGAGCAGGGGGAAACGGTGTGGACTGATTAGGAAAGACTTGAGTGAGAAAAGTGAGTTAGGCTGCTGTAATGAGTTCAACAATAGTCCCCAAAGATATGCCCAAGTCCTAGTCCCCAGTGTCTGTGACTGTGATAGAATTTGGAAAAAGGGTCTTCACAGATGTAATTAAGTTACAGATCTTGCAATCTTCCTGGATTTAGATTCAATGACTGGTGTCCATATAAAAGAGAGAAAAGGGAGATTTGAGAAGAGGAAAAATAAGGAGAAGCCCATGTGAAGATGGAGGCGGAGACCGGAGTGATAAGGCCAGGAAGGCCAAAGATTGCCAGCCACCCCCAGAGCTGGGAGAGAGGTATGGAACTGAATCCCCCTCAGAGCCTCCAGAAGGAACCAATCCTGCCAACACCTTGATTTTGGACTTCCGGCCTCCAGAACTGTGAAAGAAAAAATTTCTGTTGTTTTAAGCCACCAAGTTTGTGATTTGTTATGGCAGCCTTAGGAAACCAATACAGCCTTGAAGGATGCGTTAAAAGTAAGCCGTTAGGGTTCCCTGGTGGCGCACTGGTTGAGAGTCCGCCTGCCGATGCAGGGGACAGAGGTTCGTGCCCCGGTCCGGGAAGATCCCACATGCCACGGAGCGGCTGGGCCCGTGAGCCATGGCTGCTGAGCCTGCGCGTCCGGAGCCTGTGCTCTGCAACGGGAGAGGCCACAACAGTGAGAGGCCCATGTCCAGCAAAAAAAAAAAAAAAAGTAAGCTGTTAGATAAAGAAAACAGAACAAAGGAAAGAAAGGAACAACGTATAAGCTCATGAGAGTATCATGTGTTCCAAGGACAGGAAGAGATCTGATGAGGGAACACCTAGCGAAATAAGTCAATTCGAAAGGTAGACGGCCGCCAGGTTGAGAGGGGCTGAGAACCTCATGCTGTGTTAGAAACTGGAGTCGTACTGAGAGGTATCTGGATATTGTTATGGCCATCAAACTCAGAAATAAGGGAATTATCTTGGCTATTATCCTTGCTCTTACCCAGATATAGAAAAGGAAAGGAACACTTTAGTACCAGCCAGAGCCTTGGACCCAATCTCCAGACAGAAATCTAAGAATCAATTTGTACCATATGGAAGCTTTCCTTCTCCTAAGCCTCAGACCAAAACAGACTCAGAGACCAGCTCTCCCTCTGTCCCCTGCCCCCACCTCCAATGCTCTTTACCCCCATGTTGCAGTAAAAGCAAACCGTTAAAAGGTAAACTGAGGCACGTTAAAATTTTTTTTTTTCAAGAATTTACTTGAGCACACGTCCATTCAAATCAGGCAGCACCAAACCAGAAACTGTTAGGAGCACCTGACAGGAGCAGGGGGAGAGGTTTTTACAGAGACGCCATAGAAGCAAAACAAGGAAATCATTACCTTGGCTGTAACTGAAGTGACTGCCTTATTTGGGAAAGCCTAGTTGCTGTTTGTGATTGGTTGTTCATAAGTTCCAACTTCTTGGATTCAAGTGCATTGACTTTGACTTAGGGTTTGGTTTGCTTTGCTTCCTTAAGCTGCCAAGGCATTAAAGCCACCCCAGTCTAATGGCCTTCTCATTTAATTACTTCAACCAAACCAAGCCTGCACTCTGCAGCATCACTGGAAATGAAGCCAGTGAGTCCCAGAAAGATCATGTTTACCCCTCAGTGCCTAGCACTGAGGCCCCCTGAGCCATTGTTCTGGGACCAGCTTCAAAGTACAAGAGAGAGGACATGTGAGAATGACCACACCCACTGCCCCATATGTAACTGCCCTTCTCAAACTCCACACAGGTTGCCTGTTGTAAATTTTACACTTATAAAAATACACATATACAGGGACTTCCCTGGTGGTCCAATGGTTAAGACTCCATGCTTCCAATGCAGGGGGCACAGGTCTGATCCCTGGTCAGGGAACTAAGATCCCACATGCCACAGTGCAGAAAAAAAAAAAATACATATATATGTGTGTGTGTGTGTGTGTGTGTGTGTGTGTGTGTGTGTGTGTATACATGCACATATACATATACATACATACACACACATATATACATATTTATAAAGCAAATGCAATTTGCATTAATAAAATTCTTTATTATTTCCTATTCATTGAAGGAACTTTTTTTCTTTTTACCTAACATCACAGTCACTTCATAACTAGCATGTACTGTGGTATCTATACAGTTGAATTCTAGACTTTTGAACATGTTCAGCTGTTAGTAAGATACTCTCTCCTTTAATAGATCCTGTAAACTAGTTAACTGTGAAATGTTGTTTGCTCATACCATCTCTTCATAGGTAACTGTGCAAAATAAGCTATTTCAAATGAAAACAAGATAGACAACTATATTTTTCAGCCACAGAAGACGTCTGCAGCCTACTTACTTTGAAATGCATGATTTGCCTTAGCCGAGGTTAATTTTACTTTGACGATGTTCTTAGCCTCCAGGCCAAACGCCCACATCATCCTACCCTCAGAAATTCCACTCACACTACACCCAAGGTCCCAGAGCTTACCAGTCTGGATTTGATCCATTTCCCAGACCAAGCTGTGTGGTATTCAGACACCCCTGATCCTCCTTCATCTGTGAGACTAGCCAGCAGAACACAGAAGCACTTGTTCAGCACAAGACCTCAGAGGCAAGAGAAGTGGGTCCTCTCTGGGCCAGTTTCTAAAATTATAATGTAGAACCAAACTAAAATGGAGTCACTTATGTCAGGGACAAAATGGAGACAGTCAATGCAGGCACAGAAAGGGAAAAAAAACAACCTCACCTAACGGAAACTTACAACTCTTCTCAGAGATCAGCAGAGGACGCCACCTAATCCCCAAATGTCAAGTCTGTTCACAGTATTTCTGGACTTCCTCGTTCCCGTGACCCAGCTACCCTGATCCAAATAAGGAAGAAGGCCACTAGGCAACCAGTCAGCTGGAAAAGCCAAATAACTAGTGCCACATTTACCCCATAAAAATCCCTTAGTCTGTGAGCAACTCAGAACTCATTGCTCACGTAAGCCTTGAGTTTCCCAGCTTCAGGTTGAAACCCTTACAATAAATTCATCTTCCTGCTTTGTTTTATCCAGTACTCTGAGTTTGGTTTTGTTTGTTTGTTTGTTTGTTTGTTGTGGTACGTGGGCCTCTCACTGCTGTGGCCTCTCCCGTTGCGGAGCACAGGCTCCGGACGTGCAGGCTCAGCGGCCATGGCTCACAGGCCCAGAAGCTCCGCGGCATGTGGGATCTTCCCGGACCGGGGCACGAACCCATGTCCCCTGCATTGGCAGGCAGACTCTCAACCACTGCGCCACCAGGGAAGCCCCTCTGAGTTTGTTTTTTTTGACAATAGCCTGGTGGCTGGTCCAATACAGGGGGAGAGCATGTGGTTGCCCCATACTGGTCTGTATCATCTAGATTCATCTTGCTCTTACTCCTCTTCCAATTGTGCCGTTTAAATTTCTTTCATTTCTACTTCTTATCACTATAATGTCCCCCTGAAGTTTGGAACGTCTAGGGGCCAACATACTGAAACTGTTATAGCAATAAATAGTCTCCATAGTCTTTTCAGTAAAAAAAGATCAACTCTGTTTTAGGCCCCCAGCAAGCCTTTGAAAACATCCTAGTTTCATATTAATTTATGTCAGGCCACAGTGAGTCAGTGGGACAATATTTCAAACATATATAGTATATGTGGCACCTAATTCACCAATTCGAGTGTGTACGAAATCTCACATTTATTTTTCTTTAACCCAATTCCATCATTATTTCCTTCTCTAGAGTTACATGGAAATCTGGGGAGCTTACAAGTATCGTACTTAAGAAATCAACAAAATTCATCACTCTTCGGTCCACTGTGATTCCTGCCATTATCCTCATGTCTGATTTTGCAGGACCCCTTGAAGTGGGCGGTTCCACTGCTACCATGTTGATAGAGCACAAGGGAGTTCCCTTAGCCAGTAGCCCCAGAATTCAGCTTCCTGGGCCCACCAAGGGCAGTTCCTTCTGAGGTTTTGCCACTCTCTAGATGGGGGCTAGGGCTGCAGCCAAGGTTCCATCACGTCATACTGCTGCTGTATCCTGGCCTCTTACCCTCTGGAAGTGGGGCAAGTGCTTCCTTAATCATGCAGCTAAAATCCCTCTCATGCAATCTGATGTCTGCCTTTGCTGGATCTCTGTGCTGCCCTAGAAGGAATGGGCAAAAGTACCCACCTGCCTGCTACTTCTGTCTCTGTGAATTTTCTCCAGTGGATACTGCAGTCCCAGGTCTGATGTGTGTGCTCTCTGGTTATTTGCCTTTGTTTGGCCATCACACACCCCCTGCCAGAAAACCAGAGGATGAATCTCTAGAGTGAAAAGCACTTCATTCTTTCATGTTGGTTTTTTATTATGATACTTCAGAGACATGCAAAAGGACTGACAGCATTTTGGACTTTGTTTAAAGTGACAGTGTGGATACATGTGTTAACTGCCACTCCTTTCTGACACCCACTGAAAAAACAGTAAAAGAAATGAAAACAGTGTAATTCCAAAATACAAAGAGAATGGGAGTGGAGGCAATGAAGAAGTTAACATGTTTTTGAAAGATGAGAAGTAATTAGCACAACGGTAACTGATTTACCAGAGCTGAGAAAGCATAAACCAGGACTGCAGGAAAGAGCTTCCCCCTCCCACCGTTCCTGCCGCCAAAAAAAGAAAACCTACTCAGTCAAAAAAAGAAAGAGAAGGGAAAGTGGAGGGGAGGGGAGAGAGAGAAGCACCACAGGAATTAAAGGCTCCAGGTATCTCAGAAGACAGAGTGAAATACTGGTGATCATTTGAAACTCTGTAAAAGGAGCAGTAAACCACCCAGTTCCCCATCCCCACGTCACAGCCAGGTAATTGCTTCTCCCAGACCACCATGGACACTGCTGGGCTCATTCTCTAAAGACACTGAGGCAGAGAGATCTTGGGCTCTGGAACACGAGGCACTGAGGAGAGGGGGTGGGGCACCTTGCTGAAAACAAGTGGACTTCCCTACCTCACTCCCCAAACACTGTCAGCTGAACCTATTTTCTTTTAATTCTGCAGACAAACTATTAGAGGATCCCTTGGTGGAGAAAATGAATGCTCCCCAAGAAGCTCTATAGACAATAATTTTTGAAATAATTTTGTGAATATATCTCCCAGTTGTCTTATCACTAATATAGCAGAGGTCATTATACCCAATCATCTAGACAGAATTGACATTTTGGACCCTATAATTCTTTGTTGTGGGATCTGTCCTGTACTTTATAGGATGTTTTAGCAGCACCCCTGGACTCTAGCCAGTAAAAGGCATAGATCTTCCGCAGTGGTAACAATCACAAACATCTCCAGATGTAGGCAAATATCCCCTAGAGGGCAAAATCATGCCCAGATGAGAACCTCTGCCCTCCATTTTAAAAGTGTGGTTGTAAATGCAAGAAAAAGTAATTAAAATGTTAAGGGCTTTTATCTCTAATAAACAGAAGTGAGGGATGGGAAGAAGTGGGGCAGGGATTTGAGCCACATCGATAGATACGAAAATAGCTGTTACTATTAGTGCTAAGAAGACATAAGTGATAATTGCCCAATGCTGAAGACAAATGATGTAAAAAACTTAAAAGAGAAAAAGCTATTTTTCTTTTGAGAACTGGGAATATCTTCATTGAAGAAGCTGTGTTTGAAAACGATCTTAAAGGGCCATAACAATTGAGAAGGGAGGAGCTGAGAAGGTGGGAGACATTTCAGGCAGAGGAATTTATGTTTAGGTGAGATAAAATACAAAAGCCAGGGAGAACAGAATCAATGTTACTGGAGTAGTTATAGGGAAACAAGGGAAAGAGTTCAGTTTCTTCAGCTAGAGGCAGAGGGCTGCACTGTTAGATGCAGTGCATGTTATGTCATGTCAAACTCTAATATTCCAGCAATTGCTGTAATCCTCAAATATTTTAAGAGGGGGATGTCAACCCAGTGTTTGGGATTAGGAGGTGTCTGTGGGGTGCTAGTCTTGTAGGGAGAATTAATGTATTAATATCCAGGTTTTTAGGAAACTACCAAGAGGAAGAGTATTGATTTAGGATGTCCTCATTATCTGAGGATAAATGATAACAAGAAAACTACATCGACTTAAAAAGAGAATATCATTTCATAGCAAATAATGAGAAAATTTTTATAAGGATATTCATAATGAGAAGAGAAACCAAAGATTATTAAATAATTTTATCACACATTTAAAAATTATTTTATAATTACAATTAACTTCTAACACAACAAACAAAAACTGTATTAAGGGTAGACTTTGTTTTATTTTTGGCATGATTCTTTTGATAAAGTTTTCTGAGAGTAATAAGTCAGTCTTTCATATTCAATTTTCAGATTTTTTGTAAAATGTTCCAGAGCTTCGTCAGTTTTCCCAAGGGCCTCTCCTTATCCTTTGATATTCAAATCATTCCCTTCTGAATCATCTATCCTGTCATCATCCTTTTTACAAGGTTTGCAATTTCATTTTGTAATCCATTTGTGTCCCATTTACATTATATATTCTGCTTGACAAAGATGTTGACCTGATGGGTGGGCTAGACACAAGTGCTAATGAGTGAAAGAATCTTTGAGATGAGACTAATTTCATAAGTGTTTAGTTCATTAGTGAGTATGTTCATATTATAATCCACTACTGCAACTGTGGGGTAACTTTCATAAGCACTTGTTTAACAAGAACTCCCTGTACCTACCACAATAATCTTGAACTTACATATGAAACAAAGGCTCTGTTGTCCAGGGAATGATAAAGGAGAGTTACTCAAATATTCTGGTTAACTGATAGCATTTGGGTTTCCTTAACTTTTAACCCACAATTCAAGGGAGTAAATAGGGAGGGACAACACCACCAGTAACAGCATGTGACCAAGAGAATGAAGCAACGGTGTCTTTCTTCTCAAATCAGAATAATACTAACTGTAGCAATTCAATATTCACTTAATGCTTAATTCCTGTGAGTGTCAAAATTTGGTACCAGTAAGTAGACTGAAGTTTGCATAAAAATATCAATTATATCTATCTGTAGAACTGTCTGTTTAGCAAAGTGACAAACAATAAAATTTGGAGTAGTTCTCCCCCACCCCAGTCATGAGTAACTTTCTCAACAGGCACATACTGACCATGGAAATAATCAGACCTGGTTACACAAATGTAAATCACTTAGACTTTAAGTTCAAAATCAGCATGAATAAAGGCACTGACCATATTCTAGCAACACAGTGACTCTTTCTCCATAGAATTCTAAATGGCCTTCAAATCCAATGTCTTTTTTTGACCTTCCTTGATATATTACTTTGTTCAACATTCATCTTTCATACTGTCTAAACTTTACTAATTTTATAATTAGGTGGTTTCGGAGTTTTATAAAAGAACCCACACTGATAACACCCTGACCATTTCGGATGGCAATATATTTCTGTACAAGTTTAAGTAGAATGATAAAAAAAAAACTTATTAGAACATTCCCTTCAAATCCTGAGATTAGTGAGTTTGCAAAAATAAATTCTACTTTGCAAGGCTTTCCATGGAAAGCTTGGCTCATTTAAGCCTTAGAAAAGTTCATGGTTCCCTTTCAGAACTGAAGAATATGTGATTGCCTACCTAATGTTATTGAAAGAGCTGCCTAAATATCTCTGCCAGAGGTGTGCTTTATTGCCTGAAATTCCCACTTTTTTTGACCTTGCCTTTTTAAAATTTGTGTATTACCACTGAGAGGTGCAGAGATTATATTTTTCAAAATAGCCACAGCCATATTTCCAGTTTTACATCCTCTTCCAGAACCTGGCAGCTCTCCATCAAGAAGTGGAACCTATTTTCCCTGTCCTTGAATTGGGCTAGGCTACCTGACCAATATAGAAGAGCAGAAGGAAAGAAGCACGACTTCTAAAACTAGCTCAGACAAGACAATATGGCTTCTGCCTGCTCTTAACTCTCTCTGTCTCTGTCTCTGTCTCTAAGTGATCACCCTTGGAACCCTGTCTCCATGCTGTGAGGAAGCCCAGCGGCCACATGAAAAGGTCACATGTAAGCATTCTGACCACAGCCAAAGCTGAAGTCTCAGAGAGCATTAAGGACACACGTCTGAGTGAGTGAGTGAGTGAGTGACCCTTCAGAGAATTCCAGCCACCAGACTCCAACCCACTCTAGCCAACACTGGCTGAGTGTAGATTTGTTAGTAAGTAAATGACATCATTATTTTACATCACTTAGCTTGGAGAGGTTTTTATGTACCCATAGATAACCAATAGGAGTAACACATTAATATTGGTACAGGTTAACTTTTCAGAGTAGCTAGCCATTTTGTAGTAGATATAAAAACCGTGAGGGGGACTTCCCTGGTGGTACGGTGGTTGGGAGTCCGCCTGCCAATGCAGGGGACATGGGTTCTATCCCTGCTCTGGGAGGATCCCACATGCTGTGGAATAACTGGGCCTGTGAGCCACAACTACTGAGCCTGCACTCTATAGCCTGCGAGCCACAACTACTGAGCCCACGTGCCACAACTACTGAAGCCCACACGCCTAGAGCCTGTGCTCCGCGGCAAGAGAGGCCACTGCAGTGAGGGGCCCGCACACCACAGGGAAGAGTGGCTCCTGCTTGTCACAGCTGGAGAGAGCCCATGCACAGCAGTGAGGACCCAACGCAGCCATAAATAAATAAATTTATAAAAACCATGCAGGATTACAACATGAAAAGAAAAAGGAAGAAGAGAAATACTGCATCTAAGGCAAGATTTTTTTTCTGCTTATGTCGAGTAGGCTAAAACTATAAAACTCTTAGAAGAAAATACAAGGGGAAAGTTTCATGACATTATATTTAGCAATAATTTCTTGGATATGAAACCAAAAGCGTGGGCAACATAATAAAAAATTGGACTGCATCAACATGAGAAACTATTGTGCATCAAAGCTCACTACCATCAGAGTGAAAAGGCAACCCACAGAAAGGGAGAAAATATTTGCAAATCACATATATGATAAGGGGTTAATATCCGTAATATATAAAAAACACCCACAACTCAATGACAACAAAAAAAACCTGATTAAAAGATGGACAAAGGACTGGACATTTCTCCAAAGAAGATATATAAATAGTCAATAACAACATGAAAAGGCACAACATCCCTGTGAAATGGGTGTTATTGCTTTTACACAGAAGATGGAATGGATTCTCAGACAAGTTAATAATGTTCCCAAGGTCACACAGCTAGAGCTATCCTAAATCCAAAGAGGTCTTAAGCACTAGATTATACTCTACTAAGAAGAGCTTCTTGAGGTCCAGGATTATGGATATACTTTGTTTCTGTATGCCCAGACCTAGGTCTTGGAAGACACCTAATAAACAACAGTTGAATTAAAAAAAGAATAAAAAGAACATGAAAAGATGCTTAATGTCACTAATCATTAGGGAAATGCAAGTCAAGACCACAGAAATACCACTTCTTACCCATTAGAATGGCTCTTACAAAAAAAAAAAAAAGACGAAAAGAAAATAGCAAGTATTGGCAAGTATGTGGAGAAATTAGAACTATTGTGTGCTATTGGTAAGAACGTAAAATAGTGCAACCATTATACAAAATAGTATGGCAATTCTTCAAAAAATTAAAAGCCGAGGGCTTCCCTGGTGGCACAGTGGTTGAGAGTCCGCCTGCCAATGCAGGAGACATGGGTTCGTGCCCTGGTCCGGGAGGATCCCACATGCCGCGGAGCGGCTGGGCCCCTGAGCCATGGCTGCTGAGCCTGCACATCCGGAGCCTGTGCTCCGCAATGGGAGAGGCCACAACAGTGAGAGGCCTGCGTACCGCAAAAAAAAAAAAAAAAAAAAAGTCGAATTACCAACAATCCCACTTCAATATAAACAAAAAGACTTGAAAGCAGAGTCTCAAAGAAATATTTATACACCAACGTTCATAGCAGCACTATTCACAAAAGCCAAAAGATGGAAACAACCCAAATATCTACTGACATATAAACGGATAAAGGAATATGGTATATACATACAAAGGACTACTACTTACTCTTATAAAGGAAAGAAATTCTGACACATGCTACAACATGAATGATCCTTGAGGACATTATGCTAAGCGAAAGAAGCCAGTCACAAAAAGACAAATACTGTATGGTTCCATTTACATGAAACACTTAGAATAGTCGAATTCATAGCCAAAAAGTAGTATGGCGGTTGCCAGGAGCTGGGGAAGAGGGTACGGGGAGTTATTGCTGGGTACAGAGTTTCAGTTTGGGAAGATGAAAAAGTTCTGGAGCTGGATGGTGGTAATGGTTGCACAACAACATAAATGTACTTAACGCCACTGAACTGTACACTTAAAAATTGTTAAAATGTAAATTTTATCTTATGTATATACTACCACAATAAAAAAAATTGGGCAAAGGCTTTGAACATTTTTCCAAATAAGATATTAAAATGACCAATAAGCAAATGAAAAGATGCGCAACATCGTTAGTTAATAGGTAAAAGCAAATCAAAACTATGAAATACTTACTAGGATGGCAATCATCAAAACAACAGATAATAACAAGTGTTGACAAGGATGTGGAGAAATTGGAACCCTTACCTATTGCTGGTGGGAATGTACAGTGGTGCGGCTACTTTAGAAAATAGTTTGGCAGTTACTCAGAATGTTAAATATAGAGCTACCATATGACCATCAATTCCACTGCTAGGTAAATACCCAACAGAAATGAAAGTATATGTCCATACAAAAACATACAAAAAGTATATGTCCATGTGCATGAATGCAGCATTATTCATAATTGCCAAAAATAGAAACAACCCTGTCATTTGTCCCCTAAAAATTCATATGCTGAAGCCCTAAGGCTCAATGTGATGGGATTTGGAGGTGGGAGTCTCTGGGAGGTAATCAGGTTTGCATGATGCCATGAGAGTGGGGCCCACTTAATGGGATTAGAGAGTTCTCTCTCTACTTCCCCTGCCACCCCACCATTGAGGATACACCCAGAAGGTAGCTATATGCACACCAGGAACCAAGTCTGCCAGCACCTTAATCTCGGATTTCTCAGTCTCCAGAACTATGAGAAATAAATATCCGTTGTTTAAGCCATCCAGTCAATGGTATTTTGTTATAGCAGCCTGAGCTGACTAAGACAAATCCAAATGCCCATAAACTGTATAAAAGATATACAAAATTTGGTATATTCATACAATGGAATATTATTTAAAAGGAATGAAATGCTGATACATGCCACAACATGGAAGAACCTAGAAAACATTATGCTAAGTGAAAGAAGCCAATTGCAAAGGACCACATATCCTAAGATTCCATTTATATGAAATGTCCAGAATAGGCAAATATATAGAGACAGAATGTAAATTATTGATGGCCTAGAGCTGGGGAATTGAGAGAAGAGAATGAAGAATTGACTGCTAATGAATATGGTGTTTCTTTGGGGGTGAAATGTTCTAAACATAGATTGTGGTGATGGTTGCACAACTCTATGAATATAATAAAATCCATTGAATTGTACACTTTGGGTGAAATGTATGTGAATTAAAATCTTGATAAAAATATTCAAAACGTTTTAAAAATCACTTTGAGAGAAGAAATGATATATATGGAAGGCACATACATGTGAGAAGGAATTATATACTCAAAAACAAACACTTATGTCCATAGATTCATTAAATTCCTTTTAGTAATGATCTCAAATTAGAGGTAGGAAAAGGGTAGCAGGTGTGCCTTTTGTGTGCATGTCTTTCTGTAGAGTATTGGTATGATGACCTCTCCTTGGAAGAAAGGGGATTATAGTCATACTGGCTATGAAAACACCTTTTGCTTGAAATGTACAATGAATCAGAGATAAGTCTGTATGAAACATCTTTTTTTTTCAATATATAATGAATCAAGAGTAAATGTATAAGTGTAATAAAATGTCTGATTAGAAAGATGTTTTGAGTCCTCAAATATTACCAAATTCTGTTACTCAACATTATACAAATTTTTTGAGCCTTGTGGGATGATGAACTGTGGGTGGAAGAGGCCAGAAGAACTGAGACTCTGTGTTCCAGAGGACATTTCATTTGTATCGGTACTGACAAGATGTCCCTATTCATTCCCCTGTTTTAAAAAAATGAAAACTTGGAACCACAATAATAATTAATTCACAGCCCAAGAGAGGTTCTTAACATCACATTCCTCACAAGCAATTTCATAATAGGCTCTTACCTTTTTCAGGTTCTTACTATTGTTAAGGGGTTTATGCGTTAGGGAGTATTTGAATAAGCTAGCCCTTAATTTCTCAAGATAGTCCAAAAGTTATTGTGAAATAACCATCTAAAAATTAACAATAGTGAAGTCTAAGACAGAGTTTAGTTGAATAGAGGAAAGTACAATGTAGCAATGAAATTGTGAAATTCAGCATAAAATAGCATTCTTTAGTCCATGAACTTAAAATCATTTTCATAAACACATGCCATCAAAAAAAAGCATTTCTGGGGCTTCCCTGGTGGCGCAGTGGTTGAGAGTCCGCCTGCCGATGCAGGGGACACGGGTTCGTGCCCCGGTCCGGGAAGATCCCACATGCCGCGGAGCGTCTGGGCCCGTAAGCCACGGCCGCTAAGCCTGCGCGTCCGGAGCCTGTGCTCCGCAACGGGAGAGGCCACAACAGTGAGAGACCCGCGTACCGCAAAAAAAAAAAAAAATCATTTCTGGAGAAGTAATTCCAGAAGGGAATGTGGGATGTTCAATGGGGAAAAATAGGAGGATGAAAAGTCCTGCCAAGTGACCCTGAATAAAATCATTTAACCTCTCTGGCCTTCCTGTTCTCCCCAAGAAAATATGGATCACAATCTGTTATGGACTGAATTGTGTCCCCCCAAATTCATATCTGACTATATTTGGAAATAGGGCCTGTAAAGGGATAATTAAAGTTAAATGAAGCCAGAAAGGTGGGTCCCTAAACCGATATGACTATTGTCCTTATAAGAAGAGGAAGAGACACCAGGAAGATGCAGATACACAGAAAAGTCCACGTGAGGACACAGCGAGGAGGTGGCCACATGCAAGCCAAGGCAAGGTCTTAGGAGAACCCTAACCTACCGTCTCATCGACCTTGGACTTCAGACTCCAGACTGTGAGAAAACAAATTTCTGTTGTTTAAGGCAGCCAGTCTGTGGTATTTTGTGATGGCAGCCCTAGCAAACTAACACACAATCTATGCCCTGAAAATCTGGCAAGGACTTTAAGGAGTTTGAGAAAATATATGTGAAAATCCTTGGTAAACTATGAAGTTTACTAAAAATAGAAGATTTTTATCTTGATGGGAATCATCATACACTTTCATACGTAAAGGAGAGTCCGCTTAAGGAAAATGCTTCACAGAAGAAAGACTAAGGAAAAACCTAAAACATTGGTTTATGTTTGTTAGTTGATTTGTTCTAGCAACTCCTCCCAGTTTATGAGGTCTTATATCTGGCATAGTAGGAGATGAATTCCCACTTTAAAGTGAAAACAACTGGAAGACTAAGTTATTATTGTAAGTAAAAAAGAGCAAAGACCTTGATAACATTGCTTCGTTTAAATATACTTAGTAATTGATGTCAGCAGTATCGTGGGTTGCAATTTATTTATCTCACAGAAGTTTACTTATTTCTGCAGATAATAATATCTAACATTTAATAAGTCCTTACATATGCTACTTCTGAGTATTAGTTCAATTAATTAAACCTCTGATGTAGTACTGTTATTATTTTCCCAATTAAAATATGAAAATATTGAGAGTGGGAGATAGTAACTGGGGAAAATGAGACCCAGACTGTAGTCTGTCCCTTCATGTCTCAACCAAACCACTGCTTTTAGTTATTAAAAATTCTTCCACAGGCCAGGATTGACAGGAAATGTGTTATAAAAAAATCTATATCAATGCTATTTGGCAGTATTACTTATCACATCCACATATTTCCATGCTCACACACATTTATGGTTGTATGATGTAAATATATGTATATTTCCATTAAAAATAGAAACCTCCATAATGTGCCTAAAGTTTTTATTCTATTTGAGCTCAATCTATGTATGGCTGACTTTCAACAAAAGCTAGATATTTAAGGCTTGGATGGATGCCTTGTTCTATCATATTTTAACTACATATGGTTACATAAAATGCATGTTTTTATTTATTACTCTTACTTCAACACTGATATAAAGCTCCTAAACCTGGCAAGCCAGAATATTTTAAATCAAGAGGAGTGCTTTGGATAATCTGAAACTGGAAATGCTGAATATAAAATAGCAATAGAAAACATAAACATTTATAAAGCATGTAGTGATATTTCTTAACATCTATTTAGAGAATTTTAGGCTTGCTAAACACACATAATTTCTGCCTCTTTGTGTTGTTCCCTTCCATTGTAGTCTGTGAGTATTTGACTATATAGAAGCTTCTATAACAATACAGCTGACGGAATGCAAATTGACTAGTGTCATCTGAGAACTTAGATCGTTCTAGCAGTCAGATCCTTCTTTTTCTCTGCTGGCTCTTTCTGGTCATTACTTAAACATGCACAAGTCTAGCTCATCTCTGAAAAGCAAAATATCTCTCTCAACACCATTCCACTCTCTGTCCAGGGTCTCTATCCCTCACAGTCCAGCCCCTTGCAAGAGTGGGTCACACATTCATTGATTTCATTTTCTTTCTCTATTGTTCATACTTCATTTCATCCTCTTTGCAGCATCAGACACTGGTGCTCACTCTCTCCTTGAAACACTTTCTCTTAACTCCAGTAACATGCCTTCTCCTTCTAGATCCCTTCAGAGACTCCTGTTCCCTAGACTCTCTCCTCAGGCTTCTCTTACCACCTTCAATTGTCCCTGACTGATCTCCTTCCATGACTCAATCACCTCCCAAATTCTGATGACTCCCAAAGTTATCAGTAGCACCAAATGTTTCTCTGGATGCCTTTGGACATCTCCACCTGGAGTTCCCTCAGGCATCTCTAGGTCAACGTCTTCCCCTACAAACCTGGTCTTTTTCCTGTATTCCCTGAACTTAGCATACAAATAGACTCTTCATTCAACTTTTTGCCTGAACCAGAAATTTGAACAGTATTCTTGACTCTGCCTTCATCCTGATCACCTAACCAATCAAATCTAATCAATCACCACAATCCAACAGCTCAACCTCCTAAGGTCCCTTGAATCCATCTCCTTCCCATTCCCACTCTCACTCCCTCAGTTCAATCTTCTCATTTTTTCCTAGGTGAAGGCAGTGGCCTCTTAAACTGCTCTTCCAACTCCACTCTTGGCCCCCTCTTTCCTCTCTTCACACTGATGCCAAATGATCATTCTAAATCACAAATCCAGTTGTGACAGTCCCTTTAAATTCCATGGTTGGTTCCCCAAAGCCTATAAAGTCCAAAATTCCAATAATGGTATATATGGTATACCTGGTCCTCCAGGATAAGCAACTGCTTCTTTCCCCACCTCACTGCTAGACTCCCCCACCTCCAACACCCTCCATGCTTTAGCCAGAGTCATCTATATTTCATTTACAGAAATCAACGTAGTCTCTCTTTCCTCCATGCCTTTGCACATACTGTTGCTTTTGTCTGGAATGCCCTTTGCACCAACCTCTTCACTTGGCTGCATCAAAACTCAGATCACGAGTTAAAGAGTTAAAAGGCTAAAGAAATGAGGAAAGTGGTGACCTCAGGCAAGGAAGGCTGACCTAGAGAACAAAAGTTCAGACCTATGAGATCCCTAAGGGACAAAAAAGCTAGATTAGAAAGTACTTCATTTCCCAAAATTCAACTCTGTCAAAATCTTTTGTAAAGGGGTATGTGTGTGTGTCTGGGTGTGTCTGCATGCACTTTTGTGAGGAAGGTTAGCAGTACAGGCAGAGACCTAAATAAGGAAGGGAACTATTATCCCTCCCCATTCCTCCTTCTCCTACCAAAGCAGCAGACCCCAGAGACACCTTCAGTGTGGGCTTCAGACTAGAAAGAGATGCACCTGGAGAATGACCCAGCTGATCCTACCAACCCCTATCTTCACAAAACACAATAGCCAACACACCCTATGGCCCCAAATTGTAACATTTTCAATCTGGGACTACAAAACACAATGGTTTGGCACCTAGAAAGTTCTCAATAAATATTTGTTGAGTGATGAGACAAACAGAAAGTAAATAGGCAACATGGGCAAAATGTTGATGATTACTGAAGTTGGGTAATGAGTTTAAAAGGTTCCAAAATAAAAACTTGTTTTTAAACGCTGTAAAATCCAAATTCAAGCTATGTGTTAAGAATATTTAGTAAACAGTAAAAAGTAGCTGCTAAACAGGAGATATACAAGATATTCCTCATTTCTGAACATAATAATAATATCAGAGTTGTTAGAGGACTAAATAAGATCACGTGTGTTTAAGTTCACACAGCCTGGCACTTGGGAAATACATAACAAATGCAAACTCTTATCGTTAGTGGCTGATCTTGGCTTTGGGCCCTGTACTCAACAGAGCCTATGGCCATTAGACTAAATGCTAGCAAGTGGGGAGATCTGCGTCTAATGTCTCCCAGTGCCTTTATATAGCAGTGGTTACTTGACAAAGTTTATTTTTCCACTGAATATAGTAACACCTCAATTAATTGGAAAGGGTTACTTTATCAGAGATAGCTAGAATCTCTGAAAGGCAAGATATACCTGACATTACTAATCTGTTTTCTACGTATCCTTTTCCCTGCCTCCCCATCACCACCCAAACTATACACAATTTCTCTGCTATCCCAGGGGCTAATGAAGACTCCAAAAAGCCACAGCCAAGCAAGTTCTCTTCTAAGACAGAGCAGATGCACTAGAGAATAGTTGGAGAGGTGGAAGGGGGCATAATTAGCTCCAGGAAGGATCAGGAAGTAGAGCGGAAGAGACTGAGCTGAGATCTTTGGATCCTCACTTTTTCAGTCCTCATCACAGTTGGACAAGCCCACATTCAAAAGTTCTGGACGTTAAAATAAAAAAAAAAAAGATGCCACAGCGAAGACCTGGTGCAGCCTAAATAAATAAATAAAGAGAGGTGTTTATTTTATATATACATACATATATATATATACATATATATATATATATATATATATAAAAAAATGGTATTCTTTCCAAAAAAAAAAAAGTTCTGGACATTTGTCAGGGAGCCTCAACAGAGGGTGAGGTGCAAAGACTCCTCCAGTCTCTAGGATGGAAACAGAACCAACGAGGAATTTCCCTGGTCAGGGCAGCATTTGACAAGCCACCACTGTTATACCTGCTTGTTACAATTTTTGCTGCTCAAGGCACTTCTATAATCTGCAGTGTAGAGAATATGATTAAATCCTCCTGTTAACTGCCTTGGATTCTTGCCCAGCCTTGAGGCCATTATTCTGAGCTTCAGTACTTGCTGCACTTAACTGCTGATTAAGAAGAAGGTGTGAAGATGGCAGCTGAATATATCACTGAGCCTAGAAAATACCCTGGAAGTCAGTCCTTTGAAAGATTCCTGATAGACTCATTACTAAATCTGTAAGTCTTTAAAAATAAATCACAATTAACAAAAGGCTCATTTTTTTTCTTTTACAACGGTACATAATTGAGTCTTACATTTGCACATTTTGCTAATTAGGACTTAAAAATTATTTAAATGATAGTCTGTATTCTAATATTATGCAATAAAATTGACAGTGGAGGTGAGGGGAAGGAGAAAAGGTAAAAAATGTCCATTTGATCTGATTTGTATTGAATCAATGTTTCTTCAGTGCTATAGAAACAATTTTTTTCATGCAGGTAATTTCACATTTTAATAAAAAGTAATAAGATCCTAACGTAAGAGAAAGCATTTTTATTACATAAACAATGATATATTACCTAAAGCTGCATGTGAAAATTTTAAGTATAAAAAAGGCATAGAAATTAATACACATGGGACTTCCCTGGTGGTCCAGTGGTAAAGAATCCACCTTACAATGCAGGTGACGTGGGTTCAATCCCTGGTCAGGGAACTAAGATCCCACATGCCATGGGGCAACTAAGCCTGTGTGCCACAACTACTGAGCTCGCATGCCTCAACTACAGAAAGAAAGCCCACACACCACAACTAGAGAGAATCCCGGGCGCCACAACAAAGAGCCCATGCACCGCAACGAAAAATCCCGCATGCCCCAACGCAGATCCCACATGCCGCAACTAAGACCCAAAGCAGTCAAAAATAAATAAATAAATAAATAAATCTTTAAAAAAAAAGAAATGAATACACACAATTTAGATACTTTCATTAGTGTTAAGTAAACAACTCCAATACTCCCATTCTAGAAGACTAACTCTGACAATAAACAGAATTAAATGTATGTTAAGCAAGACATTTCAAAAGAAATGTTAGTAATTTAATAATAAAGGCTACCATTTATCAAGTACTTACTGTGCTCTGGGCACAATGCCTACCTCTTTAGGTACTTTGCATTATTTAATCCTCTCAATAACCCTGTGAATAAGGTATTTTTACTTCCTATTTTTTAATAAAAGAAAATGGAAACTCAATGCGATTAAAAACTTGCTAAAAGTCATGTACCTAGTTAGTAGCCTGTGACTTGAAAATAAATCAGTTTATATTGTCCACAAAACTACACAATCCACAAGCACAGGAACCAGTATATTGTCCTCCACTGACACATATTACGTGTTCAACAAGTAGTGAAAGAGTGCATGTGTACATACCTAGATTCCTAATTTTGTTACTAATTTTGTTCCTTTGTTACTAAAGGAGAAACATTTACATTTGTAAACTCACACATTATTGTAAAAAGAACTTTTTAAATGTTTTTAATTGCCCATTTATATTCATTACGTGAGTTCTTTTTCAAGGATGACCAAGGCCTCTTCCCCATTTGAAACACAAGAGGTTTGACAAACTGACCTAGTGATGTGGCTAAGGTAATATTTTAGGGCATTAACTTTTTCTCTCAGGTTTTCCCTTCCCCTTTCTTTCCACAACTCTGCTCCCATTTCAGGTCTTGGTTCTGTGTCATTGCCTCAGGGAAGCACCCGGCAGGGCAAACAGCAAACATGCCAGCAAATCTTTCAGATTTTAATTTTTTCAAAGCCCAGGTAGCCACTAACCAGGAAGAGACCATGAGAACAGAGACATCAAAGTACAGTCCACCAGAACTGATAACAAATTCCTTGTTCACCAATCCTCAGGCCCTTTTAATGTAGACCCTTCCCATTTGTGACAATAGGGAAAGAAAGAGGGAAGGAGTGAGTCCAGGAAGGCTTCAAGCTAACTATTTTTCCACTTACCAGGCAAAGGCTCACAATCAGAGATTAAGTTCATGGACAGCAAGTAAAAAGACTAATATTGCTTCACACACGGATCTGTGAACTCAGATTCATAAGCACTACAATTATTTTTGTCTAATTATTCCTCTTGAGTCAACCACACACCTTTCATTTTAAGCCGATGAAGAACTACCAACTTTTCTAATTTGTTCAAAAATCAAATTCAGGAAATTGGTAGGAGACCAAGAATGTACGTAGCCCAACTCCACCCTTTGATAAATTATACAAAAAAGCAAAACAAGGCAAGGAACAAGTGATTTCCAAAGCTCACACGGAGAAACTTCTGGAGATTTAATAAACCACACCATAGAATATCCACCACCTCTCCAACTGCAGTGAAAAACCAGGCCTTTTTTTTTTTTTTTGTGGAATCAGACACTGTATTTTTAGAGAGAGCAAAAGCACGCTACTAAACCGAACGGAACGAAAACTCCCAGTACATTCTGGAACGATATTCTGGCCAATCCGCCCGCCAGCATAGGCCTTACCGGGCCTGGGTTGGTGCGCGCAGCGTTCAGCTCCCCCTCCTCTTCATTGAAGACACTCGGGGAAATCCTCCAATGAGAGACAGTTAGAGGTAGGGGGCGTGGTCTCAAGGGGCGGAGAATTTGACTCCGGGATAGTGAAAAGCGTGTGCTGATTGGCCGGACTTCTTCCCTCTACGGCCCAGCCCTCTTTGGACAGCAGGAGCCATCTATCATAAGACTTACACCAATCAGCGGCGAAAATGCCTCCCATGTGCCCCTCCCACCGCAGCGAGAAAACCCCGCCCTCCAATATATTACTCAGGAGGCCAGGCGCGGCCCCTTCGGCTCCGAGCAGACCCCAAGGAGGGCAGTGTCGTCTCGGCGGCGCTGTAGAGACCTCCACCCAAGACGGCTCCCCCTCCCCGGGCCTCTCCCGTCTTGCCCGCGAGCCCACTCGCCTCATAGGCCTCTCGGTTCTAATATCTTGGGGTGAGGTGAGAGCAGGCCCGGGGAGGGTGGTTACCGCTGAGGAGCTGCAATCGCGATCAAGGTGAGCTCGGATTTCGGGGTTGACCTCGGAGTGCGGGTAGGGAACAAGGTTGGGGGGCGCGGAGTGAGGGGTAGGTCTCGAGCCGTTTTCCTCGGTTAACTCTCCCCGAGCAACAAGTTCAGGCTAGTACGAGCATGGAGGGGCGGGGCCAGATGCGACCTCCTGAGATGTCTTAGTGTCTTATGGGCCCGATCCCACCCCAGGGGCCAAAGAGTTGGACCCTTGAAGTTTGCGGTTCTCCATCTGCCCACCCTTTCCGTCGCCTAACCCTAAGGATTCTTTCTGCCTCCCTGTCTTTCGATTGTTGCGAGGAGGGACCGTCCGTGTGTCCAGGGCTTAGCCCGTGCCCGCAGCAGGCACATAGTAGATGTTCAGTATTGTCTTAAATTAATGAAACTCCCAGATTCCTCTTGCAGGCTGGATTAGCCTTCCGCCCCCACTGCGTGCACCCATAACTGCCTTTAAGCTTCCTTTCCTAACATCAATAAAAGTTAACAGTTACTGAGCAGTGAGTGCCAAGCACTATGCTAAACTCTTTAGTTGAATCATCTTGGTTAATCTTCACAGCCATTCAAAGAGGCAGATATGCCTCGTTTTACAGACTAGAAGTAAGCTCATTAATATTGCCCAGTGTTTATTAGGCACCTACTGTATGTGCTAAGTACCTGTGTACCTAGATGATCTCATTCATTCCTCACAAGTGTCTGTGAAATAGGTAATAACCTTATACCCACTTTACGGACTAGGAATTGAGGACTAAGAAAAATTTACTAACTTGAAGAGTTCACATTGTTAATAAATGGCAGAATACATGCTACCATCTAATTTCAAAGTTTGGGCATGAAGATTTGCATTTTTTTCCTTTAAAAAGCCATGGCTACTGCCCTCTAGGAACTCACAATTTAGGATGTGACCAACTGGTTGGGGAGGTGGAGAATTACAGATGGCATTTTGCAGTGACTTAGATTCACTAATAGCATTGAGGGAGGGGAGACTTGTGTTATAATGCACCTGGCACAACACAAGGCAGGAAGGGCTGTTCTTTCACTCCTTTCTGGGCTTTGTTCTATATATAGATGATAGAGGTACTGACAACTGACTCTCAGAAACTGCTACACCAGCTGAATGCCCTGTTGGAACAGGAGTTGAGATGCCAGCCAAAGGTCTGCGGCTTGAGACTAATTGAATCTGCACACGATAATGGCCTTAGAATGACTGCAAGACTGAGGGACTTTGAAGTAAAAGATCTCCTTAGTCTAACTCAGTTCTTTGGCTTTGACACGGAGACATTTTCTCTAGCTGTGAATTTACTGGACAGATTCCTGTCTAAAATGAAGGTACGTCTAAAGCTACATTACCCTGAGTATTTCGTGGTTTTGTTCAATGTGTTTTGGGGGTGGTATTGCTAGCTTTGGGCTGGTATTCATAACTTTTTTTGTTTTCAGCAAGTAGCCAAAACATTATGGTAATTCTGTGTACTACAGCACTGATGAAATCCTTCCTTTTAATTAAGAGTGATGCATCATTTATTCAACTTACTTTCTGACATTGAAAAGTAGTCTAATATCAAATAATTAATTGCAGAGTCTCCCAGTAGGAGAGTTGGCTGTTGTTTTTAAAAGTCTTTTTTGATAGGTTGGGTGTTTTCATTTATTTACTGTTGTTTCTAAATTTTAAGAAATGTGTTAGAGGCCGAATGCTAGATTGGGGGTTAAGAATTAGACTATATTTCTTTTTTTCTTTCCCTTTTTGTTGATGCTGTCAACCGTCTGGTCATAGAGTATATTTCTTGATCTCTATTCATATAGAATAAAGTTCTAATTGTTTTAGCCTTAAATTTACCCAAGTCGTGCTTATGCTTGTCATTTCCAGCCTAAGTTTGCATATAATAGAGAGTATCTTCTGAAGGAGCATTTATATATAGTTATTTCCCTGTATTGGATAAGCAGGACATCTGTGTAACTTTCAGAGCTTAATTGTTACAAATACATCTGACTTCTCTGTGTGCCAGTGGTCATCGGTAGATAATGAAATAACGTGGCAGTTAAAATGCAGCTCATCTTTTAGTCCTCAGTACCTAACAGAATGCATCATATATGGGAGGAACTCAATGTGTATTGAATGGTTCAAGAAACTTTTTCAATAGCCTAATTAAACAACTCTTTAGACACCATGTGCAGGCACTACCTTTGACTATAAATGTTACATAGATGAAATACATCTATCCCTTAAGTGTATTATAATCTTAGTTGCAATAATGTTTGCATTGATAACTATTATATAGTACAAGGAATAATAAGAAAAATAATTACATTATACCTCAAAAGAGGCATAAATGTATTGCTGAAGGGGTTCTAAGAAGAGGAGAGCACAAATACTGGTAAAGGCTTCATAAAGTTTCCGTTAAGCGGAACTTAAAGTGGACAGAATTTTGACTGTGACAAATTTTGTAGACATTCAGAAAATGATGAATAAATTTAAAATACTGGTAGTGAATAGAGCTTTACAGGCAGAGTAAACAGTATGTGCTGTAGTATTTAAAAACATTTTACATGTGTTACTACAAAGAAAACAGCCTGGAAAAACACAACATTCTGGAAAGAAATTTTGTGCATAAGCTGTAAGGTATTTCAGTCCTCATATAAGCCTTTGACCTAGTAGCTTATTGCTTATCGTTCTGCACTGATTTAAACAAACCAAAAGAAGTACGAGTTGTTATGTGCTGAAGCCACACATTACACTGAAACTTAGTCTGTTTGCTCAAAAATTGGTTCCAAGTGGGTACATATGGTTAAGAGGCTACAGTTGAGGTATCAGTGGATCTTGTTAAGTCCTTCACAGCTGAGAAATATACCTCAAAGATACATTTTCGAAGTGATAGGTTGAGTTCTAGATTATCCTTTATGTTTTTTTAACTGAAATAAGGTAAAGACATGGACTTACTGTCTTTTTAGGTACAACCCAAGCACCTTGGGTGTGTTGGACTGAGCTGCTTCTATTTGGCTGTAAAATCAATAGAAGAGGAAAGGAATGTCCCATTGGCAACTGACTTGATCCGAATAAGCCAGTATAGGTTCACAGTTTCAGACTTGATGAGAATGGAAAAGATTGTGTTGGAGAAGGTGTGTTGGAAAGTCAAAGCTACTACTGCCTTTCAGTTTCTACAACTCTATTATGCACTCCTTCAAGAGAACTTGCCATATGAAAGGTATGTGATGTTTGTTTTTAACAAAGCAGATTTGGAAATCAGAATGATGTTGTCCGGATGTTAAATAAAATCAATATCCTGGGAGAATTCCAGTCAAAATAAGTAAAGTGACAGCTAAGCTCCTTGAGTTTCACTTCACCCTCCAGCAGAAGTGAGAAGACTTTTAGTCAAAAGTAGCTTCTTGAAGTCTGTGAATTCTAAAGATGGACATTTCAACTTTTTTTTAAATTACGTTTTCCATTTATAGACAAGTTAAGTTATAGAACCTAGTAGGTAAGCATCTAACACAGATGTATGGAAAAAGGAACTTCAGATTCAAAAATAGATTTATTAAAATGAAAAGAAACCTTGGGAGTTGTAGCATGATACTTTTTTTTGGCCCAAATCAGTTAAAATTCATATATGGTATCCTTAAGAAGTTAATGTTTCTGAAGGAAGGGAAATTCTTCGAATAATTCACTTTCTATGATAAGTGTGCATAAAGTTCACTTTAAAATTGACTTATTTTTCTAAAAATTTCTTTTGACTTGATGTAAAATTATCTATATAAAATTAATTTCATTTTCTTTTTAAAGGAGGAATAGCCTTAATTTTGAAAGACTAGAAGCTCAACTTAAGGCATGCTACTGCAGGATCATATTTTCTAAAGCAAAGGTAAATATTTTATAAAGATTAAACCTATTTATATACCTACTTTTATATTCAACATTTACTTTAAAATTTATCTCTTTTAGCCATCTGTGTTGGCATTGTCTATCATTGCCTTGGAGATCCAGGCACAGAGGTGTGTAGAGTTAACAGAAGGAGTAGAATGTCTTCAGAAACATTCCAAGGTATGTCAAGGTCATAGCCTAAATCCTGTTGACAGCTGTAAAAGCAACTAAACCACTTGTTCCTAAAGTAAAATGAGATGTCCTGTGTTTATTTGACACTTAAGTAGCTTATCCTCAAATTTTTTTGACGAGGAAACACACGTGTTAATAAGATTGCAATTATTACTATAATTAAATACTGTAGGACTTTTATTTTAAAGAATATATTTTTTTAATTTATTCACAGATCAATGGCAGAGATTTGACTTTCTGGCAAGAGCTCGTATCCAAGTGTTTAACTGAATATTCATCAAACAAGTGTTCCAAACCAAATGTTCAGAAGTTGAAATGGATTGTTTCTGGGCGTACTGCACGGCAACTGAAGCATAGTTACTACAAAATAACCCACCTCCCAACAATTCCTGAAATGGTCCCTTAATTGGTAAATTTGGTTCATAGTTTTCCTCCATGTAGAGAGACTTTTCTAATGCTATAATTTTCTTCTGCAATTCAAGAATTTAAATCTGCATTATTTTAAAAAAAATGGAGTTGGACTAGCAGAGGGGAAAATGACTTCTCTGATCTAGTCAGCTTGTATTTGAGGACATTTACTACATTCAAGGTACAACACCCTAAGAGTAAGGAATTCTCTTAACCTTTCATATACATGTTAGCCATTTCATTAAATTTTCAGCTTAAAAAGCAGCATCGTTAATAACCTGAACTTTAAAAGTAGCACTAAAACAGTATTTTCTTTTTTCAATTTCACATCATTTTGCTGTATGTAGACTTAGGCTTTGGCTCATTTAAAGTTACACGAGCCTGAGTGAGGGAGCAGGACCAAAAGTTTGAACCATACATTGAACTAATTTGAGACTGTTAGCTTATTAGCAAAATCAGTATGAACTTGGGTATTGTACTTAAAAAGTAAGTTGCGGCAGGTGGTCTCTACATTGAGTGTCTAGAAACTGCCAGGATGTCTCAACTGTATAGTGTATCATTATACATCTCAACTGTATGTGTATCATTGCTATAGTAGTTGAACACTGGAAAGTACTTACATGCATAAAAAATGTAAGCCTCCTCACAAATATATGATATACATTCTTGCCATCTAAGTTTAATTCATGCTGGTGATTTCTTTCTTCCTACTCAAAACTAAATATTAACATAGAACACATCTACATAAGACGTGATTGTTAGTCTTAGATATTTTCACAGGTAGTAATATTTGTGGTAGATTTCTGATAACTTGATTTTTTTGTTTATTAGGATTGGCAGACTTCTGATAACTTGATTTTTTTGTTTATTAGGATTCTTACAGCCAACAAATAACTCTTCTGAAGCCTTTCTCCACAATCCTGAGCTGTGGATTCCATAATGTTATAACGGATTTAAGCTGTGAAGCCTCAAAATATCACAAGTAGATTAACATTGGTGTTCTCAGATTTGGGAAAACTGCCTAATTAACATTACCCTATAGTGGAATTACTCACATTTGAATTCACCTGTGAAGCATACAAATCAAAGCTAACAGCATAAATGTGAAATGCTAATGACAAGCCTGGGAAGGTAAACTGTGAATCTTCATTTCTAACACTGATCCAACTTTCTGTATTGGGTCAATATATTGTATTTAGGTGGTGTTAAAAACGGTAACCTACTTAATTTAAATTTAAACTTTAAATATGAGGTTTACATCAAAACCACCACTTCACAAATGCACTTTTAAGGCATAATAAGGGTCAGTATTCTAGGCAGTGAAAATGGTTTCTTGGCACCCATAATGCAAGTAATATGTAATCCAGAGATGTGGACTTTATTGCTACATGGGAGTCACATTTAAATTTGAGGGCATTTTATATAAAGCAAAACTACAGACCTATTAATTTCAGCATATTAAGTTATCTTTAATATTTTTCTAGAAAACAGGTGATGTTCATATCCATGATTTAAAAAGTTTTACACAAAATTTACTGCCTCAGTCTAGTCCCATCAAGAAAATTAGTTTTTACTGTAGTAGTAACTCAAATTAACGTCACTCTGAAAACTTTAACACTCCAGAAGTTTTTACTAAGCACTGTTTTTATGAAACTGCCATTGCTTCTAATTTAGAGTTTTGCTTAAAAGGGAGAGAATATACTTTCATTAATTGCCCCTACTGTGCCAAAGGAAAGTATTAAGAAAGGTAAGTAGGCATCTTCATAATTATAAGGTTGCTGAGGTAGTGTTCAGGATTTCAGTGAACCTAAGGAGATCTACTGTGTTAAAGTGTCAGTTAATGTAATGTGTAGCCTGAATCCATCCAGGATGGCTATACCCAAGTTTGACATCATGTTATGGGGAGATATGCATTGGAAAATAAACCAAAGAACCACAGTGTATCTTATACTTTTGTAAACCATGTTTTATGGATAACTTTCCAGTTTTCCCAAAAGACTGATAAATTTCAATATTTTGAATACATCAGTGTTAATTTTGAGTTGGCAGAGGTAACCTAACCAACTACCATTATGTTTTGGTACTAAGGGATATACCTTTCAATAAAGTTACTGAAATGCATTCCTTTGCTGGGTGGTTTTCTATTTGTTTCTCTTCTAATTTAATTAACTATTTTGGCACTGTGATAATAGAACCACAATAAAAAGCTGTCTTCACTCACTAAATTTAGCACTAAAGTAAATGCATGGTAGGAGAAACAAAATTTCGTATGAGTATGGCTATTACCTAATTGACACTTTCCTTTCTAATGGTTTTTTAAAGATAGACACAAGATGATGACAATTAAATATGCTTAATATGCATTAAAAAGTAAGTGTTTATACACTATTGGTCGCTTTTATTATTTAGATTCATCACTACTATGGCTATCCATAATACAAATTCACCCTCAGATTCAGCCCACCTGAAGTTCTGTGCAACCCTATTATCTAATTAAACAGTATTCCAGCAGGTCGTAGTTAATCTGCTAAGATCACTTGTTAATTATTATTATTGGAACTGAAACAATAGATGACTTTGAACTGTTCATGTTTAAACTAACAAGATACAAAGTAGACAGTATATGGAATTACTGGTGAAAGAAAAACTTTTATAAAAGAAGGTTCCTGGGCTTCCCCGGTGGCGCAGTGGTTGAGAGTCCGCCTGCCAATGCAGGGGACACGGGTTCGTGCTCCAGTCCGGGAAGATCCCACATGCCGCAGAGCGGCTAGGCCTGTAAGCCATGGCCACTGAGCCTGCGCGTCCAGAGCCTGTGCACCACAAAAAAAAAAAAGGTTCCTTTGGTATTTGACTCAGGTTAGATATATTTAATAATCCCTCTTTTCAGAAGTGCTGTTTTTAAAAAGGGACCTGAACCTTCTATGTATTTCTAATTATGTGACATACTTTCTAAAAACTAGACATTTCTGATCTAACATTTGTGGTTAACAATGATAGTTTTTACTGTCAGGTACTATAGTCAGATGTTTCAGATGAATCATCTCATGTAATCCTTAATCCTATAAATTGAATGAGATTATCCCAATTTACAAATGAACCAGAACCAAGGAACAGGTAAGTGATGAGCCCAAGGTCATACACCTGTACTTGGATGTGTGATTCAAGTCCAGGCAATTCTGACTCGGAGGCTATGCTCTTAACCTCTCTGCACATTACTTCCCAATATAGATTAAATGGACTCGTGAAATTGTATCAAAATTACCAGGAATAAAGAGGGATATTAAAAAATGATAAAAGAATCAATTCACCAAGACATGACAATCTTAAATATGTATGCACCTAACATCAGAGCTTAAAAATACAAGAAGTAAAAACAGCAGTGAAAGGAGAAATGAACAAACCTTCAATTACAGTTGGAGACTTAAACACTCCACTCAGTAATGTATAGAACTACTAGAAAATCAGCAAGGACATAGAAGGACTGAAAAGTACCAACACCAAATAAAAAATCATTTACAACAGCTCCAGAAAATGAACACTTAGGAATAAATCTAACAACAGATGTACAGGTTCTATAAGCTGAAAACCATAAATGCTGATGATCTATATCGAAGAGGTGCTAAATGAAGATGCCCCATGTTCATGGATCAGAAGACATGCTATTCCAGTGGAAACTCCAACAGGACTTTTTGTTATACAGACTAGCTGATTCTAAACTTCACACAGAAAGGCAAAGAAAACACAGTCAAAACAATTCTGAAGAAATAAGTTGAAGGTATCACGCTACCCAATTTTAAGACTTGATTAAAGCTACAATTGTCAAGGCAGTGTGGTATTGGTGAAGGGAAAGACACACAGATCAATGGAACAGAATACTGAGACCAAAAACAGACCCATATAAATAGCAATTGATTTTTGAGAAAAGTGCAAAAACAATTTAATGGAGAATGAATACCCTTTCCAACAAATGATTTTGAAACTAGACATCCATATGCAAAAAAATAAACAACTATATTTCACAGCTCTTACAAAAAATAAAATAGGTCACAGATCTAAATGTAAAAGATAAAATGATAAAACTTTAGAAGAAAACATTGGAAAAAAGTCCTCATAACCTGGGATTACAAAATTCTTAGACGTGACACCAAAAGTATGATGAATTAAACTTCATCAAAATTAACATTCATGCTTCAAAAGTCACCATCAAGAAAGTGAAAAAACATATATAAAAGGAGAAAATATATGCAAATCACATCTGATAAAGGACTTTTGTGCAGAATATATAAAGAACTCTCACGTCTCAATAATAAAAAGGCAGATAACCCATTAAAAAATGGGCAAAGGATCTGAATAGACATTTCTCCAAGGAAGATACACAAATGGTCAATAAGTACAAGAAAAGATGCTCAACATAATTAGCAATCAGAGAAATGTAAATCAAAACCACAATGTGATACAATTCCATATTCACCAGGATAGCTAGGATCCAAAAGTCACATAACACATGTTAGCAAAGATGTGGAGAAACTGGAACTCTCATATACTGCTGATGGGAATGTAAAATGGTGTAGCCACTTTGCAAAACAATCTAGCAGTTCCTCAAATAATTAGTTTCCATAAAACTTGAAATTCCACTCTTAGGTAAGAAATTAAAATACAGATGCACACAAAAATTTGTACTTGAATGTTTATAGCAGAATTATTCACAGTAGCCAAAAGGTGGAAACTTCCCAGGTGTCCATCAACTGGCAAATGGATAAATATGTGGTAGTCATAAATGGAGCATTATTTAGCCAGCCAAAAAGAATGAAGCACTGACACATACTAGAACGTGGATGAACTTCTAAAACATTATGCTAAGTCAAAGAAACCAGAAACAAAAGACCACACTATGATTCCAGGTACGTGAAATATCCAGAACAGAGAAATCTACGTGATGGAACGTAAATTATTGGTTGCTTCAGGGGGTTGGGTGTCTGTGCGTGGTTGGGTGGGGTGGTAGTTAAAAAGTATGGATTTGGTGGGGTTTTTTTCTGAGGTGATGATGAAAATTAAAGTTGACGATGGTGATGGTTGAACTTAATGTGACTATCCTAAAAACCACTGAATTATACACTTTAAATGAGTAAAATGTATGGTATGTGAATTATCTCAAAGCTGTGTTTTTAAAAGATTATATATGATTCTATTTAAATGAAGATCTTAAAAAAATATTGAGGCAGAGACTAAATCAGTGGGCTCCAGGGTTTGAGGCTAGGAGTAGGGTGTAACTATAAAGAGAAAGCATGAAGGAGTTTTGGGCTGACTGAACCAGTCAATTTCCTGATTTTGGAGGTTTTACACATATCTTTGCATAAGTTAAAATTCACAGAACTACAAACAAAGTTGATTTTACTGTATGTTTATTCAAAATATTAAAAAATTTTAATGTCACATAGATAAGCCAATTCAAGGAAAAACGCCTCTTCCCCAACAACTCACTCCTAAAGTTATTGGGTAAAATGAACATCATAGGTATCTTGCCGAAGGGTGTGGTTGGGCTGCAGCGGCCCAGAGTGGGGCATTAGGATCCAAGTAGGTGAGGCGGGTTATCTCTGCTTGGCATAGGGTTTTGGAGCCTGAGCAGTGAGAAAGGTATTCGCATGGGAAGATGACCTAGAATAGTGAACCAACTATATTAAGGATAATAGGGATCAGGTATCTCACTGTTGAAAGGAGTTCTGTACAAAGGGAGAGAGCAAAAATGAACCCCATGGGATCAGAAATGAAAGTTTAAGTGTGAACTCATGGTTTTCAATATATACATAAATATAAAAATCTAGATGTAAATGTATGCATAATAGACACACACCAACAGCAACTACTCACTAACACATAGAACCTGGCTTCTAAATACCATTCTTCACTAGAGAACCAGGGCTCCTGGGAAAAATGGCTGATTCTTGTGCTAGGGTAGGGAAAGCAATAATAAGTCTGGTATATCTTATGCCAGAGAATAAGAAGTTGCTTAAATAATCATGGGGACATGTCAAAAGGGCATAGAAGCCACCTACAATGACCTTCCACTGGCCGAATCCAGAAAAAATTTTGAGGATCGAAGTAATGGGAATAATAGATTTTAACCCAATGAATAAAGTGGAAATCATGAGTATATATAGATAAATTTAAAGTTTGATGAGAAACAAGGTGGTACTTTTGAAAGTACATCACACAAAATACCTAACCATAAACATGAAAAGAATAGCTTTATAGTGGAGAAGACTGACAGACACCACTTAATCAGTGATCTAAGTACAGTTGTCCCTCAGTATCCACAGGGTATTTGTTCCAGCATCCCCCTCGGACACCAAAATCCAGATGCTCAATAATATGACATAGTATTTGCATATAACCTACCACATCCATCCCACAATACTTTAAATCATCTCTAGATTACTTATAATACCTAATACTATGTAAATAGTTGTAAACAACATAAGTGCCATGTAACTAGTTGCCTGTTGCAAGGCAAATTCAAGTTTCGCTTTTTGGAAGTTTCTGGACTTTTTTTTTTTTTTTTTTTACTATTTTCTATCCTTGGTTGGTTGAATCTGAGAATTTGAAACCCACACATATGGCAGGCCAACAGTAAACACTATCAGAAAAAGGACAAATTGAAACCAATAACTTAGGATACAGAAAGAACACAGCAACACTCCTGCAACAGTCCTGTCAAAGATTCATAACCTGATTCTAATCATGAAGAAATATCAAACAAGATTCACAATGACAGAGGTGTACAAAACTAGCCTGTAATCTTCAAAAGAGCCAAGGCTGTAAAAGTCAAGGTTAAAATGAAGACTTGTTCCAGTTTGAAGCAGACTAAAGACCCTGATACTAAAGGCAAGGCATGGGGAATTCCCTAGCAGTCCAGTGGTTAGGACCTAGCACATTTTCACTGACGGCGGCCCAAGTTCAATCCCTGATCAGGGAACTAAGATCCCACAAGCCATGTGGCAGGGCAAAAAAAATAAAATAAAGGCAAGGCATGATTGTGACTGGACCCTTTTGCTATAAAGAACATTACTGGGATAATAAGTAAACTTGAATGGAATGAAGGTCCAAGGATTAGGTGGTCATAATGTGTCAATGCTACTTCCCTGATTTTAATGATTGTATTGTAGCTATGTAGCAGCATGTCCTTCGAAGGAAATACACACTTAGGTACTCAGAGGTGATGGGGAATCAAGTTATCAACTTACACACAAACCTGAAGAGTCAGGGAGAAAACAATTCTGTGTTCTTTACTTGTAACTTTTCAATACATTTAAGACTCTTTAAAATATTTAAAATTAGAAAGGACATAAAAAGGATGAAGTAAAACTTCAAGACAATTCTTACCTATATGTCTGGATCACTGGAGATCAAAATGATGTCACTGACTTATAACCATTGACTATAATTTGTATTTGTCACTAACAAAGGATTCACCCAATAACCATATTCACTTCACCAATTCTCTTTTGCACCAATCTATTCTTATTGATAGGTTTTAAACTATTTTTCAATTTCTTGACTTAAAGGCATCTCTCAAGGAATTCAGAAATTTTCAGTAACTCTTAAAATTAACTTAGAATATATCTGTGGATTGTTTTCTCCTTTCTGAAATTTTTTTTCCAGTAATACATTTTCCTTGTATGAACTGGTACACTTAGACAAAGGGGTACACAATTCCTATTTAGAAAAGTTTATTGAACATTATTCCTGCATCACACTTATTGAAAGAAAAACTTAATTTTCCCTGATGGTACCCTGTCATTTCACATGATCTATACCCTAAAGATTTTTGTATTAAAAATACAGGTTAAATATGAAATTAGTAAAATGCAGCATATAAAACTTCATGCTGAGCAAAAACAAGTCCAAAAAAAAAGTTACCGTGTATCAACAGAATAGTTCCTACAGTATTTAAGATGTTTCCTATGTAACTCATATTTGAATGCAATTTTTAGAACCATATTTAAATATATTTTGCAATTTGTTAACTGCAGACATTCCCATTTTTCTTCCACCACATCATCTGTTCGTTTTATTAAGCTGGCAAATCTGCTAGGATCCACAAAATGCAGCAAGAAGATGGCAGTTATTTCTCAAGATTTGAGAAATCTGGTCCACCTTTACTGTAGTTTCCTGAGATTTCTGCTCCACTGAAGTCAAAACCAGGATTCTGAAAAATATGGAAAAAACAATTATAAAACTTATAAGGAAAAATATAAGTAACCCAAAAGGAAAATGGTAAAAAGATATAAACCAGCAATTGACAAAAAAGGAAATCTAAATGGACAATAAACATGTGAAAAGATATCAAACCTCACTGTAATCACCAAAGTGGAACATAAAACTATGAGGTACTTTCCCAACTTTCATATTTACAAATATTTAGAAGATCAATATGCATATTACAATGTTGACAAGTGTATGGGCAAACATATACTTTACCATCAGTGTATCAACAGATTTTTAATAACTAGCATTTTTTGAGAGCTTATTACATGCCAGGCAGGGTTCTAAGAGCTATATATATTTTAAAATACTCAGTCCTCACGACAATCTCATGGAGTAAGTACTACCTCAGCCTTCAGTATTTTTAGAGGCATTTCATTTATTCAACAAACATCTATTGATTTCCTACTGTTCAGAAGACACCATGAGAGGCATGTGGAATTCAAGAATGAACAAAATAGACAAAGATCCATGTTCTGGTGGAGATTACATTCTAACAGGAGGAGACAAATAATAAACCCTAAATTACCTAGAGCAGGGGTCAGCAAGCTTTTCTGTAAAGAGCCAGGTAGTAGATACTTTAGGCTTTGAAGGTCATATAGTCTCTGTCATAACTACTTAATTCTGCTGTGGCTATAGGAAAGACAATACACAAACAAATAAGCATAGCTGTGTTCCAGTAAAACTTTGCTTCAAAAACAGGCAGTGGGCTGGATTTGACCAGTGACCAGAGTCTGCCAACCCCATGATCTAGTGTGTTAAAAGTTTGTAAGTGCTATAGTATAGGATAAAAAAAGAAAGAAGAAAAGTAGGGCAAGTAAGGAAAATGAGGAGATTAGAGTATTTAAATAGAATGATCAAGTATGCTTCATTGAGAAATGACTTGAAAACAGTAAAGAAATTAGCTAAGCTTTGGGAGAAGACCATTGCAGTCAAAAGGCCAGGCATGTTTAATGAACAGCAAAAAGGCCAGTATGGCTAGAGCAGAATGAATGAGGGGGGCAGTAGTAGGAGAGGAGGTCAGAGACACCATGGAGGACCAGACCAATTAGGGCCTTATAAAAGACTTTGTCTTCTACTTGAGTGAAAGAGTTCTGAGAAGTCATATAATCTGACATGCATTTTAAAAGGACTGCTCTAACTGCTATTTTCAGAAGACGGTAGCTTGGCAAGGGTAGAGATAAAGAGAACAATTAAAAGATCAGGCAAGACGTTAGAGGTGGTCCAGGTGAGAGTGGTAGTAGACTTGGTGGTCAAATCCTGAATATATCTAGAAGGCCATGCCAGTAAGGTTTCCTGACAATTGGAGAGGGTGTGAGAGAGAGAGGAATGGAGGATGATTCCCCAGATTTTTTTGATCTGAACCAGTTTCCATCACGTGAGATGAGAAGGCCATAGGTAGGACAAATGCGGGAGGGATATTAGGGAGTTCACATTGGACATGTTGAGTTTGACATGTCTATTAGACAGAAAAGTGAAGATGTTAAATAGGCAGCTGGATATGCAAGTCCAACATTCAGGAGAAAAGTCCAGGCCAGAGACATACGTTTGGGAAACACTATCATATAGATGAAATTATCCATCAAAACTTTAACAGTGGTTTGATCCAGTAATAATTCTCCCATATATCTATCTTAAAGGAAAATTTGAATATTTTCAGAGATGAAAGTACAAACTGTTTGAAATAGACACAAACAGAGAAATCTAAATCTCATCAAAGAGGGAACAGCTAAATAATAACGATACACTCAAACTAGGGAACACTCTAAAGCAGTTAAAAGTAATGAATTTTATCTGTATGTATTAGTAGGGAAAGAGACTGAAGACTTTTGTTTTTTGGCTGCACTGGGTCTTAGTTGCAGCACTGGCATCTTTGTTGCGGCATGTTTAGTTGCAGCATGCAGGCTCTTAGTTGTGGCATGAGGACTTCTTAGTTGAGGCATGCAAATCCATATATAGAAAGGCCAGTCATTTTTCTAACCATTTAACTTAAAAAATTTCTTTGAAGAATTTTAGTAATTTTTTAAAACCACATTTGAGTTTTAATTTCAAATAATAATTATTCTATGAGTTTAAGATGTTTAACTACACATATTCATACATTCATCTGACTTACTTCTTTCTGGAATCTCTCTAATGTAAGTTTTCTTTGCATTTGGTCTTGCACCCAAGGATCAGCTGCATATCCAGATTCTAGAAGAGAAGTCCAACAATTTGCCGCATCTCTCTTTGTCTTTGTAAGAACAATACGGACCATTTTTCGATCCTCTAAACAAACAAACAAAAATCACAAAGAAATCAGAGTTAATCATTAATTTGTATTTTCAAAAATCATTAGGGAATCTTGACATACAATTGTTTTCAATACATTTCTTTTACTATATCTTCCAAAGCTGCAAATCTACAGCAGGGATAAACATACTAATTTCCAAGACAAAACTAATTTTTAAAAAGATTCTAAGAAATATAATAGATTACCCTTACCCAGAGTCCATGTTCCCTCATCAGCTATTGTAGAATCAAAGAGTTTGCCCTGAAAAATAAACATATGAGTACTAAAAATAAAGAAATTCCATTCATTTTCATAAAGTTTTCATAATTTAAGACTTACCTTACTTCCCATCTAATCCACATATAATTACTTAAATTGTTTAGAGTAGGGAGATCAAATTTTATACCATTTCAACACACTGATAGGTGCTCAACCCTAAGTTCCCTCCTAGCGAGTGAAGAACCTAGTTTACGCTACGGAATATATACTACGACAAAGAACACAGGGCTCTCTACAGAAAGATCAGGGCTCCTTAATTTTTAGAGGATGAAGAAATACTACTGATCACTGATTGGCCAAATGTGAAGTTAATATGTGAAATGCTTTAACTTTAGCAACTATAATAAACTACAAGAAGAGCTCTCCTGTGGATATTAAGAAGAAATGATGTCTTTTAAAACAAACTTTTAAAAAACTAAAAACAGAACTACCATACAACCCAGCAGTCCCACTACTGGGCATATACCCTGAGAAAACTGTAATTCAAAAAGAGTCATGTACCACAGTGTTCACTGCAGCTCTATATACAATAGCCAGGATATGGAAGCAACCTAAGTGTCCATTGACGAATGGATAAAGAAGATGTGGCACATATATACAATGGAATATTACTCAGCCATAAAAAGAAACAAAATTGAGTTACTCGTAGTGAAGTGGACGGACCTAGAGTCTGTCATACAGAGTGAAGTAAGGCAGAAAAAGAAAAACAAATACCGTATGCTAACACATATATATGGAATCTTAAAACAAAAAAAAAAGGTTCCGAGGAACCTAGGGGCAGGACAGGAATAAAGGTACAGACGTAGAGAATGGACCTGAGGACACAGGGAGGGGGAAGGGTAAGCTGGGACGAAGTGAGAGAGTGGCATGGACATATATAAACTACCAAATGTAAAATAGACAGCTAGTGGGAAGCAGCCGTACAGCACAGGGAGATCAGCTCAGTGCTTTGTGACCACCTAGAGGGGTGGGATAAGGAGGGTGGGACGGGGCCGCAAGAGGGAGGAGATATGGGGATATATGTATATGTGTAGCTGATTCACTTTGTTATAAAGCAGAAACTAACACACCATTGTAAAGCAATTATACTGGAATAAAGATGTTAAGAAAAATAAAATAAATAAAAAAATAAAAGTGGTTCAATCTCTTTGTAGGGCAATGTAGCATTAAAAAAAATTTAAAGCACATACTGTACATCTGAGGTCAGATGAGTTGTCACTGACTTTTCAGAAACTCGTTTTAAGAAAGAACTAACCAAAATATAAGTTTAAAAGAGAATGCATCTGCTAAAATCCATTTTGATTTGTTGTAGGAAATGAAATTAAAATGTCACATTAAAAAAAGAAAACACATTCTTTTCATGTCAATACCAGTGGAAAAAAATCCTACTTGTCTAAAATCCTAGAGTTAAGAGTTATTGCTAAATTCCCTAAGCTACTGCAAATTAACTAAATTTACTAAAGTAAATTTGAAGTGTAATATTAAATCACCGTTCAGTAAACCCCACAAAATTGCACAATTATTCAGAAAGGTCATCAAGATCCAAGCTGACATAAATCAATGTCTTTCACATGAATCTTCCTTTTCTCTGAGGCACTCAAAACACTTTCCTATAAAATAATAATAACTAACACGTAGTGTGAGCTTATTACATACCAGTCACTACTTACTCCAAGCTCTTCACTCACCATGCTATGCTGAAAACAATCCTGAGAAAGGTACTATAATTACTCCACTTTGTGGATGAAGGCTTAAACAATGAATAATCTCTTGCCCAAGGTTACACAACTGGAAAAATGACAAAGCCAGGCATCTTACCAAGTAGTATCCCTTGACCATTACACAACACTGCCATCAAATATCTTGGGCATCTAATCTGAGAAAGAAATCTAACTTCAACTTAACTGAATTTAACTATAAATTTTAACAAGGAAATAATCGGTACCAGATCCAAAGGGTACTGATGAGAATAAAAGGGATATTATTTTCTTCACAACCTCTTGACACTGCTTAACCACTCCACAAATGAGAATTTTTCTAATTTCAGATGAGAAAATAAATCACCTGACATCACCTTCGAATCCTCGTCCTGACATCATTATCCTTTATTTTCATCTTTATTTTCCTATAACTGCCTAAATATTTATTAGTTTAATTATGACTCCCTACAAGAGCATAACCTCTCTTGAGTGCGGGAACATTACCTGGCTCGTTCACCGCTGTCCTACTAGCACCGAGATCAGTGCCTAGAGGAAAGTATAGGTACCATAAGTATTTGTTCCTTCAACGATCTAGTTAAGCAGTTCTCAGCTGAAGACCCGCAGAGGAACAAAAGAAACAGCTTCATTTGGCTTAGAAACAAAGCCCGGAAAAGTGGCGTACTCAAATTCCCACCTCAACTCAGGACTGGCCCTGAGGGTGGGGTCTCCGCAGACCAGTCTCCAAGGAAACTATGAACTCTAGCACTCAGAGATTTGAGGGGGCCGGGAAGAAACTGAGCACAAGCCCCAACCTGCCGCTACCTTGAGTATCTCGCGGCCCCCCACGGCCAGCGCCACATGCCGGCTCTGCAGGCCGCACTGAATATCCTGGGCGCGAGTGCCTGGCGGCACCTGAACTTCAATGAACACCTCCTCCAAGGTCTGGTACCACTGGCCCCACGGTGTTGCGCACGGAACCACCCCACTGCGCTCCTCAAACGGGGCTGACATACTCCAGTCGCCTCTCGGCCGCGGTGGCACCGAGCGATCTGCGCGCACGCACGGAATATCCGCGTTCGAGCCACGCCCCGGCTTCTCCGCTCGGGTCACTGCACATGCGCAGGAATGTAACCTGAAGTCTCCGCTCGTGTTCGTTTTTCCCTTTCAGAGGCCATTTAGGACGCTGGCAGAACCCAGGTTTAACGAACTGAAATCCGGAAAAGTTTACCTCCAAGGAACGACGGGAGACAGCTGGAACCAGTAAAGTCAGAATTCATTACACTGCCGCCAACATGACGTCAAAAGCGACTGAAAATTCTTTGATGTGAACTGCGCTTGCGCAAATGCTGCTGGTGCTTAGTTAAAATTGAGTAACGCCAGCAGGGGTTGGGCCCGTGGGGAGGGCGCGGGGCGAGAGGAGACAGTAATAGTCTCCTATTGGATGGTAGCCTAAACAGATCACCTAATTGGACGCTGCTAGAACCGAGTGAGCATGCTCTATGGATGTTCCCGTCCTGGATTGGTGTGTCCAAGGCTTTGGCTTTCCGATTGGTTAAAGTTGGGTGGGAGGGGAATAAGCGGGGAGATTTGAATTTGAAGCGAATAGGGCCTAACAAGCCGCAGGAAGTTGCCGAGGAGCACCCTAGAAACCTTCGGTTTTGTGCGGCGGGTCGTCAGCATGTCCTTTTCTAAGGCGCCCCTGAAACGATTCAATGACCCTTCTGGTGCGTACGGGGAAAGGATCTGGGGGACAGAAGATGCTCTCACGCCCCTTGCCCCTCTTGATTCCCTTCATCAGAGGCAAATAGAAGGCGATTTTTAGGGCTGGGATGGGGCTCACTTAATTGATTCATTTTCCTGAAACACATGCTAAGGTTTTACTACATGCCAAGCACTATTCAGAATGATAAGGTTACAACAGCGAGCGAAGCAAAATCCCTGCTCCATGAAGCTTACATTCAATTGGAGAATGCAGCCAATAAACAGTGCTGTGGAGAAACTAAAGCAGAGGGAAGGGAATAGGAATTAGGAAGCATTGATAGCTATTTGTTGGTCAAGTCCGAAGGCCTCACTGTTAAAAATATATATTTGGGCTTCCCTGGTGGCGCAGTGGTTGGGAGTCCGCCTGCCGATGCAGGGGACACGGGTTCGTGCCCCGGTCTGGGAAGATCCCACATCCCGGGAGCGGCTGGGCCCCGTGAGCCATGGCCGCTGAGCCTGCGCGTCCGGAGCCTGTGCTCCGCAACGGGAGAGGCCACAGCAGTGAGAGGCCCGCGTAACACACACACACACACAAAATATATATATATATATATATATATTTATTTATTTATTTATTTATTTATTTATTTACTATTGCTTTTGGTTTGAACTTGTGGATTTCTTTTGGATATCCCATTCAGGCGTAAAAGAAGGAAGATTGGTAAAGGCAGTTTATGGGTGTAAAATTACGGCAGTAGCACTTAGTGAAAACACTATAGATGAAGTAATGGGAGCTAATTTTGACAGTACCCCAGGCACCACACTAAGTCTTTACATAGATTATTCTATTTTAATTCCCCCAAATCCCTATTGTTCATTATTTTATTGATAAAGAGATGGAGACTATTTGCTAAATGTTACACAATCCAAACTGTCAGAACTGGGGCTTGAAACCAGGCCTCCACGAACCCATCCTGTGCTCCTAACCACTGCGGTGCAAAAGCACAATAACCATGAAGCCTTCCGTGTGGTTGGTAAGGCATTCATCATTTAGTGGCTACTAACTGGATGCAGGGACTATGCTAAGGTCTTCCCTACTAGATCTGGTTTATTCTTGCCAACAGCCAGGTGAGGCAGGTACTGATATTGTCCTCATTTTACAGCTAAGGACACTAAGGGGTTTTGTAACTGTACTGAGCAGCCTGTAAGTGACAGCTTAATATCAAAGCTCATGATTTATCCTTTATAATGTACACTTTTAACAGTCACTCATTACACCTTAATTTCTATTAGCTAAAATGCAAATGGAAAAGACCTCTGCTCACAAAGGAAGGCCAAGGGGGCAAATGGATCAGCACAAGCATATTTTTTAATTAGAAGACTCAAGAACCATATAATTTTCCAGACATTCAAAGAACCTACTCTAAGTTCTGTCAGCAGTGTGTCTTTTCAGGAGATTTGTTTGTTTGCTTGCTTTATAATAGATTAAACTGCTTTTGCCAATTACACAAAATTTCAGGCTCACAGTTTCAAGAGTAATAAGTTACCATCTATTTGATGCTGTGTGTGTGTGTGTGTGTGTGTGTGTGTGTGTGTGACTGTAGTGATTTCTCGTATTACTCCAGAAATCCTAACAACCAAAGTATGAGGTAGCTACTGTTTTGTGAATGAAGAATCAGTCTCAAATAGAAATAACTTTCCAGGGGTCTTAAAGCTAGACTGGAAAAGGAGAGAGTATAATGTTCTTATTTATCATCTTCTCCCTATGACTGCAAAGTACCTGGCATATGGTATTATCTATTGATTGGCAGGCAAAGCTGGATTTGAACATCGATCTAGCTGATTACTATACAAAACTCTATTCCCAATCCCACATCCCAAGTAACTTTCTGTTTTCTTTGCCACACTGCCAAACTCAACCCTGAGCTAAATACTGAGGAAAGGGACATGATTGAGACTGTCCCTAACTTCAAGCAGTTTTGTCTAAGGTGGGAGATGGATAAGTACATTATTATAACCCATTACAAAACTGCAAGAAGTTCTATGATAGTAACAATATGCGTAGGCTGCTGTGGAATGGAGGTTTCTAGCTTGATTTGAGGATTTGGAGAAAACTGGAAGAGGCGACCTCCAGGCTGAGATCTAAAGTAAGCAAGAGCCGGATCTCAAGTCAGCTTTGCATAAGCCCTCTGAAATGCCTTCGATTTGGGACTCCAGTTACATGAGGTTATACAGTATAAATTGCTGAAACATAGAAATATAATCTAGCATAGTAGTTTGTACTTTGCATAACATGGCTTTATAAATTTTCTGGTGTATTGATACTAGACAAAGATAGATCGTCACTAAATTTTTATTCCAAGCTAAATCTTGAGGGCTAGACATTTTTAGTAGCTTCATTTCTAAAATCTGCTGATGGTTTCCTCAGTGAATCTCTCTGAGTAGAGTTGATTCCAAGTATTTTATTTCTTATATTCAGTCCTTAATAACAAAGCTGTATTGCTTGTTCTGACACAATTTTCATCCCAAAACTGTCTGTTGTTTTGCTCGGTTGTCTGTGTTCCTTTGACCCAATTGAAGTAAAGGTCATTTGGGAAGATAATGATATTTATGATTCTTCACAGAGAAGCCTAATATCAAATGGGTGCTATTTTTACATTTGAAAATAAAGGAAACTTTTAAAAAAAATTTTATTGGAGTATAGTTGATTTACAGTGTTGTGTTAGTTTCAGGTGTACAGCATAGTGATTCAGTTATACATACACATATATTCATTCTTTTTTAGATTCTTTTCCCATATAGGTTATTACAGAATAATGAGCAGAGTTCCATGTGCTATACAGTAGGTCTTGTTGGTTATCTATTTTATATAGATATGTATGTGTGTATATGTTAATCCCAAGCTCCTAATTTATCCCTCCTCCCCATATTGCCCTTTTGGTAACCATAACTTTGTTTTCGAAATCTGTGAGTCTGTTTTTGTTTTGTAAATAAGTTCATTTATATCATTTTTTTAATTAGAAAAAGAAGCAATTTATTAATAGTATTTTTACATTTATATTACTTTACTATGACTTTTTTTTAACTGAAGTATAATTGATTTAAAATATTGTGTTAGTTTCAGGTGTACAGCAAAGTGATTCAATTATATTTTTTTCAGATTATTTTCTATTATAGGTTATTATAAGACATTGAATATAATTCCCTGTGCTACACAGGAGATCCTTGTTGCTTATCTGTTTTATGTGTAGTAGTTTGTATGTGTTAATCCCATACACTTAATTTGTCCCTCCCCCCTTGCTCCCCTTTGGTATCCATAAGTTTGTTTCCCATGTCTGTGAGTCTGTGTCTGCTTTGCATATAGATTCATTTGTATTAATTTTTAGATTCCACATATAAATATCATATAATATTTGTAAGACATGCTTTTAACTTAAGATCATAAGTCGCATTAGATGAGATTTTAATATTTTATGTTTCCTCTAGGATGTGCACCATCTCCAGGTGCTTATGATGTTAAAACTTCAGAAGTATTAAAAGGACCAGTATCCTTTCGGAAGTCACAAAGGTTTAAAACACAAAAAGGTAATTGATCCCAAAATAAAATAATGGTTATATGATCTTGTAAATTTTGAAGTTAAGAAAACAGTATTTAAATTTAAAGATGCTGTAGTATTTCTAAAAATGTGAAGCTACACCTATATTTAATTTTTCTTAATTGATAGATTTACAAAAGGGTCAACTTCAGAATAACACTTTCATCATTACACTGTTGTATAACCAGGAAAATTAAGCAAGATGCCATAGATATGTAGTTTTCCTTTTCGGTTACTTTAACTCTCTGTTGGAGAATATTAGAAAGAATATTAGGAAAATTAGGAAAGAGATGTGTAAAAAATATTGTGCAACTAATTATTTGAAAATGTACAATCAAGAAAAGAATAACTTTATATTGCTATAAGAAATTTGGGAATTGTGTTTTGTCTGTGGTTCAAATATGTAAGCACAAACCATGATCTGTACAATTTGTTTTATAGCAGAATCTCAACAAAATCTTAATGTTGACAAAGATACTACCTTGCCTGCTTCAGCAAGAAAAGTTAAGACTTCAGGATTAAAGGTAAGGAGCTCTTATATTCTAGCTGGTTTATAAACTGTAATATGAAAATATTTCTGAAAGGTACTGTATTTGACTAGAATGGGTTAAGTGTATAAATTAAGGTTATTGGTAAATCTGTAAATTAGTAAAACATTATCATTGGAACTCCAGCAAGCTTTACATACCTGCCTGTGTCATTACTAAATATATTGTTTTTAAATGTGCCCTTAGTTCAAAGTTACAAAATGGTCTCCACTTCTCAGTCATTTCTATAGCTGGATAAATTTTATAATACTTAGAAAGCCTTTAAAAATTATGCAATGCTTTGATTTGTTAGTTACCATAATTTGAGTTGTTCTGGTTTTGTTTGTTTATTTGTTTTGGCGGAAGAGTAAATATTGGCAAACAAAAAGGAAAAAACATTCTAATGCCTAAAAGAGGTCTAGTACTCAGAAACTGCCAAGGAGTGGTAGGAGATTAAATTCTTAATAACTTCATGTTATAGCTTGTGCAATAGCCTACTATTACGGTTTCCATTAGTTCATAAAGCAAGTTGTTCTTCCTTAAGGAGTTGCACAACTTGGTATTTTAATGTGAAAAGATTCAGAGTTGGGAAATCAAAGCTATAAGTTAAGCTTATTCTTGTTCATTAATTTGGCGATTACCTAAGTCTCTTGTTCTATAAAAAAAAGAGCTGTTGTCCAATATGGAAGTGATCAGCCACGTGTGGCTACTGAGCACTTGAAAGTGAAGAATTGAATTTTTAGTATTATTTAATTTTAATTAATGGGTAGTTAAAAACTGATACTTGATTCTGTTGTTATAAAACTTAAATGTTTTTGGAATAACTTGGGTATGTGAATCTACCTTTTCATCTGTATATTTTGTGAAATCTAAATATAGATAGCTATTTCTAATGAAAATTTAGCATCTGAGTTGAGACGTGCTGTAAGTGTAAAATATACAGAAAATTTTGAAGACCTAGTACCAAAAATATAAAATATCTTGTTAATAATTTTATACTAATGACATGTTGAAATAATATTTTTGATATCTTGGTTAAAGTAAAATGTATTATTAAATATTTTACCTTTTAAATATGGCTACTAGAAAATTTGAAAATATGTACATAGCTTGCATTATATTTTTATGGGCAGCACTGATACAGATACCCTTTTCTTGGAAATTGATGTAAATTTCTTGACTTGAATTTCTTAGAGAAACAGTTCTGAAATTTAAAACTAAATTACAAACAAGTTTGTGTAAAACTCCTACATAATAGGCCTTCCTTGATAGAAAATGCTATCAGGTGTGAAATTAATAAACATGAGACTGGTGGCCCTTCCCCAACTTAGAAATATATGAAACACATTTTGTTCAAGGTGTTTATGACTTTTCTTCCATCTTTAGATGGAAAAGATAGATATTCTGTTTTGGGCCGTTATCTCAGAAAGGCTATTGGATATAAAAAGATACGTAAAAATACATCTTATTGAGAATAAAGGCAATGAGTAGATTAGAATCAGTTTGTATTATTTCAGTTTTTCTTTATGTTTTTGCACTTGTAGTTTTTTCTCATATTTGGGATCTAAGTTTAAGTTGCTTTCTTTCTTTTTTTTTGTGCGGTATGCGGGCCTCTCACTGTTGTGGCCTCTCCTGTTGTGGGGCACAGGCTCCGGACACGCAGCCTCAGCGGCCATGGCTCACAGGCCCAGCCGCTCCGCGGCATGTGGGATCTTCCTGGACCGGGGCACGAACCTGTGTCCCCTGCATCAGCAGGCGGACTCTCAACCACTGCGCCACCAGGGAAGCCCTGATTTCTCTTTTTAAGAGTCTTTTTTTTTTTCTGAGATAGCATACTTAAGTATTTAAAATGTATTGCTGTTTAACATTAGAAAAGAGGACCTGTTCTTTTCAGTGGACTTGTTAGCAAAAGCCTCATCTATTGGGGTAAAAAATGTTCAAGCCTGAAATATTTTAAGATTTGAAGAAGCTTTTCCTTCATTTGCTAGGTAAGTCACCTACAAAATATTTTATAGAGTCAGTGAAATGTTTGGAACCCTTAATCTTTTCTGATACCTAAAAATCAAATTTGGCTATGGTATTTGTGGCACTTAAATTTGATTGTCTCTGTTCTTTGATTTTCAAATAGAAAGAATCTCAAAAGAATGAAAAAGATTTGAAGATGTTGGTAAAAGAGGTAAGCAGTACTTTCAACTTACTGAAAAGTAAGTGCAATATAATGGAAAAAGAGTTACACATAGTTAAGAGACAAGGATTCTGTTGCTATTTGAGGAGTCATATAGTGAGGTATATGTACCATCCAGGCCAGTACCTACAGGGTAACCAATCCTTGGCTTGGATACCATATTTTAGAGCGTGGTTGTCAATGTGGTATGCAATTTGTTAGCTTAGTAAGGGATGGATTCAAGGTAATCTACTTCATGAAAAACGGATAACTAAAATCAATATGTTAGTTTATTACAACTATATGTGGATCAAATATTAACCTTTACTCATAGCATACACTCTTCCTATATAGTAATCTATGTGTTAAGACAGTAACTAGCTAGAAAACTTGGTGAGCATGAAATCCTAGCAGGTTATTTGAATTGTGATGGAGTTGTGCTAACTTACTGCATCTCTGCACTATAGGTATATGCCTTCCTCAAGGATAAAATGACCTACTGCCTGTACTATCCAATATAGTAGCCATTTACCACGTCTCTATTTAAATAAAATTAAGAATTCAGTTCTTCAGTTCCACTAGTCACATTTCACCTGCTCAGTAGGCACTAGTGGTAAGTGGCTACCATACTGCACAGTGCATTTCCATCGTAGCAGAAATCTCTACTGAGCAAAGCTGACCTAAAAAACCTGCCTACTTCCCTAAGCAGGGCAAGGCTGATCACTGCCAGCTTTGCTTTTCTGGCAGTCTTTTTTCTGTGTTTCCATTACTGAGCAACTCTTTCTAGTAGACATATTCTTTTTTTTAATAAGAATTTTCTACTTATTTATTTATTTATATTTTTTGGCCACACCACACAGCATGTGGGATCTTAGTTCCCCAACCAGGGATCAAACCTGTGCCCCCTGCATTGGAAGCGTGGAGTGTTAACCACTGGACCGCCAGGGAAGTCCCCTAGACATATTCTTTTGACGTATTAAAACTTACTATTGATTACAGTTAAATGTTGGCTTAAGATCCAGAATATGTCAAAATAACTTTGCAAATCTCTGCCCTTGTTGCTCTGATCCTTTTTGTATTTATTTTAGTAATACTGGCTATCATTTTATTGAGGATACATGCCTATGATGTAGGAGTTAATACTTAGATATATAATAACTGAGTGTCTCCGAGTGTCTATGAGATAGCTGGTGAGTGAGTGGCAGTGCCAGGATTAGAACTGGTAATTTGTATCAGTTACTTAATCTTTTAGAATAGAAATTTTTGACAAATACAGCTCTATTTTATTTAAGCCCCACAGTATTTGTTGTTCGTTTGATTAATTTGAATTATCAATATTTAAAAGTAAACTATCATGCAAAACAAATTCAAATTTCTGACTTCTCTTGCAAAATTAGAAGATCTGATAGCACAGTTTCCGCATCCGTTGCCTTCTTTAGACCCCACATTTGCTCAGTCAGTCCTCGCCTGGCTCTCTTATTTATATTATCTGCTTGGTCTTTTGAGTTTACAGTCCTTTTTTGGAGCTTAAGTTTCTTTAACTGAAAAAAGTGTGATGTAGATAATCTCAGCATCCTTTTTTCTGTTTTATGATGTGCTATCAACATTGGTTTTAAACCAATAATGTAGGCATAAAGAATCTTATAGTAGGGAATCTTAAAGCTCATTCAGTCCCTAGCATCTAGTTCACAGCTGTATATATAAGTGGTGCTTGATATATTTTTAGTTAAAGCAATTGGCTTAGAATACTGAGATTAGTATGAATACAAAGCCAATGAGGGTAGAAAATACTTTTCATGTGATTTAATGCAGCTGTGCTTTCTTGATACTTTTATACCCAGCTAATAGTCTATTTGGGTAAATGTTTTATGTGAACTAGAAAAGAATGTACATGCACTTGTTGGTTATAGTGGTCTATATATGACAATTAGTTCAAGTTGTTTAACAGTTTTCTTCAGATCTTTATCTCTACTGATATTTTTGTCTGTTTACTCTATCAGTTACTGAGAAAGGTATTTTTAAATTTGTAGCTCTGGGGATTAGTCTATTTATCTTTTTAATTCTGTCAGTTTTTGCTTTGTATATCTTGAAGTTATGATATTACTTTGTTGTGCACAACAAATTTAAGATTATGTCTTCCTCTTGAAATAATCTTTTACCCGTAAAATTCTTTATTCCTAGTAATATTTTTTGCCTTAAAGTCTACTTTGTATGATATTAACATAGCCATACCAGCTTTCTTTTGTTTAATGTTTACATGGTAAATCTTTTCCGATCCCTTTATTGTCAATCTATGTCCTTAAAGTGCATATCTTACAAACACCTGGGATCATTTTCCTTCAGCCTGAAGAACTTCCTTTAGAATTCCTTATGCAGTTCTACTGTTGACAAATACTCTCAGCCTTTTTTTTTCCCCTCTGAAAACATCTGTATGTCACCTTCATATTTTTAAAGGATATTTCATTGGGAATAGAATTTTTGATTGGCAGATTTTCTGCATACATTTTTAAACATTTCATTGTCTTCTGGCTTCCACATTTTTTGTTGACAAGTATGTGTTTTTGATTTAGGTTTTGGTTTTTACCTAGTAATTGCAGCAGGAATGATGGCTTGCTGATGCCTACCATATCCTACTCAGAAGCCCAGTTCTGCTTTCCCAGAAATGAAAAAGATATTTAGCATTTCAAGCTATAATTTGACTTCCTATAATTAGAACTAGAGTAAAGAAGACTTTTTATAGGTAGAAATCCTTAAAAGTGAATAAACAGTTTAATTACACCTAGAAGTTTATGACAGTTCAAATCCTCTGTTCTTAAAATGCTTACAGTTTTTCAAGATGTGTCATAAAATAAATATGATTGCTTAAACAGCTAAGAATATCTAAGAGCATCATGTCACAATCAGAAGTTTGTCTAGAACTTTAATATTTTGATTATCAGTAGCATTTAGTGATTATGTTGGCAGTAATCAGTGAATTATTCATTTATCACCTTGTTTCTGTCCAGATTCGTGTTCTTGTGCAGGAACGTGGTGCTCAAGACAAGCGGATCCAGGATCTGGAAGCTGAGTTGGAGAAGATGGAAGCAAAACTAAATGCTGCCGTCAGGGAAAAAACATCTCTCTCTGCAAGTAATGCTTCACTGGAAAAACAGCTTATTGAATTAACCAGGACTAATGAGCTACTAAAATCTAAGGTATTTGAACCTCATGATAATATTTACAATTGAATAAATAATAAACATGTTTTTTTTCTCATATAGCTGTTTGGGAATTTTAGGCCTAGTTTAGTCATTTTCCTTCACTAAATGTACTTTAAATATTAAGCTGCTTCCAGTAGGAATTATTATTGCATCTTTTTTATTTTGGTGCCTGGCACATAAGAGGTTATAAACAAAAAAGTTTACTTTTTGTTTTAATGTCTGACACTTTCTCGCCTTCTTCAAAATCACCCCCAATAAATAAGGCCACTAATAAATGTTGCAGAATTTACATCTAGAAGTATCTTTAAAGATCTTTCTCTGAAAGAAATAATAGCATAATAGCAAGCTTCCATCTCAAATCCTTTTGGAAATATAGTGGGAAATGAATAATTGTGTGGACTAAATGTGTTCAATAGATAAGTTGTATTTATCAATATTAATATAATAATGATCTTAAAGGACTTAACATGGTCGTCTTGCTTTTTTACAGAAGTAGAAGGAAGCTGTAAATCACTCTTCAGCTTAATGAGAGTCATTTATTCAGGGCCTGTCATGTGCGGAGCTCTTTGATTACAAAGGGAGTAAGAATGCATACGAATTAAGCACGGAGAAGGGAGCAGATTCCTAGGCCCCACTCAGGGAGATTCTGATTTATTAGGCCTGCGATGAACCCTATAGTCTGCATATTTCAAAGTAGACCAAACAATGCAGATGCATTTTGTTAAGCAAACACACTTTACGAAATTCTCTCCAAGAAGCTTGTCTTAGAGCCACACAGTGGAATTTCTAGCATATACAGATAAACGACCACTGAAGCTGATTTCAAAAGTAGACCAGAAAGTCACATGAAGGAAAAGGAGAGACAAGAACAGTAGTAGTTGTAAAACCAGTAATCCTGGCTCTTTTCTCTACCAGAGTATGTTGTAGGCAAATAACAGTCCCAATAATAGATAATCAATATTTAAGTGATTTTTTTTTACAGGACTTAATAGAAAATATTTCTCGATTTTTTATGTTCGTTGTACTTAGTTTTCTGATGATAGTAACCAGAAGAATTTGAGAATTCTAAGCCTTGAGTTGATGAAACTTCGAAACAAAAGAGAAATAAAGATGAGGGTGAGTGATACCTTTGGTAAGTTTGCTGTGTCTGGAGCGGGGGATCTGAACAAGTTCTCATTTCCTAAAACAGATATTTCTGTTGTGTAGAGCATGATGGCTAAACAAGAAGGCATGGAGGTGAAGCTGCAGGTTACCCAGAAGAATCTCGAAGAGTCTCAGGAGAAAATAGCACAACTTGAGGGGAAGATGTGAGTGACTAAAAGGAAAGAGATTCCTTTGTATAACCAGTTTGTGTGTGTGTGTGTGTGTGTGTAACCAATTTTTGATTTACCTTTCTCGGCTAGTTATTGTTTACTGAGACTTTAACCTTCCCTTCATACTTACCTCATTGCCTGCCTCTACTTGCCCTATTTCTCTTCCTAAGTGACAGTTGAGCCCTAATCATTCCCAAACGTTTTATGCTGAAAGATGTATGAATGTATTACTTTTGTACGTCTTCTGTATCAGTAATGAGGAAAGACTCATGGTCTTTCTAACAACATAATCTTACGGAGGTTGTAGTGAGACCAAAACTGAGAAGTATTGGTATAGGGAGCTGTGATGAATGCACAATCCTAGCCTTCTTTTTATTACTCAGCTGTAATTCGTATACAGTAAAATGCACAGATCATAAGTATTCAGTTTAGTGACTTTTGACAATTGTATACACCTGTATAACCACCACCCAAATAAGGTAGACAGTGTGGCCATCCCCTCGGAAAGTTCCTTCGTGCTCCTTCCTGCTCCCCTGTTCCTCCCCCATGGCTGCCCCCGTACCCCTGCAACCACTTTCTGACTTCTATCATCATAAATTAGTTTGCCCTTTTTGGAGACATTTATTACCACATGCATGCATATGTGTGTATATGTGGCTTCTTTTGTTTAAGATAATTTTTTGAGATTCAGCCGTACTGTTGGGTGTATTATAATTTGCTCCTTTCACTTCTGAGTAGTATTCCATTATATGAATATACCTCCATTTGTTTATTATTCTCCTATTGATCAATACTTGGGTTTCCAGTTTTTGACTATTATCAATAAGTCAACTATATATGCCTTTTTGTAGACACAGGCTTTTATTTCTCTGAGTAAATATCTAGGAGTGGAATTTCTGTGTCATAGGGTTGTATACATATAACGTTTTTTAAAACACTCAAAGTGGTTTTGCTGTTTTACACTCCCGCCTAACAATGTGTGATAGTTTCATCTGTTCCATATCTTCATCAACATTTGATGTTGTCATCTATTTGATTTCGGCCTTTCTAGTGGATGTGAAGTAGTATCTCATTTGTGATTTTATTTATTTATTTTAATTTATTTATTTTATTTATTCTTAGCTGCATTGGGTCTTCGTTTCTGTGTGTAGGCTTTCCTCTAGTTGCGGTGAGCGGGGGCTACTCTTCATAGCAGTGCACGGGCTTCTCATTGCGGTGGCTTCTCTGTTGCAGAGCACAGGCTCTAGGCGCACGGGCTTCAGTAGTTGTGGCGCGTGAGCTCAGTAGTTGTGGCGCATGGGCTTAGTTGCTCCGTGGCATGTGGGATCGTCCCGGACCAGGGCTCGAACCCATGTCCCCTGCATTGGCAGGTGGATTCTTAACCACTGCACCACCAGGGAAGTCCCTCATTTGTGATTTTAATTTGTTGTTATTAATGTCGAGCATCTTTTTATGTGCTTATTGACCATTCGTATATATCCTTGTGTAAGGTGTCTGTTTGTCGCTCGCCCATTTCTCAAATTGTGGTGTTTGGAGGAGGTAAACACATAAGTAATTGAATATAAGGCAGCCTGGAACAAAGGCTTTGTGGCACACAAAATGTTATTTTGTATGTGTGGGGGGTGGGGAAGCTAGGAAAGCTACAGAAAAGATGATTTCTGTTACACTTGGAGTGTTGCAGAGGATGACTCTCATCATCATAACCCTTTTGTCAGAATATATTTGGAAAGCTTTCTTACTTAAAAGTAAAAAACTTGAGCCTCCTATTTGCATATATTAAATTGTCAACTTGAGGGGTCACATAAGTGAATGGTTAGGAGTTTGGACTCCGGAGTCAGCCTACCTGAGATAACAGTATCTGGTACAGAGTAAGCATTATGCGTGATTATTGTGTATATTAATATGTGCAATTTTTTTTAGTATTTCAATAGAGAAAGAAAAGATTGATGAAAAATCTGAAACAGAAAAACTTTTAGAATACATCGAAGAAATAAGGTAATATGAAGAGTAGTTTTAAATTGGACTTTATTTTGTTGAACTGTGATGAATACATCATTTTCATCTCTTTTCATTTAATGTTCCCTATGCTTAAATAGATGTGCTCTTCAACATAATTTGTTTTAATGCAGTTGTGCATCAGATCAAGTGGAAAAATACAAGCTAGATATTGCCCAGTTAGAAGAAAATCTGAAAGAGAAGAATCATGAAGTTTTAAGCCTTAAGCAGTCTCTGGAGGAAAATGTTGCTATATTGTCTAAACAAGTGGAAGACATGAATGCTAAATGCCAGCTGCTTGAAAAAGAAAAAGGTATTCCACTGTTTATAGTACTACTTTCTTTAGATAAGTACTACTGATGATATTTTTTAAAAGTACTGCTATGTTATAACAACTTTCTAAAATAATTATATAAACAACAAAAATTTTGTTCTATGTTTGGGAATTTTTGTCTTTTATGATATTTGTTGTCTGCTTATTTCAATATATTTCTTGTCTTGATTGAAATATATATGGTTGTGCAGTTCTTGACTTCCCCATTGGGTGGCCATTTAAAATTGGTAGATACATAGAACTAGGTTTGGGGGTTTTATTATATAATATACATACTATTTTATATATAGTAATCATACCAACTTCAGAGTTATTTTTTCCCCCCTTTGGAAATACTTGATCTCTGTAACATGCTACAAAGCAGTATAGTGGAATATTATGGGAATCTGGGTTTCTCAAAGTTAATATTAGTATCTAATTACAGCATTGTTAATGTTTTCCCTTTTCTAGAAGACCTCATCAATAGGGACAGAGAACAGGATGAAAATCTAAACTCTGAGATACGAAACTTAAAAGAGAGGTCTGTTCTTAAACAACAAGAACATGAAGAGCTACAACAAAAAGTGTTGCAAATTGATTCACTTCTGCAACAAGAAAAGGTAGTTTACTACAATATTTTAAAACGCTAGTGCTTCTTTTAGGTAATACATTTCCCTGTATATCAGAAAACCTTTAAATTGTATATGTCCTTTGATCCAGCAATTCTACTTCTAGAATCTTATCCTGAGGAAATAATCGTGCCTATGCCACGTATTTAACTGCTGTTCACCACAGCGTTATTCATAATGTGAAAAAATTCAAGGAGCAGTTGAAGCAAAATAAGGAAATTGTTTAAAAAAATTTTTCAGCACATTCTTGTGTTAGATTACTACATCGGCATTTACAGTTCTATGGTAAAAGAGTGTCTAATTAGACAAGAAAGGAAACTGACAGTTATTTAAAATGCAGATTACATAAAGAACACTTTACATATCAATGAGGAAAAAAGGACAATTCACTAAAAAAAAAAAAAAAAATAGGCATAGGATGGAAATAAATAATTCTTAGAAGTAGAAATTCAGATAGCTTCGGGACTTCCCTGGCGGTCCAGTGATTAGGACTCCATGCTTCCACTGCAGGGGGCCCAGGTTCGATCCCTGGTCTGGGAACTAGGATCACACAAGCTGCATGGTGCAGCCAAAAAAATTTTTAAATTAAAAAAAAAAAAGAAATTCAGGTAGTCTGTAAACACGAGAAGATGCGCTACCTTAGTAGTAATCCAAGAAATAGAAATAATTTGTTTTTGTCACTTACAAGATTGGCACATATTAAAACATTTACTAATATGACACATTGGTGAGAGTTGGGCAAGCAGGCATTCACATGCACATGAAATTTTGTATCATTGGTCAATCTGCAACAACAAAGGAATTAAGTAGATCTGTATATATTGACTTGAAAAGATCTCAACTACTATTTTTATGATATTTTAAATGACCTTTGCATACACAGTATATATCATTTACACTTTAAGTATATAAATATATAGAAAAAGACCATAAGGCATAGAATAGCAAACTAGTGGTTATCTCTGGAATGGGAAAACTAAGGTTAGAATACAAGTAGGCAATTTTCATTTTATTTGTAATGTTAAAATTTTTTCACAAGTGATTTATTTGTATTTATTTATTCATATTTACTCATGTTATATAACATTAAAATATTTTATATAACATTGAAATCATAGTACTCTTTTTATATAAATCATGAGAAAAATGATAAAAGTCACTTGTAGAATATGATTTTGGTTTTCTAAGTGTGTGTGTGTGTGTGTGTGTGCGCGCGCGCACCTGTCTGTGTGTGTGTTGCGTAGGAAAAAAGACTGAAATAGCATTTACCATAATGTTAACAAAGTGTAGGATATAATCCATGATAAAATAAATATGATATCTCTCTATTTTTCAAGTTTCCTGGAGGCTCTTGAATTTAGTGTCCATACTTCATCATCTGTACTTCTTTTTTGCCCTCAGTAAAACCTCACAAATCATTCAATTTAATTTAATTATTTATTAAATTTTCAAAAGCTTTCAAATTATTTTGATGGTTTTCTATTTGGATGCAGGAATTATCTTCTAGTCTTCAACAGAAGCTATGTTCTTTTCAAGAGGAAATGGTTAAAGAGAGGAATCTCTTTGAGGGAGAATTAAAGCAAGCACTGGATGAGCTAGATAAATTACAGCAAAAGGAGGAACAAGTGGAAAGCCTGGTCAAGCAATTGGAAGAAGAATCAGAATCTAGAGGTGAAGAACTAAAACTCATGGAAGAAAGACTGAAAGGGTTTGTATTAATAGGACTTCATTTTTATATATGACTTCAAATGTTGAAGTGTTTTCTAGCACATTCTCTCAGGATTCTCACACCAATCGTGTGAGTGGTGAGGTTGGAATTATTTTACAAATAAGGGATAAACACAGACAGGTAAAGTACATGCACAGGATGTGCATATAAACAAGTATGACAGCCAAAGTCAGAAGCCATGCCCTTTCTTTATTTAAGGCCCAAGGTTTAACTAAAGAGAGTTTTAATAACCAAAATTTTGTATTCCTATACTGCTCTTATATTTTCTAAAAATTATTGGACATTAGCATTAGAATGATAACAGATTTAGAAAAATATCCAAAATAATAAGATTCCCACCCTTTAATAAGAAACATTTCCATTTTTTGTCCATATATGCATCATAGTGTAAGTTATACTTTTAATTACCTCTTTTGAGGGAGCACAAACACTTCAGAAGTAACAATCAAAAAGCACAATGGGAAAAAAACAACCAGAACTGGGAAACATTCAAAAATAAAAAATTTGTCATTAAAAGTAGAAAGCCTGGGGCTTCCCTGGTGGCGCAGTGGTTAGGAATCCGCCTGCCAGTGCAGGGGACACGGGTTCGAGCCCTGGTCTGGGAAGATCCCACATGCCATGGAGCAACTAAGCCCGTGCACCACAACTACTGAGCCCACGTGCCACAACTACTGAAGCCTGGGCACATAGAGCCTGTGCTCTGCAACAAGAGAAGCCACCACAGTGAGAAGCCTGTACACCACAGCAAAGAGCAGCCCCCGCTTGCTGCAACCAGAGAGAGCCCACGCGCAGTAACGAAGACCCAATGCAGCCAAAAATAAAATAAATTTATAAAAAAATAAATAAATAAATAACCTCAGTCTCCAAAGCCAGAAAGAGGAGGAGGACAATTTCAGGTAGACAAAGCTAGTGGGTTTAAAAAAAAAAAAAAAGTAGAAAGCCTAAGTTCTCATGCTTTTTTTTTTTTTTTAAACTCTTATTCCATACTATTTTCATCACATTATAGGTCCTTCTCCACTACATTTATTTAAATGGGTTGAGGGACTTCCCTGTTGGCGCAGTGGTTAAGAACCCACCTTCCAATGCAGGGGACAGGGGTTCGATCCCTGGTCAGGGGATTAGATCCCACATGCGTGCTGCAACTAAGAATTCACGTGCCACAACTAAGGATCTGCATGACACAACTAACAACCTACAACAGAGGAGCCCACCTGCCGCAACCAAGACCTGGCACAACCAAAATAAATAAAATAAAATAAAAATTAGAAGTTTAAGTTGTTAAAAAAAAGAGAGCGCTAATAAATACAAAGGTATAAAAACAAAATAAAACAAAAATATCTGGGTTGATTCTTGAGTTCAATTTGTGAATAAATATTTGAATCCTTGGGATTTCAGCAGTAAAACATTTTCTAGCAAGGAACCATGGACTAGACATAAAGCTACAGAATTGCCACTTATTTCACAAGTGTGTATCTATCTCTTATTAGGTACTTTTGTTATTAATCCCTTTTCTGTTTTCTTTTGTTACTGATTAAAAAAACACCAAAGTTTTCTCTATGCTTGCATTTTGGGGAACACTACCAAAGTGTACTTAGGGGGATTGTTCTATATTGCAACCAGCCTCAGGGAACAGGTACTTTAAGAAACTTGAGTGGATGATGTCAGTTTAGGAAAGAAAGATGAGATAATCATTTATTCTAACTCAACAAACTCAGTCCGGAGGTCAGGAGATAAGGATTTTATTCCTAGATCTGTTAACTAGTTGTGTGATTCTGAGCAAGACAATCTTAATTTCTTTTATTTTCTGTTTTATTAGATATAAAATAAAGGAGTTTTATGAGATCATTTGTAAGGTTCTTTCCAGCCTGGAAATTTCAAGCTTAAGAGAAAAACTTAGAAGTTGACAACGATTCCTCTAGGGGGCAGGAAAGAGAACATTTTTATTATAAATCCTTTAGTACTAGTTGGTTGCTTTTAGCTGTGGTATATATTTTTTAAACCCTATACTCATTACAGAATGAATTTGATCAACTATCTTGTCTCAGTGTCCAACTTAGTCTGTAAGTGAATAATGCTTCTTACTTACAGTTTTTATTTGTTCTTTAAAAGATCTCTTATAAGCTCATATGCCTACCAAAAATGTTGTATCACCATTGTGGTAATATGTAATATTAATATTTTTTAAAATCTCTATAGTTTTATAGTATATATTTATAAAGATGTCTTAAAAGCCATTCTGTCTATGCAAAATAGTCTACTAAATAAGTTGTTGAATCTTTGGATAACAATTTATTATGTGGTAATTGGTGTAATCAAAATAAATCCACATAGTTCTGTAACTCTTTTTTCAAAAGAACTCTTAAAATGAAGTTAACTTAACTGTACCTAGTGTTCCTTAAATGTCTAAATGCAGAGAATTAAATTTTATTCAACCCTAGTGCTTTTTAACTGGTAATCCTTCACATTCTTTAGATTTGGCTGCTATCAAGATTTTCTTTCAGAGTCTTTTTAATCTACTTTCTTCCAAAAAAGTGTTTAAACTACCTACCTAAGTACGTATGATATGAAACGATAAGTAAGTAAATTAGGATGAAAACAGAAGTAAAATAAAAGCAGGAAAGATAAAATGAAGCTGTAGGTAAATGAACAGGCTATTAGATGTAGGTCATAAATTTAGGTCTAAGCTGCCAGTATCTGATATAAACATGAAGATGTGGGATATATGATTCACAGTGTCAAAGGTAATCCTAGTCTCTTTCTGAGACTAATGATTTGCAGTTAGCATTTTATCTTTTAACTGTTCCTTTTTCTTAGGAAAGAAGCTGAACTGGAGAAAAGTAATGCTGCTCATGCTCAGACCACACTGCTTTTGCAGGAAAGGTATAACAGTACAGTGCAGAGCCTGAGAGATGTTACCGCTCAATTTGAAAGGTATTTGTATGGGGAGACTGCACTCTCGAACATACATGAGCAAGGAGGGGTGTTTACGTAGGAACATCTGTCCACAAAATAATCACAAAAATAAAACAATTGGTATTACTTTAAATTCCATAGTGTCCAATCATAAATGGGCATTTAATGTTACCTCGTATCTTAGAATATATAGTAATTTCCCTTTCCAACTACCCACTTCAAATTTCATGCATTCTCAGACCTTTGGCACTTCTGTCCGACTCTCCTGATGTCATCATTTTCCTCATGAAGAATCCAAACGCTTTTATTTCCTCTTCATCAAACCTGTAAACGCACCTGCATCTATGCTCATCCCGTCTTCCTCCCACTTATTACAGATGAAATATCTAATTCCTTTAACCTTCAGTGACCTCATGCTATCATTTATCCCTTGTCTCATAATTTTCAGCCTTTCTTCTAGAATTTTTCCAGTCAATATTAAATCATGTCAATATGCCTTCATCTTTAAAATACATTTTTAAAAAGTCTCTCTTTACCCCCCACTTCCTTCTGCAGTTATCCAATAACACCTGTCACTCCCAGCACCCTTCTTACCCCAAAATTCTACTCCTCTTCGTAGCCTTTTTTTTTTTTTGGCCGCGCAGTTTGTGAGATCTTAGTTCGCCCGACCAGGGATCGAACCCGTGCCCCCTGCAATGGAAGCGTGGCGTCCCAACCAACCACTGGACCACCAGCGAATTCCCCCCATCTTCTTCTTTTTTTTCTTTTAATTTATTTTATTGAAATATAGTTGATTTACAGTGTTGTGTTAATTTCTGCTGTATTGCAAAGTGATTTAGTTATACATATATATATACATTCCTTTTCATATTATTTTCCATTATGGCTTATCACAGGATATTGAATATAGTTCCCTGTGCTATACAGTAGGACCTTGTTGTTGATCCATCCTATATATAATAGTTTGCATCTCATAGCCCATCTTCTTGATAGAAGATTATATACTGTATCCACTTCTTCACTTCCTATTTTTCTCACTTGTTATTTTCCCTTTTTTTAAAGTTTATTTTGGAGGGGACTACAAGTTGCAAAGGATAATACAACAAATACCGATACATCACACAGTCTCACACCAAGAGTATTAATGTTAACATTTTTACTTATTGTATATACTTTATATAATTTGGGGGTAAGGGCTCTTATCTATTTTAGTATGTTCAACAAATAGAAAAGATATACAATGTATACATAAATTATAAAGCATAAAGGTAAAATTAACATGCATGAGCTCATAGAAGACAACCTACAGGCTAAAAGATTTTCAACCGCTTGGTATATATATGAGTTCTTCCACTATCCCATCTTCATGCCTTCATGCTTTCCTCCGACAGATAACACCATCTCAGAGTCTACATTGATTATTTCCTTGCTTTTTTTCCTGTGTATAATTGTATAGCATGTATATCCATATGAATAATATATTATCTAGTTTTGTTTTTTCCTGAACTTCACCAAAAATGTCATGTAGTGTATGCCATATCCTGGGACTTGCCCTTTCACTCTGCATTAGGTATGTTTCTAGGATTCAATCACAGTGTTGCCAGTGTTCATTCATGGTCACTGTTACAGAATATTTGATTTTATCAATCTACCACTATCCATTCTCAGTTTGGGCTTTTAGGTTGTTTCCCATTTCTTTCATTTTTTTAATAGTACTCAATGAATATTCTTGTGGTCTCCTAGTATACACGTGTAAGAATTTATCTAAAGTAACATTTAAGTGAATGTTCAACCTTAAAATTTAATGCCCACTTTACAAAGTGGGTGTGAAAATCTACACTCCCACTAGTGATGTGTGAGTTCTCAATGATCTATCTCCCCTCCAAAACTTGTCAGACTTCATAAATTTTGCCAGTGTAATAAGTGTAAAAGAGCTTTTTCTTATGGATGATTTATCTTTCCTTTTCTGTAACAGGCTTGTATGTGACTTTTTTTTCATTTCTCTCTCATTTCATTTCTGTTATTTGTTGATTTGTAGTTTTTATCAGTGATATGGATTGCAAATATCTTCTTGCAAAGTGTGGCTTGTCTTTTCATTTTCTTTATGGTTTCTTCTTTTTTTTTTTAAAGCTTGTGTCTCACTACCTCTTTTCTTTATTAATTTTTATTTTTGGGGGGTAACATTTATATACAATATTGTATATGTTGTAGGTGTACAGTATCTTTTTCTGTTATACATATACATATATCTATTCATCTTTGGATTCTCTTCCCACGTAGGTTATTACAGAGTGTTGATAGACCTCCTTGGTATACATAGGTCCTTGCTGATTATCTATTTTTTTTCTTTATTTTTTTGGCTGCATCGGGTCTTAGGTGCAGCACGCAGGATCATCATTGGGGCATGTGGGATCTTTCATTGCGGCATGCGGTCTCTTTGTTGCAGCGCTCGGGCTTCTCTCTAGTTTAGTGTGCAGGTTTTCTCTCTCTAGTTGTGGTGCCTGGGCTACAGGGTGGATGGGCTCTATAGTTGTGGCGCGCGGGCTCAAGAGTGTGTGGGCTCTGTAGTTTGCGGCACATGGGCTCTCTTGTTGAGGCATGCGACCTCAATAGTTGTGGCACTCGGGCTTAGTTGCCCCACGGCATATGGGATCTTAGTTCCCTGACCAGGGATCGAACCCGAGGCCCCTGCATTGGAAGGTGGATTCTTTACCACTGGACCATCAGGGAAGTGCCTATGGTTTCTTCTGATGAATAGAAATTCTTGATTTTAATGTGCTTAAGTTCACAAATTTTTATTGAACACGTTCACATCCAAAACTTCTTTCTATCCCAAGAACATAAAGATATTCACCTATTTTTTTTCTAAAAGTTCCAAAGTTTCACTTTTCATTTTTCCACCTAGAACTGATTTCTGTATGTGTAGTGATAAAGGGATAAAATTTACTTTTGTTTTCCCATATGGATAATCAATTGCCTAGTACCCATTCATTGACTAGTACCTTCTTTCCCCTGTGATCTGTTCCTACATCTGATATATTATGACATACATATATATATACACACACATAATGTATGTGAGTATATATATTTTAATTATAATTTATGCATGTCAACATGAATATGAATTATATAGATTAAATATATATATATAATTTTTAGTGCTATTCTCAACCCTGAAAAGCGATTTCCCTTCTTGCTATTTTAAAAAGTACTGCCTTAAGAAGTTTTCAACCATTCTATGATGTCACTCACCATCAGTATGCTAATAACATTAAAATTTATTTCTTCAAACCAGACCTATCCTTTCAGCTTCCTACCCATGTATCCAGCTTCCTACTTGACTTCTGCAAGTAGATATCTCACTATCGTCTAACATTAACCTGACCAAAACAGCTCTTGATCTCCTTTCTACCTCTTTCTCCCTCTAGTTTCTCATTCTTGTTGAGCCCAGTCAGTGATATCTCCATCTTCTGAGTTTCTCGTTCCATAAATCTTAGAGTCATCTTGATCATTTTCTCTCCCCTTCTCCCAACATCCAATCTATTTCTTGAATTTTTCAATTCTGCCTCCAAAAGAGAGCTCATATCTTACCATTGCCAACTCCTTGGTTCAAGATTCTTTTACCACTCACCTGAGCTGAAAAATAATTGCCTTCTAGTTAATCCTCCAGTTTAGCATTCCTGCCCCTTCCCCAGTCAGTTCTCCACGTATCTCTAGAATAATCTACACACTTACTTAGAGACCTTTGAAGTCTCTCCTTTATCCCTCAGGTAATCCCACTCACTGTGCCCCACCAGTGATGACTGGCCTCATGCCTCTTGCTTCTGCCCCTGCCTCTCTTGTTCATTAGACTCCAGTCCCAGCTCTTTATGGACTGTGTTCTACCTGTCTCTGAGCACATATGCATCTTTTCCCTCTGAAATACTTGTCCCCAACTGGCTAGCTAAATCCTTCCTATCCATCATGTCTCAGCTTAACTGTAAATTCCTCAGAAAGGCCTCTTCCATATCTATCAGCTAAGGTGTTCTGTAGTTTTCCTTCAAAACACTTACTACAAATTTAATTATATATATTTATTTTTCCTTTTTTTTTTTTTTTTTTTGCAAAGACCTGTGGGGGCATTTTTTTCCCTCTCTTACCCACAGGATGATAAAGTCTGTGACAATAGGTGGAAGGATGTGTGGGCTTTTTGTTTGGGGATAATTTCGATGTTTGGTAGTTGATTTCTTTGCATCTCTAGGCCTAGTTTCCGCACATAGTAGGCACTTGACTCTTTAAATGAACAGCATGTGTCATATAAGTTCATATAAGTACTGACTTCAAAACATTGAATTCTTACCCATGCAAATGCAAAAATAGATAAGATTTTATTTGTTTTACCTAAAAGCAGCAGTCGCCAACCTTTTTGGCACCAGGGACTGGTTTCATGGAAGACAGTTTTTCCATGGGGTTGGGACTGGGAGGGGCGGGGCTGTGGTTCAGGCAGTAATGCCAGTGATGGGGAGTGGCAGATGAAGCTTCACTAGCTCGCCCCGCAGCTCACCTCCTGCTGTGCGGCCCTATTCCTAACAGGCTGCAGACCGCTGCCGGTCCATGGGCCAGGGGTTGGGGACCCCTGCCTAAAAGTGCATAAAATATAAGCTAATCAGCTATAGGTTTGTCCTGCATACAGCAATTAGAAAAATCCTTTAACCTTTTTTCTTTTTTATAAGCTATAAAACATCAGCAGCAAGTGAGATAGAAGATCTTAAGGTGGAGAACATGTCACTTCACGAAAAAGTGGCCAAGGCTGAGAAAAGTGCAGAGGATGTTCAGCATGAGATATTGGCAACTGAGAATGCAAATCAAGAATATGCAAGGTATTGGGGAAAAATAAAACCTGGTGACATCTGTGACCTGAGAACCATTAAGACAATTTAATGTCGTTGAAAGCCAGCTACTAAGTGACGCAGGAAACTGTAGTCCCATGGCTTGCTTTGTGTGATCTTCAATTGCAAATTAAGAATTTACACAGTTAAAAAAGTACAGTTCTTGATAGTTGCTTGAGTTAAAGAAACTAAAATGGCTGTAAATTGTTTAGTGGACTCTTCTCTCTCAAACCCAAGGATGCTTCTAGATCTGCAGACCAAATCAACACTTAAAGAAGCAGAAGTTAAAGAAATCACAGTTTCTTCTCTTAAAAAAATAACTGATTTGCAGAACCAACTCAAGCAACAAGGCGAAGACTTTAAGAAACAACTGGAAAAGGGAGAAGCAAGGTAATTTAGGTTTAGAACCGAAATGCCATGTGTCTCAGTTATTTTTTCTAGTATACTATGGTTTAAAATTTAATTTTCCCTTACAGAAAAGCTGGAAAAGAAAAATCAACGGCAGAATTAACTGAGGAAATGAATAAGTGGCGTCTCCTCTATGAAGAATTATATAATAAAACAAAACCTTTTCAGGTCTGTCAATTAGGCCTTAGCTTACTTGTATTTAAGAATTCATGTTGTTCCCTGTCAGTCATGAAAGTGACATGGTTCTTCTGAAAGATCATTTTGCTGTGCCTTTACAGTAACAATTTAACTTCCTATTTTAAAAAGCCTATAAATTTTATTGCATTATTATGCATACTTTTTTTTCTTTTTTTTGGCTGCCTTGGGTCTTCGTTGCTGTGTGTGCGCTTTCTCTAGTTATGGTGAGCGGGGGCCACTCTTCATTGCAGTATGCATGCTTCTCATTGTGGCTTCTCTTGTTGTGGACCACAGGTTCTAGGTGAGTGGGCTTCAGTAGTTGCAGCATGCGAGCTCAGTAGTTGTGGCATGCAGGCCCTAGAGCACGCAGACTTCAGTAGTTGTGGCATGTGGGCTCAGTAGTTGTGGCATGTGGGCTCAGTAGTTGTGGCACACGGGCTTAGTTGTTCCACGGCATGTGGGATCTTCCCGGACCAGGGCTCGAACCCACGTCCCCTGCATTGGCAGGCGGATTCTTAACCACTGTACCACCAGGGAAGTCCCTAAAAGGTAAATTTTAAGCCTATAAAGATTACATTAAAAAATGTATGCATAGGGACTTCCCTGGTGGCGCAGTGGTTAAGAATCCGCCTGCCAATGCAGGGGACGTGGGTTCGAGCCCTGGTCCGGGAAGATCCCACATGCCGTGGAACAACTAAGCCCGTGTGCCACAACTACTGAGCCCACGCACCTACAGCCCATGCTTCTCAACAAGAGAAACCACCGCAAAGAAGAGCAGCCCCTGCTCACCGCAACTAGAGAAAGCCCGTGTGTAGCAACGAAGACCCAAGGCAGCCAAAACTGAAACTAAAAATTTTTAAATTACCTTTTAATAAGCTTCTTAAAGTTAATAGCTTAGAAGGCTCTGCTGGTGTGAACTTTTGATCATTAAGCTATGTAAATTTGTGACACTTACTTTGTTATGATTTTTCTCAGTGTTTCTCTAATATGCTGATCATAAAAGGATAAATGCTAATCTTGGTAGTTAAATAGAGTCAGAAGACAGTATTAGTTATAATGGGATGATGTGGCTGATACAGATTAGGCTGGCTAGCAGGGCTTCTTTCCTCATTTCTTTCCCTCTGTTTTAATAATGATCTTTGAAATGAAAAACAACTTGTTTTAAAAAGAGTCAATTTAAAAAAAAAAAAAGGTCAATTTATGGAGAACCCTAAGAGTAAGTCAGCATAATGTTTTTTTTATCTTTTGCCTTTTTATTTTCTTTCACTTTAGTTGTACTTATAGTTTATATGAGTCAAGTAAGATTTAGCAGGTTTAAATCTTAACTTTATAAAAAAATGTATTTTTCAGCTACAACTGGATGCATTTGAAGCAGAGAAACAGGCTTTGTTGAATGAACATGGTGCAGCTCAGGAACAGCTAAATAAACTAAGAGACTCGTATGCTAAATTATTGGGTCATCAGAATCTAAAGCAAAAAATCAAGCATGTTGTGAAATTGAAAGATGAAAATAGCCAACTCAAATCGGTTTGTAAAATCACATTTAGTTCTGTTGATATTGATATTGGGGTGGGGTGGGTTTTATTTTATTAGGGTAGTGCTGACCTCATAAAATGAGCTGGGAAGTGTTTCATCCTTTCCGTTTTTTTTGGAATAGTTTGTGAATAACTCGTATTAATTCTTTATTGAATGTGTAGTAGAATTCAGTGGTAAAGTCATCTGGACCTGGGCTTTTCTTTGTGGGTGGTTTTTGATTGCTAGTTTAATCTATTTGCTTATTAGAGGTCTATCAGATTGACTATTTCTTTTTGAGACAGTTTCAGGAGTTTGTGGATTTCTTGGAACTTGTTCATTTCATTTTAGTTATTTGATTTGTTGGTATACAGTTGTTCATAATATTCCCTTACAATCCTTTTTATTTTAGTAATATCAGTAGTAATGTCCCCTCTTTCATTTCTGATTCTAGTAATTTGAGTATACTCCCTTTTTTTAGTTCCTTTACTTCTGCAAACATGTTTATAATGGCTTTAAAATCTTTTTTGGATAAATTCAATATCCGATTACTCTCTTGGACAGTTTTTGTTGCCTGCTTTTTCCCAGTATATAGGTCATGCTTTCCTGTTTGCATACTTTGTAATTTTTTGTTGGAAAATAGATGTTTTAGGTAAGATGTGGTAGCACCTCTGGGTACTGCTATCCCTTTCCAGGTATGTTATTATTTCTTATTTAGTGAAGTGTATTCCTCCTCCCCAGCCCCAGTAGTTTGTGCCTGTGATGTTGCTACTGAGGAAGGTTCAGTTTGGGGTGTGCCCACAGTCACCTGAGATGACTTTGGTTTTGGTAAGGCTGTCTTCCTCTCTCCCCAAACACTCATAGCTGCTGGCTTATCCCTCTGTTATTTTCAACAATGCCCTGGGGCATAATAAGTTGCTGTACAGACTAATCCAATCTAATTCTGGCTCCTTTGTTGGAATTGTGTCTTATGTCAGTACTCCAGGAGGGCTCCTCCCTCTCGTCTCATTCAGCAGTTCTCCTCTACAAAACAGACAGCCTACCATTTAGCCTACATTTTTTTTTGCGGTACGCGGGCCTCTCACTGTTGTGGCCTCTCCTGTTGCGGAGCACAGGCTCCGGACGCACAGGCTCAGCAGCCATGGCTCATGGGCCCAGCCGCTCTGCGGCATGTGGAATCTTCCCGGACCGGGGCACGAACCTGTGTCCCCTGCATCGGCAGGCAGACTCTCAACCACTGCGCCACCAGGGAAGTCCTAGCCTACATTTTGAATCACTTTCCAATTCCCTTGCACTACAAACTCTACTATTCTATTTTTTTTTTTTTTTTTTTTTTTTTTGGCTGCATTGGGTCTTCATTGCTGCGCATGGGCTTTCTCTAGTTGCGGCGAACAGGGCCTACTCGTCGTTGCAGTTCATGGGTTTCTTATTGTGGTGGCTTCTCTTGTTGCAGAGCACAGGCTCTAGACACATGGGCTTCAGTAGTTGTGGCACACGGGCTCAGTAGTTGTGGCTCACAGGCTCTAGAGCGCAGGCTCAGTAGTTGTGGCACACAGGCTTAGTTGCTCTGCGGCACATGGGATCTTCCCGGACCAGGGCTTGAACCCGTGTCCCTGCATTGGCAGGTGGATTCTTAACCACTGCGCGACCAGGGAAGTCCCTCTACTGTTCTTGAGAGCACCCTTCAGCTTGAACTTCTCTAAGCTCTGTTGCAAGTGAAGTCAGATCCTTTGGGAATAAATTAGGAGCTCTGTGTTTTATAGCCTGCTTCTCCCACCAGGCAAAATTTCTGAGCCCAGGCTTCAGAGCTGGATTTGCGGACAATGGCAAGCTTTTCTCTGAATGACACCTCTGTCCCAGTAGCTAGATGCTCAGTAGACTTGGGGGGAGAGAGAGATGGGGAGCACCCTGAGGTTCTCTCACCTTGCCTCTCTTGGTTTGAAACCATTGTCTCATGAGCCAGGGAAAGGGTGATCAGGGTCTCAGTATTTTCAGCACTGTGCACCTGAGATAAGGCCTCCATTCCTTGGAAGAAAAGACCCTCCACCTCTCAACAACATTTGCTGTGGTTCAGAGCAACAGGTAGCTGGGGGGCAAGATGAGAGATGCTGATGTCCTGCTCCTCCTGGCAGGAAAAGCCTCTGACTGAGAGCTAGGGAAAGAGGGAGCCCTGTGCACTTGGCTGCAAGGGTCTGATGTAAAGTCTTTGCTTCGCTAAGCAGGGATTGGAGAGAAAGGGAACAGGACTGGTTCAAACACAATAGACCGCTGCCTCTTTTAACCACCTTTTTGTGGATCTGCTTGAATAAATATTTCTTCACTTGCTGTTTCACCTTAAGACCATTTTCAGAGGCTTTAATTGGTTGCCTTTTATAATTTTTTATATCACTAGGGAACAGGTCAGCAGAGCTTCTCATGATATCATGCTTGTAGTGGATCTCAGCATTTAATTTGGTGTTGAACTTTTATCAGAAACATAGCTTTGTATCTGTAGAGGGACAAGAAGATTTAAATGACTTGTCTTCTTTGTCGCAGCTGTTCAAAGTCGTTTTATAATTTATAGTCTGAAAGCCTATATCTAGTAGGCTTTTGCCATTAAGTTTCGAAAAATGAACAACTTTGGAATTGTCGGTAACATTGGTAATGTATTTCACCAACGTGATCTTCAATAATTATTTATTGACTGTATTTTTTCTTATATAGGAGGTGTCAAAACTCCGCGCTCAACTTGCTAAAAGAAAACAACATGAAACAAAACTTCAGGAGGAATTGAATAAAGTTCTGGGTATCAAACACTTTGATCCTTCAAAGTCTTTTCTTCATGAAAGTAAAGAAAATTTTGTTCTCAAAACCCCGCTAAAAGAAGGTAAGAAATGAATAAATGTCCATAAGTCTCATCTTCCTTTGGAATTCCTTTCACAGCATTGAGCAAGTTATCCATCTTTGTGAAAATTTGTTAACAGTTTCTGATATAAAAGAAATTCTTACTGAGATTTTTTGTATAAAATGCCTTTTCTTTCCTGCTTCCATACTCTCTATTCTCCATTTCTTCAAATCCCATCTGTCCTTCAAGCCCAGCTCAAGTTATATCTTCCTTGAAACCTTGTCTGACTTTTTTGCTCCTACCCACCCCCTACCAGAGTTAATCCCTCTATCATACCCTTGGCATTTTTTTTTTTTGTGGTCCGCGGACCTCTCACTGTTGTGGCCTCTCCCACTGCGGAGCACAGGCTCCGGACGCGCAGGCTCAGCGGCCACGGCTCACGAGCCCAGCCGCTCCGCGGCACGAGGGATCCTCTCGGACCGGGGCACGAACCCGTGTCCCCTGCATCGGCAGGCGGACTCCCAACCACTGTGTCACCGGGGAAGCCCCCCACTTGGCATTTTTAACCTAAATGTCCAATTTGTAATTTTGAAGAAGTAGATTTTCCTTCTTTCTTGACTACAAATCTCTGTATCTTTGACAATAAACTGAAATTGGCTGAAATAGTGAATGAAGAAATATAAATAAAATTATGCTAAAGAGCGCACACATTGCTTCATCTGCCTTAGAGAAGATAGAAGGTGCCTGTTTTTAGTTCATAATGACTGATGAATTCATTTTAATTTAGAAAACTAACACTGCTGTTTAATACTCCTTTCAGGCAATACAAACTGCTCCTAAGCTCTTAATGGAGTTTCAAGAATCATGCAAGTAAACATCTGAAAAGCCTGTTGAAGATTATTTGATTCTTATTATTTTTATTGTTATTGTTGCTACTTTTGTTGTTATTATTGTTTGTAATGAATATTTTTAAATCTCGTATTTAATATTAACTTCCTCTCCTTACATATGTGAAAGGAAGTTCAGAATTTTTACATTTACTAAGTGTCTCTGACATTTTAGTTTCTATTGTCAGTATTTCTTCCTTGATGCTCACCCTTATTACCTCATTCTAAACCTTCTGACAGGCTTTCCAGCTTTGCAGCTCATCCCATCAAGTCAATATTCTTTTAAAAATGCTGACTCTCAAACTATTATTTCTGTATTCTGAAACCTTAGGTGGTTTCAAGACTCTAATCCCCAGGTTTTTTAGTTTGATATTGGAGGCCTTGTCTAATCTGAACCTTACGGGCTAAAATACCTTGGCTTGGGCTTGCCTCTATTTTGATTCTCCTAATAATGTTCGTTCTGTCCTGCCCATCATCCATTTATACAGTTCAAGTAAGAAATAAAGGTGTGCTTAATTCTGTAGCAACCTCTTTATCTCTTACCAAAGTCACTGAGTTGGTTAATAATTTATGGATTCCTAGACCCCATCCCAGTCCTCCTAAATTAAAATCTGGGATTTGGTCTGAAAATCTGCATTTTTAACAAACTGCGGTTAATTCTTAGAAACTCTGCTCATAACCTCTTTAGAGAATTTGTCTTATGCTACTTGGCATCTGCCTGATTCCTGGGTGTTTGATTTATATTTAAGTAATATGAAATAAAATCACACATTAAGTCATTGACCCAATTATACAACTTGTATTATATGAAGTTACGTTAATCCTTCTATTTAAGCTGTGTTTATTGTCTGTGCCCTCCCCTCCCCAACTTGTCTCCAGAATCACTAATGGTAATATACTACTTAGAAAGTGGTCATTCTCCATCTAAAATATCTGATTAACACAGTTGGTATGATATTATAGTCCATCTTTTTTGTAATGTTTCCCCATTGATGGACCAACAGAGACTATTACAGTAAGAATAACTTTTCATAATAAATTATTTTGTTAGATATTAATACATAATTAAGTTCAGAGGAAATGTAGAAATTAGAAAAATTGTCTAATAAAATGAAATAATTCAGGGCTTCCTTGGTGGCGCAGTGGTTGAGAGTCCTCCTGCCGATGCAGGGGACACGGGTTCGTGCCCTGGTCTGGGAAGATTCCACATGCCGCAGAGCCATGGCCGCTGAGCCTGTGCGTCTGGATCCTGTGCTCTGCAACGGGAGAGGCCACAACAGTGAGAGGCCCGCGTACCGCAAAAAAAAAAAAGAAAGAATTCAAGACTTCTGCTTTTAGCCAAGATGGAGTAACAGCAATCAGATTTATTGCTCCTCCTCCTACCCTACACACACACACACACACACACACACACACACACACACACACACACACACACACACACACACACACACACACCCCTAAAACTATCCAAAATGACAAAATATAGAAAAGAATGATTTTCAAGATGCTAGATATGAGATAAGAAACACAACAATCCCTTAGAGTTTAGGAAAATCAAGGTGAACCCTACAGTTGCTCGCTGTTTACAGCCTTGAGAGAGTTTCCAAACTATGATGCAGGGAAGGGGAACCCAGGCAGAGCCCACCGAACTAACTGAGTTGAAAAGACAGAACTGAGACCTGGGGAGATGAGAAAGAGGCTAGAGATTCCAGGACAGAGTACTAGAAAGGAGAAAATTGCAGGGAGAGAGAATTCTGGAGATACACAAAGGGTCCCTCAAGTAATCACCTGAATACTGACTAGTCGTATATATAAGGAAACTACCTGAAGCCTAGGGAAGAGCCACCCTCCAAAATTAAAAGTAACAGTGCTCAAAGTTCACACAGGCTAGAAAATACTGCCTGTTCCCACAAGCCAAACTGGAAAACCTCATGATTAATAGGGCATTGAGTAGGGTATACAGAAGTGTTCAGTACTGGGGAATAATTAGTACTAAAATGAGCACTGCTCTAGTCCCACCTAACAACTCTTAAAAGGAAGACCCAAAAGGATCAGACTCTAAGAAACTTAATTATTACATCCCAGAACAAAGCTCAAGAAAAGTTATAGGCTTATAAAAATATCAAGCACTCAAAAAAGTAAATTTTAAAGTAACATCTAATCAAAACAAGATTCTAAAAATGAACAGAACACCAAGGTGCTCTGGGACAACTTCAAGCAGCCTAATATATATGTAATCAGAGTTCCCAGAAGATAGAAGGAGGGGACAGAAAAATCATTTGAAGAAATACTGGTGGAAACATTTCCAAATGTGATGAAAACTAGAAATCTAGGAACAGTAAATATGAAACATCACAAATTGCTGAAAAGCAATGATAAAGAAAAATTCAACCTAAAACTATCTCAACAAAAATAGTTCTCAGAAGCAAAGATGAAAACTTACTTTCAGACATAAAAAACTTTTTTCTTATTAGTGTCTTTAAAATATAATTGACTGTTTAAACAAAAAGAATAGCAATGTGGTCTGTAGTTTATACATACTTAAAATTAGAGTATGACAGCAATAGCTCAAAGCCCTGGAGGGGAGAATGCAAGTATATGATTGTAAGTTCCTTATACTATATGTAAAGTGGTATAATGTTACTTGAAGACAGACTGGTAACTTAACAATGTGTACTGTAAACCCTAACACAATCACTAAAATAAAACACTTGTAGCCAATAAACCAACAAAGAAGATAAAACGGAATCATAAAAAAATATTCAATTAATTCAAAAAAAGGCAGAAAAAGAGGAAAAGGAAAACAGAACAGAGGGGTCAAAAAGAAATCAAATAGCAGTATGATGAATTTAAACTTAACCATATCAATAGTCACATTAAATGTAAATGGTCTGTATACCTCAATTAAAATGCAGAAATGATCAAATTAGATTAAAAAGCAAGACTTGACTATATGCTGCCAACAAAAATACACTTCAAATATAATGACAAAAACAGGTGAAAAGTACAAGGGTGTTAAAAGATACACCATGCTGAAGGGAGAGGAAGACCTGGGCCCTCCTTCCTCCCACAAACACACTGATTCAACAGCAATACAGACAAATTCCGTTTGGAAATGGGGAAAGAATAGTCTCTCCAACAAATAGTGTTGGGAAAACTGGATATCCAAATGCGAAAGAAGGAAATTGGAACCTTATCTTACACTACACAAAAGTCAACTAAAAAAGGATTAAAGGCTTAAACGTAAGACCTTAAACTAAAACTACGGTAACAAAACATGGAAAAGACTTAATGACATTGGTCTTGGCAACAATTTCTTGGTTATGATACCAAAAGGTCAGTCAAGCAAAGCAAAAATGGACAAGTGGGATTAGATGCAACTAAAAACTTTCTGCATGACAAAAGAAGCAAAGAAAGTATTGGCAAGGGTGTAGAAAAAATAGAACTCTTACACACTGTTGGTGGAAATTTAATATGGTGTGACGCTATGGAAAATAGGATGGAGCTTCCTCAAAAAATTAAAAATAGAACTACCATATGATCCAGCAATCCCACTTATGGGTATTTATCCTAAATAATTGAAATCGGGATTTCAAAGAGTTATTTACACTTCCACATTCATTGTGTTGTTATTCACAATAGCCAAGATGTGGGAATGGATAAGGAGAATGTGATACATACCTGCAATGGAATCTTATTCATCCTTTAAAAAGAAGGAAATCCTGCCATGTGCAAGAAATGGATGAATCTTGAGGACATTATGCCAAGTAAACTAAATTAATCACCAAAGGACAAAAACTGCATGATTCCACTTATATGAGGTATCTAAAATAGAATCATAGAAGCAGAGAATACAATGGTGGTTGCCAGGGCCTGGGTGGCGGGGGAAATGGGGAGTTGCTAATCAACAGGCATAAAATCTCAGTTATGCAAGGTAAGTTCTAGAGATCTGCTCTACAACATCATGCCTATAATTAAAATACTGTATTTTACACTTAAAATTTTCTTAGAGGGTAGATCTGTTAAATATTCTTACCACAAAAAAAAAAAAAGGATATGCCATGATAATGTTAACCAATTTAAAACAAAAACTAGAGTAGCTGTATTAATATCAGACAAAATAGATTTCAGAGCAAAGACTATTACTGGGAATATAAAGAAGTTCATTTCATAATGATAAATGAGTCAGTTCATCAGGAGGCCAAAATCTAAACATTTATGTACCCAGTCATGGTCTCAAAATACATGAATCGAAAATTGATAGATTTGGGCTTCCCTGGTTGCACAGTGGTTAAGAATCTGCCTGCCAATGCAGGGGACATGGGTTTGAGCCCTGGTCTGCGAAGATCAGACCAGATCTGTGTGCCACAACTACTGAGCCTGCGCGCCTAGAGCCCATGCTCCGCAGCAAGAGAAGCCACCGCAATGAGAAGCCCGCGCACCGCAGAGAAGAGCAGCCCCTGCTCGCCACAACTAGAGAAAGCCCTTACGCAGCAACAAAGACCCAACGCAGCCAAAAATAAATACATATTTTTTTAAATTGATAGATTTACAAGGAGAAATAGAAAACTCTGTAATTATAGTCAGAGATATCAATAGCCTCCCTCATTAAATTGTAGAACAAATAAATAGAAAATGAGAAAGAACATAGAAGATTTAAAAAATACTGTGAACCAACTTGATCAAATTGACATTTATAGACATCACCTAACACCAGCAGAATACTTTTTAAGTGAGCACACAAAATTTACCAAGATTGGTTATACACTGGACCATGAAAACAGTCTCAATAAATTTAAATGGATTCCAGTCAAACCAAGTATGTTCTCTGTCCACAATAGAATTGAATTAGAAATCAATAGCAAAAATCTCTGGAAAACCCATAAATGGTTGGAAATCAATTATCACACTTTTAAGTGAGCCACTGGTCAAAGAATAAATCAAAAGAGAAATTAGAAACTATTTTGAACAGAATGAAAGTGAAGACACAACATATCAAAACGTGAAATGCTGCTAAAGCAGATTTAGCACAAAATTACTTCACTGATGGCCTATATTTCAAAAAAAAGAAAGGTTGCAAATCAATGACCTCAGCTTTTACCTTAGAAATAAGAAAGAAAAGAGCAACTTAAATCCAAAGTAAGTAGAGGAAAAGGAATAATAAAGGTCAGAGCAGAAATCAGTAAACAGGAAAACGAAAAAACAATAGAGAAAAATCAATGAAAATAATTCATTGAGGAAAGCCAATAAAATTGATAAACATCTAGCTAGACTGATAGAGAATATAAAAATACATAAACTAGCAATATCAGGAATAAGAAAGGTGACATTATTTTGTGTGTGATGGATATATTCACTATCTTGATTATGGTGACAACTTTATGGGTATGTATATCAAACATACCAAATTGTACACTTTAAATACATACAGTTTATTATGTCAGTTATACTTCAGTAAAGCTCTTAAAAAGTAGTTCATTCTGAAACTAAAGTTTTAGTATTGTGATTATTCTTGTCTCTTGGGCTACTGGTTTTAAATGGCTTTATTTCTGAAGAACTTTTTGGGGTCTTTGGGGATTTTTTTTTTTAGATTTATTTTTTATTGACCTAAGACCTGTTCATTTGTGTGTGTGTGTGTGTGTGTGTGTGTGTGTGTGTGTGTGTGTGTGTTTAATTCTTTTTTTTTAACATCTTTATTGGAGTATAATTGCTTTACAATGTTGTGTTAGTTTCTGCTGAATAACAAGGTGAATCAGCTGTCCGTATACCCATATCCCCTTCATCGTGCGTCTCCCTCCCACCGTCCCTATCCCACCACTCTAGGTGGTCACACAGCATTGAGCTGATCTCCCTGTGCTATGCAGCTGCTTCCCACTAGCTATCTATTTACATTTGGTAGTGTATATATGTCAGTGCTACTCTCTCACTTCGTCCCAGCTTACCCTTCCTCCTCCCCATGTCCTCAAGTCCATTCTCTATGTCTGCATCTTTATTCCTGTCCTGCCATCAGAACCTTTTTTTTTTTAGATTCCATATATATGTGTTAGCATAAGGTATTTGTTTTTCTCTTTCTGACTTACTTCACTCTGTTTGACAGACTAGTAAGACCTGTTCATTTTTACATGCATTATTTTTAGTTAAGATGTGTTCAAAGGAAATTAGTTTTCATTCTTAGGAAATTTTGAGCTTTGTTTTGGGGGGAGGGTTTCAGAATGTGTGTGTTTTTAAATTATTAACAGAAGAAAATCCCTTAAGGGAAAAAAAATGCCCTTTTTTGTAGATGCTAATGATTTCTTCCCTTTTGAGATTATGAGGAAAATGGGACAGTTGTTAGGAGGAATCTTTGGTACCACATGTATGATGGTTTCAGATTGAGAATGTCAAGTCCCAAACCTTATTTTCTTGTCCCCACCTAACCCCTCTCATCCCCAGCATTATACAATCCTTCGAGTATGAAATGGTAGACAACCCCTTTATCTCATTATATAAAGTACTAAATTCCATTTATTAGCAGTTTTAATAGATATTTGGAACAGCTTCAAAATATATTCCCATATTTTGGCTAACACTACTCCAGAGTGCCTATAATTTCTGAGAAGCACCCAATCTTGAAAAGCCACATATTGGAAAGTGTTCACGGTTAAGCCCTAATAAAGATTTACAAGTACTCAGCTCCTGAAGACTGGGCTTCTGAACATATAGGTCTTAACTAATCAAGTTGATCCCAATTTTCCTCCTACTGCAGATAATATTTTCCAGAGATGGCCACAATAATATGTCCTAACCAACACGCTCTTCTTTGAAGTGACATTCTCTTCCATTGCGAGACAGTGGTCTGTTTCCTCCCCACGCCATGAATTGGGAAGGCCCATTAACTATAGTGGAAGTGGCACTATGTAACTTCAGTAGCTAAGTCATCTATATTAGTTTCATATTGCTGCTGTAACAAATTGACCCCAAAATTAGTGGTTTAAAACATCACAAATTTATTATCTAAAAATTCTGGAGGTGAGAAGTCTAAAATGCATCTTATGGGGCTGAAATCAAGGTGTTGGCAGGGCTGCATTCTTTCTGGAGGCTCCCGGGACAAATCAGTTTCCTTGTCTTTCTCAGATTCTGGTGGTCACCTGCATTCCTTGGTCCATAGCCCCTTCCTCCCTCTTCAAAGCATATCACTCAAATCTCTGCTTCCACTGTCACATCTTTTCTGATTCTGACCCTCCTGCTTCCTTCTTATAGGGACTCGTTTGATTACCCTGGACCCACATAGATCATCAAGTATAATCCCCCAATCTCAAAGTCTTTAATTTAGTAACATCTGCAAAGTCCCTTTTGCCATGTAAAGTAACCTATTAACAGGTTCCAGAGATTAGGATGTGGGCATATGTGGTGGAGTCATTAGCTTGTCTACCATATTCATCAAAGATGATACAGTGTCTCCCTCGTGTTCTTGGATACTCATTCTTGGAAGCCATTCACCTTCAGTTGATTCCCATCCTTGGAGTTACCTGCCCCAGGTGTGAAGCAGCAATGAATGGCCTGGGCTGAACCCTACCCAAATTACAGATTTGTGGACAAAATAGATGTTGCCATTTAAGCCACAAGGTTTTAGAGTGAGTTGTTACCAGACTACCTTCTATTTAATTCCCTTTACTACTTATCTTAGACTCAATGTTCCATCACTCTACCCTCTATCTTTCCATTCTTTTTCCTCTCACCTCCCTATTAAATTCAACACTTCACAGATTCAAATGTCTGTATCTTATGCTTTTGTACCCAGGCCGTCAAGCACTACTAAAGAAAATCGTCTAATTTCAGAGTTGGTGGCCATGGCAAGGTCCTGCTTTCTACCTTAACTAGGCTCTTAATGTCATCTAACATTATTGTTTCTTTTTCTTTCCCATTTTGAATTTTTCTCAAACCTCAGACTTTACCACCTCCCCTCAGCAGATGATAGCAACTTCTACTTCACAAAGAAAATTAAAATAACAATGGTGGAATTTCCTAAAAATGTAGATTATTCAACAAATGATTTTGAGATAACTGGCTTTCCGCATGTTGGAAAGAAGTTGCATCTTTTACCTCACTCTCGAACCAAAAATAAACTCCAGATTTAAATTAAAAAAAAAAAAACAAAACGATATACATATATCCACTCTCTTTTAGATTCTTTTCCCATATAGGTCATCACAGTGTATTGAGAAGAGTTCCCTGTGCTATACAGTAGGTCCTTGTTAGTTATCTATTTGATATATATCATATTTGATATGACTGGATTTGTCAATCCCAGTCTCCCAATTTATCCCTCTTCACCCTGCTGTGCTTCCCCACCCCCACCCCCACGCCCCCCACCCCCCGGCAACCATAAGTTTGTTTTCTACATCTGTGACTCTATTTCTGTTTTGCTGTACAGCAGAAACTAACAAAACATTGTAAGTCAACTATACTCTAATAAAAATTTTTTTTAATTAAAAAAACTAGAAAACTATTACAGGATAATGTGGGAGAATGTCTTTATAATTTCAAAAGGGAGAGGCTTTCTAAAGAAGATTATGAAGCCAGAAAAGATAGCTGTGATTTCTTAAAAAGTAAAAGAATCTGGATGTAGAAAAATTCCATAATAAAATGACAAACACAAAGTCATGCAATGCAAATTTCCTCTGATTAGAGGCTTTTTTAAATCAATAAGTAAACCAGATCCATACAGATGTAACTTAAAAGAAGAAATGCAAATGTTCTTCATTTTTGAGAAGATAATCTTACTCATCATCCAAGTTATGCAAAGTAAGATGAAATGTTAATCTTTCCATATCAGATTAACATTGATCAAAACTTTGATGACACACTAAGGTGAAGGTAGGAGGAAATGGCATATCATACAACTTAATCATAAAAATCATCGTTTTTTAAAATTAACTGATTTATTCATTTATTTTTGGCTGCATTGGGTCTTTGCTGCTTCGTGTGGGCTTTCTCTAGTTGTGATGAGTGGGGGCTACTCTTCGTTGTGGTGCGTGGGCTTCTCATTGCAGTGGCTTCTCTTGTTGTGGAGCATGGGCTCTAGGCTCGAGGGCTTCAGTAGTTGTGGCACACAGGCTCTAGAGTGTAGGCTCAGTAGTTGTGGTGCACAGGCTTAGTTGCTTCATGGCATGTGGGATCTTCCCGGACCAGGGCTCGAACCCATGACTCCTGCATTGGCAGGTGGATTCTTAACCACTGCGCCACCAAGGAAGTCCCCATAAAAATCATCTTGACAGTATCTGTTAAAGTCAAAAATCATGTGCTCTTTGATCCAGAAATTCCTCTTCTAGGACTTAATCTTTCAGATATCCATACAAATATGGATAGAATTCAGTATAAGAATATTCTCTACAAAACTGTTTGGTAGCAAAAGACAATGTAGTCCTTGATTAACTAAGTGCCTGATTAAGTACGTGCTTGATTAGCTAAGTACTTAGTGATCTAGCCAGGAGTCTCTAACCTTGTCCAGGTCAGGTCAGGAGGTGATTGCTAAGGTAGAACCTCAAGAATTAGTAGGAGTGAGTCAGATGAAGGGGGCTGGGGATATAAGGATTCAGTGCAAATGTAAATTACATGAAATGGGAAGGTAGGAGAGTTTGGCATATTTGAGAAACTGAACATTCAGTATCACCAGCAGAAAAGTGGTGAGGAGTTAAACTGCAAGGGTAAGTAGATCTGATTGTGTGAATCATAAAGAGCAAAACATGCAATAAGAGTTTGATCTTTAACCTGTGGACAATGGTGAGCCATTAAAGGGTATTAGAGCAGCAACAGGTATGTTTCAGAACATCACTCTGACTGCTGAGTAGGAAATTAATTGAATGGGAATAAACCTGAAGTCAGACTATTCATCCAATACTATTTATGAATACCTCGTATATAGTTAGACACTGTCTAGTTGCTTAAAAAAAAAAAACAATACTCCATGTAAGGGTAAAATGTGGCCTCTGGCCTGAGGAAGAATTCAAGGCTTTCTGGCTTGGGAAGTTGGAGGAAAGACCATACTATTCCTTGAGATAAAGAACTTGGGTTAAAAAAGCACATTTGCATAGGCAAGTTGACACTTCCGGTTTGATACACACTGAATTTGAGGAAGTGGAGATGTCAGGTAGAATCTTGCATACATATGCCCTCAGGAAAAGGCTCTGAGCTAGAGACACACATCTGGAAATGATGACTGTGCCGATGGTAATTGATCTTTAGGATCAGTGAGATCTGCCCGAATGTTGTTAGAGTCATTTAGCAACTATCAAGATTTTTTAAATAACCACTGTGCTAGAGGCTATAGAAAGAACCAAGGCAATTCCTGTCTTCAGAGTTTACAGTATAGCTAGAAAGACAATCAGTCATCCTTATAAATGTAACATTACAAAGTCATTTAACTACTCTGAAGAAAAAGGAGCGCAGCTTTAATAGTGTTATGGGGATGAAGGTACAGATGATAATAAATGACCAGCAAGGGTTTACACCAGCTACGTGAGTGAGTGGCCAATGAGGTTAGCTTTCCATAAAGTTGCTAAGTAGTAGTAGTTAGTAGTAGTAGTAGTAGTAATAGTCCTGGCTTTCTGCAAAAGAAGAGGGAGAGATTTTAGATCTTTCAGAATTCAGCTCTGATATGAGTGGACTGCATTCCTGAGGGAGTGTCAGGCTAGAGTGTACTGAGTGTGTGGATGAGGTCTCTTTGGGAGGAATGAGCTAAACTTCGGTCTGTTTATTAAGCCTCCAAACTTTTGCCTCAAGGTTTTTGCCATGCTGCCTGCCAAGGAACATGCAGGACCTGGCCTGTGTGTGTTGGGCTGACAGGTAAAAATCCAAGTGATGAGAAGCTTGGGGTGTGTCTAGTTCCAGTCAGGCCCTATCTCTCCATCATAGCCCATAACCGTGAATACCCGTCCATGCTCCACACTAATGACAAGAGGGGATTGTCTGCAGTTTGGGATGCCCTGCCACCTTCCCCACTCTCCCTGGAACCCTTCTACCACATCCTCTCTTCTTGCTGCCATTCATGACTTCTACATGAACACACCACATTGTACAGGGTGGGGCCCAGGAGGGTGGAGGCAGTGTAAAAGATAAGGCCCCAGGGTCTAAAGACATTGAGACATCTACTCTCATTACAAAGGTTTTAGTTAGGACTCCAAGTCTAGCTCATTCAATAGTCCTTTTAGTTAGAAGTCATCTGAACCTCAATCACAAATCAAATTTTGTCGACTAGATTTTCTGGAGACTGTTACAACAGAGAGGGTGGCTTCAATACCTTCTGTCTCCAGCTCAGTCACAGTAACGTTTATCCATTCTCCCTGAGCCGGAATTGATTGATCCTCTCCCTCCCCCATTCACTTCACAGTCCCTGTTAGCTCTAGATTCAAGAGAATAACAACAGCAGAAAAAATATTTGCTGTTTCTGTGTACTTTCACTTGAATCATCCTAATTCTCCTCCTGGCTCTACGGATGCTTGCCACCTGGGTAGGAAAAATTAAGGAAGTGCAGTAAGAAATGTAAAAACCATGAAGGTTAGTATTTCAAGATCTTATCCCACCATGCTACACTTCAAAGCTCACGTTGAGGGGTTTCCCTGGTGGCGCAGTTGTTAAAAATCCGCCTGCCAATGCAGGGGACATGGGTTCGGGCCCTGGTCCGGGAAGATCCCACATGCTGTGGAGCAACTGGGCCTGTGCGCTACAGCTGCTGAGCCTGCGCTCTGGAGCCCACGAGCCACAACTGCTGGGATCCACGTGCCTGGATGCCGTGCTCTGCAACAGGGGAGGCCACTGCAATGAAAAGCCCACACACCGCAATGAAGAGTAGCCCCCAGCTCGAGGCAACTGGAGAAAGCCCGTGTGCAGCAACGGGGACCCAACGTAGCCAAAAATAATAAAATAAATTAATTAAATAAATTAAAAAAAATAATCCACTGACATTAGGACATTTAAAAATAAAAAAAGCTCACATTGAGAGAAATGACCAAAGGAAAAAAAAAATGTAAAATTTGTGAAAGCCAATAAATGTTTATTGACATGCCTAAGCTAGAGATACTTAAAGCCACCTCTGAAAAAGGTACATAGTATGGCTCTTTCTCCTTTGTTAGTTCTCATATACTCTAACCCACTGTAGTTTGGTTTCTGTCCCCAGTCCTCTGTGAAGTCTCCTGCTAATTTCTCCAGTGAATTCTATCTTGCCAAATCCAATGGACACTTCTCTAGTTCCATCTTACTCTAATTCACAACTTCCTCTTTCTTGAAAGCTCTCATTTCTAGACCGCTGAGGCCATTTCCTTGGTTTTCCTTTCACCTGTTTCTTTCCTCACTCCTTTGCTGAACCATCCTGCACTATACTTGTAACTGTTGGGGTGAGTAAGGGATTAACCGTTTCTTCTTTATCCACACTCTCTTCCTACATGAGCTCACTGAATTTCATGAATTCAAACACCATCTTTACCACTTTGCTGCATCCGATGTGATAATTGATTTAGATGAGGAACGTCAATGGAGGCAATTTGGTGAAAGTTGTTAGGTTTCAGGATATTTACAGATTCCAAAGTAGGACCCCAAAGATGACTTACTATTGCAAAGGGTAAAAAAAGTACCACTCTAACAAATGGGAAAACATAAAATCACTAATATTGAGATGATCTTTTGTCATCTAATGTGTTACAATATGGAATACACAGCATCGTCAATCTAATCAAGTCTCAAAAAAAATTCACTTTACAGAAAACACAAAGCTTAGTGGAATATTAAATGACTCCCTGAAGAAAATAATCAGATAATTGGTATCATCATTGGTATCTTCAAAAAGCCAAAGTGACGGAAAAAAAAAGTAGGAATGTCTGCACAAAAACCTGCACACATATGTATATAGCAGATTTATTCATAATTGTCCAAATGTGGAAGCAGCCAAGATATCCTTCTGTAGGTGAATGGATAAATAAACTGTGGTACATCCAGACCTCCAGACAATGGAAGCTCATTCAGCTCTAAAAATTACTAGCTCTCAAACCATGAGGAGACATAGAGCAGGAATCTTTTTTTTTAATTAATTAATTAATTAACTTTTTGCTGACTTGGGTCTTTGTTGCTGCACACAGGCTTTCTCGAGTTGCGGCAAGCGGGGGCTACTCTTGGTTGCGGTGCATAGGCTTCTCATTGCAGTGGCTTCTCTTTGTTGTGGAGCATGGGCTCTAGGCATGCGGGCTTCAGTAGTTGTGGCATGCGGGCTCAGTAGTTGTGGCACACGGGCTCAGTTGCTCCACGGCATGTGGAATCTTCACGGACCAGGGCTCAAACCCGTGTCCCCTGCATTGACAGGTGGATTCTTAACCACTGCGCCACCAGAGAAGTCCTAGAGGAGGAATCTTAGATGCATATTTCTAAGTGAAAGAAGCCAATCTGCAAAGACTACGCACTGTATGATTCCAAATATATAACATTCTGGGAAGGGCAAAACTATGGAGGCAGTAAAAGGATCAGTGGTTGCCAGGGGGTGAAGGGTGGGGTGGAATAAATAGGCAGAGCACAAGATCTTTAGGGCAGTGAAAATACCCTGTATGATACCACAGTGATAGATACATGTCATTATACATTTGTCTAAACCCATAGACTGTACAACAGCACAAGTGATCCATAATGTAAATTATGGGATTTGGGTGATTATGATTTGTCAGCATAGATTCATCGGTTGTGACAAATGTACCACTCTGATGGGGGATGTTGATAATGGGGATGCTGTGCATGTGTGAGGGCGGTGGGTATTTGAAAAACCTCTGTAACTTCCCTTCAGTTTTGCTATGAACCTAAAACTGCTCTTAAAAAAAATAAAGGTTTAATTCTTTTAAAAAAGTAGAAGTGTTGATTTAGATGAAAATAAAACTAATAAGATATAATAACCAAACAATATTAGGTAGAAGGTATAATGGTATCCATTAAGCTATTCTTTAAACTTTTCTGTAAGTTTGAAAATTTTTATAATAAAAAGTTTTAAAGGGGACTTCCCTGGTGGTCCAGTGGTTAAGAATCCACCTTCCAATGCAGGAGATGCAGGTTCGATCCTTGGTCAGGGAACTAAGATCGCACATGCCATGGGGCAACTAAGCCTGTGTGTCATAACTAGAGAGAGGCCTGCGTGCCACAACTAGAGAAGAGCCTGTGCGCCACAGCAAAGACCCAATGCAGCCAAAAATAAATAAATAAATATTTTTTAAAAAAGTTTAAAAAGTTTCCCCACATTAGCTAAAAAGTGATAACATATAATTTTAGCTCAGGCCTCTCCTCAAAGTCCTGACTCATGTATCCCTCATTCCTTATCACCCTCAGCTGATGGCATTACCACATACTTCACTGAAAATTGAAGCAGTCAGACAGGGACTTCCTCATCCTTCCTCTATTAAATTTTCCAACATAAATACTTATGTACTCGTATCCACTGCCTTTACTCCTTACAAGGTGCAGCACCTTGTATTATTCTTCAAATACAGTAATTCCAAGGGGAGGATTATACTTCTCACCTCCATTGATGTTAGGCTGGGCCATGAAACTCGCAGTGTACCTCCCTTTAGGAGAACTATACATCCCTGCCCTGGTAAATGTGAGTTGGTCAATGGCCCTGTTTCCAAAAAAGATCACATTCTGTGGTGTTGCAGCTTAGGACTTCAACATATCAACCCATAACACCTCCCACTGGTTAATGGATCATGCCCACTATCATATAAACATGATCTAATATTGGACCTGCTAAAACAAAACAAAACCTAAAACCCAAACTTACAATTCTCCTGGGATCTTCTATCACTCTCCAGCTTCCATGCCTTTACTTAACCCCTTCACAGGAAAAGTATTTGGAAGAATTTTCTACAGTATTGGCATCCATGTCTTTATTTTCCATTCTCTCTCCTCACCCTTCAGTTGAACTTCTGTACCCTCGCTCCACGAACCTGACAATTCCAATGGTCACTTCAGAGAATTTGGCAAGGGTCACTGAACGGTGGTGATGGCTACACAGCTCTGTCAATCTACTGAAAACCATTAAATTGTACAAACTGTACAATTAAATTGAGTTTTATGGTATGTGAATTATATATAAATAAAGCTATTTAAAAAAAAAATCCTTAAGCAGAGTGCCATCTTAAGTTGCCTAGAAATATGTTACCTCCTAGAATGCAAATTTTCTTGCCAGTACAACATAAAAATAGTCTGACACAAACAAAGGCTAGTTTTGGTCAGGTTTTCATCTTCAACACTAAATATTTTGAATATTTGTTCTTTAAATATACATACTTCAATTTCGCTATTAGCAATCATCAACAGAAATAGACTCTTTCTACACTTTTTCTACTATTCTGCCTTTTCCTATAGTGATTTCTTTTCACAGTTAAGATGTGCTGTCTCTTCAATCACTGGTGCTTAGAAGAGCAAACCAGTTATCTTTAGCAATAGAATAATGACAAACACATACCTTATTAATTTGGATTGTTTAGAATAAAGTCTACTTTGGGGGAAAAAACAATCAAAAAAGTATTATATTCATGCACTTACACAATTGAGAATTTAGTAAGAATGAAATAAGTTCACCAATAAATTATGCTTTTTTTTTTTTTTTTTGCGGTACGCGGGCCTCTCACTGTTGTGGTCTCTCCTGTTGCGGAGCACAGGCTCCGGATGCGCAGGCTCAGCGGCCATGGCTCACGGGCCCAGCCGCTCCGCGGCATGTGGGATCCTCCCAGACCGGGGCACAAACCCATGTCCCCTGCATCGGCAGGCGGACTCTCAACCACTGCGCCACCAGGGAAGCCCAAATTCTGCTTTTGATATTGATTTTAATCCATTCATTTACTCATTGATTCATATATTCAAAAAATATTTACAAAATATCCATTCTGTGCCAGGTGCTGAGTCTGGAGCAGATACACAGAGGTGAAAAACTTAAGTTTATACTTGAGTGTAAGGAGACAGACATGAAGTAAATGATGGTAATCACACATAAAAAACGCTAAAAAAATAAAGGTGTAAAATGCTGTGAGAAAGGAAAACATGGAGACCTAATTAAGATTGTGTGTGTCTGTCTGTGTGTCTACATGTGTCTGTCTGTATGTCTTTTTGAGGCTAGAGGCTGACAATGTGAGCGGAGTCAAAGGTGGGACAAAGATCATGTATGGTCATGTAGACCAGAAGTTATTGACAGGTTGTAAGAAAGTAGGAAAACAATCTGATCTATGTCTTAAAAAGGTTATTCAGTGGGTGGTGGTGTAGTGCAATGTGCAGAGACGCCAAGAATAAAATCCAAAGTTGTCACGTGACCTAAATGGCCCTAACAGACCTCCATCCCCACATGCCCACCCCTCCCCTCTCCGGCTTCACCTCCTACCTCCTACTTCCCTATTTTATTCTTTTCAGCCACACTAGGCTTCTTGCAGATGCTTGAGCCCATCAGGCTGCCTAGGCACGTGTTCTGTGCACTTGGTGTTTCCTCTGCCTGGAATGTCCTTTTATTAGATATTCTTGGAGTTACAGAATGGAGGAACCTCCTTTACCTGGCTTTCTGTGGTAACTGTAAAGCAGAGCCCTGGCTGGTTGACCTTCACTTCTTAAAGTGAAGCCACTGAGATCTTGGATTTAATGTGTTAACTTAGTGTAAACTAGCCTATCTTGACTAGTAAATACAAGAGTTAACATAACAGACAAAAATTATTAATTAAAAAATATCTTTAGGGCTTCCCTGGTGGCGCAGTGGTTGAGAGTCCGCCTGCCTATGCAGGGGACACGGGTTCTTGCCCCGGTCTGGGAAGATTCCACATGCCGCGGAGCGGCTGGGCCCGTGAGCCATGGCTGCTGAGCCTGCGCGTCCGGAGCCTGTGCTCCGCAACGGGAGAGGCCACAACAGTGAGAGGCCCGTGTACCGCAAAAAAAAAAAAAAAAAAAAAAAATATATATATATATATATATCTTTAAAGATTTTTCAATCTGTTAGAGAACTTAAAATAGTGTCAATTTCATTTTGTTGACTAATGGTGAGGTTGAGTATTTTGTCACGTGTTTTGGCCATTCAAATTTTGTCATCTTGAATTTCTTTTTTAAAAAACATATATTCAAGTATAATTGATTTACAATGTTCTGTTATTTTCTGCTCTACAGCAAAGTGATTCAGTTAAACATATATACATTCTTTCTCATAGTCTTTTCCATTATGGTTTATCACAGGATAGTGAATATAGTTCCCTGTGCTATACAGCAGGACCTTGTTGTTTACCTATTCTATATACAATAGTTTGCATCTACTAACCCCAAACTCCCAACTGAATTGCCTTTTAATGTCAGTATTCAATCTCTTATTTATTTATTTATGGCTGCATTGGGTTTTCGTTGCTGCGTGCGGGCTTTCTCTAGTTGTGGCGAGCGGGAGCTACTCTTTGTTGTGGTGCGCGGGCTTCTCATTGAGGTGGCTTCTCTTGTTGCGGAGCAGGGGCTCTAGGCACGCGGACTCCAAGTAGTTCTGGCTCATGGGCTCTAGAGCTCAGGCTCAGTAGTTGTGGCACACGGGCTTAGTTGCTCTGCGGCATGTGGGATCTTCCCAGACCAGGGCTCAAACCTGTGTCCCCTGCATTGGCAGGAGGATTCTTAACCACTGTGCCACCAGGGAAGTCCAATATTCAATTTCTGTTTATTGGCTTTTTCCCTATTGATTTTCAAAAGTTCCTTATGTAGCATGGCAATTAGCTCTTTGTCTCTCATGCATAACATATATTTTCTCCCAGTCTCTTTTGATTATGTTAATTATCATTATTGTTGTTGTTATGCAGATATTTACAAAAATCTATGTAGTCTATTTTCTTGATATTTTCACTTTTGGTTTCTGAATTTCATGATATGCTTATAAAAGACTTCCTCACTCTAAGATTATTCTACACATTTTCCTCTAGTACTTTTGTTCCATATTTTGGTTAAACTTTTTTAATCTGTCAAGAACTTATTTTAGTATAAGTGAAGTAGGAATCCAGCCTTATTTTTATTAAATTAATATTTATTTATTTGGTTGCATTGGGTCTTAGTTGCGCCATGCAAACTCTTAGTTGCGGCATGCACGTAGTATCTAGCTCCTGGACCAGGGATCAAACCTGGGCCCCCTGCGTTGGGAGCTCAGAGTCTCATGCACTGTGCCACCTGGGAAGTCCCCCAGCCTTATTGTTTTTAATGAGTCATTTTTAATTTATTATCTTTATCCCCTAATAAATTCCCATATGCATATTTGAGTCTAGCTGAATTAATTAATGTAATAGTGTCTTTCACATAAACCTGGGAGGTTAAGAGGAAGAGCAGGTTTGGGGGCAAGACGAATAATTAATATTAAATTTACTTTCAGTTTCTTGTATCTGTGAGTTTGATATGTCAGTGGAATATCAGGTATAAATGCCTTTTGGGCATCTAGAATGTGGAAACTATGGTTTGGGAGAGAGTATTGGTCAAAGCCATTTGTGTGGACATCAGAGTCACAGAAATGGGAACAACTGGGATGGGGGAAGCAGAGGTAATTTACACAGGGACACAGGAGGCTGTAAAAAGGAAGAAACAGAACTCTTTGTTCTTGTCCTTTGGTATCACGATAACTTAGAGATGGATTTCTCAAACTTGAAATATGTATGCGTACCATGTCAAGGAAAAAATTTTGGTTTTTAAAATCCTAATGAGTTTAGAAATTTAAAAACTGTCCATTTATTTCATCACTTGGTACCAATGCAATGGTTAATACTACCTCAAACTAGTATCCTGGAAGTTGTTGCCTGTGTCTAAGGTTGTGACCCAAATGGTCCAAAATATGACTGTATTATTGTTTTTAAATTGAGGTATAAACTACAAACAGCAATACAGACAGTGAGATAAACAGGTCTTAATTGATATAGTTCGATGAGTTCTGATAAACATATATACTCATGTTACCCACACCCCTATCAGGATATAAATCATCTCCATAACCTCAGAAAGTTCATTTATGGCTGCAACAGTCAATCCCTACCTTTCCCTAAGGCAAGATAATTTCTTTCACCATAGGTTAGTTTCACCTGTTTTAGAATTTCACCTAAATCAAACTATACTGTTTTGTGTCTGGTTTCCCACATAGTATAATGATTTTGAGATTCTTTTGTCAACAAAAATTCATTTAACAGTCAACTTAAGGAATAAAAGGGAATTTTATTTGAGCCAAACTGAGGATTATAACCTGGGAGACAGATTCTCATAAAGCTCTGAGAACTGTTCCTCCAGTTAGAAGTTGAAAGCACAGTCATATACATTTTTGAGACAAAGACTCGTACATCAAATGACATACTAATGTTTACATAAAGTTCACCAAATGTACATAGTCCACGTAAGCACATACAAAGTGAGCAGTAAGTCACTAGACCCCTTACAGAGCTGGGAGGGAACTTTATTCTTCTAAAAAGTCACATTGCTAGCATCAGAAGAAAGGAAAAATAATATTGATCTTTACAGTCGAGCAAGCACTCCCATCTTTGATGAGCTCTGGTTAATGTGTAACGCAGATAGATGCACAGTGCATATTCGGGAGGGAGGAAGGAGGCCGAAGTGGACACACAGAGAGAATTTTATGTTTAACTTTTCTTGTCTTGCCTTAAAATATAAAATTTTATTTCATTACATTCATATAGTTCATTACTTCGCATAGTTGAGTAATATTCCATGGTATGGTTCTACCACAGTTTGTCTATCCATTCATCTATTCATGGATGTTTGGGTTGTTTCCAGTTTTAGGTTATTTTGTTTTGTTTTATTTTGGCCACATTCAGTATCTTAGTTCCCCAACCAGGGACTGAAACTGAAGCCCCCTGCAGGGGAAGGGTGTAGTCCTAACCACTGGACGGCCAGGGAATTCCCTAAGTTATTTTGAATTAATCTGCTGTGAATATTCTTGTGCGAGACTTTGTGAATATATGCTTTCATTTCTCTTGGGTAAGCACCTAGAAGTGGAATTTTGGGTTATGGGGTAGGTGTATATTTGACTTTATAATAAACTGCCAAACAGTTTTCTAAAGTGAAACTAACAATGAATCCCACTAACAATGAATGGCATTCTAATTGCTTAAAATGCTTGTTAGCATATAATGTTATCAGTCTTTATTTTAGCCATTCTGTTAGGTATGTATCTCAGTGTGATTTTAATGTTCATTTCCCTGATTTTGAGCATCTTTTTATGCGATTATTGGCCATGATGTCTTTACTTTGTCAAGTGTCTGTTCAAAACATGTCCATTTTAGAAATGATTTTTTAAAAACTATTGAGTTGTAGGAGTTTTTTAAGTATTCTGAATATGTCCTTTTCAGATATATGTATCAAGATTATTTTTCCCAGTCTGTTTTATTTTTCTTAATATTGTCTTTTGATGAACAGAAGTTTTAAATTTTGATGAATTTTAATTTATCAATTAAAAATTGTATATTCTTCATCAATTACAGACCCTCTATATGCCTCATACAGTTTACCACATGCTGTGTACTCTGAGTAGAATATAAAGAGTTAAGTGACTTTTTTTAAAGCTCTATCTGAATGGCAAGTTTTTGTTGGTTGTTCTTAAATTGTTACAGAGCCTTAATCCAGAAGAGTGGTTCAAAATTTAACTGAGCATATTCATCACCCTTGAAATTGTTAAAAATCGGATTGCTGGGCTCCACTTGATTGTGTTTCATGGGTTCTCTGGTGTTGGCAGGTCTGGGAATCACTGATCTAGTAGTCCTTAAAGCTCGGCCAAACTTAAGGCTACTCCACCTACCATTTCCTCAAACAGAGGGCAGGACACTGTTCATGGAAATAACCTGTTGCGTTTTAATTTCCACATATTGTTACCACCAGTGCCTTTTACCGTCCTTTGAAATAGTTAATTAGAAAGCACTGGTTGGGAAAGCACTGGCGAACTTTACCAAACGGATTCTATTGTAACAAGGCATAACTCAATAAAATATTTCAGAACAGAAATCAGTTGCATAGTCTGTGTGCTTTCCAACTGCTGGCTCTTGCTTTTCTTTTGCAAGAGAAAACTGCAACAAGTTTTCACAGGAAGTTTTTGTTGTTACATCTTTATTTCTTAAAAAAAAAAAAGTTGGTTTTCCTAATGGTTTTGATAATGGACCTTCATTTGGCTGGCAATAAAACATGAAACTTCTCATTGGGTATTTTCAAGATTGCCACGGGGAATCAGCTGCCAGTTTACTGCAGTGTGGAAAACTGCACGAGATTCTGGGATTGGACTCAAAATGCTAATTTCAAAGGTCGAGTGAAGCTGTGGCTCACGTTTTCGCGTGCCTGCGCTCTCTGCAGGCAGAACAAAGACCCAGCCCGAGGAGGCAGAGGCAGAGACCCATCTTAAATCTTTTTCCTGAGATAATTTTGGAATCATGCCTGAAATGCCGGAGAACATGGAACAGGTAAGAGTTAGCTATTCAAGAAAAGAAGCATTCTGGAGTTAAGAGTTTCTTTAAAAGAATCCCAATGAATGTCTGGTAAAAGCTGAAAGGGTGTGTAAAAAAACAAATAAGTGTCATTCATTTCTTTAAAACGTGTAACTTTGGGACTTGGAATAATAAAGCAACTTTAATTATTGACGCTGTATGGAGAGCTCAACTAAGTCTCAATTGACAAAAATAAAATCCAAAACAGAACAGCAGTTTCATTTATCAGATTAAATGCAGTGATGTAGGTGAAGGTTCTATATAAATAACGATTTTTATCTATAGTTGTGTGCTCCAGCCTTTCTTTGTCTTGGCATGAAATGAATCTGCTAACCTAACTTTTATCTCCAGATTGCTGTCGTTAAATTTATAGACTTAGCCACCACAGGAACTTGGATATTGTCTGTATAACAGTGGCGTTTTTATTCACAAAGAAACTTCCATTTTTAAAAAGAATGATTAAAACCCATACACGAACATGTGCCCCTGGAACCATACCCACGTTTTATCTGGCAAACATGAAACCAGATCCTCAAACGCAGGCAAGTAAAGTCTATTTGTTCCTCACTCTAGATAAAGCTGCTCTGAGACCCAAAATGCTAATTGCATATGCATGACCTTAAACCGTTTTCGCGTTGAACACATTTTTTTTTTTTCCTGGAAAGATCAGACTGCATCACACGTTGCAACTAGAAACTTCACAAAAATTCCCGCTTCTTAAAGAGAGGAGGATCAAGAGGATCTTGAAACCGCTCCCCCAAAACCCACCCACACATTTTCTTTGTTGTTTGCAGATTATGCATGGTTTAGTGTTTGGGGCATTCCTCTCAAGGACTCTAAGTAATGCTAAATTGATTAACAGCCTGGATTAAAACAAAAATTGAAAAGTGGGGGGCCTCAGGCTGTCTTCTGTTACTGTTCTAAAGAAACTTTATGCTTATGCAAATAAGGAAATGAGTTCTTGTTGGGGGTTGGGTAGGAAGGAAAGTCACGGGACTCAGATGGGGAAAAAAAAATTTAAAGGCTGCTTAGCGTTGAGCTCTAAGATTAAACCAAAAAAAGGTTTATGAAAATAATGTCGTTTTAGAAAGATCCAAACAGTAATCACGTTTGCGGGCGACTTCTAAGGTCTTGGTATCCTGTATGCCTGGACAAGAACGCTGAAGACCGTTCGGTGGAAAGTTGGCGAAACCTATGTGGTCCATGCTCTGGTTCCCCCCCACCCCCCGAGTAAATTTCATAAGCATCTCGGCTGGCGGGGGGCTTTTCGGGTTTGAACTGGAAGAGAAATCAGTTGCAATTAAGTGCTAGGTCAGCCTCAACGCTTAGAGCTGTCTTTGTTACTTTAAAAAAGCGCGATCCAGGTGGTAGAAGGTTCAGTATTACTGTATTCCCCTGGTTCCTTTAATTTTCCTTGGTAGCGGAGGTTCGGCTCGTGTAGCCCGACGCTGCAGCCTGTAAGGCGATGCTTCTCAAGGGCTGATCTGGACTCCCGTTAAATCTACCAGAAGTCCCAGGCTCTACTACCACAGCTCATTCTGCAATTACTGGTAAAGTCCGAGAATCTGCGTTTGGAAGAGGTACCCAAATAATTCATCCCCCAGCCTCCCACATCTTTTTATTTTTAACTAGTCAAAATTAGTTTGAGATCTTTGGAATTTCACACGTACTACTTTTTAGCATCCCGGAAAGACAAATGGGTTCTTGGGGTGTTAATGACTCAGATACCAACACTTTTATTTTTATTCCAGTGTCTTTCTAAATCTCTCAAACACTCTTAATGCTCTAGAGACACAGGTCCATTGTGCTTCCTCCCCTCCCCCTCACCCCCCCCCGCCTCCCCCCTCCCACCATGACTTTAAAATATTTTATCCCACTTTATGTATTACGTGCCCAGTAGATTCTTATGCAGTAGATTCTTATGCACTGCTCAAGTCTAGGCGATCCAATTCAATCCTTACCTAGTCTAGAAGGAAAAACACACAAAATAAACAACTCGTCCTTCCCCCCACCCCCACCCTCGCCCCCGCCCCCGGCCCCAAAACAAAACTCGCATTCCTTGCTTAAGACCAGGGCCTTTGTTTCCCTTTAAGAGTTGGCGCGTGGGCTGGGAGCGTCCCGAGCGCGCCAGTCCCCTTTCTGGGGCGTCGGCCGAGCGTGGCCAATCAAGGGGCGCGGTCTTGGCGGCGGAAGCCGGAAGCGGTGAGCGGGGGCTGGCCCGGACTTAGGGGAGGCGGGCCGAGGGCTTTAGAGCTGCGGACCGCGGCGATCTTGGGCTGGGGGAAGTGGCGGTCGCTGCGGCGGCGGCGCCAAGACGGCGGGCATGGTGGGGCGGGAGAAGGAGCTTTCTATTCACTTTGTTCCCGGGAACTGCCGTTTGGTGGAGGTGAGGGAGTCGGCCCGGGTCTTGGGGCGGGGAGGGGAGGTGCGTATCGTAGGAACTGAGTGCGCGGAGGGGACGAGTCTTGCAGCGGGCGCTGGAGTGGTTTTCCAGACGCCTCCTGCCGGAGTCGGAGGCCCCGGGCGGCGAGGGCGGCGCCGCCGAGTTTGTTTACTTCGGTGCACACCCTTCTGTGTTTTCTTTTTCAGCCGCTGTGACGGGAAAAGAGTAGGTCGGGTTTCAGTTTCGACTCTCCTGTCTCCCCTCTCGGGAACGGAGAGGGGTTTTCAGAGCTGTTTCAGTTTTGATTATTTCTAAATTTCTTTTTCATCCTTTGTTCGTATCCTTTGGTCTTAATTGTTCGTATCTCTAAGAAAGAAGGGGCCAGGTGGCTTTTCAGAAATAATAACAGGTTTGGAGTTGAAAAGTTACTGAACTCGTCACTGTGTTATACACTTTACATGCATTATTTACTTTGGTTCTCATATTTATGACATACTCGTTTTGTTCCATTTTACAGATAAGAAAATTGAGGCTTAGAGGGCGAGTCCTTGGCCCAAGTTCATTCAGTAAGATTGCAGCCGGGATTCAAATACAGATCTATTTGAACCACTACGGAGGTTGCATAAACGAAAGCTACTACTGTGTTTGGAGAGCCTCCATTCTCTCCTGTTTAATTCCAGGCCCCCCAGCATTCATCAGTCCACAGAGTGTATCTAGCACTGGGGATAGGAAGATGTTAATGCCCAGACCAACATATCTTAAGGATATAAGAGAGGACGTAGGTGATGGCTATTTTGATTATGCAGAATTCTTACGCCTTCAAAATATAGCAGATTTAGTGTTTCAAATCGTTTTGGTATTTGGGGGGTAAGGTTAGAATAATGGGCAATTTAAACCTCTCTTTTGTTCCTGTGTACCCCAAACAATGCTGAGTACTGTAATGTTACATATTGTTTGTTTATGTCAGTGTATATGCGCACATGTATGTATATACAGCTTAATCAGTTTTCACAGTAGGAGTTCAGTAGACTAATGAAAATGGATTTTCCTTCAGTAAAATTGCACAACCAAAAGCTTGGCACATATTTGCTGCTCTCAAAACCGGAATTAAAACTTGCTCGTGTCTTATAGTTTATGTCTGAGAAATAGACTGTAGTGGTTCCTGTTAGTAATACTGGCTGTGGGGTACAATAGGATGCCAGTAGGAGTTAGACAAGTGTCACCTAGGTATCTAAAGTTCTTTAAAGTCCAGGAGTATCTCCTCATAGATCTGCCTCAAGGGGAATGTTGTAAGAATCATATAAATCAGTGTGAAGCTTTGCCAAATTGAAGAGGTTCTAAAAATAGCAAAGTATAATTACATTTACCACTAACATTTAAGAAGATCCCTCTTTAGACACTTGTTTTGTTTCACTCTTGACTTTTTCTAAGACATTTTTTAGTAGAAGTTAATCCAAGTGTGCTCAAGTAGAAACCTCTGTTCCAGAGTACTGTTTAGACCATTTTGAAAGAGCCATTTATCTTCCATTACCTGTACAATTTGGTATTATTTGATTTGATGGCGTAATAAGAGCTACAGCTCTTCGTTTATTTATATGCGTTTACTTTTTCAAGTTTTTTTTTTGGGGGGGGAGGTGTCTGTAAATCTGGTCACCTGAAGTTACTGAATTCTGTACATCTAAGAGTTTATAGGATAAGAGGCACATATGTTCAGGGCAACTTAAAGTGGTGTTTAATATTCCTGACCCATAAGAATAAAAATTGCGAAACAGACTTTTCAGGCAGACAGAGTATCTTCAACTCTTAATTATTCTTTGGGTTAACAAGACAGCTTTTTGTTCCTCTATTCAGAGTTCCTTGAAGTGTTTGGACATTCCTGTGTTTTGCAGAACTAAAGTAATTTACAGAGTAATGGTCCAAAATAATTTTTAGAGGACTATTTCTCCTCTTTTAAAAAGAAAAAAATCAAAATAGTGTGCTTTAAGAAGCTTCAGGTAGAGTCAAATATAGAAGAGATAGTTTTGTTTGGCCTCTTTTAATTTCAGAGTGATGCGTATTTTATTTGCTAACCATCAATAAACTTGCAGTCCAAATGAAAACATCTTGTTGGGCTCGTATACTGGTGACAAAAGGTGCTCATTGAGTCTCTAGAGAGAACTATATGAAAAGAGGATAAGTTACTTTAAGTAAATGAACCTTCCTTCACTCTATTCAGATCCCTCTGTGGTAAGGATAATATGGAATTGTAGGACTGTAAAGCTGGAAGAGCCTTAGGCATCTTTTCCAAATGCCTCATTTCACCAGTGAGGAGTTAGAGCAATAGAGATGGAGTAACTTCTCAATGCCACAGAGTGTGGGAGTTAGATCAATAGAGATGGAGTAACTTCTCAATGCCACAGAGTGTGGTTAATCATCATGAAACCGAGTATAAGTTCAAAGGATTGAGACAAAACTCAGTATGTATTTTGCTGGATGATAGAAGCAAAAGGGCCCAAGTTCTGTTTCCAACCTTTTCCCTTTTACTCTGGGCAAGACCTTTAACATCTGTAGATAAGGTTCCTCACTTCGGAAGTGATATCTGCCCTGCCTGTCTAATAGGACTCCTCCTGTGGTCAAAAGGTATGATGTAGGTTTATATAACACATGATAGTTTTCAAATATAAGATTGTGCAGAATCATTTGTTTCAGAAAATGCTTGTACTTTAGATCTCTGATTTTTTTTTTTTTTTTTTTTGCGGTACGCGGGCCTCTCACTGTTGTGGCCTCTCCCGTTGCGGAGCACAGGCTCGGGACGCGCAAGCCCAGCGGCCATGGCTCACGGGCCCAGCCGCTCCGCGGCATGTGGGATCTTCCCGGACCGGGGCACGAACCCGTGTCCTCTGCATTGGCAGGCGGACTCTCAACCACTGCGCCACCAGGGAAGCCCGATCTCTGCTCTTTTAACGTAGAAAATTCTTGAGCATTGACATCTGACCACTAGGTAACACGGACAGTTTCATATTTTCTTCCAGGGACCTTACATATTATCCCAGGGTATAAGGATGTAAGGTTGTATTTTTCCATGCAACCCCCATCCTTTTTTAAAGTTAAGTGGTATTATATTCCCTAAAGAGCATTGCTGTGCTTGTAACTTAATACTGTATTTCATCAAATCTAAGATGCTCTCAATTATAAGATTATCTGGGCTCTTATTTTAAGATGCACTAAAAAGCAAAAAACACTGCCAAACCATCTTTATTTCATTCATTTAACAGAGATGATAAATGAGGAAAAAATGTGCTTCACAGAATCAGTGAAGTACCTAGAGATCTTATTTTACTGTTTAAGAATTTTGTGGTTACTGCAAGCATGATGCTTGTTCTTTAACTACTTCTTCTAGTTTTCCTTTTTAAGGGGGAAAATGGGGAAGATGTTGTCGCTGCTAGAAAGGCAGATGGCAGTTTTTTGACTTCTTTGATTAAGAGCTATCTTTAGGAAGGTCTTGGACTTTCCTGGAGTTCTCAAAATTCAGTTTCCAAATCACCAGCATCAGCACCTGGAAACTTGTTACAAAGGCAAATTACGAGGCCTCATTCCAAATGTACTTGATCTGAAAGCCTTCCAGTCGATTCCTGTCCTCAGCGAATAAAGCCTGTGAACCACTGATCTAAGAACTCTTGTCTATTCCTTTCCTTCTTTAGAGTGAAGTGAGAAACTTAGAAGAAACCATATCATAGCTCTGTTATAGTATTTTCCCAGGGATCTTTATCCTGTGTAAATTGTTTTCTGATCGTATCCCTACTAGACTTGACATGTTTTAACCTCTTTACAATTAGAATCTTTGTAGAGTTGTTTTCTTGCCAGAAATTCAAAGAAAATATTTTGCTGGCTGAAATCCTTGTTTTTATAGATCATTTGGCTTAGAGGCAAGTTTTGCAACAGAGAGCATAGATGAATTTTTCTCTAACTTCTAAAATGTCTTGAAATTGGTTGAACTAAGGAAAAAATATCTTTAAGAACTACCTTTGTACTGTCTCTGTCAGCCCCTTCATTTCAGGTTTTTCATATGATAGAAATACTTGATTTGGGTGGCCTTTTTAAAAAAAATGTATAGTCTTCTAAGTTAGCTGAATTGAGGGCTAGGAAAAAAAAAGTCTTTTTGTGTGCACAAAAAAGGTTATTGCGTGCATATTTAAGATTTTTGACAGCTCAGAATTAGGTGACTATAACAACATTTGAAATTTAAAAGGACTCAAGTTGATAAAATTTAATAAAACTTTTTGTTGTTTTTTAATAGTAAATGTTGACTTAATTCAAGAGTCTGAGGAAATTCGGTGTTACCTATCTTGGGAAGAAGAGAAAGTTCTATGTAAACATAGAACTTAAATTGTTTCTTAAATAGTAGTTCCTTTTTAATTTCAGTGTGTGAGGAATTTTTCCTTTCACAATAGCAGCACAGACCAGTTCCTCTATCTTTGTTTATTTGTTTTAACTGGTCTAAATAGGTAAATTAAGAGTTAATGCAGGAATATGGATGGTGGTGGTGGTATGAATTGGGAGATTGGGATTGACATATATACACTAACATGTATAAAATGGGTAACTAATAAGAACATGCTGTATAAAAAATAAATAAAGTTTAAAAAAAGAATGTTATATGATGTGGAATCTAAAAAAATGATACAAATGAAAGTATTTACAAAAAAAAAGAAGAGTTAATGCAGGAATATATTTACCAGTTTGGTTAAACTTAGAAAGAATGTTAGTGCTATAAGGACCAAATTTATTTTTCTTCTACATAAATTCCTGTGAAATGTGAATTCTCTAATTTAGACCTATCACAGTATGATAAAGTCAATGAGATTTGAAAAAAAACCTTGAGATTAAAAACTGAAGACCAGACATGTCAATTTGGAAACATATCAGCAGAACATAGCCCCAGTATTTAATCGGGCCGTAAAGTAAGTAAGCTTAGAACTCACTGCATTTTTATAAACGGAAGAACGTCATTGCTGTTTTTTACTAATTTGGACATCACTGATTGTAAAAATAAGCTTTTCCATTATTACCACAGGAAATCTAAATCTATTTGACTAGGTGATTCCTTGCAGTATCATCTTAGGTTCTTTTTCTTGCATAAGATTATTAAAACTTTTTAAAAATAAATTTATTTTATTTTTGGCTGCATTGGGTCATCGTTGCTGCACGCGGGCTTTCTCTAGCTGCGGTGAGCGGGGGCTGCTCTCCGTTGCAGTGCGCGGGCTTCTCATTGCAGTGGCTTCTCTTGTTGCGGAGCACGGGCTCTAGGTGCACAGGCTTCAGTAGTTGTGGCTCTCGGGTTCTAGAGTGCAGGCTCAGTAGTTGTGGCGCACGAGCTTAGTTGCTCCCTGGCAAAACTTTTTCTTAAGTGACACACTTACCCATGCATTTTGATTAATCTTTGTTCTAACTTAAGAATTGGCTTATAGATTGGGCAAGGAAGCATACAATTAAGACTTGAAGTATTTAGTGAATGAAAATGGTGGCTGATTTCGTTGAGAGACTATTTTCAAATTAAACAATCCTTTTCCACCCCCTTCACGTTTAGGAGGAAGTTAACATCCCCAATAGGCGGGTTCTGATTACTGGTGCCACTGGGCTTCTTGGCAGAGCTGTTTACAAAGAATTTCAACAGAATAATTGGCATGCCGTTGGCTGTGGTTTTAGAAGAGCAAGACCAAAATTTGAGCAGGTTAATCTCTTGGATTCTAATGCAGTTCATCACATCATTTATGATTTTCAGGTATGGTTTATTTTAACACGTAAGTTAACTATTAATAATTGTCTGGATGACTTGAAAAATGCTCTTGTTCTCAAGGAAGTTATTGTACTTAATGCTCTAACATATTAAGCAACAATAATATATACTGCACTTTTTTTGGCATGGATAAGAATATGTCATCCTTATAAAAGATTAGGTTGAGACATAGGTTGACAAAAGGCAGAAGATGAAGCATTTTGTAAAATGCTTATGTTTGTGAAGTATTCTTCTAAGTACTACTTTCTATGCAAATCCTTTCTTAATATTATCTGTAAACCTTACAACACTGCAAAATATTCTCATTTGCATTTTAGAGATCACAAAGGCAAGAGTGGTTAAACCACTTGTTGGCAATGGTCACAGAAGACTTAACAGAAAAATTTAGATTCTGTTACACCTCTGATCAAATCAGAAGTTCAGATTCTTTCTAAAAATATGATCCAAGGAAAACCTGCATCAGAATCACTTGGGAAACTTGTTCTTAGGTTTCACTCTCAGAGATTTTCATTCAATAAGTGTGTGGTGGGGCCTGGGATCTACATTTTAAGAACCATCCCAGCTTATGCACACTTAAGTTTGAAAACAGCTCTCAGATCATGCTTCCTCAAGCAGTTACTGAGAAGGAGGAAGTTGGGTGAGTGGGTACACGAGCCCTGCATGTCACTGATCTTCCCAAATCTTAGCTCTTACTCAGCTCCTCTGGGAAGTAGGTGCCCCTTCTCTACAAAGGACCCTCTGCATTCCTCTGTCCTGATATAGGTCATATGATATTGAAACAGTCTCTTTACATATCTGTCTTTTGCATTAGATTGTGAAATCCTTGCTTCTCGCAGGGTGCTTAGCGTATAGGTGGCATACTTAAATGCTCAACTGGGAATACAAGTTTTATGGATGGTTAATCTTTAAATGACTGGTTTAAGAGATTGGAATTTATGAATTTAATTTGCAATTGATATTCCTCTCCCTTTACCATAGACTTATTAAGTATTTAGATCATGTTAATTCCATAAATGATCGCTCTTTTCTCCCACCCAGATTAGGGGGATGAAGCTTCTTTTGATTTAAAAGCATGGTTGTCAACAAGAGTTGTGTCTGATTTTGCCTGGGGATTGCTAAATTGCTCTTTGCCTTTCAGGAAGTTTGAACGTTGAAACAGGGAAGTGTGACAAAACTACATTAAAAATTACAATGATTCTTTAGTTGAAGGAATGTCGATTTAATAAACATTTTCTATGAATTAATTTACTGTTGGAAGGCTACAGTTCTTTTGTTTTATTCCTTTTTGGGTTAAAAACACATCAATGCTGAACTCCCAGCCCCACGTCATAGTACATTGTGCAGCAGAGAGAAGGCCAGATGTTGTCGAAAATCAGCCGGATGCTGCTTCTCAACTTAATGTGGATGCTTCTGGGAACTTAGCAAAGGAAGCAGGTAATGATGTCTTTATAAAATCTTCATAAGATATTGAGTGATCGCTGAGTTTGTAAAGATTAAACTTTTTAGACGGTTTATAAAAGATTTGTTATATATATGATGAATAAGCTGTTACAAATTCCAGTAAACAGTAATGTCATGTAGTAATTTAATAGATTCTTTTCTTTCTTTTTTTTTTGTAGCTGCAGTTGGAGCATTTCTAATCTACATTAGCTCCGATTATGTTTTTGATGGAACAAACCCACCTTATAGAGAGGAAGACATACCAAGTCCCCTAAATCTATATGGCAAAACAAAATTAGAAGGAGAAAGGGCTGTCCTGGAGAACAATTTAGGTAAGACACATCTCTTTAGCCCTGTACGTGACTGCTTTTGAGGATTTTTTTGTTTATGATGTATATATATGTTTCTAATTAAAAAAAATTAGTCGAGGAACATAAATCACTGGAGAAAAACTAGGGAATGCAGTTAATAAAAAAGAATAATAAGAATTCTCGAAATCCTGAAGAATTTATGAATCCTTCCAGACTTTTTCCAGTATCAGTGGGTACAGGAATATCGTTAAAACAAATCATACAGTACAAATTTTTGTAATCTTTCAAAAAACGGGTCAATATCATTTTTCTTGGATTGCGGTATTCTGTTATTTGTATGGTTTTTCTTTTTTCCTGTGTGTTTGTGTATATATAAGCAAACATAAATGTACTGATTATAAAAAGTATACCCTCCTTGAAAAAGTTTTTAAAAACATTTAAAATTGTAAAGAGTTCTCTCAATACTCCCTCAGAGAGAGAAGCACCAACTGTGCTTATGTATGGAAGTATTTTTTTGAATTTTTAAACTTGTGTGCACGTTGTTTTGTAACCTGGTTTTTCTCCCCCCATGTACATGCATTTCAGTTCTTAAGGAGCCATCTCTGGAATATCTTTTTCATATCAGTAGCTGCATAATATTTGACTTAATGATCCCCTGCACTAAAACTCCTGCCTCAGACTGTACTACATCCCTGAGAAGCATCCCCTAGTATATATACATACTAACACATTTGGGTTTTTTTTGTGTGTGTTATAAATTATCCTTCGGAAATCATCCTTGAATATATTATCAATATATAGCTGACCCTTGGACAGTGCAGGGATTAGGGTTGCCAATCCCTGCATAGTGGGAAATCCATTTACTCCTCAAAGACTTACTCACAGCCTACTATTGACTGAAGCCTTACTAAAACATAAACAATCGATTTACACATATTTTGTGTGTTATATGTATTTTTTTTAAATATAATTCCCAGGACAGTCACGTCTTTAACCTTTCCTTTCTTCTCTCTCTCTCTCTCTCTCTCTCTTTCTTGGCTGTGTTGGGTCTTCGTTGCTGCATGCGGGCTGTCTCTAGTTGCGGTGAGCAGGGGCTACTTTTCGTTGCGGTGCGCAGGCTTATTGCGGTGGCTTCTCTTGTTGCGGAGCACAGGCTCTAGGCCTGTGGGCTTCAGTAGTTGTGGCACATGGGCTCAGTAGTTGTGGCTTGCGGGCTCTGGAGTGCAGGCTCAGTAGTTATGGTGCGTGGGTTTAGTTGCTCCATGGCATGTGGGATCTTCCTGGACCAGGAATCCAACCTGTGTCCCCTGCACTGGCAGGCGGATTCTTAACAACTGCGCCACCAGGGTACTCCCATTGTTGTCTTATATGATACAAAACACTATAGGTGTTACACGTGTTACTAACACTACACATAAAAAATGAAAAGACAGTGTGAGAAGAAATTTGTAATTATTTACAGGTATGATTCAGGCATTGATAAGGAAGAAGCAGTAATATGATTGCTTTATGGTAGCCTAGTGTAATCGATATGATTTTTTAATGGTAGCCTAGCCTATACACTAATGAATGAATATTTGTAAAATTTAAATGGCATATACAGTATTACAGTCATATTCATAATACAGTGTTAGAAATACTGGTATATTTTTTTCTAAAACCACTTACCTGTGTGGTAGACTGATACAGTTTCTCCAATTATGAGAGAGAAGAGAGGCATGCTGTATAGTAATGTAACTCTTGGAAAACAAAGTTATAAAACAGTAAGAAAACTAACACGTTATTAATTTTATATTAAAGGTCACTCACCTTATGCCTATGTAAGGATAGGCTGTCCACTTCAAGTCTTGTACATGATGTGCTACATGAAAAAAATCCACATATAAATGGATGCCACAGTTCAAACCTGTGTTGTTCAAAGGTCGTCTGCAGCTGCACAATAAGTTAATTTAATTTTAAATAGTTTTTTTAAAATTTCAGTTAAAGCGTTAATTATTTAATCTGTTGTAACCCCTCAGTATTGACCAACATAAAATTGAAATACTTCATAATTCCTTAGTCAGTGTTTTCAAGGACTATGTGGTGAACACTCATATACCCTTTATATAGATTCACCAGTTGTTAATGTTTTGCCACGTGTTTTATATGTACACTCTTTTCTTCCTGAACTCATAGAGAATTAGTTGAATTTCACTCTGAAATACTTCACTGTGTATCTTCAACAAGGATGTTCTTCACATAATTACGATGCAGTTATCACACTTAGAAAATTTAACATACAATACAGTCTGTGTAGGAATTTTGTCCCAGTAATGTCCTTTATCGCATTTATTTTTTAGGCACAATCAAGGATCACTTGTTGCATTTAGTTGTCATGATCAGTTTTATTTTTAATGGCCACAATAATGAAGAAATTATTTAATTAATATAATTATAAAAAATAACCCACATGACAGAGACACATAAAAATATTCAGGATCACATTTGTTAAATAGGTGAGCTGTGTCATTTTGGTATATTGCAAGTTTTCTGCGATGATGTCGTTTAAATCTGCACACTTTGATCTTATAGCAAGACTTAAGAACCAGTCAGCTTTGAAGTATTACCTGCTTTTATTACTCTCTAGGAGCTGCTGTTTTGAGAATTCCTGTTCTGTATGGAGAAGTTGAAAAGCTTGAGGAAAGCGCCGTGACTGTTATGTTTGATAAAGTGCAGTTCAGCAACAAGTCTGCGAACATGGACCACTGGCAGCAGCGGTTCCCCACACACGTCAAAGATGTGGCCACTGTGTGTCGTCAGTTAGCAGAGAAGAGGATGCTGGTGAGAATCTAAGTGCTTTTTAAAAATTATTATTATTAATTTATTTTTATTTTTGGCTGTGTTTTGTCTTCGTTGCTGCGAGCGGGCTTTCTCTAGTTGCGGTGAGCGGGGGCTACTCTTTGTTGCGGTGCGCAGGCTTCTCATTGCGGTGGCTTCTTTTGTTGCAGAGCATGGGCTCTAGGCACGCGGGCTTCAGTAGTTGTGGCTCGCAGGCTCTAGAGCGCAGGCTCGGTAGTTGTGGCTCATGGACTTAGCTGATCTGCAGCATGTGGGATCTTCCCGGACCAGGGCTCGAACCTGTGTCCCCTGCATTGGCAGGCGGATTCCTAACCACTGCGCCACCAGGGAAGCCCTCTAAATGCTTTTTAAAAACTTAACAAGGACACCAAACAAAAGTAGTTCAGATAGTAGGCTGTATTTATGAATAAAAGTATTCTGCTGTTACGTTTGATTTTATTTCTCAAATACTGTAGACCCCATCTGTCATTCTCTTACTGCAAGATAACTGAAAACTGGTATTTTTCTTCAGGTAACAAAATAATCTCCTAATGTCTTTTAAGAAGACCGTCTTAAATAATGTCTATTTAAGATTTAGGTAGTGGCAGAGAAGAAGCTACATAGGGATTTATCATTTCAGCCAGTGTAAGAATAATTTGTAATTGTTTTTGGATATTTGAATAGTAGTTCATTTTAAGCATTTGAAAAAATAGAATATCCACAGAAAGAAAGATTAGAGACTGATTTATTTTAGAATATTAATAGTAGCATGGCTTTTTTTAATACATCAAAATTTATATATTTTTTTAAAAAAATATGTACCATGACAATTTTTAAGGATGTTATGACCAATTAGCTCATCTTGAAAAATGGTTCTGTTAAGTTTTGGTTTTAGCTTCTTAGGATAGTTGGAAATACTTGTTAAATTGGCCTGTGTTTCATAAAAATCTGTAATCATTTTAGGATTCCCACTAAATAAAACTGGAACTACTTACACTTTTATTTAAAAAAATTCTTAAGGCTAAATTCTAGAAATTGCTTTTCTGGTTTAGCTGGGGATATTTATAGGAATTTGATTTTAGATATCTTATGTATAGCATCCAGAAAGGAGCGATGCATTTTATTTCCTGAACCTGTTTAAGTTAGTTTTCTTGTCAAACTTGCCATTCCACTCAACTCAAAAAGTTTGAAACCGTTTTGAATTTTTTGTGTCCTTGTCAGGATCCGTCAATTAAGGGAACCTTTCACTGGTCTGGCAATGAACAGATGACTAAGTATGAAATGGCATGTGCAATTGCAGACACCTTCAACCTCCCCAGCAGCCACTTAAGACCGGTAAGTACATGGCATTTAAAACCTTCTTGCTGGGAATTCCCTGGCAGTCCAGTGGTTAGGACTTGGCACTTCCACTGCAGGGCGCACAGGTTCAATCCCTGGTAGGGGAATTAAGATCCTGCAAGCCTTGAGGCGTGGGCAAGAAAAAAAAAAAACAAGCTAACCTTACTGTTTGGAAGTCCAGGTCTATCACTACAGTGTGTACTATGGATAACATTTTTCTTGTTGTTTGGAAGTTTTGGATAACTTTATTTTCTGGCACTAATCAAAGTGAACTTTGCTTGTATTTTGGCAGTTTCTATTGTTAATTTTCTCTAAATTACCATGTATAAAGAAGCCCATGAGTATTGGTGAAGTTTATAGAAAAAGTATTGTCTTGATTGTGGTGGACATTTTATTTATTTTTCCAGGGATCAAATCTGATTTCTTGCACCGAGGGCAAGAGGGCAAAGGGAAGTAGCGAATATAAAACTTCAGCCTGAGGCTTCTTATTTTTGATTTTTTTTGTTTTTGTTTTAAAGATAACTGACAGTCCTGTCTTAGGAGCACAACGTCCAAGAAACGCTCAGCTTGACTGCTCCAAATTGGAGACCTTAGGCATTGGCCAGCGAACACCATTTCGAATTGGAATCAAAGAATCACTCTGGCCTTTCCTCATTGACAAGAGATGGAGACAAACGGTCTTTCATTAGTGTATGTGTGTTGTTGTTGTTTTTTTTAAAGGAGAAGTCAAGTATGTGGCACTTTTTAAAGAAAAAAGGAAATAGTTTTGTATGAGTGCTCTTTAATTGTGACTCATGATCTTTCAGGTAAATGATGCTCTTGCACTAGTGAAACTGTCTGAGGAAACCAAGGGCAGTAATGCCTTGTATGGAGTAATGAGTTTTCTGTTTATCATTTTGTTCTGGCTTAACTTGCTGTTTGAATATAGTAAATTATGCTTCTCAAATATTTGAGAGCCAGGATGAAACACATCTGCTGTAGACTTTTTTTTGGATGAAATGCATTGTTCATTCCTATAAATAACCCCTACATTTTCAGGACTTTTGTATCTGTTGATCCTTTTATGTTTTAAAGTATGTTAAATAGTATAAAAATCATTGGTGTTCATCATTTGCTTTGCTTGAGCTCAGATCAAAATGTTTGAAGAAAGAAACTTTATTTTTGCAACTTAAGTGTAGTTTTTATGCTTGAGATGTTTCAACTTGTTATGTATATTGGAACTCCTGCCGCTTGATGCCTCCTGCTTTTGTAGCAGTGAATGGTGAGCCTTTGAGAGAGAGAATGTGTGTATGTGTATGTATTTTTTTAATATATATGAAACTGTCCTTTTCACTCCATGTCACTAAGTGGTATTTCTTATGTGTGGTTATACTAATAGTAATGGGCCTTGTAAGTCTTTTGACCATTCATGAATAATAATAAATATGTACTGCTGGCATGGTAATGCTTAGTTTTCTTGTATTTACTTCTCTTTTTTAAATGTAAGGACCAGATATCTGAACTGTTGTTCTGTTGCTCTAATTTTTTACAATTACCTTCTTATCATGTAACATCTGATGCATATAAGAGAATATAGTTAATAGACATTAAGATATAAAACACAATAATAAAATGAACCCTGGTGAACATACCACTTGAAATCTAGAATGTTACAGATATTGTGTTTACTTGTTGTGTCCACTGACTTTTTTTTTTCTTCTTCTTTTTTTTGCTATACGCGGGCCTCTCACTGTTGTGGCCTCTCCCGTTGCGAAACACAGGCTCCGGACGCGCAGGCTCAGCGGCCATGGCTCACGGGCCCAGCCGCTCCACGGCATGTGGGATCTTCCCAGACTGGGGCATGAACCCTCGTCCACTGCATCGGCAGGCGGACTCCCAACCACTGTGCCACCAGGGAAGCCCACACTGACTTTTTTTTAATGGAAAGTAAATAACTATATACTTTTGTAATAGATTTACATAGAATGTTCCTTTTGAAGAATGCAGAGTATTTGAATGTGTTTTCTATACCAAGTGATATTCAGGTTGCCTTAGCCTCCACAATATTTTTGGTCCTTAATAAGGGAGCAGAAAGGTAGAGTAACTAGTAAGACTTGGCTTCTATTTGGAATTCAGTGTAAATCCTGGTTTCAGAATTTCCAGTTTCACTTGTGGAGTATTCTTTCCCTAGATATTATGATCTTATTTTCTCATGAGACAAAAAGTATTTGTTTCTGATTTCCTAATTTACTTAGAATTTGGGATTTAGAGAGCATCAGGTCTGGGTGATTTGATTAAAGCAGCAGTTCCCAAACCATGCTATGTTTTATTATTAACTAGGGAAATTTTACCGCTACCTGAGCCCTATCCTGGACCCACTGAAATAGAATTTCTGGAATTGATGCCTGCTAATGTAGTTTTAAATGTTCCCCAGGTCCTTCTAAGGTAGCCAGCCTGGCACCTGTATTTGGCAACCACTGACTCATTCTGGCTTGTCTTTTTAAGTTACTTCATTTCACATAGTACAGAATTCAAATTTTCAGAGTAAAAAAACTTCTTTCTCATCCTTCTCTACCCACTTACCTTTCATCTGTGGAAGAAACCAGTGTAGATAAGATTCTAGCATGTTTTCAGAGGCATTCTACCTGTATCAGAATATAGTCTCATGACATATGTATTCGTGTTCATACTCTCACCATACTTTCTTTATTTACATAGTGTAACATACATTTTTCTGCACTTAGTGTTTTTTTTAATTTACTATGCCTTAGAATTTATATAATTATAAAGAATGTCTTTTTTTGTTCTATTCATTTTGAAATTTCAGTCTCAGAAAAGTTGCCATAATACCATACAGAATGCCTGTAATCCCTTTTTCCAGATTCCCCAATTGTCAGCATTTAGCTGTATTTTTCCTATCATTTTCTCTTTCTCTCTCTTTTTTTTTTGCAGTACACGGGCCTCTCACTGTTGTGGCCTCTTCCGTTGCGGAGCACAGGCTCCGGATGCACAGGCTCAGTGGCCATGGCTCACGGGCCCAGCCGCTCCACGGCATTTGGGATGTGGGATCTTCCCAGACCGGGGCACGAACCCGTGTCCCCTGCATTGGCAGGCGGACTCTCAACCACTGCGCCACCAGGGAAGCCCTCTTTCTCTCTTTTACATATACACACAGGATACATGTATTTTCCCCTGAACCATTTATTTTATTATATTTTATGTTAAAAAAATTTATTCGGTTGTGCTGAGTCTTAGTTGCAGCAGGTGGGCTCCTTAGTTGCAGCTCGCTGGCTCCTTAGTTGCAGCAAGTGAACTCTTAGTTGCGGTGTGCACGTGGGATCTAGTTCCTTGACCAGGGATCATACCCGGGCCTCCTGCCTTGGGAGCACAGAGTCTTATTCACTGTGCCACCAGGGAAGTCCCTCCCTGAACCATTTAAGAGTAAGTTGGAATCATGATGCCTAATCACCTACTTAGTATATAAACTTAAGGTATGTTTTTTAAAAGTAAGAATACATGTCCACATATCCCATAATGTAACCATCAAAGTCAAGAAGTTAACATGGATACAATATTATCCTCTAATTCATAGACCCTGTTCACATTTCATCAGTTGTCCTAGTGATGTCCTTTGTAAGTCTGTCCAATCCAGGATTACTCATGGCATTTGTTACCATCTTGTTTCAGCTTCAGTCTAGAATAGTTCCTTAGTCTTTTTTTCTCTTTCATGACTTGACATTTTTGACATCATGGATTCACATCAATGCCTCCAATTCTAATGTTGCTCCACAGGGTTTATTTTAGCTTCCCTCTTCTCGTATTTGTAGTTCCCTTCTCTGACAATGAGAAACCTAGCTCCCATTATTTTCCACATTCAAATCAACTATAAGAGCCATTCTTCTGATCACACCAAGTTCCCTCTGCTCCCCCCCCTTACCCCACAGGCTTCTGTGAGCCTGTTGAGCATTCCTGACCCCTGGGCCATGGCCCTGATGCTAGTTACCATGTGGGGCACGGCACCTGGTTGAGGACCTTCTCGCAGCCCACAAGGCACTGCATCAGCAGCCCTGCAATCCACCATGAACCAGGAGAGCACCAAAGAGAAGCATCTAGGTATCTTTAATGGCTGCATTTATTCCCTTGTATCAAGTGAATGAATCACAGTTTCTTTAATCAGTTTCTTACTGATGTGCTTTTTTAAAATTTTTATTTATTTTTGGCTGCGTTGGGTCTTCGTTGCTGCATGTGGGCTTTCTCTAGTTGTGGCGAGCGGGGGCTACTCTTCGTTGTGGTGCGTGGGCTTCCCATTGCAGTGGCTTCTCTTGTGGAGCACGGGCTCTAGGCACGTGGGCTTCAGTAGTTGTGGCTCATGGCTTAGTTGCTCCGTGGCATGTGGGATCTTCCCGGACCAGGGCTGAAACCCATGTCTCCTGCATTGGCAGGCAGATTTTTAACCACTGCGCCACCAAGGAAGCCCCCTTACTGATGTGCTTTTGATTGTATGGAATCTTTAGTCTTGTGCCTTTTTTTTTTTTAATTGAAGTATAGTTGATTTGCAGTGTTGTGCCAGTCTTTGCTGTACAGCGAAGTGAGTCGGTTATTTGTGTGGAATCTTTAGAGCATGCTTTTTGTGAGCTCATTGTCTAAAACGTTCAAGTTTGTGGGATTTTCTGCTCTGTTGTATGTCCACAGATTATACCTATAAGATGACAAATATATGCTACAGGTCCTGAATGTGTATCAGTCTGTGAAGTAGGAATGAATTCAGAAAAAAATTCATTACCAAAATAGGAATACTCCTTGAGATATGGACCTGAATGTGTGAGGAAAAGAATGCATCCTAATCAGACAATTTTTATGTTACAGGCTTAAATTAACACTGTCCTACCTCAAAGTATTTGCTTATTTTGCATGGGTTTTAATACGAAATAATCATTTTAGCTACTTTCAGAAGGAAGGAAGGAAACATCTAACTTGCCAATATCGCAAAACCTTTGGAATAAATTACTGTTGGAGTCTAAATTAAATCCTATCTCTTTGAAAACCGTATCAGTAGTACTTTGCTACAATGAACATACTTTTATATTTAGAAATAAAATTTTGAAAAATTGAAAATAATGTAGATTATTTTTATAACCTGTTTAGCCTAACAACTTCTGAAATTTCTTTTCTGTATTTTGCCACACAGATGACAAGATACGTGAATTTATATGCATGTACTTGTATATCTGGAAATTGGATAAATTAAAATTCATATATTTATTTGCAGATGATCTATATCAAAAGATGGCCGTGAAATTGCTCAGCTCACATGATTGTTTGCTTTCCATGGTCTCCATCTCCAATCTAATTTTTGAAAAACATACTACATGTTACTGGGCAATTCCAATGTTTCCGTACTTTGTTATAGAACTCAAAAAATGTTACCTTTGAGGCCGTTCTCGCCTTCTGAGATGGCCTACACTCTGTGGAATGTGTTTCTCTCTAAATAAATCCACTTCTTACCTAAAAAAAAAAAAAAAAAAGTTACCTTTAAAATGTGAACTTGACTTAGAGGCTTCAAAACATCTTAATATGAGATGCTAAACTTATTCAGGAGAGGACAAACACTTGGGTATGTTGAAGGGTGGGGAATAATCTCTTTTTCTCCTTATACTGTCTCACCCCAGACTTTATGTGCTTGGTACATAATAAGTCACTGGATAGTTGAAAGAGTGATGAGGGTTCTTGCATTCAGAACCAATGTTCTTCTGTAGTTAGAATTCACACTGAAACTAAAGGACGAGGATGGATGATGGAAAAAAAATATGTGCTATATGAGCTAAGACCGTATGAGATGGCACCACTTTCTATCTGGTTTGATAACATGTCTCTCAGCAGCCTGAGGGATAGTCATCTTTCATAATGTCAACCTCTAAACATTCTTAAGTTTTTAATGACTCATTTCAGATCCATCATTCATGATCCACTTAACTCTGCCAAGCCAATTTAATCATCTTCAGCTACAGAGAGGTTTAGCAGGCCCAGGTTATTTATTTAAAATCTTGAAGGATTAAGAGATCTAGATGTGAACTTTGGTGAATAGATTGGGTTTCATCCCAATCTTAGATTTTTTTTAAAAAAAGTATTTTTAATGGTGAAAAAAATCTTACATGCAGAGGGTGCATAAAATGTATGTACAGTTTCAAGAATAGTGATAAACACTTATGTAATACCACCCAGGTTAAGAAATTGAACATTGCAGGTATCTTAAAAGCTCTCTGTATGCCTTTCCCCTATTGTACCTGTATTAATTAGGGCTCTCCAGGGACACAGAACCAATATGATGTATATATATGTAAAGAGAGATTTTTATAAGGAATTGGCTTCTGTGTTGGTGAAGGCTGGCAAATTCAAAATCTGCATGGTAGGCCTGCAGGTCGGAGACTCAGGAGAACCGGTGTTGCAGTTTGAGTCCGTAGGAGGTCTGTGGTAGAATCGGGAAGAGCTGATGTTGCACATGAAGTGTGAAGGCAGTCCCTCTCTTGCTCAGGGGAGGCTGGTTGTTTTGTTCTATTCAGGCCTTCAACTGGTTAAATAAGGCCCACCCACATTATGGAGGGCTTTACTCAGTGTCCACTGATTTAAATGTTAATCTCATCCAAACGGCCTCACAAAATACCTAGAGCAATGTTTGCCCAAATATCTGGGTACCCTCTGGCCTAGCCAAATTGACACACCAAATTACAAAATTATACACAGTGCCGGTTCTCCCTCCAGAGGTAACCATTATCTTCACTTAAAATTTCTTTTTTATATTGTGATAAAATACACAATAAAGTGTACAGTTCAGTAGTATTAAGTACATTCATCAAGAAATTTCCAGAACTTTTCATCTTGCACAACAAACTATACATATTAAACAACAACTCATCCCCTCCTCCCCCAGCCCCGGGCAGCCACCATTCTACTTTCTCTATGAATTGGACTATTCTAGGTACGTAATATAAATGTAACTGTACAGTATTTGTCTTTTTGTGACTGGCTTATTTTACTTAGTGTGATATTCTCAAGATTCATCCACACTGAAACACGTGACAGAGTTTCTTTCATTTTTCAGGCTAAATAATATTCCATGTTTGTATGTACACATTTTGTTTATCTGTTCATCCACTCATGGATACTTGGGTTGCTTCCATTTCCTGGCTATTGTGAGCAATGCTGCAGTGAATATGGGTGTCAAATAGCGCTTGAACTCCCTGCTTTCAGTTCTTTGAGGTGCATACTCAGAAATGGAATTGCTGAATCATACAGTAGTTCAATTTTTCAAGTTTTTGAGGAGTCACCATATTGTTTTCCATAGTGGCTGCACCATTTTACATTCCCACCAACAGGGCAAGGGTTCCTGTTTCTCCACAGCCTTGCCAACACTTGATATTTTCTGTTTTTCTGATAGTAGTGATACTAATGGGTGTGCGGTAGTATTGTGACTCTTGTGTTAATCACTGTCTTGATTGTCTTTATAATTTATGTATGCATCTCCAACTATATATATATATATATTTTACACCTTTATTGGAGTAAAATTGCTTTACAATAGTGTGTTAGTTTCCGCTTTATAACAATGTGAATCAGTTATACATATAAATATGTTCCCATATCTCTTCCCTCTTGCGTCTCCCTCCCTCCCATCCTCCATATCCCACCACTCCAAGCGGTCACAAAGCACCGAGCTGATCTCCCTGTGCTATGCGGGTGCTTCCCACTAGCTATCTGCCTTACGTTTGGTAGTGTATATATGTCCATGCCTCTCTCTCGCTTTGTCACAGCTCACCCTTTCCCCTCCCCATATCCTCAAGTCCATTCTCTAGTAGGTCTGTGTCTTTATTCCTGTCTTACCCCTAAATTCTTCATGACATTTTTTCCCCTTAAATTCCATATATATGTGTTAGCATATGGTATTTGTCTTTCTCTTTCAGACTTACTTCACTCTGTATGACAGACTCTAAGTCTATCCACCTCATTACAAATAGCTCAATTTCGTTTCTTTTAATGGCTGAGTAATATTCCATTGTATATATGTGCCACATCATCTTTATCCATTCATCCAATGATGGACACTTAGGTTGTTTACATCTCCAGGCTATTGTAAATAGAGCTGCAGTGAACATTTTGGTACATGACTCTTTTTGAATTATGGTTTTCTCAGGGTATATGCCCGGTAGTGGGATTGCTGGGTCATATGGTAGTTCTATTTGTAGTTTTTTAAGGAACCTCCATGCTGTTCTCCACAGTGGCTGTATCAATTTACATTCCCACCAACAGTGCAAGAGGGTTCCCTTTTCTCCACACCCTCTCCAGCATTTATTGTTTCTAGATTTTTTGATGATGGCTATTCTGACTGGTGTGAGATGATATCTCATTGTAGTTTTGATTTTTATTTCTCTAATGATTAATGATGTTGAGCATTCTTTCATGTGTTTCTTGGCAGTCTGCATATCTTCTTTGGAGAAATGTCTACTTAGGTCTTCTGCCCATTTTTGGATTGGGTTGTTTGTTTTTTAGTTATTGAGCTGCATGAGCTGCTTATAAATTTTGGAGATTAATGCTTTGTCAGTTGCTTCATTTGCAAATATTTTCTCCCATTCGGAGGGTTGTCTTTTGGTCTTATTTATGGTTTCCTTTGCTGTGCAAAAGCTTTGAAGTTTCATTAGGTCCCATTAGTTTATTTTTGTTTTTATTTCCATTTCTGTAGGAGGTGGGTCAAAAAGGATCTTGCTGTGATTTCTGTAATAGAGTGTTCTGCCTATGTTTTCCTCTAAGAGTTTGATAGTTTCTGGCCTTAAATTTAGGTCTTTAATCCATTTGAGCTTATTTTTCTGTATGGTGTTAGGGAGTGATCTAATCTCATGCTTTTACATGTACCTGTCCAATTTTCCCAGCACCACTTATTGAAGAGGCTGTACATTCTCCACTGTACATTCCTGCCTCCTTTATCAAAGATCAGGTGACCATATGTGTGTGGGTTTATCTCTGGGCTTTCTATCCTGTTCCATTGATCTATCTTTCTGTTTTTGTGCCAGTACCATACTGTCTTGATTACTGTAGCTTTGTAGTATAGTCTGAAGTCAGGGAGCCTGATACCTCCAGCTCCGTTTTTCATTCTCAAGATTGCTTTGGCTATTCGGGGTCTTTTGTGTTTCCATACAAATTGTGAATTTTTTTGTTCTAGTTCTGTGAAAAATGCCAGTGATAGTTTGATAGGGATTGCATTGAATCTGTAGATTGCTTTGGGTAGTAGACTCATTTTCACAATGTTGATTCTTCCAATCCAAGAACATGGTATATCTCTCCATCTATTTGTATCATCTTTAATTTCTTTCATCAGTGTCTTATAATTTTCTGCATACAGGTCTTTTGTCTCCTTAGGTAGGTTTATTGCTAGATATTTTATTCTTTTTGTTGCAATGGTAAATGGGAGTGTTTTCTTAATTTCTCTTTCAGATTTTTCATCATTAGTATAGAGGAATGCCAGAGATTTCTGTGCATTAATTTTGTATCCTGCTACTTTACCAAATTCATTGATTAGCTCTAGTAGTTTTCTGGTAGCATCTTTAGGATTCTCTTTGTATAGTATCATGTCATCTGCAAACAGTGACAGCTTTACTTCTTCTTTTCCGATTTGGATTCCTTTTCTTCTCTGATTGCTGTGGCTAAAACTTCCAAAACTATGTTGAATAAGAGTGGTGAGAGTGGGCAACCTTGTCTTGTTCCTGATCTTAGTGGAAATGCTTTCAGTTTTTCACCATTGAGGACAATGTTGGCTGTGGGTTTGTCATATATGGCCTTTATTATGTTGAGGAAAGTTCCCTCTATGCCTACTTTCTGCAGGGTTTTTATCATAAATGGGTGTTGGATTTTGTTGAAAGCTTTCTCTATATCTATTGAGATGATCATACGGTTTTTCTCCTTCAATTTGTTAATATGGTGTATCACGTTGATTGATTTGCGTATATTGAAGAACCCTTGCATTCCTGGAATAAACCCTACTTGATCGTGGTGTATGATCCATTTAACGTGCTGTTGGATTCTGTTTGCTAGTAGTTTGTTGAGGATGTTTGCATCTATATTCATCAGTGATATTGGCCTGTAGTTTTCTTTCTTTGTGACATCCTTGTCTGGTTTTGGTATCAGGGTGATGGTGGTCTCCTAGAATGAGTTTGGGTGAGTTCCTCCCTCTGCTATATTTTGGAAGAGTTTGAGAAGGATAGGTGTTAGCTCTTCTCTAAATGTTTGATAGAATTCGCCTGTGAAGCCATGTGGTCCTGGGCTTTTGTTTGTTGGAAGATTTTTAACCACAGTTTCAATTTCAGTGCTTGTGATTGGTCTCTTCATATTTTCTGTTTCTTCCTGATTCAGTCTTGGCAGGTTGTACATTTCTAAGAATTTGTCCATTTCTTCCAGGTTGTCCATTTTATTGGCATAGAGTTGCTTGTAGTAATCTCTCATGATCTTTTGTATTTCTGCAGTGTCAGTTGTTACTTCTGCTTTTTCATTTCTAATTCTATTGATTTGAGTGTTCTCCCTTTATTTCTTGATGAGTCTGGCTGATGATTTATCAATTTTGTTTATCTTCTCAAAGAACCAGCTGTTAGTTTTATTGATCTTTCTATCGTTTCCTTCATTTCTTTTTCATTTATTTCTGATTTGATTTTTAGGATTTCTTTCCTTCTGATAACTTTGGGGATTTTTGTTCTTCTTTCTCTAATTGCTTTAGGTGCAAGGTTAGGTTGTTTATTCAAGATGTTTCCTGTTTCTTAAGGTAGGATTGTATTGCTATAAACTTCCCTCTTAGAACTTCTTTTGCTGCATCCCATAGATTTAGGGTCGTCGTGTCTCCATTGACATTTGTTTCTAGGTATTTTTTGATTTCCTCTTTGGTTTCTTCAGTGATCACTTCGTTATTAAGTAGTGTATTGTTTAGCCTCCATGTGTTTGTATTTTTTACAGATCTTTTCCTGTAACTGATATTTAGTTTTATAGCGTTGTGGTTGGAAAAGATACTTGATGCAATTTCAATTTTCTTAAATTTACCAAGGCTTGATTTGTGACCCAAGATATGATCTATCCTGGAGAATGTTCCATGAGCACTTTAGAAAAGTGTGTATTCTGTTGTTTTTGGGGTGGAATGTCCTATAAATATCAATTAAGTCCATCTTGTTTAAGGTATCATTTAAAGCTTGTGTTTCCTTATTTATTTTCATTTTGGATGATCTGTCCATTGGTGAAAGCGGGGTGTTAAAGTCCCCTACTATGAATGTGTTACTGTCGATTTCCCCTTTTATGGCTGTTAGTATTTGCCTTATGTATTGAGGTGCTCCTATGTTGGGTGCATAAAAATTTACAATTGTTATATCTTCTTCTTGGATCAATCCATTGATCATTATGTAGTGTCCTTCTTTGTCTCTTGTAATAGTCTTTATTTTAAAGTCTATTTTGTCTGATATGAGAATTGCTACTCCAGCTTTCTTTTGGTTTCCATTTGCATGGGATATCTTTTTCCATCCCCTTACTTTCAGTCTGTATGTGTCTCTAGGTCTGAAGTGGGTCTCTTGTAGACAGCATATATATGGGTCTTGTTTTTGTATCCATTCAGCCAATCTGTGTCTTTTGGTGGGAGCATTTAGTCCATTTACATTTAAGGTAATTATTGATATGTATGTTCCTATTCCCATTTTCTTAATTGTTTTGGGTTTGTTATTGTAGGTCTTTTCCTTCTCTTGTGTTTCCTGTCTAGAGAAGTTCCTTTAGCAGTTGTTGTAAAGTTGGTTTGGTGTTGCTGAACTCTCTCAAGCTTTTGCTTGTCTGTAAAGGTTTTAATTTCTCCATCAAATCTGAATGAGATCCTTGCTGGGTAGAGTAATCTTGGTTGAAGGTTTTTCTCCTTCATCACTTTAAATATGTCCTGCCAGTTCCTTCTGGCTTGCAGAGTTTCTGCTGAAAGATCAGCTGTTAACCTTATGGGGATTCCCTTGTGTGTTATTTGTTTTTCCCTTGCTGCTTTTAATATGTTTTCTTTGTATTTAATTTTTGACAGTTTGATTAATATGTGTCTTGGCATATTTCTCCTTGGATTTATCCTGTATGGGACTCTCTGTGCTTCCTGTACTTGATTAACTATTCCTTTCCCATATTAGGGAAGTTTTCAACTATAATCTCTTCAAATATTTTCTCAGTCCCTTTCTTTTTCTCTTCTTCTTCTGGAACCTCTATAATTCGAATGTTGGTGTGTTTAATGTTGTCCCAGAGGTCTCTGAGGCTGTACTCAGTTCTTTTCAGTCTTTTTTCTTTATTGTGCTCTGCAGTAGTTATTTCCACTATTTTATCTTCCAGGTGACTTATCCGTTCTTCTGCCTCAGTTATTCTGCTATTGATCCCTTCTAGAGTATTTTTAATTTCATTTATTGTGTTGTTCATTGTTGTTTGTTTCATCTTTAGTTCTTCTAGGTCCTTGTTAAATGTTTCTTGCATTTTGTCTATTCTATTTCCAAGGTTTTGGGCCTTCTTTACTATCATTATTCTGAATTCTTTTTCAGGTAGACTGCCTATTTCCTCTTCATTTGTTAGGTATGTGGGTTTTTATCTTGCTCCTTCATCTGCTGTGTGTTTTTCTGTCTTCTCATTTTGCTTATCTTACTGTGTTTGGGGTCTCCTTTTTGCAGGCTGCAGGTTCATAGTTCCCGTTGTTTTTGGTGTCTGTCCCCAGTGGCTAAAGTTGCTTCAGTGGGTTGTGTAGGCCTCCTGGTGGAGGGGACTAGTGCCTGTGTTACGGTGGATGAGGCTGGATCTTGTCTTTCTGGTGGGCAGGTCCACGTCTGGTGGTGTGTTTTGGGGTGTCTGTGGACTTATTATGATTTTAGGCAGCCTCTGCTAATGGGTGGGGTTGTGTTCCTGTCTTGCTAGTTGTTTGGCATTGGGTATCCAGCACTGTAGCTTGCTGGTCGTTTAGTGAAGCTGGTGCTGGTGTTGAGATGGAGATCTCTGGGAGATTTTCGCCGTTTGATATTACGTGGAGCTGGGAGGTCTCTTGTGGACCAGTGTCCTGAAGTTGGCTCTCCCACCTCAGAGGCACAGCACTGACTCCTGGCTGCAGCACCAAGAGCCGTTCATCCACACGGCTCAGAATAAAAGGGAGAAAAAGTAGAAAGAAAGAATTAGTAGAAGTAGGAAGAAAGAAAGAAAGAAGGAAAGAAAGAAAGAAAGGGAGGGAGGAAGGAAGGAAGGAAAAACAGAAAGAAGATAAAGTAAAATAAAATAAAGTGAGATAAAATATAATAAAGTTATGAAAATAAAAAATTATTAAGAAAAAAAATTAAAGAGAAAAAACGGACGGATAGAACCCTAGGACCAATGGTGGAAGTAAAGCTATACAGACAATATCTCACACAGAAGCATACACATACATACTCACAAGAAGAGGAGAAGGGGAAAAAATCATAAATCTTGCTCTCAAAGTGCACCTCCTCAATTTGGGATGATTCGTCGTCTAAAGGAGGGAAGGAAGGAAAGAAAGAAAGAAGATAAAGTAAAATAAGTTATTAAAAATAATTATTAAAAATAAAAAAAAACAAAAAAAAAAAACGGATGGATAGAACCCTACGACAAATGGTGGAAGCAAAGCTATACAGACAAAATCTCACACAGAAGCCTACACATACACACTCACAAAAAGAGGAAAAGGGGAAAAAATTATAAATCTTGCTCTCAAAGACCACTTCCTTAATTTGGGATGATTCGTTGTCTATTCAGGTATTCCACAGATGCAGGGTACATCACGTTGATTGTGGAGCTTTAATCCGCTGCTTCTGAGGCTGCTGGGAGAGATTTCCCTTTCTCTTCTTTGTTCCCACAGCTCCCAGGGGCTCAGTTTTGGATTTGGCCCCGCCTCTGTGTGTAGGTCGCCGGAGGGCGTCTGTTCTTCGCTCAGACAGGACGGGGTTAAAGGAGCCGCTGATTCGGAGGCTCTGGCTCACTCAGGCCGGGGGGAGGGAGGGCCACGGAGTGCGGGGCGAGCCTGCGGCGGCAGAGGCCGGCGTGACGTTGCAGCAGCGTGAGGCGCGCCGTGCGTTCTCCCGGGGGAGTTTTCCCTGGATCCTGGGACCCTGGCAGTGGCAGGCTGCACAGGCTCCCCGGAAGCGGGGTGTGGATAGTGACCTGTGCTCGCCCACAGGCTTCTTGGTGGCGGCGGCAGCAGCAGCCTTAGCGTCTCATGCCTGTCTCTGGGGTCCGCGCTGTTAACGGCGGCTCGCGCCCGTCTCTGGAGCTCCTTTAAGCAGCGCTCTTAATCCCCTCTCCTCGCGCACCAGGAAACAAAGAGGGAAGAAAAAGTCTCCTGCCTCTTCGGCAGGTCCAGACTTTTCCTGGCCAACTGTGGCGCACTAACCCCCTGCAGGCTGTGTTCACGCCGCCAACCCCAGTCCTCTCCCTGCGCTCCGACCGAAGCCCGAGCCTCAACTCCGAGCCCCGCCTGACCCGGCGGTTGAGCAGAAAAGCCTCTCGGCCTGGTGAGTGCCGGTCGGCCCTGATCCTCTGTGCGGGAATCTCCCCGCTTTGCCCTCCACATCCCTGTTGCTGTGCTCTCCTCCGTGGCTCTGAAGCGTCCCCCCTCCGCCACCCGCAGTCTCCGCCGGCGAGGGGGCTTCCTAGTGTGTGGTAACCTTTCCTCCTTCACGGCTCCCTCCCACTGGTGCAGGTCCCGTCCCTATCCTTTTGTCTCTGTTTATTCTTTTTTCTTTTTCCCTACCCAGGTACGTGGGGGGTTTCTTGTCTTTTGGGAGGTCTGAGGTCTTCTGCCAGCGTTCAGTAGGTGTTCTGTAGGAGTTGTTCCAGTTGTAGATGTATTTCTGGTGTATCTGTGGGGAGGAAGATGATGTCCGCGTCTTACTCTTCCACCATCTTCCCAGAAGCCCCCAACTATACATTATTTAGTTCTGAAAAACGGATAATAAGCACACAGCCAGGGAAGAAAAGGATAATATTGCTACTGCAAAGTGACAGCTCCCAGGAGATGATTTACTGAATGTCTCTGACTTCGGCTTTCCTGCAAGTTTACAGTGGGCAAGGGCGTGAATGAGTCTTGGGAAAATTGGACCAACTACTGTTGTGTAGGTCTGGAAGGCCAGTAAGAATGTGGTAACAGGGACTGGCTTGCTCTGTGTTTTCTGCTTCTCAGCTTGCTGTGGCCTACCATCTAGCTGTCAGAGGTAGGTAGCACTTATTCTTTGGGGTTAAGCCAGTTCCAGGCTTCACAGCATGCAGGGCAGAGCAGAAACAGAACAAACTGGGCCAGACTCATCTGACATTCTCAGGTTTAAAACAAAGATGATAGGATTGCAAACACCATCTTGGAGATAGCTCTCAGCCTACTCTCTTTAGTCATGTTGCTCCAGTCTGGACTTGCTGCCCTGTATTTTCTGATCTCCATTCTCTGTTGTCCTGGAATTTCCTTTGTCTCTCCTGTGTTGAGTCTCCTGTTTCCTGCATTTCATTTCTGTCACTTTATTGTGCTTTCTGGTTGTGGTCGCACATCCTTCAGTGGCTTCCTGAGAAAGGGTCTATAAGGGATAAAAATGTTGAAACTTGACCGCTTGGGCATAAAATGTTAACAGGGGAAACATTTCCCCCCAGGATTTTGGAGACATTGTTCCATTGTTTGTGCTTCCAATGTTGGTATTTGAAAGTCCAGAGCCAGTGATTTTTTTTGTCCTTCGTATGTTTCTTTTCCCCCTCGCTAGAAGCTTATTGAATCTTCTTTTTATCTTTGCTGTTCTGAAATTTTACAGTGGTGCCCCTTGTTGTAGGTCTATTTTCATTCATTTTGCTTAGCCCTTAGCCCATTCAGTCTTTTTTTTTTTGTGGTACTTAGGCCTCTCACTGTTGTGGCCTCTCCCATTGCGGAGCACAGGCTCCGGACACGCAGGCTCAGCGGCCATGGCTCACTGGCCCAGCCGCTTCGCGGCATGTGGGATCCTCCCGGCCTGGGGCATGAACCCGTGTCCCCTGCATCGGCAGGCGGACTCTCAACCACTGCGCCAACAGGGAAGCCCCCATTCAGTCTTTAAACTTAAAGCCTTCAGTATTTCATTACTATCTCCTCCTCTCCATCTTCTTTTTCATTGTACTTTATGGATATCACGCCTCGTAATCTGATTGTGGTAGGCCAAAAAATGCCCCCTGCCCAACTTGCCCATGTCCTAATCCCCAGAATCTGTGAATGGTACTTTATGTGGCAAAAGGAACTTTGCAAATGTGATTAAGAATAACGAGATGAGATTATCCTGAATTATCCTGGTGGGTTCAATGTAATCACAGGGTCCTGTTAAGAAGGAAGCAGGAAATTAAGTAGTAGATGTGATAATGGAAGCAAGAGTGATGCAAGGAGGAGGTCACAGGCCAAGGAATGTAGGCAGCCTCCAGAAGCCAGAAAAAGCAGTATGGAAACAGATTTGCCTAGCACCTCAGGAAGAAGCATGACCCTGCCAACACCTTGGTTTTGGCCTAGTGAAACTCATTTCAGACTACTGACCTCCAGAACTGAAAGATAATAAATTAGTGTTGTTTAAGCCTCCAAGTTTGTGGTAATACGTTACAGCAGCAATAGGAAACCAATAACTGATCCTCTGATTTTCATCTCTGTTTTTTAATTCTTTGTCTTTTTAGTATTCTCATTCTGGGAGACTGCGTTAACTTTAAAAAAATGTCCCCCACTTCTGCTAAATTATTCTTTTTGTTATCATCTTAGTTTCTAAGAACCTACGTTCTCTCAATGTTTCCTTTTTAAAAAAGAACATCATTGTTATGTTTCATGGATGTATGGACTGTGTTATCTCTTTTTTTATTCATGATAGTTTTGTTCTAGTTTTTTTTTTTTTTTTTTTTTTTGGCTGCAAGGTATGTTTCCTCCAAACTGCTTTTATTTGATTGATTGTGCTTAGTCTGTTTTCTTCTCTGTTAGAGGCTTTGCTAAGCTGTCTGGTAATCTTTGGCTGTCTGATCATGATTGAGAGCGAGACACTGAAAGGCTAATTGGAACTGCTGAGTATCTGTGTAGGAAGATTGTCCTGTGTATCGTAGGATGATTAACAGCACCCTTGGCCTCTTTTTACTAGACACCAGCCACACCCCTCCAGTCTTGACAATCAAAAATGTTTCCAGACATCGCCAGATATTCCCTGGGAGCAAAGTCATCCCAAAGGAGAACAACTATTCTAGGACAATGTGAGTGCTTCCCGTTAGTTGGGGGAGCTCCCAATGTCATTATTTTCAGGTTTTTCCTTCTGGGCAGGTCAGATTCCTCAGAAAAGGGTCTTCCAGTCCCCTGCTTGGAGGGCAGAGGTTTGACTGCCAGTGGTCTGGTGGCTAGTTGGAGAAGAAGCCTGAGATCTGTACTATTAAGCCGTTTCAGGGAGAGTGAATCAGAAAGTTTTATCACAAAAGACGTGTTGCCAGAGGGAGCAGAGCACTAAGTACATCAGCACATCACTGCCTTTAAGCTCCCTTGAGATGCTGGAGATAGAAGGGACAGAAGGGTGACCCGCAGGCAGTACTCATAGCCTCCAGGGACTCTCATACCATCCTTTTCCTACTGAGATTAATATGGTTTAGAGATTCCATAATTAGTAATGTAGAGGGCCACTGTTAGAGAGCCAAGTTTATCTTTTACATAATAGGCTTTTTCTTTTTTTTACATAAATTTCACTTTATTTAAAACATATGAACGAGGGTATTTCAGATCACACTAAACACAATAAATATATAACTTGCTTTGTTAAAAATCTGCAGTATACCTTCAAGGAAAGGCTAAACTTCCAATGCCAACTATATATGAGACAAAATTAAATATTTACAATAATCAGTTTCCTAAAAGTGGTATTTTTAATACCTATAAGAGAAAACTCATTCTAGTGCTTTGTTTCCATCGAAACGTCTATACATTCCTTTATTCACAGAACCAGGTGCTTCTGTTACTAAAAATACATATCCAAAGCTTTTATATCCTTCTAAATAGATTTAACATTTTAGCTCTTTGGGGGAGCAACAGGGAAGTCCAGACAACACAGACCATCTTAAATTATTAGAGATGATTGGCTTGATAACACACCCTGTTTCAACTCAGATGGGAAATTCGATGAACATGTTAATGAAAAAAAAAAAAAATCCCAGTTCACATGTCTAAGGTAAGTCATCCTTCTCTACGTGAGCGTTTGCGTGGGTCGAGGAGCATCCATTACAGCAAACTTCCGGTGATCCAGACCTTGATACCACGCTCCACTTCTGATTTGTACATTCTCTTCCAACTTGATATGGCTTAGATTCTTCAGGGGTTATATTTAGTACATTGATTGAACTATGTTCAGATACACAGGCACGTGTCTGGCAAAAGTCGGAAGTAGAAGGAGAAGCAGGAAGAGATTTAATAAGTTTAGACTTGCTAACTGGAGACCCAGTAGGCACACCGTGAGGTTTCTTTTGCCGTGGCCTCGAGTGTACTGTAGGGTTGTCCCAATCCGAACTTCCTGAGAACGCACTGAAAAGTTTCACATTTTCTGAGCTCTGGTGGTCCTAGGTAGTCATATTTAAAAACTGTTGATTTACCCAACTGGCTCTTTCTTCTTCAAATGCCTTTCTCTCCAATCCTAGGCGAATAGCTGCTTCTGTAAAGCTTAGTCTTTCTTTCTCGAAATTCTTCTTTTGCTCTTTAAATAGGAACCGTTCTTCTTTGAGGCGTTCCTTTTCTTCCAACAAGTAACAGTCTTGTAGCAGTGAAGTGGTGTCATCATCACATGCAGTAGCGAGCTGCTGCTGTAAAAGTTGCTGCCGAGTTTTAATAATTTCTTTACACTGTTGAATTTCTAACTCAAGTTTTTCAGTTTCTTGTTCGTGGTCTTGTCGTGAGATTACATCTTCATCATTAAAACCTTCTAGGTGTACCTTTGAAACTTGGTTATCAAGTTTTTCTACGTGACTTTTCAAAATTCTCTACTGTTTTCTGATGCTATTGGTAAGCTGCTCTCTCACAGTTGCACAGGAAGGGTGAAACGTACTCTCTCTATTCAGTTCCCCAGCATCTTCAGTATCAGAGATAACAGTTCCTGTACTATCATCTGCTCTTTCTCTAGGTTTCTGCTTTTGGGGAGAAAGAAGAGAAATTATTTCCTTTTTCATTTGCTGAAAAACCTTCTTAAGCTCAGCATTTTCCATTAAGATTTGTTTCTGACAATATTCAAGAGAATTTTTTACATTTCATCTTCATTCCTGGCTTCAGTTTTACCCATCCTCCAGGAGCCTCTTTTTCCATCAGCTCTCCCCACTTAATTTAAAACTTCCATAGCTATTTTTTTATCCTTCTTGGTCATAACAAGTTGATGTAGACGTTCCTTTAGTTTATTATATTCACGCTCTTTTCTCTTCATATCATGATTATATTGAGTAGCTTGACTTACAATGATATTTTGTAATTTCTGCACCTCATCTTCCTCATTTTTCAGTAGCTGATGCAAATTCCTGTTCTTTCATTGTAACTGTCTGTCTCTCTCCTGAAGACCAATCATTTCTGTCCTGGAGGTTTCCAGTTGTTCCTTAAGTTTTGCATAGCAGTTCTGCAGATGGTCCGTATCGCTTCCCAGTTTCAGATTCTGTGTTTCCACATTTTTCTGGGCTAGAAGTTTCTTCTGCTGAGTACAAGTAGCTCATTCATACAATTTAAAACAGGAAGTATATTTAATTCTCTCTTTGTCTCTTTACCTTTGGATTCTTCATATAATGAAGGAAAACCGAAAGTAGTCAATTCCTGATCAAGATATGAAATACTTTGTTCAATATTCTGTTATGTGCAGAAGGCACTAAAAAAAAGTGCACATTTTTTGATAAAGGTATTGAAGAACATAGCACTTGCTGTGAGTATAAATTTGATGGAGACATCTTTGTTTCTGAGGTATATTGAGAGAGATGTTTGCTTTCTGAACACAGACCTCGATCTGTAACAGTCATCCAATCTCCCATAGCAATCGCCAGAGCCAGGATACCTGAGGAACCAGTTCAGCGGTGAAACATTCAGCCCAGCTGCTTTCACTCTACTCTGTAGGCATCACGGCCCCTGGGTGCGGCGGAGACGCACCGCTCGGCCGTCCTAGACCTGCTCGCGCAGCTCCGAGGGTCCGCACAGGCAGCCTACATAATAGACTTTCTTAAGGTGTGCAATTCATCCAGTGGAGACCTTGACCCAAGATATTGAACTCCTTGCTAGATTATGTTAGTGCCCCCACACAGTTCAAAGTCCTGAAGTCAGCATTCAGCTTTCATACATTCACTTATTCCTCCTGTCTTCAGTGTAGTACCTCCATCCTCAACCTGCCCATCTCACCTCCTGTACTCCACTCCAGAAATCATCTGTGTTAAAAGACTCTCCAGAGGATAGATGTTCAGAAATCTGGAGGTGTTGGGGAGAGGATCTGGGAATCTAATTTCACTCATTTCTCTTTATGCTCTTCCTTCCCTTTCACCCAAGATTTGGAGGTATCTGGTCCTGAGTCTTTTAAGGATTTTCAGAGTAAATTACTTTGGTTCTCAGCTCTCACAACCACTGGCTACAACTCAGCTTTTGGGGGTTGGTTAAATCCTTTACCATAGTTCCCTTTGCTTTCCAGCTTCCAAAATTTTGTTACTGTTGTCTCCTTTCCTCTTCTTCCTGTCCTTGTTATTTTATGTCTTTTTTTTTTTAAGTATTTTTCACTGGGGTTTTGGGAGGAAACAAAATTTGATACATGTATTCCATCCACCATCTTAAAATGGGACACCATACTTTTATTGATTTATAAAGTTAGATCATGGATCTCCTCCTGACCTGCTTTATGAGCTGAATGCTCCCAGTTTTCTTTAGTTTGATGCCTTCCATAGCAGTTTTTGTGATCTCCTGCCTCACTTGAATTGCTATTCTTTGCTATTGTGTCTTTGGGAAAGTTAATTAACTACAACTGGAACATGATATCTAGGATAAGGTCATCCATCGTTTAATACAAGTGAAGCACCAAACTAACCATTTTATTTTTGGCCATTAATGTTGCCTGCATTACCTGGAAAAAATGATTCTGTTATTAGTTATGATTCCTATCATTTTGGAGTATCTTTTAGTTGAAAAGATCTAAATATTCCTTGAACTCCCGTGGACTTCAAGACTGCCAAGGCTAAGCTTTAAAATTGAGAACAATCAATTTTCCAATTCCTGCCAAGAGCAATTCTTGGGAGATGATTAAGGGTCAGCATGGCATATTAACACTGTTGATCTAAAACAAAGCTAATAATTTTCTTCCTTTACCCAATGTCCCAGTCAGTGTTCTTTTTTTTTTTTTTTTTTCCAGTCAGTGTTCTTAAGTTAATAATGTCAGCTTCCTAAAAGGACACTAGAGTCTTTATATTTTCCGTTTGTGAGATATAATTTAATTTGATTTTAGCAAGCAGCATTTGAATTTCCATTGCACAGGGTGGTACTAACTAAATGATAATACAAGTCATATTAAATCTCTTATATTTGGGCATTAGGAAGATGATCTGGGTACCACAATAGGATATTATACTTTAGACAGCATATTGGTTTTCTGGGTACCTTTTACAAATAACCACCAACATAGTGGCTTAAACAACTCAAATGTATTACCTCACAGTCCTGTAGGTCAGAAGTCTGACACAGGTCTCAATGGGCTAACATCAAAGTGTCTCCAGGCTGCATTCCTTTGCAGAGGCTTTAGAGAAGAATAATTTCCTGCTCATTAGGGTTGTTGATAGAATTCAGTTTCTTGCATTTGAGGGAATGAAGTCCCCATTTTGTTGCTAGTTATAAACTGAAGGCTGTTCCCAACTTCTAGAGGCCACCACATTCCTTGGCTTGTGGCCCCCTCCTTCCATTTTCAAAGCCAGCAGCAGTGGGTCGAGTTCTCACGTTGAATCTCTCCCAACGCTTCCATCTCATCGCTCTCTGACCACAGTCGGGAAAGAGTCTCCAATTTTAAGGACGCACCTGAGTAGATTGGGTATCTCTCAATGATCCAGGATAATCTCCCCATCTTAAGGTCAATAGTCTTAATCATATCTACAAAGTCTATTTTGCCATGTAAGGTTCTGGGTGTCAAGGTATGGACATCTGTGGGCAACCACATGTACCATGTACATTAGATAACAGTTCTGTAACTAAAAATGGAATTATTTAGAATTGGCAGCTTGAAAACTCAAGGTAAAAAGGGTCTAAAAAAGTGTTCTATCATTTGCTTAAATTGTTAAATGGTGGGTTGCAGAAACACAACCAGCTTTTGACAGCATTTCTTCTCCTCCCCAAATTTGGTTATTTTATTTTTGCTTTAATCTTTATTTAATCTTTGGTTAGGATTCTTCAGAATAACAAAGACTGTACTTTTGTCCATTTGTAAATAATGACTGCATCTACCCACCCCCCACCCCCAGCAAAGTGACAGCCATTGCAATGGGGCAGATAAAAATGGGAGATTTTCTTCTTGCAATTCTTATAGCAAAACGCTGCCATTTAAATGGAAACCAAATTAAAACAGAGATACTAGATAGTTTAAGAGGCAAATGTTGCCTTTCTTTGCTATCTCTTACCCATAAACTTCAGCGTGTGATCTGTAGACAGACTGGCAATATTGTCTACTGTCTTTTATCATCCTCCCAAAAGCAGTTGATTATCTTGGAAGGGCTTCAAAAGCAATTAAGAAAATCCCTTATGTCAAGTTACGTTTCAGACAGGATAAATTAGATGTATGGGGAAATGTCCTGATAAAGTACTCGAGAAATAATGAATCTGTGTACAATTTGTAATTGCTCCTACAAAAAAGTTAGAGGCTGTTAACCTGAGACTGGACGCTCAGAGATGGTTTTTTAAATTTCTCATTACAAATGCAAATGCCTTATGAAATTGAGCCCAGAGCATTTTTAAATGTCCAAAATGTAATTCAAAACATTGTTTATTACATTTCTGTCCTGGCTCTTTACCGCATCACACGCTTCTTTGTAAACGCTGATTTTTAAGCCAGGGGGTCTGAAAAACTGAAATGGATGGCAATGAAAAAATGGCCGATTCCACTCACTAATGTGGAACAGGTCCTAAAGGGTGGCTCTGCTCCAGAATGAAGGGTGAGGGTTAGCACCAATGCCACAAAAGGATGGTGATGGATGGTGATTGAAAAGACGTTGATTTGTTAAGTGTCCATGAGATTATTGCGTTTGGTTTCCACTTTATGCATTAAAGATAGACAGATGATCTTCAATCTCCATAACCCCATCCCTGTGACTCCAGAACAATACAGGCTCCATGGATGGCCCATAATGAGTTAGTGGGGACAGAGATTGGTGGGTTAGGTGCTGGAGCCTGGGGATACTCTGTCAAAAATAGGTATCTAGTTAGAATACTTTTATTATCACAATGTTAGGAAATTCAAATGCAATTTCCTTCCCTGATGAACTGCTATTCCCTTCTGAGTAAAATGATTTCAACTCTTCCTAACTACTTGGATTTTATCTCCCATTTCCTAACTTTTGAAGTATGGGTGTACCCATTGCTAATTTTCCTCCCGTGATAAACATTAGCAAGTGGGAAGTTATTAGAGGGTTATTATACAATATTCATAGACCGCTTTTATTTGTGAAAGTGTTGGAAGGTCTCTTAAATATGAACTGTTTCCAAATAACCTTGGGCTCATTTTTCATCTTGATCCAAATCCCATGGAAGCAAACCAATCATGAAGCTCTCTGAAAAGTCACTGGAAGCCCCAGGCTCAGAACCCAGCTGTGGAGCATGAACTATTAGGTTCTGTGCTGCTGGAAGCTTTGAGTAACTGAACCACAGGGACTGATGCTCATTTAGGAATCAAAGTTGGTGCTTTGTTTCCAGAAGCCTTTGCCTGAGCTGAGGAAAGTAGAGTAAACCTCTCACAGGAGTTCAGATTGTATAGACTTTACTTTTTACACAGTTGCTTTTGAGATGGTTCAACAAAGTGATGTCTTTTCTGTTTAAAGAATAGGGAACAATAACAACAGCAAAGCCAGTGAAAAACAAACTGCAGGGTATTCCCATCCACAGAACAACTCTGATTTCTAAGTTTGTCTTCGTTAATGTTCTATCCATTGGCATTCGTCCATGTTCTCTCTTGGTGAGCTGTTTCCCGCTCCTATCCTCAAATACCATCGCAGGTCGAAACTGAGACCTCTGCATTATTTCTCTTGCCTTGATCTACCGTCCTCTGATTTACAGCTTTATCATACTCCTTTCTACTTCTCATCAAAGCATGTTTGTCCTGATTCTCTCCAGAGTCAGCAGCCAACATAATAATAGTATTGCTTACTAAGTGCTTTATTTGTAATAATCCTCTTATCCTCAAAATAACCCTCTTGGGTAGTTACTATTCTTGTGCTCATTTTACAAATGGAGGTAAGGGAGACAGTGATGAAAAATGATAAGCATGTTGTTTAAGTCTCACAGCTGGCAAGTGATGGAGTCAGGATTCATGCCCAGGTGATCTGGCCCCAGAGCCCCTGCTGTTCACCTCTGCTTTTCACTGGCTGTCAGAACTGGGAGAACTAATTTGTTGCTTTAGGTTAGATCCTAAATGTAGATTCTGACATTTCAATGGCTGTTGGATCTAGGGCAAGTTAACTAACTTCTCTGAGCTTTAGTTTCCTCAGCAGTAAAATAGGGATATTTGTGTGAAAAAAACAGAGATAACCCCCATAAACATTCATGGCTATAGTAGGTCCTTGAGAAAATTTAGTGTTAGCTAACCCTTTCCTTTCCTTAATGTTCTCTCCTTAATGATATAATTTGCAAACGAAATCAGCTGATTTCTGATGTTGATGGGGAAAGTGGTTTACCATGTTGCCTCTCTCTTGTGGTAACATCAAGCATTGTGACTTTTCAGATTGGCGGACTTTTCAACACTTCAATCCATTTAGGCAAGGACTACATCTTCTCTGAAGTTGTACCAAGTCACATAGTCTTAGATTTACTTGTTCTCGATCTGGAAATTTTATATTACACTTACCACGTGCTCACTGCTATGTCTTCAGGAAATGTTTTTTTTTGTTTGTTTGGGGTTTTTTTTGCGATACTCGGGCCTCTCACCGTTGTGGCCTCTCCTGTTGCGGAGCACAGGCTCCGGACATGCAGGCTCAGTGGCCATGGCTCACGGGCCCAGCCGCTCCGCGGCATGTGGGATCCTCCCGGCCCGGGGCACGAACCCGTGTCCCCTGCATCGGCAGGCGGACTCTCAACCACTGCGCCACCAGGGAAGTCCTTCAGGAAATGTTTTGAAGCAGGAAATGAAGTGGAGCGGCAACCACCTGCTTGTGGGTTTGTGTCATATCATGAAGAGCTGGTGGGCTGGTCTGGTGCTCCAAGAATGGCAATGACCCATGGAAAATGCTTTGGCAGAAGTCAGCATATTCCCTGGCCATGGGACCAGCTGTTTCTAACTACACACTATGTAGTTACACTACACACTACGTGGTGGGAAGTTCCCTTTCGAAGTTCTGGGAACCACACGGGCTATTAATTTTATGACAGTAAATATAACTGCAGGTATCTGTGTGCAAGACTGGGTTGCAGGATAAACATGATGAATTATCCACTTTCTGGGGATGAAATGGAAAGTTACCTTTTTTGTTACACTTATCACAATAGCCAGTAGAATGCACAGGCCTTTGCCAAGTTTTAGTTACACTTATTTATATGAGATAAGAAGAATATGAAAAGTTCATTGTATTGTATTTGAATATCTCCTCAAATAAGCCCTCATATTAATTTCATCTTCATTTTGATGAATCTTTGTCTCTATGCCCCATCTTTATTTAGCTTTACCATATGTAACTCTGAGCACGTTAATCCACAGCCTTTTATTGAGTATCTACTAAGTGTAATTTCCTGTACACATGGGAATATAAAGAGGAACAGAGCATGATCCCTGTCCTGAGAGATCTTGAAATCTAATAAGAGCTAAGAATCAAACATGTAAAAATGCTACATAAACATATTAATATTTTTGGAACAACAGCTACTTGCAAACTACCAATTATTTAGATATCCTCTCAGACATAGCCTGTGTATAGATTGAGCATATATATATACACATACTCTTTTTAAAAAGTAACAGTTAAAAGCATGCCATATGTACTGTTATGGTCCTTGTTTTTTTCCACTGGATAATATGTCCTATAAGTCATTTCATAGCTGTGCATATATATCTGCTCCATTATTTTTAATAGCTTCATAGGATCCCATTATATGGAAACCAGCTATTTTCTATTATTACCTTATTGTTGTTGTTTTTTTCTTTTACATCTTTATTGGAGTATAATTGCTTTACAACGGTGTGTTAGTTTCTGCTTTATAACAAAGTGAATCAGTTATACATATACATATATTCCCATATGTCTTCCCTCTTGTGTCTTCCTCCCTCCCACCCTCCCTATCCCACCCCTCTAGGTGGTCACAAAGCACCGAGCTGATCTCTCTGTGCTATGCGGCTGCTTCCCACTAGCTATCTATTCTACGTTTGGTAGTGTATATATGTCCATGCCACTCTCTCACTTTGTCACAGCTTACCCTTCCCCCTCCTCATATCCTCAAGTCCATTCTCTAGTAGGTCTGTGTCTTTATTCTTGTCTTACCCCTAGGTTCTTCATGACATTATTTTTTCTTAAATTCCATATATATGTGTTAGCATACGGTATTTGTCTTCTCTTTCTGACCTACTTCACTCTGTATGACAGACTCTAGGTCCATCCACCTCATTACAAATAGCTCAATTTCGTTTCTTTTTATGGCTGAGTAATATTCCATTGTATATATGTGCCACATTTTCTTTATCCATTCATCCGATGATGGACACTTAGGTTGTTTCCATCTCCGGGCTATTGTAAATAGAGCTGCAATGAACATTTTGGTACATGACTCTTTTTGAATTATGGTTTTCTCAGGGTATATGCCCAGTAGTGGGATTGCTGGGTCGTATGGTAGTTCTATTCGTAGTTTTTTAAGAAACCTCCATACTGTTCTCCATAGTCCTGTACCAATTCACATTCCCACCAGCAGTGCAAGAGTGTTCCCTTTTCTCCACATCCTCTCCAGCATTTATTGTTTCTAGATTTTTTGATGATGGCCATTCTGACTGGTGTGAGATGATATCTCATTGTAGTTTTGATTTGCATTTCTCTAATGATTAATGATGTTGAGCATTCTTTCATGTGTTTGTTGGCAGTCTGTATATCTTCTTTGGAGAAATGTCTATTTAGGTCTTCTGCCCATTTTTGGATTGGGTTGTTTGTTTTTTGATATTGAGCTGCATGAGCTGCTTGTAAATTTTGGAGATTAATGCTTTGTCAGTTGCTTCATTTGCAAATATTTTCTCCCATTCTGAGGGTTGTCTTTTGGTCTTATTTATGGTTTCCTTTGCTGTGCAAAAGCTTTGAAGTTTCATTAGGTCCCATTTGTTTATTTTTGTTTTTATTTCCATTTCTGTAGGAAGTAGGTCGAAAAGGATCTTGCTGTGATTTATGTCATAGAGTGCTCTGCCTATGTTTTCCTCTAAGAGTTTGATAGTTTCTGGCCTTAAATTTAGGTCTTTAATCCATTTGAGCTTATTTTTCTGTATGGTGTTAGGGAGTGATCTAATCTCATGCTTTTACATGTACCTGTCCAATTTTCCCAGCACCACTTATTGAAGAGGCTGTACATTCTCCACTGTACATTCCTGCCTCCTTTATCAAAGATCAGGTGACCATATGTGTGTGGGTTTATCTCTGGGCTTTCTATCCTGTTCCATTGATCTATATTTCTGTTTTTGTGCCAGTACCATACTGTCTTGATTACTCTAGCTTTGTAGTATAGTCTGAAGTCAGGGAGCCTGATTCTGCCAGCTCCGTTTTTCATTCTCAAGATTGCTTTGGCTATTCGGGGTCTTTAGTGTTTCCATACAAATTGTGAAATTTTTTGTTCTACTTCTTTGAAAAATGCCAGTGATAGTTTGATAGGGATTGCATTGAATCTGTAGATTGCTTTGGGTAGTAGAGTCATTTTCACAATGTTGATTCTTCCAATCCAAAAACATGGTATATCTAGAGCCATCTATTTGTATCATCTTTAATTTCTTTCATCCATATCTTATAATTTTCTGCATACAGGTCTTTTGTCTCCTTAGGTAGGTTTATTCCTAGATATTTTATTCTTTTTGTTGCAATGGTAAATAGGAGCGTTTTCTTGATTTCACTTTCAGATTTTTCATCATTAGTGTATAGGAATGCCAGAGATTTCTGTGCATTAATTTTGTATCCTGCTACTTAACCAAATTCATTGATTAGCTCTAGTAGTTTTCTGGTAGCATCTTTAGGACTCTCTATGTATAGTATCATGTCATCTGCAAATCAGTGACAGCTTTACTTCTTCTTTTCTGATTTGGATTCCTTTTATTTCTTTTTCTTCTCTGATTGGTGTGGCTAAAACTTCCAAAACTATGTTGAATAAGAGTGGTGAGAGTGGGCAACCTTGTCTTGTTCCTGATCTTAGTGGAAATGCTTTCAGTGTTTCACCATTGAGGACAATGTTGGCTGTGGGTTTGTCATATATGGCCTTTATTATGTTGAGGAAAGTTCCCTCTATGCCTACTTTCTGCAGGGTTTTTATCATAAATGGGTGTTGAATTTTGTTGAAAGCTTTCTCTTTATCTATTGAGATGATCATATGGGTTTTCTCCTTCAATTTGTTAATACGGTGTATCACATTGATTGATTTGCATATATTGAAGAATCCTTGCATTCCTGGAATAAACCCACTTGATCATGGTGCATGATCCTTTTAATGTGCTGTTGGATTCTGTTTGCTAGTATTTTGTTGAGGATGTTTGCATCTATATTCATCAGTGATATTGGCCTGTAGTTTTCTTTCTTTGTGACATCCTTGTCTGGTTTTGGTATCAGGGTGATGGTGGCCTCATAGAATGAGTTTGGGAGTGTTCCTCCCTCTGCTACATTTTGGAAGAGTTTGAGAAGGATAGGTGTTAGCTCTTCTCTAAATGTTTGATAGAATTCGTGTGTGAAGCCGTGTGGTCCTGGGCTTTTGTTTGTTGGAAGATTTTTAATCACAGTTTCAATTTCAGTGCTTGTGATTGGTCTCTTCATATTTTCTATTTCTTCCTGATTCAGTCTTGGCAGGTTGTACATTTCTAAGAATTTGTCCATTTCTTCCAGGTTGTCCATTTTATTGGCATAGAGTTGCTTGTAGTAATCTCTCATGATCTTTTGTATTTCTGCAGTGTCAGTTGTTACATCTCCTTTTTCATTTCTAATTGTATTGATTTGAGTCTTCTCCCTTTTTTTCTTGATGATTCTGGCTGATGATTTATCAATTTTGTTTATCTTCTCAAAGAACCAGCTTTTAGTTTTATTGATCTTTGCTCTCGTTTCCTTCATTTTTTTTCATTTATTTCTGATCTGATCTATATGATTTCTTTCCTTCTGCTAACTTTGGGGTTTTTTGTTCTTCTTTCTCTAATTGCTTTAGGTGCAAGGTTAGGTTGTTTATTCGAGATGTTTCCTGTTTCTTAAGGTAGGATTGTATTGGTATAAACTTCCCTCTTAGAACTGCTTTTGCTGCATCCCATAGCTTTTGGGTCATCGTGTCTCCATTGTCATTTGTTTGTAGGTATTTTTTAATTTCCTCTTTGATTTCTTCAGTGATCACTTCGTTATTAAGTAGTCTATTGTTTAGCCTCCATGTGTTTGTATTTTTTACAGATCTTTTCCTGTAATTGATATCTAGTCTCATAGCGTTGGGGTCGGAAAAGATACTTGATGCAATTTCAATTTTCTTAAATTTACCAAGGCTTGATTTGTGACCCAAGATATGATCTCTCCTGGAGAATGTTCCATGAGCACTTTAGAAAAGTGTGTATTCTGTTGTTTTTGGGGTGGAATGTCCTATAAATATCAATTAAGTCCATCTTGTTTAATGTGTCATTTAAAGCTTGTGTTTACTTATTTATTTTCACTTTGGATGATCTGTCCATTGGTGAAAGTGGGGTGTTGTAGTCCCCTACTGTGAATGTGTTACTGTCGATTTCCCCTTTTATGGCTGTTAGTATTTGCCTTATGTATTGAGGTGCTCCTATGTTGGGTGCATAAAAATTTACAATTGTTATATCTTCTTCTTGGATCAATCCATTGATCATTATGTAGTGTCCTTCTTTGTCTCTTGTAATAGTCTTTATTTTAAAGTCTATTTTGTCTGATATGAGAATTGCTACTCCAGCTTTCTTTTGGTTTCCATTTGCATGGAATATCTTTTTCCATCCCCTCACTTTCAGTCTGTATGTGTCTCTAGGTCTGAAGTGGGTCTCTTGCAGTCAGCATATATATGGGTCTTGTTTTTGTATCCATTCAGCCAATCTGCGTCTTTTGGTGCGAGCATTTAGTCCATTTACATTTAAGGTAATTATCGATATGTATGTTCCTATTTCCATTTTCTTAATTGTTTTGGGTTTGTTATTGTAGGTCTTTTCCTTCTCTTGTGTTTCTTGCCTAGGGAATATCCTTTAGCAGTTGTTTAAAGCTGGTTTGGTGGTGCTGAACTCTCTCAGCTTTTGCTTGTCTGTAAAGGTTTTAATTTCTCCATCAAATCTGAATGAGATCCTTGCTGGGTAGAGTAATCTTGGTTGCAGGTTTTTCTCCTTCATCACTTTAAATATGTCCTGCCAGTCCCTTCTGGCTTGCAGAGTTTCTGCTGAAATATCAGCTGTTAACCTTATGGGGATTCCCTTGTGTGTTATTTGTTGTTTTTCCCTTGCTGCTTTTAATATGTTTTCTTTGTATTAATTTTTGACAATTTGATTAATATGTGTCTTGGCGTGTTTCTCCTTGGATTTATCCTGTATGGGACTCTCTGTGCTTCCTGGACTTTGGGGTCTCCTTTTTGCAGGCTGCAGGTTCGTAGTTCCCGTTGTTTTTGGTGTCTGTCCCCAGTGGCTAAAGTTGGTTCAGTGGGTTGTTTAGGCTTCCTGGAGGAGGGGACTAGTGCCTGTGTTATGGTGGATGAGGCTGGATCTTGTCTTTCTGGTGGGCAGGTCCATGTCTGGTGGTGTGTTTTGGGGTGTCTGTGGACTTATTATGATTTTAGGCAGCCTCTCTGCTGATGGGTGGGGTTGTGTTCCTTTCTTGCTAGTTGTTTGGCATAGGGTGTCCAGCACTGTAGCTTTCTGGTTGTTGAGTGAAGCTGGGTGTTGGTGTTGAGATGGAGATCTATGGGAGATTTTCGTCGTTTGATATTACGTGGAGCTGGGAGGTCTGTTGTAGACCAGTGTCCTGAAGTTGGCTCTCCCACCTCAGAGGCACAGCACTGACTCCTGGCTGCAGCACCAAGAGCCTTTCATGCACACGGCTCAGAATAAAAGGGAGAAAAAGTAGAAAGAAAGAAAGAGGATAAAAGAAAATAAAATAAAGTAAGGTAAAATAAATTTATTAAAATACAAAATAATTATTAAGAAAAAAAATTTTTAATTAAAAACAAACAAAAAAAGGACGGATAGAACCTTAGGACAAATGGTGAAAGCAAAGCTATACAGACAAAATCTCACACAGAAGCATACACATACACACTCACAAAAAGAGGAAAAGGGGAAAAAATAATAAATCTTGCTCTCAAAGTCCACCTCCTCAATTTGGAATGATTTGTTGTCTATTCAGGTATTCCACAGATGCAGGGTACATCAAGTTGATTGTGGAGATTTAATCCGCTGTTCCTGAGGCTGCTGGGAGAGATTTCCCTTTCTCTTCTTTGTTCGCAGAGCTCCCGGGGTTCAGCTTTGGATTTGGACCCGCCTCTGCATGTAGGTCACCGGAGGGCGTCTGTTCTTCGCTCAGACAGGACGGGGTTAAAGGAGCCGCTGTTGCGGGGATTCTGGCTCAGACAGGCCATGGGGGAGGGAGGGGCACGGAGGCGGGGCGAGCGTGCGGTGGCAGAGGCCTGCGTGACGTTGCACCAGCCTGAGGCGCCCCGTGCGTTCTACCGGGGAAGTTGTCCGTGGGTCCCTGGACCCTGGCAGTGGCGGGCTGCACAGGCTCCCCGGAAGGGAGGCGTGGATAGTGACCTGAGCTTGCACACAGGCTTCTTGGTGGCGGCAGCAGCAGCCTTAGCGTCTCATGCCCGTCTCTGGGGTCCGCGCTTTTAGCCGCGGCTCGCGCCTGTCTCTGGAGCTCCTTTAAGCAGCGCTCTTAATCCCCTCTCCTCGTGCACCAGGAAACAAAGAGGGAAGAAAAAGTCTCTTGCGTCTTCCGCAGGTCCAGACTTTTCCCCGGACACCCTCCCGGCTAGCCGTGGCACACGAACCCCCTGCAGGCTGTGTTCACGCCGTCAACCCCAGTGCTCTCCCTGCGCTCCAACTGAAGCCTGAGCCTCAGCTCCCAGCCCCGCCCGTCCCGGCGGGTGAGCAGAGAAGCCGCTCGGCCTGGTGAGTGTCGGTCGGCACCGATCCTCTGTGCGGGAATCTCCCCGCTTAGCTCTCCGCACCCCTGTTGCTGTGCTCTCCTCCGCGGCTCCGAAGCTTTCCCCGTCCGCCACCCGCAGTCTCTGCCCGCGAAGGGGCTTCCTAGTGTGTGTGAACCTTTTATCCTTCACGGCTCCCTCCCACTGACTGGTGCAGGTCCTGTCCCTATTCTTTTGTCTATGTTTATTCTTTTTTTCTTTTGCCCCACCCAGGTATGTGGGGAGTTTCTTGCCTTTTCGGAGGTCTGAGGTCTTCTGCCAGCGTTCAGTAGGTGTTCTGTAGTTGTTGTTCCGTATTTATGATGGATCTGTGGGGAGGAAGGTGATCTACACGTGTTACTCTTCCGCCATCTTCCCCTGAAGTCCTACCTTATTGTTTTAATGCCAAACAGATACATTAAACTTGATCCGTCTGTTTAGTCTTGGATTTAAATAAATTTTAATTGATTTTTGAATATCTGGTCTTGGGAAAAATTTTAGACACAGAAGTTTGGAACATCACCGAAACAAGTATATATCTTTTCTCTGAAACTATTTTGAAGGGGATGACGTTTATTGGAATTTATATTCCGTCTTGTATGTTAAAAGAGCCGCCTCGTTAAATCACTGTCATATCAACATTAACAAACAAATGCCAGGAAAGTAGGAAAGGGGTTTTGAGTATGGAGAGGCTGTTGGAGCCACTTTTAACGAAGTGGAACCCTCATGTGCCATAGCCCTCAACACAGATGTACCCCCTGCCCCACTGCTCTACCCACATTTTTTAAAAAAATATTTATTTATTTATTTATTTGGTTGCGTCAGGTCTTAGTTGCGGCATGTGGGATTTTCGTCGCATGTGGGATCTAGTTCCCTGACCAGGGATCAAACCTGGGCCTCCTGCATTGGGAGTGTGGAGTCTTAGCCACTGGACCACCAGGGAAGTCCCTCTACCTACATTTGGAACTGTGGCTTTGGCTTCTTCACTCTCAGGTTTTGTTTGTTTTGTTTTTGGTAAGAACACTTATCATGGGATTTACCCTCTTAATAAATATTTAATTGTACAATAGAATATTGTTAATCATGGGGACAATGTTGTACAGCAGATCTCTAGAACTTATTTTGCATAACTGAGACTTTATGCCCATTGATTAGCAATTCCCCATTTCCCCCTCCCCTCAGCCCCTGGCAAGCACCATTCTACTCTCTGCTTCTGTGAGCTCAACTGTTTTAGGTACCTCATTTAAGTGGAACCATGCAGTATTTGTCCTTCTGTGACTGGCTTATTTGATTTAGCATAATATCCTTAAGATTCTTCTATGTCACATTGCAGGATTTCCTTCTTTTTAAAGACCAAATAATATTCCATTGTATGATATACCACATTTTCTTTATCCGTTATCTGTTGATGAATATTTAGGTTGTTTCTGCATCTTGGCTATTGTGAATAATGCTGCAGTGAACATGAGAGTACAGATATCTCTTTGAGATCCTCATTTCAATTATTTTGGATAAATACTTGGAAGTGGAATTGCTGGATTGCTTGGTAGTTTTATTTTTAATTTTTTGAGGAATCTCCACATAGTTTTCCATAGTGGCTGCACCATTACTACATTCCCACCAACAGTGTTTTAATTTCTCCACGTCCTTGCCAACACTTATCTTTTGTTTTTCTGATAATGGCCATCCTAACAGGTGTGAGATGATCTCATGTGGTTTTGATTTACATTTCCCTGACGATTAATGACATTGAGCATCTTTTCATGTACATGTTAGCCATTTGTATGTCTTCTTTGGAGAAATGTCTATTCAAGTCTTTAGCCAATATTAACATTGGGTTATTAGTTTTTTGATAATAAGTTCTATGAACTCCTTATATATTTTGGAAATTAACTCCTTATCTGATACGTTGTTTACAAATATTTTCTACCTTTCTGTAGGTTGCCTTCTCACTCTGTTGTTTACTTTTCCTGACTCTAGGTTTTGCTGTTGTTATTGTTTGCTTGTTTGTTTTCAGGCAACATAAAAAGAGAAATACACACTGCAGATTTTGTTAACGGGTAACATTCATATTTTTAATTCAACAATAGCTGATGCTTATAATGATGTTTTGGACATGCTGAGGTGCCTGTATTATTGTTGAAGAAAGATGACATCCATTCTAGTTTATTTTTTCTATATATCTCCTTTATTTTTACCTGTATTTTATTTGAAATTTTTCTCGTGCACTTACTCTTGTGCTAGGTGCTCTACATGCATTATGTCATTGATTCCTCACATCATGTGAGGTACGAATTATTCTATTTTACAGATGAAACAAGCTCAGGGAGACTAAGTAACTCACCCAAGGCACAGCAAGGGGCAGAACTGGAACTGAGATCTACTTGTATCTAAAGCCCTATTATTTCTGTTCTGCCACACTATCTCTAAATCTTTGAAAACTGTGAATCTGAATGTTATACACACACGTGCAAACATATATGTGCACACCATCCACAATGTTAACCGGAATAGTAGTCCTCAGCCATTCCAGGTAGCCTTTTGTTGTAGATAGGAGGTTGAGACCTCCACATTGTAACATTATACTCATCATTTTACTTAAAAAAACCTGTGGCCAGCAGTGCCAGCAAGTAACCAACTTGATTCATGTGAATTTTATCTCATCTCCGATTTGCCTGCTTTCAGATGGAAGTGATGAAGTGAGGCAGAAGAGTGAATTGATGGAACAGTCACTGTGTAATGTTCACTATGTGCTTCACTAAGCAAAGAGCTTTGTAGATGTTGTGCATGGCGGGAGCCCATCCACATCTTACTGAAGCCCCCTTTTCTTGAGGAAAAGTCATTCCATGTGGTCTCATGGGACTGAACTCCCCTCCTCCCTGCCTGTGGCCATATGATACATACCTGGGCAGAGTACCGCATTTCCCTGGCCGAAGAGATTGGATCAGAGATGGGCATATCACCCAAGTTGTGCTAATATGACCTCTCTATGGGACTTTCGCTGTGACTATCAGTAGTTTTCTCTTTTTTCTTAGGAAAAACAGTTGTGAGGGTAAGCGTCAGCAGCTATCTTAGCCACCATGTGTAAGCATTTACCTAAGAATGAAACTGAGAAAAGCAGAACCAAAAGTTTGAGAGAAAGCTTTGAATTCCTAGTGACATCCGTTGAACCCTTTGATTCAGCTGTGCTTAAAGTCAGCTTTATTGCCTTGAACTTCCCAATGATGTAAGTTTTCTTGGAGAAATGGCTCATTCCAGGGCTGGAATTATGAGACGTACATAGGTGCCAGAAAGTGAGGAAGGGCCCAAAGAATAACAGAGGCGAGTTAAAAAGATACGGGAACCCAACTTGAAGGATCGCCCAATGACCAAATCTAAGGCAATTTTAGCAATAAAATAAGATAAAAATAAAATAAAGGTAGTAATGGATTATATCCTATAGAATAAAATATTTGTGAGTCCATACATCCATAAATAAATAATTGAATAAATAAGTCAGGGAGATGGGACAACTCTTCCTTACAGTAAAATTCCAATTAATAAATGCAGAATGCATGGTGGAAATAGAAACCATTTGCCAAACACCGTGGTAATAATTGTTGCAGGCAATAATCGTTGATGGATGCTATGAGTGGACAAAACTATGATGAGAAAAAGCATATTTGTACAGTCACAAGGTATCATCTCACAAAATAGTTATTTACAAAGGAAAAATTAGTAACCCTATAGTGAAGAAACCTTGCAGCCACCTCCTGGACCAGGTGATCAAAGTTAACATCATAGCAATGGGACATATTGACTCTTGATGCACTGAGAAGAGTACAACATCACTTCTGTGGTATTCTTACTAAAAATGAATAACCTCAGTCCAAATCATGAGACAATATTAGACAAACTCAAATTGAGAGAATTCTATAAAATAACTGGCTAATATTCTTCAAACTTGTCAAGGTCAAGAGAATAAAGAAAGTTGAGGAATTTTCATAGGCGGTAGAGACCAAGGAGATACGAAGCCTAAATACAATGTGGGATCCTGAACCAGAAAAGAGATGATTGCCAAAATCTGAATCAGGTTTGTGGGTTAAGGTATTTTTGTCGATGTTAATTTTCTGGTTTTAATAATTTTTTGGCAGTGAACTTGTTTATATTTGGGGAAGCTGGCTCAAGGGAAACTAATATTTTTGTAATTCTTTCGGAAATATAAAATTATTCTAAATAAATGTTATTTCCCTCTTATTATTTTAAGTTATTTTATGTCAGGTTTCTCTCATCTGAAACCAAAAATGTCCTAATTTAATAAAATATACTATTTTGTCTAATTTTCACTTCAACCCTATAATGCCAGGGTTATTATCTTCATTTACAGATCATGAAACTAAGCCTTAGGTAGTTTAAATAATTTTCTAAACATCTCATAGCAAGTGACAGAGCCAGGATTTGAACCTATGTCTATTTGACTTCAAATTTTTATGCATATTAGAAAAATAATCAACCAACTGATCCATCTTTTTTTTTTTAATTTTTAATTTTTGGCTGCGTTGGGTCTTAGTTGCTGCGCACGGGCTTTCTCTAGTTGTGGTGAGTGGGGGCTACTCTTCGTTGTGGTGCTCAGGCTTCTCATTGTGGTGGCTTCTCATGTTGCGGAGCACAGGCTCTAGGTGTGCAGGCTTCAGTAGCAGCAGCATGCAGACTCTGTAGTTGTGGCTTGCAGGCTCCAGAGCCCAGGCTCAGTAGTTGTGGCTCACAGGCTTAGTTGCTTCACGGCATGTGGGATCTTCCTGGACCAGGGCTTGATCCCGTGTCCCCTGCATTGGCAGGCAGATTCTTAACCACTGCACCACCAGGGAAGCCCCCATCTTATTTTAAAACATACTGTATTTTCAAAACTCTACCTTGTTCCAGAGAAGCCTTGAGACAGAATACTTGCAACTTGGGTGCAGGTTAGAAGAAATATTGGAAAAATATTAGAAAATGTGTTGGTGTTTGTGCTTTATAAGCATACAGCAGAACTCTATAATTACACATGGTGCAGGAGGGCATGCAAATTACTCTCAGTATGGACTTCCTCTGAAAACAGTGAACATTTGGCAGACAGTGTGATCAAATAAATCAGATAACTGAGGCATTTTTCCAATGGGATAGATACTTGGTTCAAACCTTTGATGAACTGTTTTTTTTTTTATGTATGGGAAAGTAGTTTAAATTTAAGGAAAAGCAAACAGTGGGGCATGTTAAAATACCCATTAACTAAACACTCTGAAAGGGTATAAAATGCCTCCAGCTGCCAAAAAACAATTAGGCTGCAAATATGCCTTTGGTTACCTAACCAGACATTCCCTAAACACTTAGTTCTAATTAATTTTCTTCATTACACAACAATGCCTCTCCTAATTACACTAGAGAAATTCTATAAACCTACTAGCTATTCAAAGTCTTTATTGCACAAATTATTCTGGTAGGTCCCTATTAGAAGCAAATCCTCACTGTCTAATTTGTACATACCTCATCTCAACAGACATGGGCTACTTAGTAAACCCTTGACAGCCAGGCAAACTAGTCTTCTATGTGACAATATTTCAGTAGGAGTTTTAGTGTGATGGAACATCAAGGCTGAATAATTGAAAACATACCAAGGTAAAGGTGAAAAGTACAAGCGCAAGAAGCACATAGGGTCTGAAATCATACTCATGTTGCAGAAGTTTTGTGATCCCTGGACCAGCAATAGAGGCTGACTCAGAGGAACAAAACTGTGCTTTCGCTGAACTCAAGTGCAAAGGGTAGGCAGTGGCAATCTTCAGCTCCAGAGGCAATATAGCAAGTATAACAATTGGACTGAACGGGTCATAGAACTACAGACTTTTTTTTTTTTTTTTTTTTTTTGCGGTACGCGGGCCTCTCACCGCCGCGGCCTCTCCCGCTGCGGAGCACAGGCTCTGGACGCGCAGGCTCAGCGGCCATGGCCCACGGGCCCAGCCGCTCCGCGGCATGTGGGATCCTCCCGGCCCGGAGCACGAACCCGTGTCCCCTGCATCGGCAGGCGGACTCTCAACCACTGCGCCACCAGGGAAGGCCTGTACGTTTCTTTTTTTTTTTTTTGAGAATTTCTAACAAGTGTCTCAGGAGGCTTCTGAGACAAAACCTACTTGGATTCTGGCAATAGATTCTTTGCTTTCTCAAGGACTTTTGGGGTTTTGGAGATTCAGTTGCTGGACGTTTTGGTAGCCAAGGGCTCTACCAGAGTTACTGTTCCCAAAGTGTGGATTGTGCAGTCTTTTTTAGGTGATTCTAGAAATTCTACATATTTGAGGATAGCAATACGTCAGTGGCTCACAATTTTAGAGGGAGATTGTTAACAATATGGATTCCTGGTCCCTACCATCAACCCCCGCCCCCTAAATTAGTGGGTCTTGGATGAGGTCCAGAAATCTGCATTTTTAATAAACATCCAGATGATTCTGAGACAGGTGGTCAATAGACACACTCTGAGAAACATTGATTTAAATGCTGAACATCTTAGGGAGAGAGCAGAATTTGTGCTCTCAGCAGCAGAATTGCAACGTTCTCCTGATGCGGCAGCAAGCGCTTCTCATAATTTAGCAATTGAAGCAGTTCCAGGAAATCAGTCCACTGAGCCTTTCCCTCACTGACCCCAGTAGAACTTGCTCACTCCTCCTTTCTTAATTATGTCCGGCTAGCAGTGAGCATTCCAGCTGCTGTGCTCTTTAATCCACTTATCCATCTTACAACTCCAATTAACCAGGTGCAGCCATCCATCTGGTTAATATGAGGACAAGCTGTTAATTTGTGAATGAAGAAAAGGTCTGCAGACAACAAACAAACTAGCTAGGAGCTCTGGAAGATAACATTTACCCCAATCCTTGTGAAACAGGGTGAAGGAACAGGGGAATTCATTTGTTATAATAAAAGAAGGAAATGCTTTTTGGTGGAGGGAAGTGAATACAGAATTTAGGCAGCTTGGGTACCAATGTGACTTGCCCGAGGTCATCTCTGAACTTTGTGTTGTTACCTGTAAAACAGGAAAGTAATAGGACTTAATTTTCAACTCAGGGAAGTTAGGAGACTCCACTGAGATCAAGTGAGACAAGGCACTTTGTAAAATGCAACAGAAATATTTTCATTTGTTTTTGTGCATTTATTGTATACATGTATGTGGGGGGATCTCTTTTCATGCACATATATTTTATGAATAGTGTTTTCTAGCAAGCAGATTGTACACTTTGATTACATGCTAGCTTTTCTATTTTATTGCCTTCAAGTGTTTTTTGTTTATTTGTTTTTAATATGCATAATAAGACAGATTTCCTCCATCCCTTACAACCCCAGTCTTAGATTTAAGTGTGCATTTGAACGTGTAACAAAGGGAATATGTCCTCAAATTCACATGTTGAAACCTTAACCTCCAGTGTGATGGTGTTTGGAGGTAAGGCCTTTGGGAGGTAATTAGATTTAAACTATGCCTTGAGGGTGGGGCCTTCCATAACAGGATTTTTTTTTTTTTTTTTTTTTGCCGCACCTCGCGGCATGCGGAACTTCCCCGACCAGGGATCGAACCCGTGCCCCCTGCAGTCGAAGCACTGAGTCTTAACCACTGGACCGCCAAGAAAGTCCCACAATGGGATTTAATGTCCCTATAAGAGGGAGAGAGAAAGCATCTAGGAAAGGCCACGTGAGTATACATCAAGAAGGCAGCCATTTACAAACCAGGAAGAAAGCCTTCACCAAGGACCGGATCTGCCGGCACCTTGATCTTGGACTTCCCAGCCCCCAGAACTGTGAGCAATAAATGTTTCTTGTTTAATTCCCCCCATCCCACCCGCACAAGTCTGTGGTATTTTGTTATAGCAGCCTTAGCTGACTAAGACAGAAGCAATCCCTGGAGAACTTGTTAAAACTCATATGTCTGGGTGCACTGCCAGAGTTTCTGATTCAGTGGGTCTGGGAGGAGCCTGAGAATGTGCATTTTCCATAAGGTCACTTTAATTTGGCTGGTTGTAGACCGCATTTTGAGGACCATTGCATTAAAGTGAAACTTGCCCTGATTATGAAGTAAAAGCTTTTTAAAATTTAAAACGATAATATTCTCCACCTGATATTCCTACTCCTGGCCTCCAATTTAAAAGGAATCATACTCCAGATTTAGAGCTGAATGAGGCAGCATAAAATATACATCTAGGGCTTCCCTGGTGGCGCAGTGGTTGACAGTCCGCCTGCCGATGCAGGGGACACGGGTTCGTGCCCCGGTCTGGGAAGATCCCACATGCCGGGAGCGGCTGGGCCTGTGAGCCATGGCCGCTGAGCCTGCGCATCCGGAGCCTGTGCTCCGCAACGGAAGAGGCCACAACAGTGAGAGGCCCGTGTACCGCAAAAAAATAAAGAAAGAAAGAAAGAAAGAAAAAAAAAAAATATATATATACATCTAGTGACGTTGGATGCACTTTTGTCAACAGCGCTGAACTAAGCACATTTTCTCTCTTTCCATGTCATTAAAAACGTTTTTTTAAAGCCTTCCAACTATGCCAGGAGTTTATAGTCAAGCTGGGGAGACCAAATATACCCTGTAAAACATTTTGTGAATAATTACCGAGCAAAATAAACTCTAAATGCACAACAGCATTGCCTAAAGTTCCCAGGTGAGAACGCTGTCACATTCCTAAAAGGAGAAATTGAGATTTAAATGTCAAATGCTCAGAAAGTCTACTTTATCACTTCAGCTTTTTTTTTTTTTTTTTTTTTTTTTACAGTTAGCCAGAGGCAAACCTTTTGACTTCAGTTCACCCAGAGTTGGGATAAAATTTTGAGGCACTTCCGTTGGCCTCACTGTCCACCCTGTGTCATTAGATAAAGTTTGGAAGCACTGTTTCTGAGTGTGATCTGTGGGCTGTCTGCAGCAGAATTGCCTTAGAAAGCTATTCAATGTACACATGAAAAATGACCTACTGAAAAGGAATCTGGGGAGCGAGGTCATGGAAACTTCTCATTTAACTAGCTCCTCAGGTGAATCTGATGTTTGTTTACTTTGAGAGGACACCTTCCAGGAACTTCTCCCCCACCCCACCCCATGCGTCTAACTTTGGGATTACCACTTGTCCTTGCGACAACTCTGTGTGTCAGGTATTAGTAAACCTGCAGCTGTAAGGAGTTTCAGTTTGAGACAGCTTCTGGGTGGATATAAGGTCCTAGCAGGCTCTTGATCCTCCCTGTGATAGGAGCCTTCCCTTTGCACCTGCAAGAAGCACAGAGATCTGTGATGGACAAATGGGAGGCAAGACTCTAAACCATACATAACAAAAGGTATCCAAAGGGAGGGAAAAGGATCAGGGTCTGAGGATAGTCAGAAGAGCCATGTTGCTGTTGCTTGGGTCCAGGGAGCTTGACAGACTAGGTTAAGAGGTAGATTTATTTTTGTTTGTTTTCTTAGAGAGTCCTATTTCTAACAAGAGAATTGCTTTCATTCACCCATACTCTCTCCAAAGGGTAGATGATACGACTGTGAGGGCAGTAAATGTAGTCCTGTGATCCAATTGTGAGCTTCAGACTGAAGGAAAGTCTTTCTTCTTGAATTCCATGGAGCAGTTTCTAATTATGAATGAATACATATCCAATACAGACACCTCCTAAAAGCAGCAATAAGTGCAAAGAAATCCAATCACCCTGAATTAATCTAATGATGATTACTGAGTATTTAGTGGTATGGGATTTCAGATTATTAAATAAATGGAACTACGTTATGCATTTGCTACCTGCCATTTTAATATACATGCAGTCACTGTTTTTTCCCCTTGAAATATATTCTATGATCTGATTTTTTAAATGGCTGTATACCTTCCCATTGTATTGATATTATGGTTTATATATGTAGTCATTGATGATAGTAGTATCCTTTGATCATTCCCAACAAGATTTCTCTATTTTATTTCAAATGACTTTTCCTAGCTTTTGCCTAATAATCAAGGGATAATGTTCTGAATATAGTAGTTCCATTTCCCTTCCTCCAGATCACTTGAGTTCTCATTTCATCTTCAGGGGCTTGCTGCAAGCAGATGCGACAATCTCAACCCCTATGTTTCATTCATTAATTCCTTTATTCATCAAACATTGAGGAAATGGAGGTGACTTTATGGATTTGATTCTGGTGGTGCTCAAGGGCAATATACAGGGGAAAATAAATGTATAATTTAATACCAGGTAGTGAGAAGAATCACTTAAATAGGTCTGGATTTATTACTCTTAATTGGAAGGTCACCTGTTATATTACAAACAATATTATCAGCAAAGTCAGGGTAGCAGGATGAAGTTACGGTAGGTCAAGGAGGGGAATCATGGACCCCTTCCCCCAGCATAACCACGATTCTTGCTCAGTCCCTGATGGGCTTCCCGGTTCCCCCTTTTATCTACCATAAAAAGAGACTCTCTGATTTTTAGCTCAATGCATTATAATTTTTAAATTAGATGGAGAACACTGGGCCTCTTTTCTAAAGCAGATCATTTTATTTATAATGGTCTTGCCTTTGGCTTGCTGCCTATTGTTTTTGTGGTTTTTCATTTGTTGTTGCCTTTCCTTTTTTTTTTTTCTTTTTAATCAATGAAGGGTTTAGATTGGTATGGACAGTGTTGGGAGTCTAGTTTCTCTTTTCAAGTTGAACAGAATGCTATTTACTGTGTGTTTCTGGGGTCAAGAAAATCAATAAAAGAGGCCAACAAAAGCCTGCCCTCCAGAAGGCACCAGCTCACTGAACGTATGTTTTGGCAAAAACTGGACTTTTATATCTTAAGAAAAAGGGACAGATCCCAATACTGACTGCTCTGTGAGACAACAGATGAAGAGAAACCTGTCCAACAAGTTGTTAATGGTTCTTCATTGAACTTTCAGATGTCTGTTCACAGATGAGCTTCTAATTAACCAAAATCTGGCTCCCATGAGTCAATACAAATCTGACACCTTTTCAGGAGTAAATTTTAGAGTGACTTTCTGGTCATTTTTGAGAGCATTGAAGCATAAAAGCAGTTTGCTTTCCTATAGAAGTTCTTTTCTGTTAGTGTCAAAGATAAAATCTCCATGATCCCTTCTGTGTTTCTCAGCATCATAGCTGAAAAACTCAAAGAATTTTCCCATCAGTGTTCTACAATTCAAACCAAAGCAGGCTTAAAGGGAACAGTCATGATATCTAGGATTGGCTTGTGTAGCCCCAGATGGCTTTTGCATATTTTCATTACGCATTTATTTGGTAATCAGAGGAAGTTATTTTGATTCTTATATATCCAGTTCTTCAGACAGTCAAGTCAGAATAAATTGAACCATCAAGCATTATGAATAGATCCATATTAGAGGAAAATACCCCTTTAGCCTGATCTTTATGAAAGGGAATTAGGAAGTGGAAGTTCAAACCTCGGTCAGTCTGACCATTGTAAAATATTTCCTTAGATTCTTCAATGTGGCATGGTTAAATTTTTGTGCTAAAAAGAAAGTGTGGTGAGTTAGTTGCCTTAAGGCCACCATAATAAGTTATCACAAACTGGGTGGCTTAAACAGGCATTGATTTTCTCACAGTTCTGTAGGCTGGGCTTTCCACGTCAAGGTGCTGTCAGGGTGGGTTTCTGGTGAGATCTCTTCCTGGCTGGCAGACAGTGGGTACCTTCTTGCTGTGTGCTTACATGACCTTTTCTCTGTGTGTGCACAGAGATTGTGCTCTGGTATCTCTTCCTCTTCCTAGAAGGACACCAGTTCTATTAGATTAGGGCCCTACCCCTGTGACCTCATTTAACCTTCATTATCTTCTTAAATAGTCATATCATGGGTCAGGGCTTCAACATATGAATTTGGGGGGACACGATTCAGTTCATAACAGACGGATCAATTCTGAGGAACTTTGTGTGGGATCTTTCTGGAAGAGGTCTTCTCAAGTGTGAAAACCCTTGTAAGTTTTATTGTTGCAGTGGATAGGGAGGGGAATGAGACCTTTCAGTATTGGTGACAGAGCCTCAGACCTGACTATCCACAGGGTCCCTGTTAGGAGCTTGTTGATACTTTTCAATCTAGATACATGAGGGTGCCCACACTCAAGCTTGGAGAATATCCACAGGGTCGTGGGATGCTTTAGCCTCCCAAAGCGTCCTTCAGCAGGTTAAGTAAGAAATATGTTTATTAATAAGCAAGCCTCCTTTTCCTTTACCTTTAGTGTTAATCCACAACCAAGCTAAACACATACTTCGGAACTCTGGATTTAATGCATATCTAATCATCCCTTTTGTCAAGGATTTATTCAGTCTTAAGCTTTCTGAGAAACTTGGGCAGGTGCACACAGTTTTTTTTAACCTGTCTCACTCTACTGTATATAATAGTATACAGCATAGCATACAGTATAGTATAGTATTGTATACTATACTATACTGTATGGTATAGTATACAGTATAGTATACAGTAGAGCTTATATATGTCAAGCTCTCAGCCTTCATAAGGGAACAATTGTGCCTTCTTTGGACATAAATGCTCTTGCTGTCAGTGAACGCAGGTCTGTTTTTTCAATTGCAGGACTCTCTCTGGATGCCTACAATTGAACGTTATGTCTGGTCAGTTTTGGGTCCTTTAACTGCCAGGTGAAAGTAGTATGGCCAGAAGAAGACAATTTATATTTTTCCTGATTAAAAAAGATCGTGGATGTTCATTATCAAAAACAGGAAAAAAAAAAAAAAGCAAACCACACCTATAAGAAAGATAGCTCATAATCTTACCACACAGAAGTCATCATTGATAACATTTTGGCTTGTTTTCATCTGGTTTTTGTTTTAACAGTATTTATGGAGTATTTGCCATATGCAAATACTTTGCATTCATTAAGAGATAGATCTTATTATGCTAGGTTCTTAGAAACTACTATGCCACATACAATACAAGAGGGCTACTCCCCCATCTACACACCTCTTTGCATGGATTCCTCTGTATGGGTTTCTCTGTACCGTATTTTGCTCAATGTGCTATCATAGACATTTAACCATGACAATAAGCAATCTTTCAATATATCTATGTCATACTATTTCAGGTTGCAAACGTAACACCATGTATTTAATCACTTCCCTGCTGTTGGCTTTTTAGGCTATTGCTCCCCCTTTTTTGATGTTACTTTCTGCACACTTGTATGTTCCACCAAATTAGAACCAAAATGCCTATTTTCTGAGACTTGGGTATTTACAATGGTATCGGGCAATTTTCTTTTCTTTTTTTTTTTTTTTCTATCTGAAAATTGTGTCTTATGTGGGGTTATAAACGAGCAGACTTTGGATATGATTATTTCCAGAAAGAGGGAAGAGGCAACTCTAAAAAGTTGAAAAGTTTTCAACTCTAAAAAGTTGAAAGCATATCTCAGAATTCTCAGTCCTTTTATTTCACAACACCTTCTATCTCCTGACCCCTTCCATCAATTTCATATACATCTCTTTTTTGTGGGGGGGGGGGCATGAGGTGGGTAACTTTTTATTTTGATGAAATTATGAGTTTTCAAGATACTTGTAAGAATAATATAAAGAGCTCCTTTAAAATTTTTTTTGAGAAGTTTTAGGTTCACAGCAAAATTGAAGGGAAGGTTCAGAGAGGTCCCATATACCCCCTGAACCCACACATTCACAGCTTCTGTTATCAACGTCTCCCTCCAGAGAGGTGCATTCGTTACAATTGATGAACATACATAATCACCCAAAGACCATAGTTTATTTAGGGTTAACTCTTGGTGTTTTATATCCTATGGGTTTGGACAAATGTATAATGACATGTATTCATCATTACAGTACCACACAGAGTAGTTTCACTGCTCTAAAAATCCTCTGTTCTTTGCCTTTCATTGCTTCCTCCCTCCAACCCTGGGCAACCACTGATATTTTTCTCCATGGTTTTTGCCTTTTCCAGAATATATAGTTGGAATATATTTTCCAGTCATATAGTTGGAGTCATAGAAGTCTGATCTTTCTTTAAAAATTTTTATTTATTTATTTTTTTGGTTGTGTTGAGTCTTCGTTGCTGCATGTGGGCTTTCTCTAGTTGCGGCAAGTGGTGGCTACTCTTCGTTGCAGTGCGGGGGCTTCTCATTGCAGTGGCTTCTCTTGTTGCGAGGCATGGGCTCTAGGCGCATGGACTTCAGTAGTTGCGGTACGTGGGCTCAGTAGTTGCGGTACGTGGGCTCAGTAGTTGCGGCATGTGGGCTCTAGGGCACGTGGGCTTCAGTAGTTGTGGTGCATGGGCTCAGTAGTTGTGGCTCTCAGGCTCTAGAGCACAGGCTCAGTAGTTGTGGCGCGCGGGCTTAGTTGCTCCACAGCATGTGGGATCTTCCAGGACCAGGGATCGAACCTGTGTCCCCTGCATTGGCAGGTGGATTCTTAACCACTGCGCCACCAGGGAAGTCCTGATCCTTTTTAAGAATAGGGCACAAAAAGCTGGTGTGAGAATAGGGGCTGTCAACTGTGAGCTTCACTGTAAGGTGACTTCACTGGCTATTTCATTAGGGTACCCCAAATACCAGGATTTTTAGGGATTTCCTCTCTGGCTGGTCAGATTCCATAGTGAGGTCTTTTACATCCTGCCCAGAGGGTATAATTTAAGGTATCAACATTCTGGGCTCAGGTGGGGGAAGAAGGCTGGGAGTCTCAAGTTTTGGTATGTAACTTTTCTCTTATTCCTCCTGTTTTTGGTGGATGATTCCTACCTTAGCCTATGTAGTACCCTCACTACCTCTCTGTGCAGAATGAGGAAAGGACTCTGCACATCTAACTGCTTATGAAACAGGCTCCATCGATTTTCAGGTTTTTAGTTTCATCCTTACTCCACAATCCCAGAAGTATCTATTGTGACAAAGTCCTGTGCATTTTGGGTTCTGATGTCAAATGGGTTGCTTCTCGGATCTCCCTCTGCCAGCTTAGGATTCTGTTTTCCCGGGTCTGCTAATCGATGACCAGTTAGTCTATTTTCCAGATCTTAAAATTTTATTTTCATTTTTTCTTCTATTCTTTGTTCTTATGAGTTTATGCCTTTTTCTTTTAAAATCCCTTTAGTATTGATATAGTGAGGTCTTGGGAGGGAGAGGAGATAATGTGTGTTCCATTTCCTAAATTTTATTGAAAGTCTCCCATGTAGGTGAAGCAAATTATTGATTAAGAAGCCCACCTAGTTGATCTTACTGCACTGTTCTTACAGTCACAAGTGCTGGAGGGAGACAGATTTCTGTTCAAGCAATGGCTCTCTTGGTTATTACTTCTGGGACCCTGGGGAAGTCACTTCATCTCTCCACACCTCAATTTCCAGATTTGTAAAATGAAGGTTAAAATGGTACTTGCCTCATATAAATGTTTTAGGGATTAACTGAGACAATAGCTTTAATGTGTCATCACGGTGCCTGCCACATAGTAGGTGCTCAGGAAACGGTGGCCCTTAGCTTCTTGTTCATCCTTAAATCAGTTTATGATATGGGCAGAAAATGGTCGAAAGAGGTATGAAATTTTCAGGAATTGAGCCTGTTTCTGAAATGCTGATTTTTGTAAGACATAATCTTTAAGTCTCACCTGAATGGGCAACACTTGACATTCAAAGCAGAGTGACCTAATCCGCAGGGGAAAGCCATAGCCACCCTCATCCTCATCCATCCATCCATCCATCCATCCGTCCATTCACTCATTTAACAAAGAGTACCCACTGTGTGCAGCATTTTAAAGTAAATATTATATATCCTGTCAGTGAATCACTAAATGCTGCAAAATGCCTCTCAAAAAATGTCTGTTTCATAAAAAGCCAATAGAATTAGGAAAATATTCTTAATATTATCTAATATCCAGTGCATATTAACATTGCTTTATTATAAACTTATATTCTAACTATTGCTCTGTTTATTGATTTGGTTTCCAAATGTGGTCTGTTTTTTTTTCATTCTTACACCTGAATTTTCTCTTAGCTCTACTTTTTCCTCCTCTAGACCACTTCCCTTTCTTCCATTCCCCATGTCTTTGCTTGTTGAAGAAACAAGGTAGCTGTCCCGCAGTCTGGGTTTGGCCGATGTTTCCTTGTGGTACAGGTTAACGTGTTCCTCTATCTCCAGTATTCTGTGGGAGGGAAGGCAGAACTAAAGTCAAACTCGTTTCAAAATCAGTTCACTTTTTATTTGTTTCATAAGAATATGCTGTAGGGGTGCCAAGTGGTTTACATTTTATCATGTCATGTCATATGTAATGTTTTGTTGTTTAGCCTTTAGTGATACTAATATTGATCAGTGGGTTCAGGTGGTGACATCCTCATCTTTTCAGTGTAACGTTTTGCATCAACATTTTGCTTAATCTTTTTATGATCTGTTGTTGACTATTATGCATTGAATTGTGTCCCCCACAAAAGATATGTTGACGTCCTAACCCCTGGTACCTGTGAATGGAATCTTGTTTGGGAGTAGGGTCTTTGCATAAAGACATAAATTAACATGAGGTCATTGGGGTGGGCTTAAATCTAATATGACTGGTGTCTTATAAGAAGAGGAAACTGTCATGTGAAGTCAGAGACACACAGGGAGAATGCCACACGATGACAGAGGCAGAGACTGGAATTATACAGCTGCAAGCTAAGGAATGCCAACGATTAACCGGGCCACCATCAGAAGTGAGAAAGAGGCAAGGGGAGATTCTATCCAGAGTCTCGGGGAGCATAGCCCTGCTGACATCTTTGTTTCAGACTACCAGCCTCCAGAATTGTGAGAAAATAAATTTCTGTTCTTTTTTTTTTTTTGCGGTACGCGGGCCTCTCACTGTTGTGGCCTCTCCGGTTGCAGAGCACAGGCTCCGGACGCACAGGCTCATCGGCCATGGCTCACGGGCCCAGCCACTCCGCGGCATGTGGGATCTTCCCAGACTGGGGCACGAACCCATGTCTCCTGGATCGGCAGGTGGACTCTCAACCACTGCGCCACCAGGGAAGCCCTCAATTTCTGTTCTTTTAAGCCACCCAGTCTGTGGTACTTTGTTACAGCAGCCCTAAGAAACTAATACATGATCATTGCCTGGATTTGGTATTTTGTTAAAGATTGTGAAATGGTGATTTGTGAATTCTATCATTTCTTTTGTATTTATTAGCTGGAATTCTTTTACATAGAAAACTTTCTTTGCTTCACTAAAGGTGTTTCCATTGCCTTAAGATATATTTACACTAGACAGGTGCAGTATATTCTGACCTTTTTTCCCCCTTTTAATTATCAAATTTCAGAGTCATGAATTGGTTTTCTAGCAACTCTTAGTGATGTTAAATAAGTTTATTTCATTCCTCTTTTTCCTTTTGAATATACTATGGACTTATGAAGAGAACTTATTTAAAGAAAATGTCATAAATTATTCTGAGCCTCTGGGCCTCTCCCAGTTGTCAATGAAATGTAGGATTGGTATCTTGCCCTTATGTACACCAAGAGAAATGACCTTGTTAGGATGTCTAAGAAAATACCTTTTGGTGACCCTGTGGGAGACTATTTAAGTTCCAATAGGGTCAAAGTTGAGTTTGGTTCAGATAATTCTCTGAATATCAGTGTAATATTAGGTATAATTATATTACTATTTTTTCCAGTTTGATAAATTTTATATCTCCTTGGAACTACTACCTTTTTATCTGAAAAAAATTAAACTTAGGTGCACTCTCAGAATTTTTGTCTCAAAACCATTACAAGGTATGAATAGAACCCCTCTTTTTATGGAGCAGATGAACTTCAGGATAAAGAGTTGCATAGTAGCGACTGAATGGAGATTTGTGTTTGACTGAAAATAAAAATTTGGGTATGAGAATTAGTATATTGAAGGAAAAGGACAGATTACTTAAAACTGGAAATGTCTTGAAAAATTCAGTTTTATAGTCTCAGCTATATCTCGTATCTCCTCCAGTGCAAGACCATGTCTAATTTATCCTTATATTCTCAAACACTCAGTAGAATGTTTTCACAGAGTAGGTGCTTCATAAATAAGTGAATATAATTAGAATTCAGTGCAATCAAAGTTTCTCAAAAGAGCAATATACTTTAGACACATTTAGAGCAATGAACATCATGGGAGAAGATGAAATGCATCCAAGTACCATAAAAAAGGATACATTAACTGTATACAAAATGATGTGGAAGTACATTGACGAAACAATGTAAAGCAACTTATGGCATAATATAGTATCCCATTATATAAAGAACAATGGTAGGTAATACTTAAATATGAATTAAAAGCAACGTAGAGGAATGTATAGGTATATAATGGGCTTTGTCAGTCAAAATGCAATTAAGCAAACAGAAACCATACAAAATATTTCAACAAAAGGGATTTGGTATAAAGAAATATATACAAGGTTGGAGTGCTGAAAAAGTAAGAAGGGAATATTGAGATATCACAAAGACAGTAACTGTGGGAAGCAGCTACCGCATCTAAGAATGAGAAATAAGATGAGGCTGAATGTTATTAGAACCTCAGAGGAGGGCTCAGACCTGCGAGAAGGGAGCACTTCCTGGCTTTTTCTGGTACCCTTCCAAAGGGGGCCACAGGGATGGTGCTAGGAGGGCTGAAAGAAGCTGGAGACTGGAACCGGAACAAACTGCACTCCTGGGGTCAAGGGACATTGCTGCCTGACAATGTCCCTCTTGTGAGAAATGTGACATGCTGAGTCCCAGTCAAAGCATCACAAAGCAGGTTATGGAAAAGTAGGCTTGGAGCCCAGAGACAGGAGCTTAATGACAGTCATGTGGGGAAAAGGGAATGCAGACACTTACTCTCACGTTATATGTTCTTCTGCTTTGTTTGAATTGGCTTAGGGTGACCAAGCCTTACTTATTTTTTTATTGAGATATATTTCATGTGCCCCTTTAAAGTATACAATTCAGTATTTTTTAGTATATTCATAAAGTTGTACAATTATCGCCACTATCTAATTCCAGGCTATGTTCATCAGCCCAGAAGAAATCTTGTACCCTTTAGCTATCACCTCCCATCCCCTACACCCCCATCCCTCCCCTCAGCCCTAGGCAACCATTAATCTACTTTCTGTCTCTGTGGATTTGCCTATTCTGAACATTTCATATAAACAGAATCATGTAATTTGTGGCCTTCTTTATTTTATTTCTTTCACTTAGCAAACTTTTCAAGGTTCATCCATGTTGTAGTGTGTTATCAGTACTTCACTGCTTCTTACAGCTGACTAATACTCCATTACATGGATATACCCCATATTGTTTATCCTTCGTCAGTGGATGGATATTTGTATTGTTGCTACTTTTTGGCTATAATGAATATCGCTGCTATGAACATTTGTATACAAGTTTTTGTGTGGCCATATGTTTTCAATTCTATTTGGTGTATACTAAATAGTAGAATTGCTGAGTCGTATGGTAACTCTATATTTAACATTCTGAGGAACTATTTAACTGTTTTCCATAGCAGCTGCACCATTTTACATTCCTACCAGCAATGTATGCAGGTTCCAGTTCTATACATCCTCATCAAGACTTGTTATTGTCTGTCTTTCTGATCAAAGCCATCCTAATGGATGTGAAATGATATCTCATGTGATTTTTTTCTGTAAAATGAAATTATACTTTATTAATAACCCTAGCACCTTTTCATGTGCTTGTTAACAATTTGTATAAATTCTTCAGAGAATGTCTATTCAAGTCCTTTGCCCATTTTTTTGAAGTGTAAATTATTTTTTTTTAAATTAATTAATTAAGTTTTGGCTGCGTTGGGTCTTTGTTGCTGCGCACGGGCTTTCTCTAGTTGCAGTGAGCGGGGGCTACTCTTTGTTGCGGTGCGCCGGCTTCTCGTTGTGGTGGCTTCTCTTGTTGCGGAGCACGGGTTCTAGGTGCACAGGCTTCAGTAGTTGTGGCATGTGGGCTGTGGAGCGCAGGCTTAGTAGTTGTGGTGCCCGGGCTTAGTTGCTCCACGGCATGTGAGATCTTCCCGGACCAGGGCTCGAACGTGTGTCCCCTGCATTGGCAAGTGGATTCTTAACCACTGCACCACCAGGGAAGTCCTACCCATTTTTAATTGGATTGTTTTTTTTGTTGTTGAGTTGTAAGAGTTCTTTATATATTTTGGATATTAACCCCTTATCAGATATATGATTTGCAAATATTTTCTCCCATTGTATAGGTTGTCTTTTTATTTTCTTGATAATATGCTTTGCTGTGCAAAAGTTTTCAATTTTGATGAAGTCTAATCTGTTTTTTATTGCTGCTCATATTTTTGTTGTCATATCTCAGAATTCATTGCCTAATTCAAGGTCACAAAGATTTACATATGTTTTCTTTTAAGATTTTTATAGTTTTAACTCTTAGATTTAGGTTTTTAATCTATTTTGAGCTAATTTTTACATGTGGATACTCAGTTGTCCCAGCATCGTTTGCTGAAAAGACTATTCTTTTCCCTAACGAATTATCTTAGCACCCTTGCCAAAAATCAATAGACCATAAATGTCTATGTTTTTTTCTGGACTCTCAATTCTATTCTGTTGATCGATATGCCTGTCCTTACGCTAGTACCACACTATCTTAATTGCTGTAGCTTTGTAGTAAGTTTTGAAACTAGGAAAAACATTGGTCTTATTTTTCAAGATTGTTTTGGCTATTTGCGATGCTTTGCATTTCCATATGAATTCCAGGATCAGTTTGTCAGTTTCTGCAGAAAAGGCAACTGGGATTTTGATAGGGATTGCATAGAATACCATGTCTTACTTTTAGCAAAAACAAAAACATTTCCACTTTGACCGGAAAGTCTGTGGTTTTCAAGATGCTTGGTAGTAGGCAATTCTTATAAACTGTATTAAGTTAGCTCAGAATAAAATCAAGATTTTTGTCTCTCTGTTGCAGAACACATCACACTGATAACTTTAAATCTGGGTGAAATAAATACTTGTGTAACTTCGTGAGGACAGGGACTCTGTCTAGTTTTGCTGACCACTGTATCCCGAGGCTAAGCCCAGAGCCTAATATATAGAGGAGGCTCAGAGTTGTTCAGAAAGGCAGGCATCTTCACTAAGAGGATAGAGAACAAAAGAAGAAGGATATACGGGCTTTTGGGGGCTGTCCAAGGTGACGGCCAAGGCACTAGGATATGTAAAAAGAGCTCAGCTTGACCAGATACAAAAGTGCATGCTTTGTGTTATTTCATTTACATGAAATGGTCAAAAGTCTGGGGGTGGGACTGTGGAGTGCCTGTAAATGGGCACAAGGTTTCTTTTTAGGTGGATGGGAATATTCCAAAATTAGATTGTGGTGATGATTGTACAACTGTAATGTTACTATCATTCATTCAATTGTATACTTAAAAGTGGTAAATTTTAAGATATGTAATTTCTATCACAATAAAACTAAAAAAAAACCCCCTCCAGCTTGAGACTGGGATGTCAATTTCAATTTTTATCAGGGAAGACGCTGCAGATGAGGCAGGTCAGATGGGCTTTTATTTCACTGGCAACAAGGAAAAGTGGAGGAGGTGTAGTGATTGAAAGGCAGAATGGATCCGCACAAAGCAGTTGGGACCAAAGCTCCCTGAAAAGGTAATGACGGATCAAGGGCCAAGATTCCCATTGGGGATTGGCCTAAAAATGGGTCCGGAATACAAAGTAGAGAACGGACTCTAGGTTGAAGGGAGACCGGGGACTGGAAACTTAATCCATCTGCCCAGCACTCGAGGGCAGGGCTGGTCTCCCTGGTGTGAAAAGACTACAGCAGCAGCCAGAGAAATGTGGCATCATGAAAACCTCCTAGTTAGGAGCCAGCACTTTGCCGTTCACCCTTGTCAGCCCAGCTGCGCGGATGGCTCAGAAGGGAAGGAAGATGATCGATAGTAGCCCCTGACAGGTTACAAGGGAAGGAGTAAATGTTCAACAAATGGCTGTGAGTCCTGTTGGTCAGGCTGTCGGACTCCCAACCCTGCCCTTGATCTTGATGCTGGAATTTGCATCCCTCCTAGTCACTAAGTCTAAATCGCATCCAGAGGCTTTCTGGCTTCGATACGTTTGCTCACCCCAAGCTCAGATTCACCCGGCCTTCAAAACCTGCTTCAGTTATTTACAGTGCCAGCTCTGTTATCATCATTTAACAACATGTGTCGTGTGCCAAACAGGCATGCATTCTCACACCAACCCAGTGAGTCAGGGACCATTATCCCTGTTTTATAGATCAGGATGTAAACTCGAGACACAGATTAACTCGCTGAGATCACACAGCTGGTAAGGGGCAGAGGTGGGGTGTATTGAGCTTGGGTGTATCTGATGCCAAAACTCATTTTCTCGGACACTGAGAGGGCACTCGCACAGAGCGGCAGACATGCCTGATATGAATAAAACAAAGACTAGCTATGTTGTCCCCGCTTCCTAGCTGGGGAGTAAGGGTCCCACTCACTTTTGCAGCAGGATCTGGGGCAATGGCGGGAGTTGGGATGGGGCGCAGCAGCCTGCAGCCCTCAGAGGTGCTTGGGGTCCAGCTGGTTAGGACCTGTCATGGCCAGCCACTCAGCCAGCAATCCCAACACTGACTGCAGCAGCCTGGACCTTGCAGCTACGTTGGGCTCCCCTGGGGGCTTTCCGCTTTTGCAGCCAATTGGCCTGGTTTCAACCATTGCAGGGAGCAACAAGCCATTCTGAGTCACAAAGCTCAAGAAATCCACTCAGCTTTCAGATTATCAACCAAACATCCTATTCACTTGCACCTCAATTCAAACTAGAACGTTATGATGAAAGTCTACAGGCTTTGCTCAATCTTGGAGAGACTTTGATGCCCATCACTCGTGATGGTAAGGATTAAATAGAAGGCATTTTTCCCATTTTACAGGGCAGAAAGCTGGCTGAGAGGGGTTTCTACTCTGTGTGCCTGCCACCTTGTTTTGTGTTCATAGATATTCCATTAAAAAAATTTTGTTCGTTGAATAACCGAGTCACCCTAAAGTCAGTGGAAGAGAGAAGAAAGTAGAAGTATTATTTATTTAGTTTGTTATAATGTTGTCTCCATCCTGTCTAGTTCATCATGCTGGGGAAGTTTTCCTTTCTATTCCCTGTCTGGGCACTGAATTCCTGCCACCCCCTTGGACGATGCCTACTCAGGGGTAGCCTCTAGGATATTTAAGCCCATGGACTTGAATGGTGTAGCCAGAGGTGGTTTATAAGTACATGTTGCAGTCAGAACCTTTCAAGCGTTCTCGGAAAACAGTTGCATTATATCTTTAGACCACACGAGGGCAGCGGTGTCACATGTAAAAGATACCTGCCTCTGCTTTCTGAACAGATGGCACATTTGTTAGATTTCATTGGATGTACTTTTCCTTTATTGAAGCACAGGGGAATTTCACATTTGCAGGTAGAACGGGGGAAGATAGTTAAAATTTTATACCGTATTTTTATCTTTGTTTATGCTGATAAAGGTAGCAAAGGCAGTTGATTTATCCTCCTTTTTGCTGTTTGGAGGGATTGCTGTGCTAACAAGCTGGGGTTAGTGCTCATTACCACTGTGACCCTGGCAGAAGATGTTCTGTTGATTTTGCATTTAATTGGAAATGTCACAAAGATAATACATAAGCCCATCCTTCCTCCAAACCCTCAATACCCTTAGATAGGACTTAAATCCTGCTGTTGCTATCAGAAAATTTTTGCATTTAATCTTTCTCCACACCTATTCAGTAGGCAGAATCTAGCCAGCTTTCTCTGAAGATGGAACTCTGTGACCTTCCTTAACCTCACGATCATAGAAACTCTGAAGCACCTCTTTCACAGATAGGTCTCGTCCTGCTGGGTTCCTAATGTCCCCTGGCCCCTTTGCATGCAGGAGGTCTTCACTCAGAGCTAATCAGCTGACTCTTCCTAAGGTAGGACAATGCAGAGGTTACAATGGCAGACAGTTCTAACACCTATCCTATGAGCATATTTGGTTTGTCAGGTTGTATGGGTCCATAGGGTGTTTAACATTTTTTTAAATTAATTACCAACACGAGTTCTTACTAAAAATCCAGGTTTCTTGCTGAAACCTGGATTTTTCTTGAAACACTGAACAACTTGGTATCACTTGGTGTCACTAGCCTGGTGACAAAGGGCAGCAGCCACCTTCTCTGTAGCTGTATGTAGTCACTACACTCCCAGGTGTCCCCGTTTGCTTCTCTGACATTGAAGGAGGTGCCAGTTGAAATCACTTGGCGCTGTTTTTGTTACAGTCAAAAGGAAAATGAGCATTTAATACCCATGCCTGTCTCAAAGTAGAAAAATGAAAGATGTAGTGAAGGTGCCACATGTCTCAAGAACAATCAGCCTGAATGTGGAGCTCCCTGCTTGGGCAGCACTTAGAGAAGTTGCCAGCACCTTGAATTTCATTCCTGGAAGAGCTCTGGTTTTGAAGGTGGGCAGCCCTGAGGTTGACCTTGGGTAGAGTCTCACTGTGATTTTGGTGAAATGGGGATAATCTCATTTAACCCTCACGACAGCCCTGCGAGGCAGGCACTACCTTAACAGGGTACGCTGCTTGTCACGGTGCCCGGGAGGCCACCTCCTGGCTCTTTCTGTTTCCTCTTGGGAGCACTGGGTTTGCAGGCTGGTGATTCAGGGAGCTTCCTAACTAGCACTCTAGCAAGCTGCAGATTCCCTGCCTGACGGTGCCTGGGGAAGAAAGGGTTAAGCGAGCCGCGGAGCAAGAGAGGAAAGCCTTTGGCTTGGGGCTCCGACCCGGACGCGGCTGCACGCCTGTTCTGGAGCCTCGCGGTGGTAGCTGAGCTCCGTGCGGCTCCAAGAAGCTAGACGAACAGACAGGAAATCCATGCTCGCTCTGCAGAGACAGCGGCAAAACGCCCAAAGCAAACAGCAGAGGAAGTTTGCTTTGGGGGAGACAAACTCACAACTTTGCTCTTTCAAAGCCTCTGTTTACAAGTCAAAGCCGAGGCTCAGGCGGGCTTTCTCCGCACTCTCACCTCCAAGAGATGCCGCCAGCGGGCCTATCGCTGCCTCTGAGGCTGGGATGACCCTGCGGGGGCGGCTTAGACGGAGAACCCGCTCTCTACGCCACGGGGAGCCCGGGCTGCTCACCCCAGACCTATCAGGGTCTAACTCGAGAAACGAAAAAAATAAGTCTTTAGAACTGGTGACTTCTAGAGTTGAGCATCGCCTATAGAGTGAGGTGACGCAAAAGGAAATGGACAGGTGCTGTTCTTAAGCAATTGCAGCCGGAACAAAGGTGCTGAACGGTGCTGCTCAAAGAATAGAAACCACCAGAGATATCCCTAAGGGGTGGTGTTGGCTCTGTCACCTGAACGGTGGCCAAAGATATAACTGGACTGGGTGTATCTGTTAGCTTGAAATAAAATAGCTATCATAATAGTCAGTGTCTGGAATAAAAACAGTTGGCTAAAGGTGGCGTTGGGTGAATTTTTAAAAACAATAGCACAGATCTTATGTAACTTTGTATTCCAATAACACCTTTCTTGTGGGGCACAGGTGGTGCTCTCAGCTGACTAACAGGGAAGTGGAGAGGCAGAGGTACCAGGGAGAACCATGGAGACTGGGTGAGTGACCGGCTTTCTTGCCCTTGAAGGGCTGAAGGGAAAAGATCTCAGAGATGGCATAATACCATGGTCCAGCCCAATGGTTCTGGAGGCAGCCAAATGTGGTTTTGAATCCTGGCCGAGATGCTTTTTGCAGTGGAATATTGGGCAAGTCACATTCCTTCTTTAAGCCTTTGTTTCCCAGCTGCTGGAAAGGGGATGGAGCCCCAAACTCCAAGGTTACACGGGGGTAAATGACAGCGTTGACATTCAAATGGAAATGTCTGATTTCAGAGCTCTGGCGCTTTCCACAGCGCACACTGCCTTTGAGTTAAAAACACATCCCACCTCCTCACCCCACCACCCTCACCAACATTCTCTCCGGATGTAGATTTTGAGCTCTTAGACCCAGCACATTCGATCTCTGCTGTTGATGTTATGATTCCTCAGTTCAGGACCCTCCCACTTTCTGTCCATTCAGGCTTTCCAGCTCCTTTGTAATCTGGTCTTAATTTTTTCAAATGGAACCTTTGACTCTTTCCAACCGTAATTCCTGGTGAATCTTGGCTTCTCTTCATGCCTTTTTCTCTGGCCATCTCCACGTTCTGTAATACCCTTCCTTCTCTCGAGAAGGCTGGTTTTGTTCTCTGCTCCTGCATTTCTCTACACTACTCATTCCTAGGCTGTGCTCTGTGGGGCTCAGTGGGCAAACAAATTTGGAAAATGTTTGCTTTTTTAAATGGAGTTTTATGCTAATGTGCATTATAAATCTCTCAAAGGATGCTCTTGCATGCAGAGTTTCTCAAGTTATTTGGACCTAGGAATTTAAAACCCTTCTTCCCTCCCTCCCTCCCCTCCTTCCTTCACCCTTTCCTTCCTTTCTTCCTTCCTCCCTCCCTCCCTTCTTTCCTTGCTTCCTTCCTTTTCTCTTTTTTTTTCCTTTTCTTTTATTCTCTTTTCTTTTAACATTTCATGGGGCCAGAATGTCATAGTCCATGTTTTAGAAGCTACAGTTCTGCCCATTGTGGTTGAGGTTATCATGTTCCTAAATAGGGGGAGCCTAAGGCCAGAGTCTGGGACCAATTATATTCCCAGGAAGCATATAATGAGGGTATCAATCAGCTCTGCTATTGCATTTCTGGAAACTTGTATTTTGCATCTAGAATTGTACTCTTACCCTCTTACCTGGTAACCAAGTCCCTGTCTTGTAAGGCATCCCAGTAAGGGCATCCCTGCTTTGGTCTCTCATCTGTTATCCCAATTCTTTTGGACTTATTTGTCATTCCAAGGTCTAGCATCAAACTTGACTCTATATGGCTAGACTCTCCTCACGACACCTGCTTACATCTCTACCTGTTGTCTTTCAATATGCCTTTCCCCGTGGGCCTATCAGGTTTCCTGGTCTTCCTTTTTGGTCCTGTGCCTCGCTGATCCGTCCTCACTCTTTGCCAAGCATTTGGTGTGATTTAGTTGTTGAAGACTTCAGGCTCTGGGGTCAGACAAACTGAGTTCAAATTTCAGTTCCACCACCTAAGAATTGCACAACCTTGGGTAAGTTATTCAACCTTGGGCTGCAATTTTCTCATCTGCAAAGCAGAGGTAACTCCCTCATACAGTCCCATGAGGGGTAAATGAGACAGTGCATGTGAAGTGCTTCTCATGCCACCCTTACAGAGTGAGGGAGCAGTAAGGAGTTACTGCTCTGTAAGGGAGGGAGCAGTTACTGCTCCCTCCCTTACAGAGTGAGGGAGCAGTAACTCTCAGCTAGTCTATCATCCAAGTCCCAGGAAGCCCTTGGGACTTGGATGATAGAATTTAGCCCAATTTAGCCCACACTGAGCTCTCTCTGGCTCTATATACTTTATGGTTAGTATCTCAGACTCGGCACTGGATTTTGCTGGTGGCTTAGTTATAGCTCCCCAAACTAAATTTGGACTTCATTAAGAAAAAATATCGATAATTTCAAACATACCGTAAGTAGAGAGAAGAATAACATGGGTCCTCCTAGACTTGTCACTGGACTGGGTCTTTCATGATAGTTCTTTTTACTTTGTTCTGAGGTCACATCTGACCTGGTTGCATACACGGAATTCATGACCTTGGCCCTGACTGAGCAAAGAACGACCACTGTGTATGAGGCTGTGTATAAGGATGTCTTCCTCAGCCTCTCTTGGAGGGTGGGCCCACCAAAAAACTCTCTTTTCTCTATTTTTCTAAGGGCTGGGGAGGTGGAAAAATAGCCACCTACTGTATGGCTTCCTGCAAAATACACTTCATTGTCCAGAGCTAACAACATCTCCTGCCTTCCCCTGTTAGTTCTTCAAGAGCTTGACCTGTGTTTAATTCCTTCTTATATCCCCAGTCTCTACCTAAACTAAGCCTGGTGCAAAATAGCACTGTTTGAATGAATGACTTGCTATTTTTTTCCTAAAGTTTTATTAGAATTGCTTTTTAGTATCAAATTTGAATCCCAGTTGTCCACTTTTGAGGCGTAAATCTGCAGGCTGTAGAGGACACATCGCAGAGCGAAATCTCTCTTTTTTCTTTTCTTTCTTCTTTTTGTACTGGGTGATTGACATCTGGGGACAGAGCATGTTGACATCTCTTAAGCTGTTGAACAAAATAAAACCTTTGTGCAGGGGGGAACAGAATCCGACATTTATTAATGTGGCACCAGACAATGTCTCTGGAAACAGATGTGTCTTATGCTGCAATTCCTCTTGATGGCGCCGGAGCCTTAAACATCGTACCAAGTCCTGTCTTTCACATTCTAAATCCTATTATCTAGGTTAGCTCATCTGTATTCAAAAGATCAATGTTGCATTATTACAAAGATCCTTTCAAGTGTAAAAAGGATGGCACTTCATTACAGAAAGTAAAAGAAACTAATCAAACTTTCTTGGTGAAATCATTGACTTTTTTAAGTAAAGGGCAAATTTAAGAATTGAAAGTCCGAGATGGGAGAGAAGTCAGTGGTTTGGGCTCACTCCGGCCTGCGTCTGGTTGTAGTGTGTGGGTCTTGGATAACCTAAAGAAGAAAGAGCCTTTCTTGAAAGAGTCTCAGTGCTTGCAGCTGTTCTCGTTTCTTCTGTCATTACTTGGTTGTGTGTCTTGGAAGGAATGAGCTGCTGGTGGAAAGACTCAGAGAGACACTCTATGATGCATGGTACACAGGTGGCACATGTATTGACCCTGGTTAATAGAAATTGTTCGAAAGCCACTGGTAAATATTGTTTATTCACCATCTTAACTCTTCTTTCAACAGACAGTTCTGGTTTCTTATCACCCATCACCAGTTGGTTTCTGTGAGCTGGGTGTTAACAGGCAGGGTGTTTATTAGGGAGAGCCTTTAGGATCGACACCTGTGGAAGGAGGGGGAAGGAAGCAGCATAGGGTAGAGGGAGAAGTCGATGCACGACGTATGCTCAAGGTTACATACACAGGGATGAGGGTCTCTGGAGCTGGTATGGACGTTTGGAGCTGTCTTCCCTGCGGAGGAGAGAGCCTGCCTGATAGTTGTATTGTAAGTAAACAAACCTGGAAAAGGTGCTTGATTTTAAGCAAGCCCTTGGTCTTCAGTTGAGGCAATCCCAATAGGGAGAGGATAGCTGAGGGCTGCCTGCTGGCAGCATACCCAACAGCCCCGAGTTAAATTCCTTTTCGTTCTGAAAGCAGGATCTGGGCAACCCATCACCGCATCTTACCACTCTTAACGGCTTAAAAGAAAATGTTCATTGACCATGTACCAGGTCTATGCTAGGTACTGGGACTTAACAGTGATGAATAAGGAACAGTCCTTGCCTTCAAGGTACTTCTGATCAGCCGCTTCTTGCCAGGATTTGTTGATTGTTATATGCCAGGAATGGTTCCAGGCACTCTACTTCTTTGTGTTCACTAATTTAACCGCTAAGCCATATGAGATAGCTTGAGCTCTTATCCTCACGATACAGATGAGGAAACTGAGGCAGGTGGAGGTAAAGCTTGGGCAGGGTTTTTCTCAGATTCCCTGTGACCTGCTACTCTACAGCCTCCCAAATGTTGCCATTTCATCAAAGCCATTATTCATCTTCCTGTAACTTGTGTCTGAGCTGACTGTAACGTTCGTTTTCTGAAAGATATTTAGGGTGGCTAATTACCTTAGAGCTGCACTGTCCATTACTGGTAGTTACTAGTCACATAAGTCTTTCAAGCGTTTGAAATGCAGAAAGTTGGAATTGAGATGCTGTGCAATGTAAAATACATACCACATTTCAAAGACTTACATGGAAAAAGAATGTAAAAAATCTCATTAAACATTTTATATTGAGTGCATGTTGAAATGATAATATTTTAGATCTATTGTGTTAAATAAAAATATTTTAAAAATTAAGTTCACCTCTTCTTGTGTTTTAATGTGGCTACTAGAAAACTTTAAAATTACCTAGTGTCTTGTATTTGTGGCTTGCCTTTTATTTTATTTTTAAATTTATTTTATTGAAGTATAGTTGATTTACAGTGTTGTGTTGATTTCTGCATACTACAGCAAAGTGATTCAGTTACGCATATATATAGATTTTTTTTCATAGTCTTTTCTATTATGGTTTATCACAGGATATTGAGTACAGTTGCCTGTGCTATACAGTAGGGCCTTGTTTATCCATTGCCTTTTATTTCTATCTATCGAGCAGAGCTGCCTTACAGTATCTGAGATGCTTCTGATGGGGATGTATTTTGCTCTTCAATTCAGAGAAAATCCTATTTAGTTTGGTACTGGGATAGGGTTCTTTTGACATGCTTCATTTAATTTGTATTTGTTAATAGGGATTCTATCCACCAAAGAGCCACCACCACTTGCTGGTTGTTTAGTGATTGTTGAAAACTAGTTAGAGGCAGCCTGAGTGAGATGAATTAAAGTTCTATTGTTGTAGGGGAACAAGGTCATCAACTTGAAATTAATCAACGGATTTCAAATCACCTGGAAGGGATATTTTACCCTCAGCTTTGCAGTTTCAGCATGTAAATTGCTGTTCAGAGGAGAGTCTGTAAAATCAATCCAGCCTTTCTCCCTTCAGAAATTAAACGCAATTTAGTTTTGGCAACTCCTGGAAAGCACTAGTACATCCAGCTCCTTTGCCCTGACACCACCTGCGTTGCATGTTTTCTGGACTTTTGAGTATAGAGGTGGGCAGTTCAGTTGTCTTAGTGTCCCACAAGGTTTGGAGGAGACCCCTCTGATCCCTGTTGGGGGGGGCCCATCTGTTCCCACCTGATACACTTCACTTCAAATGAGTCAGAAACCCCAAAGCTAAACTTGGCCAAAGTAGCACATATGGTGTGGACTCCAACCAAAGCCATATAAATCATCCCCGGATCACACCAAACTTGGCCCCCAAACCGGGCACAGATTTTCCAATCTGGTCCTGGAGTTTGCCAGAAGGCAGGAGGACCACAGGGACGTGTGGGATGCATCTGGCTTTTATCCCAACTTCTGTGGTTAGTGAAGCTTGTCTGAGCTGGGATTGGATATAAACACAGCTTGTGGACTTGAAGGATACCAAATCACCTCGAAGGGGCATTTGGTCCAAGCCCCTGCAGAAAACACCGCTGCAAATAACTGTGTATCCCACTGTGTAACCTTCCTCATACACCCTGTGACCCCTGGAATGAAGAAAGAGCCAGAGATGGGTTTGAAATATATACATTAGGCATTCCAACTGATAGTTTTCTCAGTACTTTTTAATGGCAATACTTTGATGATAAGCCTAAGTTGGGCTCCCAAGTGGACTCTTTCTGAATGAGAGGCTGCCTTATTTGGTGGACTGTTTCTTGCATATAGCAACAGCATGTTTGGTTTATCTGATTTCTAGGGAAAATTCTTTTAAAAGTTTTTTTGTTTGTTTGTTTTGTTGTTGTTTTAAATGGAGAGGCCCAATAATGATTAGCTTTGTTTACCATAGTTTGCTCTCCTTGGATCAACACAATTTATTTTCTAGTTTTCACTGAGGTGGTGCTATGCTGTATGGCATTTGTCTGATTTGTGAAGTAACGTATATTTTGGGCAAGAGACCTAGAATGGTTGCTATAGCAATTTTGCCTTCAACTCTACCTAGAAGCCCGCACATAATTGCACTTCTATGTAAAGAGAGGTACCTCATTCTCCATCTATTCTCCTTGCTGCTTTTTCTAACACAAGAATTTAGTCACCCATTTGATAATCAAATAAGGGCATAACTGGAAACCAAGAAACAGGTATGGATGGGGCTTCCAAGGATTCTTTAGTCTGCCCAGGTAATGGCCAGCAGGGTAACAGTTTAGGACTTATTGGCTGCACATTTGGGCAGTTTACTTAACCTCTCTGTGCCTCAGTTTCTTAATCTGTGAAATAGGGATAAGACCTTATCTTAGAGTTTTGTGTGGCACAAATAGGAGAATACTCTAAAATGACCAGCACAGTTTCTGGATTATAGTGAGTGATCAGATGTAGGGAAGCAGTTATCCAGTGTAGGTGAAAGAGGTGTAGTGAAGGATCATCTCTTCCAGTCTTAAAGTGTTTCCATAAAGTTGTTTGTTTAAATACTAGAAGAGGTTCCTAATAGCATTTGTGTCACTCGCTTTTGTGAACATCTTACAAATAGAATACATGTATAATTCCTAAGATATTTGTCTTGTTTAAGCTAAGGTTGAGTTGGAGTCAAGGCCATGCAATGTGATTGCCTCATGAGTCAGTATTTTCAAAGAGAAGGAATTAAGAAGAGCTCGGTTACCTTCAGTTCACACAGATGTCCGCAAGTTTAGTTGTCACCTCTCTGAAACACACAGTAGGACCACAGAAACCTGGTCATACTTCTAGTCTGTCTTTTATTGAAGTATAGTTGCTGTACAATATTATATAAGTTACAGGTGTACAATATAGTGATTCACAATTTTTAAAGGTGAATATTTTAAAAAAATTATTTAATTTTTGGCTGCATTGGGTCTTTGCTGCTGCACGCGGGTTCTCTCTAGTTACTAAGAGCGGAGGCTACTCCTTGTTGCTGTGCGCGGGCCTCTCATTGCGGTGGCTTCTCCCGTTGCAGAGCATGGGCTCTAGGCGCGCGGGCCTCAGTAGCTGTGGCACATGGGTTTCAGCAGTTGTGGCCTGTGGGCTCTAGAGTGCAGGATCAGCAGTTGTGATACACGGCCCCAGCTGCTCCGCGGCATGTGGGATCCTCCCGGACCACGGCTCGAATCCATGTTCCCTGCATTGGCAGGCGGATTCCTAACCACTGCGCCACCAGGGAAGCCCCTAAAGGTCAATTTTTATACTCCACTTATCGTTATAAAATATTGGCTATATTCCCCGTGTTGTACAATATATCCTTGCAGCTTATTTTGTAACTAATACTTTGTCCTTCTTAATTCCCTACCCCTAGATTTCCCCTCCCCTTTTCCCTCTCCCCACTGGTAGCCACTAGTTTGTTCTCTATATCTGTGAGTCTGCTTCTTTTTTGTTATATTCACTAGTCTGTTATATTTTTTAGATTCCACATATAAGTGATATCATATAGTATTTGTCTTTCTCTGTCTGACTTATTTCACTTAGCATAATGCCCTCCAAGTCCATATATGTTGCTGCAAATGGCAAAATTTTCATTCTTTTTTATGGCTGAGTAGTATTCTACTGTACATGTGTGTACACCACATCTTCTTGATCCATTCATCTGCTGACGGATACTTAGGTTGCTTCCATATCTTGGCAATTTTAAATAATGCTGCTATGAACATTAGGGTGCATGTATCTTTTTGAATTAGTGTTGTGGTTTTTTTTTCGGATGTATACCTAAGTGTGGAATTGATGGGTAACATGGTAGTATTCTTTTTAGATTTTTGAGAAACTTCCATACTGTTTTCCATAGTGGCTACATCGATTTACATTTCCACATCAGTGTAGGAGGGTTCTCTTTTCTGTATATCCTTGCCAACATTTGTTATTTGTGTTCTTTTTGATGACAGCCATTCTGACAAGCGCGAGGTGATACCTCGTGGTTTCGCTTTGCATTTCCCTGATAATTAGCGATGTTGAGCATTTTTCATGAGCCTCTTGGCCATTTGCATTTCCTCTTTGGAAAAAAGTCTATTTAGTTGAACATGTCCAGAGAAAGTTGTTTCTGACATCACTACAATGCTGCTTTCATTCTTGTACCACACTGATTATTGGAATATTCTTTCTAGGAACCTGATGTTTGCTCCTTCCCTGTATCATCAGATCTTGGTCCTAGATCTGTCCTTTGGAGAATAAAGCTCTTCTTTAGTTCACATGCTAGAGTTTCAAATACTTGAAGATGGTTATTCTCCTTTTCTAAAGTGTTCCCTTTTCTAGGCTAAATACTCACTGTTCTTTTAATCATTCCTCATGTGGCAGGAAACTGTGAGACAGGAACCTCATGTTTTAGTTCTCTATTGTGTAACAAACTTAATGGCTAAAACCAGTTTTTATTGTATTAATACTCATACATGATATAATATATAAACTTGTGATCATGTTATTATTATATCTCATGAATCTGTAGGTTGACTGAACCCACCTGGCTGATTCGTGCTTAGATCACTCATGGAGTTGCAGTCAGATTCTCAGTGGGGCTGGTTTGACTTGGGCTGGCTTTCCGAAATGTCATCAGTGTCTGGCTCTGGTCTGGGCCAGGAATTGATTTGCTAGGTCCTGGAATATCTTGAGACTGGCTGGGCTTCTATCTCTCCACAAGGCCATTCCCCTTTCTCCCAGCATGATGGCCTCTGGGTAGATGGCCATTTTACATGGTGGCTCCGTGCTCCAAGATGGAATAAGTAAAGGCTACTAGTACTACGTACCTTAAAGTCTGGGCCTAGAAACTGTTAGAGTCAGCTACATTCTATTGATCATAGAAGTCACAGAACCCACTCAGATGAGGAGAAGGGACATAGGTTGTACCTCTCCATGGGAGGAGCATCAAAAAATTTATGGCCATCTGCCCCTCCATTTTCACGTCTAATGTCACTTCTTAAAATGTAGCACAGTGTTCAAAATAGGACATAATAGCCTAGTATGCTACTGGAGAGGCCATGAGATTTTCTTTTTCACTTTTCTCTTTAATTTATAATTTCCTAATAGCTTTCCCAATAGCTGTCACCCACTGTGAGCTCCTAATAAACTTGTCCTTTACTGGATCCTTCAAATCTTGATTTCACAAACTGTTATCAGGCCTCCTATTTTCATGAACTCCTTTTTGCATTGAAAGGCAGTATTTGGTTTTTGTTAATGAAAAGTTCATCCTGTTGCATTGAGCTGGTTATTGTTTCAGTAGTAGTTATCTTTAGGGTATCTGAAGAGTGTATACACAGTTCAGATGGAGTTTGTGGCCTTGCTTGTTCTTGCCAATCCTGCAGCTTGGGGGAACCTCCTACAACACAAATCTGGCTGTTGCTGCCCCTGCGTACGACTCTTCGGAGGCCCAAGATCTTTCCCTCAGGAAAAAGTCTGACTTTTGTGTATGAACTACGAGGTTTTCCATACCTATATACTGACTGCACTCTCATTCTCACTTTGTGTGTGTTGGGGGCAGGGTGGGCAACAGCATATTTCTGTTGGAGAAGGTCATCAGGAGGATGTGACCACCAGTTGACCCACAAGCTGGACCCGGGCAATTGGAGGCTCTTCACTGCCCCCCCAACCCCCCCCCCCCCCCGCCCCGTCCTTGGAATGTATGTTCTGCCCATCATTCCCACGCTAGGAGCTGTTTCAAGGATATAGCCTTGAGAAAGTAAGGTGTTGTTGAGATCATCTGAATGGTATACGTGACCGAACCCAATCAGGGCCTCTATATAAACCTTTAAGGTTCTGGTGGACTGGTGTGGAGATCTGCTCAGTCTTGCAGCTGCCCGAGACAAGCCTCGTAAGTAAGTTCCCTTGGTTACTAAACCTGCCACCTGCCAACCTGAAGTGGTCCATCTCTTTCTTCGGTCTCTCCTTGCCTTCCGTGTATGGGGGTCATTTCATATTTCACCTGGGAAGCTACTGAGCTTGTGAACCAACAATATCCTTTAAAATTTTTCTCATTGTTTATTGGTGTACTGGAAAACAACTTTAAAAGAAATTGTTCTTATATCTAGCAAGTTTCTGATTCTTTTCATTTTTTCTAATAGTTTTTCCATAGAATAATCTGGATTTTCTATGTTCACAATGTCATTGCCTATGAATAACAGTTACCTTTTCCTTTCCAATGTTACACACTTTATTTCTTACTGAGTTGTCTGCCCTATGGTTCAATGTTGAATAGATATAGTGGTTGGACAGCCTTGGCTGGTTTCTGATTTGAAAGGAAACACTTCTGACTTTTCATCAACTATTCTGTTTGCCGTAGGTTTTTGTTTCAAGAAACTATTTATCAGATTAAGGCAGTGTCTTTCTCTTTCTTAGTTTGCTACTTTATTTTTAATGCCTGAATGGACGTTGAATTTTAAAAGGTCCCTTTTCCACGTAAACTGATGATCACAATCTTCTTCTTTCCTTTAATTGTTTGAATTAATGGGTGACTTGCAATGATAGGTACCTATAGTTAAATCCACCTTTCATTCCTTTTTATTGCTCACCGGCATTCCCTTTATAGATGCATCACAGTTTGTTTATCCACTTACTTGTTGATGGACATTTGGGTTGTTTTCAGTGTTTGGCTATTAAAAATCAGTTGTTATGAAGATTCATGTACAAATCTTGGTCGGACATACATTTTCATGTTTCTTGGATGAACATCTAGGAGTAGAATGGCTGGGTTATATGGTAGGTGAATGTTTAATTAAAAAAAAACTCGCCAAGCTGTTTTATAAAGAAGATATACTATTTTATATTTCTATCAGCGATCCCCGCGAGTTCCAGTTGCTCTACATCCTTGCCTTTACATCTTGATGTGATTATTTTTGAAATGTAGCTATTCTAATGTATGTGTAGTGATAGCTCATTATGATTTTAATTTGCATTTCCCTGATGACTAATGATGTTTTCCATCTTTTTATGTGCTTCTCAGCTATTTGAACATATTTTTTGTGATGTTTATGTTCAAAGTTTTGTCCTAGTTTTTAAACTGGGTTGTTTTCTTATTAATGAGTTACACTGTTTTTTATGTATATTCTGGCTACAAGTCCTTTATCTGATATATGTTTTTGGAATATTTTCCCCTAGTCTGTGACTTGCTTTTTCATTTTCTAAAAATGATGTCTTTTAAAAATCAAAATCATTTAATTTGGAAGCCCAATTTATCATTTTTTAAAATAACTTGTGTCTTATATGTTCTATCTAAAAACTTTTATCTACCTCAAGGTTGTAAAGATTTTCTCTTGTTTTCTTCTAGAAGCTTTATAATTTTAAGTTTTATATGTAGGCCTGTGATCCATTTTGAATTAATATTTTTGTGTGGTGTGATGTAGGGGGTCAATGCTATTGAATTTAGTTTGCCAATTCTTTTTTTTTTAAATTATTTTTGTACTTATGCTCCAGTGAGTTGGCTGTATTTTTTTCTTTGTCATTTATTCTTCATCTGTTTTGAGATAAGGTTGTTCTAGTCTCATAAGATGAATTGGAGAGCTTGCTGCTTTTTTCTATTCTCTGCAATAGTTTGTATGAGATTAAGATTATTTACTTCTTAAAATGGGGGAAAATTGACTGCTTCAGTAGTCTTGGCTTGCTGGTTCTGTGTGTGTATATAAATGTTGATTTAATTTTTAAAATGCTATTCTATTTTTTTTTTTTTTTTTTTGCGGTACACGGGCCTCTCACTGTTGTGGCCTCCCCCGCCGCGGAGCACAGGCTTCGAACGCGCGGGCTCAGTGGCCATGGCTCACGGGCCCAGCTGCTCTGCGGCATGTGGGATCCTCCCGGATCAGGGCACGAACCCGCGTCCCCTGCATCGGCAGGCGGACTCCCAAGCACTGCGCCACCAGGGAAGCCCGCTATTCTATTTATATTTTGTCTTCTTTAGCTATGTTTAAGTTATATTTTTATGGGAAATTATTTTTATGTTTTAAAAATTATTAACACAAAGGCATTATGTTTTAGAATTTTTAAAAACAAGTCTGACTCATTGCTATCAAATGAGAGCTCATCGAGGGCTGTGACCAAATCTTATCACTGTAGACTCTGGCACAAGCACCAAAACCCGGGGATTGAATAAACTGGTAAAACTGGAGTTCAGTTCAGTAGCAAGTCTGGTCAGCTCTACCGACAAGATATATCCAACCACTTCTCACCATCTCTTCTGCTATCCGCCTATCCCTTCTAGGCATCATCATCTCTTGTCTGGACTTCTGCTACAGACTACAGATTTCTCTGCTCCACTCTTGCCCCCATACTTTGGTCTATTTCCCAGAAAACTCCCAGAAAAATCATTTTAAAACTTTCACCAGATCATGCCAGCCCCACTGCTCAAAACTCTCCAGTGGGGACTTCCCTGGTGGCGCAGTGGTTAAGAATCCACCTGCCAATGCAGGGGACACGGGTTCGATCCCTGGTCCAGGAAGATCCCCCATGCTGAGGAGCAACTAAGCCCGTGCGCCACAAGCACTGAGCCTGCGCTCTAGAGCCCGAGAGCCACAACTACTGAAGCCCGTGCTCCTAGAGCCCGTGCTCCACAACAAGAGAAGCCACTAAAATGAGAAGCCCGTGCACCGCAACAAAGAGTAGCCCCCGCTCACCGCAACTAGAGAAAGCCCGCGCACAGCAACGAAAACCCAATGCAGCCAAAAATATAAAATAAATTTATTAAAAAAAAAAAACCTCCAGTGGCTTCTCATCACGCTTAGAATAAATTCTGAATGGAGGAGAAATGTAGAATTGACAAAGAGTGTCTTCAGAATCCCAAAGCTTTCTGTTTAGTAAAACCAACCATAACTCATATAACTTCCTCACAGGTACCAAATATCTCTATAGTCCACCTTTGTACTCCAGCTCCACCCCCAACCTCAGTCCCACCACTTTATTGGCTGATTGGAATCTTCAGAATTTGAAGGAAGGTTTCTCTGCAGTTTGATGGAAATGTTTGCCTTCAAATGAACTGGCAACATTTGCCTAGTATCTTACAGGGCTGCAATGCAGGAGGCTATCTTAATTCATCTCCTTCATTAATTCAAGGCTGTTCCATAATGCTCTTGCTCACATATTTCTAAATTCACCCAAGTGGCTAGATAGATTATGTTTTTATTTGGTAATCTTTTTCTTTTCCAGTTCTTTGGAAGATAGTATTGGTTATTTAATAGGAGTTTTTACAATGCAAGTTCTCCATGTAGTTATATCTATTGTAAGCATTTATTTATTATTATTTATTTATTTATTTATTTATTTATTTTTTGCCTCTCACTGCTGTGGCCTCTCCCGTTGCGGAGCACAGGCTCCAGATGCGCAGGCTTAGAGGACATGGCTCACAGGCCCAGCCGCTCCGCGGCATGTGGGATCTTCCCGGACCGGGGCACGAACCCGCGTCCCCTGCATCGGCAGGCGGACTCTCAACCACTGCGCCACCAGGGAAGCCCAAGCATTTATTTTTATTTTGTCTTATTTCATACAAAATTTGAAGCAATTTAACTTGCAGTGATTATTATGCCTCAGATAAACCTCACTGGCTATGACACTGCCACTGTGCAAAGCTTTAAGGGAGCTTATAAGAATGTTTACTATAAGATGACATATGCAAAAAAGATATCAAGACCAGAGAAGATAGAAATTATGACTGAAGGTAATCACACCATTAACTCCTATATAATCACTACAGTTGGAAGAACTTTTGGTTTCTGAACTTCCTAGCAGGCAAATTAAAAGAGGAAGTAATGTCAGTTAAATTATCTGTGAAAATCATATACAAACATAACAGTTCCTTGGAAGAGGGAAGTCTTTTCTTGGTACCTAAGTTATCATTCAACACTCATAACAGGGAAGGGGAATTATAGAATTTTAAAAATACATATACTTCACATCTTAAAACAAGTGAGTGGCATTTCCTGATAGTGGCATTCCCCAACGGTGACGTTCCTTGGTGACAGCAACTCAGTAAAATGATTTCACATGTAACCCAGGCAAATGCTGCTTTCTGATGACCTAGCTTAATTCTAGTATATAATTTAGAACATCTAGCCTAAACATTCGTCCTCAGAAGAATTACTAGGTTCTTTACAAAAAATTGTGAGCTCCTAAACCCTATTACACATCTACTACCTCTGAATCTCTGGAGATGGGGCCCAGGAGCTGAGGTTAAAATTTTTTTTTGACTTTTAACATATTTATTGAGGTGTAGTTTATATACCATTCAATTCAACGATCGAAAGTATACATTTCAGTGATTTTTAAAGTCATTTATGTAGTTGTCTTATCACCACAGTCCAGAAAAAGCTGCATTTTTTTTTTTTTTTTTTTAATTTGGCGGTACGCAGGCCTCTCACTGTTGTGGCCTCCCCCGTTGCGGAGCACAGGCTCCGGACGTGCAGGCTCAGCAGCCATGGGGCACGGGCCCAGCCGCTCCGCGGCATGTGGGATCTTCCCAGACCGGGGCATGAACCTGCGTCCCCTGCATCGGCAGGCGGACTCTCAACCACTGCACCACCAGGGAAGCCCAAAAGCTGCATTTTTAACAAGGGATTTCCCGTGAAATGGTCTGGGCTCTCAAGCTGAAAAACCCTGTTTGATGTGATCCCATGGATTGCAGGAGCTTTACCCAATTTGCTTTGAGCTTTAGTATTGTTGCATAGGTCTTTGGGCAGGAGGGAGTCACGATTGTTCCATAGAACCTTGGCAGTGATAGATTTAACATTTTTTTGCTTTCAGTATCCTCAGGTGATTGTATGAATCCATGATGCACTAAGATTTACTTTGGCTGAAGTACAGCTTTGAACTCTCCTTGCTGTGTCACTGGCTATAAGACTAGTTTCTCAGCTAGTGCTTGACTCTAGTTAACTCTCCAGCATCCATTATCTCAGAACAGCTTTTTTTCTATTTTACTTGTAAGCACAGTGGTTAGTTTTCTCGGAACTCAAAAGTTATGCTCCACACAGTGCTCTGATTGTCATTACTGAAACTGGAAGGCCTTAGACGTCCTTCATTCCTAGGCAAAAAATAGAAATTTTGGATGCACTGGAAAATTGTGTGTGTGCCGAGAGGAGTGGGTGGGTAATGAAAAGTTAAGGCATCTGCATTTTCTATATAGGGATTCAGGAAGTCTGAGGCATTAGAAAGGACAAGGTACCCTTACAGAGAGTCTTCTCCAACAATTCTCAAAATAGGTAAATCAGCGTGTTCCTTGATGTAATGTAAAGAAGGCATTTTGTGGTTAAATAACTTGCAAACCTTTGAAAAGTCAATCCAGCTTACTTCTGTAGGATGTTTCAGGGACATTGTACACTGTGAATCTCTACTGCAATCATGTGTTTTATAGTGGGATTTAAATTTTTCTGTAGAGTATCTCTGCAGGATACTTTTTCAGTCTCAGTATCCAATTTATCTTATTTTGATTGCATGATATTGAGAAAATTATAATTCATAAAGATAAGTAGTTGCAAATGGTAGCAGCTTTTGGAAACAGATTGCTTTGATGTGTCAAGATACTTGTCAATTAAACTGAGCAAAAAAGTGTAAACAAGGAGCCGTAGGACATTTTTGCTTAAACTGTCTATGTTTTATTGTCTGTGTTTAAATTGTTTATGTCATTTGTTTAAATATGTCTATTTTTTGATCAGCGTCTGATTTAAAGATATTTAAAGACTGAGTTAGAATCTGTATGCTTCTTACCAGCACTGCTTAAATTGTGCTATGTGGAACAGCATTTTTACTGCTCTAGGTCAACAAAAGAATAGAAATGGAGAATTAGTATTTAGAAAATTTTATAACAGTTTGTCACTGCTGTGACATCCAAACAAGTGATCAGTGAACTCTTTTTTTTTTTTTTTTTCAGTCAGTGTCTGGTCCAGTTGGTTGATGTCAAACCCACATGGTGAATCACATCTACTATAAGCTACTTACTGTCATCAACCTCCGATGGAAAGGAAGTTAATAAACAAAGGAGTGAAAACAGACTTGTCCTTCACCACAGATAGTTTGGGAAGCTCTGCACTGAAGGAAAATTAAGCTGTTGGTCATGTGTAATTAGATACAATATGTATACTTTTAAAAGGAAGGGATCAGGTTGTTGCTGTGTCCATGGCATTATAACTATTATATTGCTGAAGATGCTTCTATAAAACTTCTTGAAATCTTGTTGAGTTTCTAGAATCTTCTCCCAGAAAAAAATCCAATTTTCTTTCCCAGAACCAGAGGCAGTGTCTTCTCCACTGGGGCTTTTCTTATCCCAGGACATCAGAAACATCGAGGGGGGTCCCTCTATTGTCATTTGACTAGTTATTCACCCTCTCCCCATTATTAAGTATGATCTGTTGGCATTTACTTGATTTAAATTCTATACAAATAGAGCTCAAGTCCAAACCCCTTTCAGATTGCTGGCTCTAGGTCCTGCTTTATAGAAATTCTGGAGCATCTGTGACCTACAGGTTTTGCATTTTAGTGCTTTTTTTCCCCTTCTCTTTCTGGCTAACGCTTTCAGAGCTGGCACTGTGATTGGTTCCTTGTAAGAGTTTAATAACATGTCGACATTACTAAAATTATTTTCTGATCACTGTATGTGGAGAAGGACAACTCAAACATTTTTACAAGGAGAACTGTAGAATTGTCTCCTTATCTGGTAGTTGTAGAGGACAATCGGAGATGATTATCAGTTAGGCACTATTTGGTGGCTTAGATATACTTGTTAAAGGTATTATACCTGAATGCTGTCACATTTTTCCTTATGCACTGATGCATTTTTGAATTTTTTAAAAAAATGAGAGCCTCTTACCTTCTTGATTTTTCTTTTCTTTCTCAAAATTGACTTCTTTCTAAGTGTTTATATGAATGGATCAAACCTTATACCTTGTTTTCTAACTAAATTTTTCTCACTTAATGATGTAACTTGAGTTTTCCATGTTGGTACATTCAACGTAAGTCCACCTTATTTTCTGGATGGCAGTTGAGTTTTCTGTTGATTGCATATACAGTTAGGTGTTCTCCCACCCTACTACTGATGGATACTGGCTGACCTGATCGTCTTCATGACTACACACACTTGTCAAATTCTAGAATATTAATGCAGATAAAATGTTTTCACATTCATGCAAATTACCATGTGCTAAGGGGACTAAAGGAAATCAGCTTGGCCCTAAAGGGAAAAAGGCAGCAATTTCAAAGCCATTTGGACAACAACGCTAAAATAAAATTAATTAGCTTCCCTTTAAACAAATTCTTTTAAGTTTCCATGGCAATTTGTGCTTGTGAAAAAATGCTTGGCATGTCTTCTGTAGGGAAGACACTTATTCTCTGTAAACCCTGAAGATAGGAGGAAAAGGGGATAATGCCAAGTGGAAAGGGAAGACTCTATTAACATTGGACAGAGCAGAAAACTATTTTAGTTGCATGATTGTTTGCTGAAAGGCCCTTTGAAGCAATCTGAAACTGCAGTGTTAAGGCCATAGTAAAATTTCCCCATAGAATATTAAAATATAGGCTGGATATGAGACAGTCTCTAGTTTGTTTTCAGGCACCTTGTAGGTGCTCAGATGTTTGTGGAATGGATGTGGTTGTAGGATGAATGATCAAATGCAAACCCGGAAACAGAGATGTGGCTGAAGTCTTATGGTGAGCCCAGTACTGCTTGGACCATGGTTAGCAGCTCACTGAGTCTTCCTGAAGGGCTGAAAAGTGATCCCCCAAATCAGGAAAAGCCCATGATTTAGAGTATGGAGAATAGGAAGGGTCATTCAACCAGGCTCTAACCCTTCAGCAGCCAGGCAGAATTTAGGAGAGGCTTCTCATTTTCTTTTCTTATTTTTTAATTATTAAATATTTTAAATAATAATAAATATTTAAATAATTTAATTATTTAATAATAAAAATATTATTAAATAATTTTTATTCTTATTTAATTTATTGTTTTGGCTGTGTGCAGGCTTTCTCTAGTTGTGGCGAGCAGGGGCTACTTTTCATTGCGGTGCATGGGCTTCTCATTGCGGTGGCTTCTCTTGCTGTGGAGCACGGGCTCTAGGTGCGTGGGCTTTGGCAGCTGCGGCACGCGGGCCCTAGAGTGTACGGGCTTCAGTAGTTGCAGTGTGCGGGCTCAGGAGTTGTGGCTCACAGGATTAGTTGCTCCATGGAATGTGGGATCTTCCCGGACCAGGGATCAAACCTGTGTCCCCTGCATTGGCAGGCGGATTCTTAACCAGTGCACCACCAGGGAAGTCTGAGGCTTCTCATTTTTTGCTCCTTAAACACTTTTATATCTTTGGGCAAGAAACTTAGGCTGACAAGGCTTTATCGTCAGAGAATTGGGAATAAAAATACCAGTTCTGCTTATTTTGCAAGGTTGTTGCAAGGATGAAATGAAATAAATGAATATGAAAACATTTTATAAACTACTGTTACACAACTCTAAAGTCTCATTACTTGCTCAGATTATAATGTCCTCAAACTTGTGTGGATCAGAATCATTTGCGGTGCTTGCTAAGAATGCAGTTTTGAGAACTTCTATTTCCAGCAGTACACAAGGCAAGAGAGCCCAAAAAACCCTCTTGCTACACAACTCCTAGAAATGTTGGATAAAGTATAGCCAACATGATTATAAATGCATAACTGAGCTTGTGACCAAGAAAGGAAAATTCCTACGGCCAGAAACTGGCAGGAGGAGCTATGACTTGAAGAGGTAATTGGGTGCTCATGCTACAGCCGCCTCGAGGGGCAATAATCTAGAGTAATGTATTTTAGGCTAGAGGTGGGCAGAAGACAAGGTCTGAGGCTGCCCCAAGGCGTGGAGTAAGAATTGAGACCTCTATCTCCATCTCTTCGAAAGGGCATTTTCCTAATTAAAAAGTGGCAGACTGAAAGACAAATCTACCATTGGCAAAGGGAAGTGATAAGGAGTCTAGCCCTCCTGGTCTGAGTTCCAGGAGGGGGTGAAGGTGGGCTTTCCCCTGTGGGTTATACCATAGGCTTGCCCTCTGGTGACTTCACACTACTTGCATGGTCCACAAAGACCCCAGCCCTGAAACGAACTCCTAGTTCCTGGGTTGATGGAATGGAGGCATGGAGCACAGAAGCCAGAGTATTTTCCTTGCAGCGTTGCCCCTCTGCCCGGGTGGATTCTAGAAATAAAGCCCAGTCTAACATTAACTCCAGTTTCCAAATCCATTTGTAACCAGACCCAGGAGAAATAGAGGCTCTCAAGGACTTTTAGACATTGGATATGAGGTACAGAATATAAGTATCTTTAAGATGTTTGAAAAATGCAGATGCCTGGGTCCCAATGAATCAATAGGTAGTCTGGGTCCAGAAATTTGCATTTTAAATAAGCATCCCAAAGGAGTACGATGCAGATTGCTCTCAGAAGACCCACTGGGAAATGAAGCTTTGCTGCTTCCCTAAAATGTATTCCATTGGCCACTTTAAATACTCACGGTATCCACGCTTGGGTTCACCTCCACATTAGTGGGTTAAAAGAATACCCTTTAATGACAAATTTACTTTTCTCTTTTGTGTCTATCAGGCTTTATCAGTTTTCTGACTTCAG